>NC_141009.1:31841463-32441463 GCF_052327205.1 Somniosus microcephalus
CAAACAGCAGTTGATGCTAGATCACTTGTTAATTTTAAATGTGAGATTGATAGATTTCTGTTAACAAAAGGTGTTAAGGGATATGGGCCAAAGACAGGTATGTGGAGTTAGGTCACAGATCAGCCATGATCTCATTGAATGGCGGAACAGGCTTGAGGGACTAAATGGCCGACTCCTGGTCCTATAACAACATAACTGCCACCAGCAGAAAAGAAGTGAGATACACATTAAAATAAAACGAGATTCGGATTCAAACTTCTCCATTTATAATGATGTGTGGCGAGCTGAGGGCACATTTACATTGCAACAAGTGCGGTTCTGGTTCCATTAAGGCAGATCCCCATTTGCATTGCTTGGCTCCTGCCTATCCTGTTTAGGAGTGAGCTCTGCACATGCCAGGATACACCACACGCACAGCTCTTGCCCCAACAGAAAGTTAATTGCTCAGAGAACGGGAATGGGAGAATTTCCACTCTCTAAACATTTAATTGAGATAAAGCATGTTTAAAACAAAAGTGCCCAGGAGGCCCAGCAGACCCCTGTGAGGTTTGTAAACCAGGGTTGACATCACGCTGGATTATCACTCCATGCAATGTCAAACCCAAATGCCATCTCCAGAGTGTCTCACTCCACTTGGCTCCAGGGTCAGGTCAGTCTTAAACAACTATGGAATTATACTGCAAATTTAGAGTTGGTTCAAAGTGGACTGAAGCTAAACTTGCGCAGTGTAAATATACCCTAAGTCAGCTGAACTTGTTTTGTTAATTATTTTTCAGCTGACTACAGTCCTGGCACATTTCTTTATTATAAAGTGGTGTGAACTAACAAAGCATTCGGAGATTTCTCTTGTTAAGCTACACTCTGCTCTGTGGGCTAGAACGGAGTTTCACCCAGGACCGCGGGTTTGTTCTAACAGGAAATCTGTCAAAGCAGTTTGTTATAATTAGGTACCATTTTATTCAAACTAACATTCGGAACATTAGACCTAATATATAACCATATAAATTATGGGGGGCTAACTTTCAGTGTCAGCTGTGGCTCAGTGGGTAGCACACTTTGTCTCTGAGTCAGAAGGTTGTGGGTTCAAGTCCCACTCCAAGGGCTCAAGCACATTAAAGCTAGGCTGACACTCCAGTGCAGTGCTGAGGGAGCGCTGCACTGTCGGAGGTGTCGTCTTTTGGATGAGACGTTAAACCGAGGCCCCGTCTGCTCTCTCAGGTGGGCGTAGAAGGTCCCATGGCACTGTTTCGAAGAAGAGCAGGGGAGTTATCCCCGGTGTCCTGGCCAATATTTATCCCTCAACCAACATAACAAAAACAGATTATCTGATCATTATCACATTGCTGTTTGTGGGAGCTTGCTGTGCGCAAATTGGCTGCCGCGTTTCCCACATTACAACAGTGACTCCACTTCAAACAGTACTTCATTGGCTGTTAAAACGCTTTGAGACTTCCGGTGGTCATGAAAGGCGCTATATAAATGCAAGTCTTTCTGTAGGTGTTTAACCTCCTTTGGCAGTTACTGCATGGTAATTATGCACAGTTACTTTCCAGATTGGTAGAACACCAATTTCCGCCTGTTTATGATCTTATTTATTTATCACGGTAAGTTAACATGCCCAACAGAACAAAAGATGTAATCATGCAAACTGAACAGTTTAACCACAGGACCTGACCCGTTTGACCTGGGTTTGGCTTTGCTTTCAATTGGCTCAAAAAAGAAGCGGTGGTTGATAAACACATAAGCCCCATTCCAGAGCTTCATATTTGAATGAAACAAGAAGAAAAAAAAATTGATGAGCTCAAAAAATAAAATAACTTAAACGACTAACAACATTTCAAAAAATCAGAAGGAGGTACAAAGCACTTCAGAAAGTTCAATGACCTCAGTTGGGGTGGCAAGGATGAGGATGGCCCATGACAAGGCCCACAAGCAAAAGAAAGGGTGGTGGCCTTCCACAAATACAAATCACTCACTGCCCCAGAGGCTCAGCAGCAATACTGTTTAACTTTACCAGTAAGTGCCCAGGAGGTCCAGCAGGCCCCTGTGAGGTTTGTAAACCAGGGTCGACATCACGCTGGATTATCACTCCATGCAGCCACCTCCAGAGTGTCTCACTCCACTTGGCTCCAGAGTCACCAAGTCTACCAAGACTTTGGATTCTGGCAAATTCAAAAGAAACCATTCGACATTATATTATGTAATTCCCCTTATAAAAAATATTCTCCACATGTAACGCAAGTCAAAATGATATGATTGCAAATACACATTGCACAGCACAGAAAACTGTGCATATTCACCGTCTTCCTTTAAATAAACACTGCTTTGTTCTTTTTAATCAAAACATAGTGGAATATCTTTAGTAGAGTCTAAAGTCGCATACAGGAAACTTTTTTAAATCTGGCATGGACAGGACCGACGTGGTGCCGGTTCATCAAAAATTCCGGATAACCGAAAGCTATAGTAAAAGATACGGAGCTGAGAGCTCCGTATAAAGCAACAAACCCTGTTGCTTAGCAACAGGTTCAGAACAATCGCCACAAGTTGCAAGCGTCTCTGTAGCTTAGCAACAGCTGCAGCCGCACCCTTGCACAGCAACACATGGAGGAAGGCAAGTAATAAAAGCTACCTGAACCTACTCCTGAATTTTGCCGGTTAACCGAGATTTCCGGTTATTTAGGTGCTGGTAAATCGAAAGTTTCCTGTATTCATAAATCATATTTTAATATCTACTCAGTTGCTTAAAACATATACCTATCCTGCTGATTCCTCAGTGTTTTATCTGAGAAGGGGACATGGTGGACTCAGATCAGCATCTGAGGGACATAACATAATGGGGATTTTTCATTTGTCTTTTCCTCCCTTCCTCTACTGAAGGTGCTGATTCTGGCTGGGGCACAGTTACGAGGACACCTTAGAACCTTCTAATTGTAACAACCCTTTTGCGGCCAAAGTTCAAATCAACTAACTCAGCACAGACCAGGCTTTGGCCTCAGGTCTGCTGGCCTGTATGGTTTAGTAGTACACCTTTGTCGCTGGACAATTTATTATGTCTGAAGTCAATGGAAAAGAAAATTGGGCAGGGAGCAAGATGGGCTTCCAATTTGCAATCACCCAAGACCAATTTCACCCCCACTCTTTCAACCTAATGTGCATTCTGAAGTTTATAGAATAGGAAAAATGGCGACAATAGGAGTGTAATCACTACAGTGTCATCGCAAACGCAGCCTCTCTGTTTTTAAAAAAACTCGATATAAGCTTTATTTGAATAAAGCTTTTGAAATTTGTCCTCCAGTGCTTCTTTAAATAATCTTGAAAAACAATTGAGCAGAAACTGCAAGAAGCTGAAGAAAAATATTCCATCAATATAGTTGACTGAACAGTATTGACGCATCCTGGGAAATTCAGTACGCTGCACATGTTCAGGCTGCACACTCAAAACTCAATTCTCAGCAACTCACAACAAAAATATCATCCAATCTTGGCCTTTTGTGAGAGACTGAGGCCTTCAAGTGAAAATTTAATGAAGACATTAAAAGATATTTAAAAAATCAATTAATACATTTAAGTGTGTTATTGTGAAATATGTATTTTAAAATTTTGTTTAAGTCCTTGGGGGAAAAATTTGGTTGCTTTGCACCTCCCGTTAGCACCCTCTTAGGGCGTTAACGGGGCGCAAAGCAACTAGCGCCCAGGTGTGGCGCCGCCAGCGCCTCCCGCGAAATTCAGTGGGAGGTTAGCGGCGGCGCTAACCATTAGCGCCCCACGGCACTCTGCTGCCGGTGATGACGTCATTGCCGTGCGCAGCAGCCATTTTTGTTGCTGGCCGCCTGCCAGCACCTGCCCCCGTTGCTGTCCCTGGCCTCTGTATCTGCCGCACCCCCCGCTGAGTGCCGGCTGCGCTCCATGAGTCCGGCACTTCTCTTGAGTGCCGGGCTCTTTTGCCAGCACTCCCGATCCCCGGGGGCCCAGCTGGGCCCTGGATCGTACTGCGCAAGACCCCTCCCCTTTAAGAAGGGAAGGAAGGCCTGCAGTACTGCGGCACGTCACGCCGCGATATTCCCTCGCAGCGCCCCAAGAGGGAGTCGGGGCACTTCCAGTAGCACCCCGCTTCCCTCTTGGGGTGCTACCACTCAATTTCGGTTGCAGGGGCACAAATTTTTCCGGGGCACTAAAAGGCAGCGTGACTCAACTTTTCGCCCCTTATTTTGGACAGTAAAAAATTCACTTACTGGAGAAAAAATTGGCAAATTAAAATTTTTGGAAAGCATTTTGAGTGAATTGTGGGGATAAGATAATATGGCACCAATCAGTGAGCAGATTGTGTAATTTGAGGGTGTTGAGTTTACATAGACAGCTCTATTATAAATGTGGACACAGGAAATAATAATGCAAAAAGCTATTAGAGAAATGACAAAAAAAATGACTACAGGAAATAAGGTTTTAGGCTGGAAATGCAAATAGACATAAGCTTTTAAATAGTACTGTATATAGATTTGTGTGTGTGTTATACTACCTGTAGTATCTTATTTCTAAACATATATTTATAGAAATTATACATAACTAATGTATAACACTGAGTTAATTGACAATATATTATGAAAAACAAATACGTGTGAGATTCAGTAGGTTGATTCAATATACAATGTTGGCCAGCTTCAATTGGGAGCAACAATAACCTTTTATGTTCCACAGCTCCCTTTTGCCTTAAAGCTTTAGTTTTGACCTACTTTCTCAGTCACTCATTTCACATTGTTCAGAGACTTCCTGCAACCAACAAGTCCCCTCACAGGGCACAATATTTCATTGATTTCCATTTCGACAATTTTCCCCCCCATTTGATATGACTTCTGGAGCCCATCATTTTTTATTTGCAAAATTCTTGCATTGAATTATCAAGTTCTTGCTCCTCAAAATGATGCTTTTTCTCTTCAGTGTGTTTTCTCTATGACTTTCCTCAGGATAGTGCCAGTGGAAATACCATCTGCTAAAGCTCCAATGGTTTGGTTCCTTGCTAAACTATGTAATTTGCATAATGTTAATGTAAATTCAATCATTTTCAAAGATAAACATACTTGGGCAGTAAATAGGTCATTAGCGCTCACTTTAGCATCCTCAATTACGGTACTGAATAGTTCCACTCTAAATTGCTGCTGTTAAATTGCTCTAATTTAAAGTCAATCGTTTCGAAGAATTTTAGTATGCAGTGATGAATCCTGCCATGTATTACAGTAGACTTTGCGCTAGGCGCTATCTGGGAGTCGGACAAAGGCGCATGTTAGCCATGCCAACTATTACCAGCACTAACTTTAGGGTCTTGTTTAAATTTTAATGGGGAGAGACTGTTCACAAAAATAGATAGTCCAACTTTGGAGAGTGGTGCAAATTTGCAAATCAGACATCAGTCTAGCACAAGCTGCTTGTGGTTCATTCATTTCCACACAGATTCACATTTTACAGTGTAGCTTGAATAAAAGAATACAAGTCAACGACAGGCATACATTGGCTCTAGATTTTTCGAATGAAACAAAGTGGAGTAGGTATGCATCTATTTGTACTGTTCTCTTTGTTGCATTTCTTTCTCCATGAAACTCTTATCACTCCAACCGAAACAGTCCAAAATAAGAATGACTGGTGTTGGGGAGTAAGCTTGATATGTATGAACTAGCAAAGGGCAGAAGCTTATATTCAATGTCAGGAGAAGAAACATCTCGACTGACTGAAGAGGCAAATTAGAGGCAAAATATATTAGAAAGAGACAAGGAGAGTATATCCAGGCAGCCTGCAGAATTTATTAAATCGTTTGTTTTATTGCGAGAAATTATCAATGAATTATTCAGACGACCTAGAACTAGAACTGGTGCAATAGGCTGAAGAGCAGGGATACCACGATGACTTTGTAAAGTTGCTGTGCTGTTTGATCTCATTTTCTCTTTCAATCTTTGAATACCAGGGAAAGATCAAAGGTAAACTTGAGATTTAAGGAGCAGCAACATGAAAAACCAAGGTTATAATGCCTAAGAAGAGATAATGTTTAATCCTGCTCTTTTTACACTTGACGTCGGTAATTTTTTCTTCCTGACCAGAAGTTTACCGATTTTTCCAGAGGTCAAATTATGCATCAATATTTCTGAAAAGAGCGCAGGGTTAGAACTGTGCTTTCACCTCTGGGACCTGCCTTGGATAGCTGTGATGAAAGTCCCTCAGTCTCTCTGGATTTTAATGTAATACGAGCAATCTCATTTAGTTCCTGTTGAGCGTGAAGCAGACTGTTCTAAATTGGCAGTCTCACTCAGCCACACTGAAATGGAGAGGTCACATTAGTAAAGAAGGTACTGCCATTCTCAGATTGGGAGTTGAGGTACAATGTCAGGACAAAGCAGATGGAGCTCGATTCCGCGTGGGACCTGTGCTAAAGCTGGTCTAGAGGCACTTGTTGCTGCCAGTGTGTACAAAATTGGAAAATGTTCTAACCGATAGCATTGACATTTCTTACCTTAATGAACACAAATAGTTCCCCAACACAATTTAGAGTTTCTGAAAAAGAACAAAATATTTAAGGCCATTAAATCTTACAGGACTGCTATGATGGCCTTTACACTTGAGTTATTTTGGAAGGATATTACAAACTTTGTTTGAAGTGCTTAAAGTTCTTTTTCATATTTGTATAGATTCTTTACTAAAGTATTTACATTTAATAGTACTCATTGTGGTTGTCAGAGATGGTTTCCTGTTTACAAGACTCTGAGATTGACGTAGATGGTGAATTCCATGCCTTCTGGGCATAATAAATTCCTCTTATAAAAACTGAAATTCGGTAGAAATTCAACATTAAAATTTCCAAAATTTGTTAATATTAACCAAAGATGTCCCGTGTATGGACTTATATTGGAACTTTTCCAAAGCTCATTGCATTGTTTTCAGTTTGTAAGTTCATACAGCATTGAAACCATTAGTAAATCAAAGTTCTTCACTATGCGTCCAGAGTAAGAATGGAAGTTGCTTGTCTTTATCGCTGCGTTTTAGAATTTTTACCCTGGGATAGTGCGTGGCTTTTAAAACTGCGGCAGGCAACACAACCCAGATAAGTTGGGTGGCAGGGGAAGGGGGAGGAATTCAATTGTGTTTAGTAAAGCTGGCATTGCAAACCACAGTGCTCATGAAGATTTTGCACAGGCAGCACATTCTTTCAAACCAGGCTGGATGTTTACGTTGCTTTGATGAAGTCAAACCTTTGAATTGTTTGGTTATAAAAAAAGTCTGCAAGTGCAGGTCTGTCAGCATCAGTAAGAGAAAAATAGGTTAATGTTATGTGTGTAATGAAGGAGGTTACACCCAAACGTTAGTCTATCTTTTTCTTTCAGGTGCTAATTGATCGCCACTGGATTTCCAATGTTTTCTGTCTTTATTTATTAGTACTGCAATAATGAAGATGGTACAATATTAAACTTGACTGTTAAAAGAGGAATATCTCACAATGTGGCCTAGCTTAAGATTTTTTTTTACCAGTAACAATTGCTGGAATATTTATTCAGCTTTTCCAATAGCATTTTTTTTAATGCTTTTTATTTTTTAAAAAGCGAATACTTTGCGGTGAGGCCTTTAAACTTCTTACCAAATATTCATGGGCAAATCTCACCCATAATATATTTCAAGTTCTACATATAGTGCGCGCTTCCTGACAGTGTCACATTTACTTTCTATCACACTTTGGCCTTCACACTTCAAACATCACACTTCAAGTAACACATTATCCTTCAGCATATCCTTTGACTCTCCGTGAGCAATGCCATGGGCGATTAGCTAGAATTACAAAGAATTACATAGGGGGGCGATTTTGTGACTGGGGGCGCGTTGGAGGCGGGACTGCTGCTTGTCGGGTCGATGTCCCGCCTCCATCGATTTGTGGCCAACCCACGCTATTTTCCCTTGATTGACCTTGTTAAGCTCGCCCAGCGGGTTTAGCAGGCCAATTAAGGGAAAGCCGGTTGCAGGGCATGTCAACGTATGACGTTTCATCTGTCAAATATTTTTGACAGATGAATTGTCATCATTTGACAGCTCTGTGAAGCTGTCAAACAGTGACATTCTCTGCAGTTTGATGAGGTCTTGCATACAAGGCCTCATCAACCTTCTTTCTTTTACAGAATTGAGATGTTTGTTGCATCTGATAATGCAACGGCCATCTCTCATCTGCAACACGGAGGTCCGAGACTCTCCGCATACAAACCGACTGAAGCCTGCAGGAAGAAACAAAAGTAAGTACACTTTTAAAAACACTTTGCACTTCCCTCAGATACTCACCTCTCCACTCTTGCACCCATCACTTACCTTCACACCACACTTTAGCACCCCCCCTGACCCCCGCAGACCCAGTACTCGCTGAGCTGAGCTGGCGGGTTTTGGAGCCTTCGGGAAGCCCGCACTTGTGAGGGCACAAAGGGGATAATCCTATATTCTGCCTGTTAACTACCTGTTAACAGGCAGTTAATAGCCTTTAATCCCTTCCCGCCTCCAAGGAGAAGGGACCCGGCGTGGGACGGCTACCCGCCTCCTGGGAAGATGGCATGGAGGCGGGTTGGGGGCCCCAAAATCTGCCATTTTCCTGGTAGTCCCGCCTCCATACCCGCCTCCCCAGGGCTGGCAAAATTGCTCCCTTAGAATATACAGCAGACATAATCAATTTGACTCAACCGGTCCATGCCAACATTTATGCTTCACTTGAGTCTCCTCCCATCCTTATTCATCTAACTCTGACAGCTTAACCCTCTATTCCCTTCTGAACTTTCTTCTGAATTCCCTATTTGATTTCTTAGTAGCTATTTTATATTGATGACCTCTAGTTTTTCTCTTCCCCAAAAGTCAAAACACTCTCTGTGTATTTTCAAGAGGAAAGAGACCCAGCCTGTTCATCCTTTCCTGATAGGTATAACCTCACATTTCTGGTATCATCTTTGTAAATCTTTTTTCCAACCCTCTCCAGTGCCTCTATATGCTTTTTATAATATGGCGACCAGAACTGTACGCAGTGGTCTAATCAAGGTTCAATACAAGTTTAGCATAACTTCTCTACTTTTCAATTCTATTGCTATCTGCTAATATTTCTAATTTATCAATGAATTCTTATAATCACATGTTATCTAGCCTTCCAATTTGAACAGCCATTTATGTAGCATAACTGAGGATGGAAACAAAATATTTCTTCATACCCTTGTTTCCCAGCAGCCAAGCTGATTTTACTGTCGTAGTGGATGCTGCTGGGAGCTAGGATGCCAGCCAGCATGTGGTGAGTTTCTCCACCTAATAATAGAATTAGAATATCTGTTAATGTACCTAGAAGACCTAAAGGAACCAATCGGAAACAAGACTCCACGCCCCATTCAGTAAGACACTCAGAGATACCTCAAGGCACAGTATATGTGTTGGATGCTGTGCAGCCTAATTTACACCAGCTATATGGTGGCATTACAAGGTCTTGCATCACCGTTAGCTAAAACCACCAGCGATCTTCTGGCTCCGCTGGTCCACCTCCAGCTACCTTCCTCTGCTGAGCAGGGATGTCACTACTCGGACCTCCTTGAAATCCTCCGACAGCCAGCCTGGTAGGATTGTTGCAGCACAATGTTCATCATGCTATGTCACTAAGCGACTGACACACTTCATCTAGAGCCATCCTTTGTTCTTTGAATATCTCTTAATGTCTCTCAATGCCTCTTAATCTCTCCTGCTTTCTATCCTATATCTGACCTTCCCTTTTGTTCTTTCATCCCCTCCCCCTTTTCCCAGCCCCCACTTGCTTTAAAATCTATCCCTTTTCCTGCTTTTTTTCCAGTTCTGACGAAGGGTCTTTGACCTAAAACGTTAACTCCGTTTCTCTCTCCACCGATGCTGCCTGGCCTGCTGAGTTTTTCCAGCGTTTTCTGTTGTTATTAAGAGCCTGACACAGTCATGCTTCTTCCTTCAAAAGCTATACACCAACTAGCACTAGTATTGCCCACATTACAACAGTGACTACACGTCAAAAGTACTTCATTGGCTGTAAAGCACTTTGAGACAACAGAAAATGCTGGAAAAACTCAGCAAGTCAGGCAACATCGGTCGTGAAAGGCGTTATATAAATGCAAGTCTTTTTTTCTTTCTTTCTAGTCCGGAGCCTCTTACAACACTAATTTAACTTTTTCTTTCCCCATGTAAAAAATAGCAGAATCACTTGTTTACCTTTTTGATCAATGATTTGTTTCATCCTGACTCTTTTCCCCGCTTCTGCAAAAAACAGTTATTACAGCCAATTAAAATGAAGGAAAACAAGTTGTGCCTGTGCACCAAGGTGGTTTTGTGTCAGTTTTGCCTAATTTTTTTTTGTAGTGTTCTGGCATTTTCATCAGACTTTCATTACTGGGATTTCATTGCTGCAAAGTATTGTGTAAAATGTGGCTTGCGTGGTGCTAGGTATTATCTTAAATAATCAGATCGAGTTTAGTTTTCATTTATTTCATATCAGTGTCACATCTATAGCCAAATCAGCAACGTGCAAAATCCAATTGCTCATTGTCATATGGGGGAATGCCCATTTTTTCTGCAATTAACAACCTGCTAACAAAATTATGAGATGTGCAGCTTTGAAACCTGTGATTTTGGAGAATGTCATTTAGTTAGTAGGCCCTTAATTACAGTTCTACCATTTTTGTTAAAATGATGGATTTCATCACATTTACAGGCAGTTTTTCAATGTTGTGATGTTTTCAACTTGAAACTTCCACCTGATTACATCTGAAGGAGTGACAATAAAAGGATACGTTTTAGCCAAATCTCATATTATAGTAGTGTGTTGAATAAAGGTTTTGGAGATAGCATGCAATATGCGTATACTGTACCCCTTACACTGCATTATAAAGACAGAAGTGAAAATGTATTTGTTTAAAATATTGGGTGAATAAACTGCAGGGATATGGGGAAAGAGCGGGGGAGTGGGACTAACTGGATTGCTCTTCGAAAGAGCCGGCGCAGAATCGATGGGCCGAATGGCCTCCTTCTGTGCTGCACCATTCTATGATTCTATGACATGCACAATTTCTATTAAAAAATGTGTAAACATTGTTCATTTTCTTTTAGCTCAATGGCGGCAGAAATCAACACCCTCATGACTATGACAATGAACTTAACAGCTAACAATTCCCAGGAGATGCCCTGCAACTTGACAGCCGGCCGGTTGGAGAAGGTGGTTCTTCCAGTCTTGTACACTGTCATCATTTGTGTCGGGCTGCCCGCCAACTTCATGGCTTTATGGATGCTTCTGCAACAAAACAGAAAGCACGGCATCCTCCTTTACCTGATGAACCTCGCGATGGCTGATCTCATCAGTTGCCTGACTCTTCCCTTCCGAGCAACATTGCTTCTCATGGGAGACTATTGGAAGGAGAGCTCGCCCACATGCACCATTGTAATGATTATCATTAACTTCAGTTTCTACTACACCGTGAGCTGCAGCACCATTTTCCTTGCGTTCATCAGCATCAGCCGATATGCAATGATTGTAAAGCCCAACAACAGGCAGCTGAATAAGTTCTATGTTACGAGTTTTGCCCAGCGTGCCTGTACCGGCACCTGGGTCATAACAACAATCCCCATTCTTGCATTGAATTTAAACTACTTCTTCAAAGAAGTGAACTTGATCGATGATGTTCGGGATTCTGTGTGTTATAACATTCAGTTGCAATACGGCAAAAAAGTGTCTGCCAACGCGTTTGTTACAGTTGCCATAATATTCTTGATTATTTTAGTTACGTTTGCATTTTCTTATGCATCGATAGCACTGCACCTGTGCACAGTGAGGAGAAAAAGCGTTAGTCAACGCAACCGAGTGATCCATTTTCGAGCACAGATGATCATCATCGCTGCCATGACTGGATTCATTGTCTGCCATTTGCCTTATCACATTTATCAGATTGTAGCCGGGCTGCAGAGATTAAGCGATGACAACTGCCAGTGGCTTCTGGAAACTCATCACGTGAAGCTGATATCATTGTGGTTTGTCTCATTGAGCAGTTGCCTGAATCCTATTCTGTACTTTCTACTCTCTAAGTCCTTTGTGGAGAGCAGATCAAAGAGGTAGATTTGATATCACACCGCTGTACGTTCAGGCTCACAGGAAAAAACAAAACCTACAGTTCTTTGGTGGCATGGCTCACAGGCTTCAGCATTTGTAGCAATGTGCCGCTGTAGTTACTATTTTTAAAAGTAGTAAAGAATCATTGTTGCAAAGCACGTCACCAAGCTCCAAAATGTGTCCCTACTGATCTGGTCATTGGGACAATAATTACATAGAATTACATAGAATACACAGCACAGAAACAGGCCATCCGGCCCAGCTAGTCCATGCCAGCGTTTATGCTCCACACGAGCCTCCTCCCATTCTTGCTCATCTAACTCTATCAGCATAACCCTCTATTCCCTTCTCCCTCATATGTTTATCTAGTCTCCCCTTAAATACATCTATAATATTCAGCTCAACTACTCCCTGTGGTAGCGAGTTCCACATTCTCACCACTCTCTGGGTAAAGAAGTTTCTTCTGAATTCCCTATTTGATTTATTGGTGACTATCTTCTGTTGATGGCTTCTAGTTTTGCTCTTTCTCACAAGTGGAAACACTCTGTTTACGCAATCGAAACCTTTCATAATTTTAAAGGCCTCTATTAGGTCACCATGTCATCAATCAAAGCTCCTCTGATAAATGATTTATATTTAGGCAAAAACTAAGAAATGAATCTGAACAAATTGGTCAATTGGGGAGCTATTTTCTATGATTATTACTGAGACTGCACTCCCTTGTTGTTGTAGCAGAAATATTAGGGACCATTAACATGAAATTGTCTTCTGTTTGCCAGTTGTCAGTGATCTGTGCTGAATGTTGTTAAGCTGTAACATGCTTGCTCGCAAACCAAAAAGTGATCACATAATTACATCCCATCTGGCTCAACCCAGAGAAACGACATAACTTTATCCAAATGTTTCAAAGTAGAGAGATAACTGCTTCTAGACTAGAGGGAATAGTATTTGCAGGGGTCAATATTACCAAGAAAAATTGTACACTCCAAAAACTGTTGGTGCCAGATTTAGCATCCAAGAGGTGGGAGATAGGTAGGTGAATTCATCAATCATGCACTATTACCTTTAGCACTTTCTCTCTCCAGGTCCAATATCATTCAAGCCTTCTGGCTCTGCAATTAATTGCAATCTTCTAAACAGATTAATAAAAAAAGTCTATCGAGATCCGAAAATCTTTGGAGTATCATCCTTTATCTCGATAGAGACCAAGTGCTGGAAGAACTTATCAGCAGTTGCCTCCCTTTCAGAATTTGGCAGTAAAAGTTGGGTTTCAGGATGCATGGGCATGATGTCATTGTGCACGTTGATCCACACTGCATCACGCAACACGTGTGACAACGTCACTAATGCAATGTACGTGCTTCTCTGGATCGACTAAGACCAGGGAGAATTCTACCTGGTGCGGGTCAGAATCAGGAAGAAATCAGTTTTTATCTCTCCGCTAATCTGGAAAAATCCAAGAATTTATTAGTTGAGATCAGTAAAAAATTATTTTAAATGTTTCCAACCATAAGGATTTATTTCGGCATGAGCAAACAGATAAACCAAAATGGTGACCCCATTTAGAGTGAAATAGTAAGTTGAATTTCCTCAACTAGCTGTTCTCCACATATTCATCCACTGGAAAGCCATAATCAACCATCATTACATGTGCCTATTTAGCATTGTGGCACTGACGGGACCGAGCTGTTGCCGTCCCATCAAAACTGCCAGACAAACCAGCGCTAATGATAAAACATACGGAGCTTTTGAGCTCCATGTGAAGCAACAAACCCTGTTGCTTAGCAACAGCTTCAAAACAGTCGGCCGTAGCTTGCAAGCATCTCTGTAGCTAAGCAACAGCTTCAGCTAGACCTTGCAGAGCCTGACTGGAGAAAAAAAGCAACAAAAAGAAAAAAAACTTATCTGAACCGACTCCTGAATTTTGCCGGTGGATAGAGCTTTCTGGACATTTAACCTCCAGATAAACGAAAGTTTCCTGTATTATGTTTACTTGTCTCTTTCACACAATGATAAAAAGAGGCTAATGTTAAAACACATCCAAATCAACAAGAGATTAATAGTCATCAGTCTTGCCACCACAATCAAAACAAGTTCAGACCCTTACCTTGTATATGCCTTCCCCAGCCTACTGATTCAGTATGTTAACCTGGCGTGCTTATACTTGCAAGACAAAAGGCTGCTGTTGGTATTAGGAAGATGCCATGTTAAGATTACACCTGTGATGAATAGGGAAACTCTTCACATTTCAAATCATAAGAGTTTCGTATCCATTTATGAGATGTGGCTGGTCACAGGCAGTTGAGCTGAAGTATACATTTAGTCACCGGATGATATCCATGACCTTTCATAACTTCGTCAGGAGGTAAAGCATTATTCATATGCAAATAGGCTTTGATGCAAAGCAAGTAGAAACAACACAGACTGTTTGTTTTGTCCTCAAAACACCAAATTTAATATATTTGTGTCAAGCATGCAGTTAAGGTTCAGGATACAATGACTTTAATTTGAAAAGCTTTGTTCAATTATGGAAGATACCCTTTTAATTTCCTGTATCTTGAGTTGAACTTCAAAGGGTACAAGATGAATCTTTCTGAGCTCATTGACATAAAGGCTGGAAAGTCCATGTTGGTAAATGGAACTTCATGTAAAAATTATATTGCGGATGCTGCTCCAGATTTAGTATTATTAAGACAATTAGTAAAGTGTGGCATTTTTATTACTATTGTAGCTGAAAAGGTATAATTTAAAAGTTCTGTAATCATGTAAAATCTGCTGTATTGATTTTCTGCTATTGCCTACTTTTTACTTTTAATAAACCTGATTTGTAGTTTATAGCCTAAATCACATGGTCTATTGTAGTGTGTTTATTCTTCCACTATTTTAAGATTAGTCATAGAGTCATAGGGCTCGATTTTGCCAAGCACGAGGAGGCGGATTTGGAGGCATGCGAGGTGGTGAAATCGCAAAAAATGGCAGGCGGGCCCGATCCCGCCTCCACCCCGCCTCCGAGCAATTTTCCCAAATGTGTGTTTCCTGACCTCCTTTCCATCCTGCCTCCAAGAAGCGGGATAGGCCCTTAAGGCCCTTAACAACCACTTAATTGCCACTATTATCCCATTTTGAGAGGCCTTTCCGATTTTTAGACATTTCCCCCATCCTACACGCCTCCTCTGGAACACGCCAGGTAATCCTGGTGGCCTCACTAGTGGATTGCTTACTAAAAGCTGCAGCTCCACAATTACAAAGGATTTTTCACCGATGATCATTTGCAGGTGGCAGAACTTTGTTGTCTCAGGTCTGGGTGAACTTTTAGCAGGCATACTCATTGTTGTGGAAGTTTGGAGCCGGACACACATCTCCAATGTGACCTCCTGGGAAACCCCTCTCCCCACCTTGACTGAGTGCTTCCTCAACTGAGGCATATACCAGAAGCATGGTGACCATTTTCCTTTCCTCCTGGACATCAGATTCGGACGAAGACCAGCTGCGGCAGCAGCAGAACCATGAACAACAGCAGCACCCAACAGCAGGAGCATCAACAGGAGCAGCAAGCAGCTAGTCACCCACCTGAAGCTGCACAGGCCAGAAGGCGCCAGCGCGCGACAACATTGCTGCCCGGGATGCAAGGGACGCACTCATCTTGGCCAGATTTGGTGAGCCCGCACAATCAAACACTTTTGTCTCGCACGTTCTTACCAGAGCATCCACAATGGACAAGAACTTGCGGATTCCTATCACTCTGACCACAATACTGACAATTGCAAGGCGCCCTAAGCCCTCATGTGAAAGTCCCATTTGTGAAATGACACAGGCCACAACTTCAACAGTTTGCCATCAAATCTGTTTATAATACAATGACAATGATGGCTGGTCCAAATACAAAACATCACAGCGCCTAAGTGACTACCCTTGTGACTACTTATGCTTTATCTTCCTCTTACGCGTGCTCCTACGTGGTGCTTCCCCTGTGGCTTCAGCAGATGTGGAGGCCCCTTGCTCACTTTCTTGCTGCTCCTGCCTCGACGCCTTTGGCGGCCGTCCTCTGGGGTGGCAAACCTGTGTGGGCTCGGCAACAGTCTGCTGCTCCTGTGGCTTTGCCCATCTCAGTTGGGTGAGGACTCTGACCGAGGGCTCTGCAGTGGCATGGTCGTGTGAGCGCTTGGAGAGGAGCCTCCACTTCATTGTTCTCTGCCACCAACATCTCTCTCATGGGTCAGCCCCACTTCAGAGCTAGCAAGTTGTTTGTAACCTGGATTTTATTCTCCACAGAGACTAGTGATTTCGTTTAGTAGTGCATGTTTTAGCCAGTGTATGTTAGACCAAATAAATATAAGTATGATTTTTCACTGAAGCATTCCTGTCCGTGACTTATTCCATTTACACTCTGAATAATAATTCCCGGGTATAGAACTTTCGTGAGGCAGCGGTGATTTGAAACGTCCATCTAGCAATTGGGCTAGGATCAAAACCGCTCACATCTCTTGGCGACCAGCGGCAGGACCTGGGTTAAAGGAGTGTAAATCAGTCACGGACAGCGCTTCTGGCGAAAGATCCCAAATGGAGGAAAGGATTTCTTCATATGTGTTTAAGAAGGTTAACGTCACTAAGAAGTGAATGCTAGGCTTGTTGCGTGCTGAGCGTCCGGTGGACGCAGCGGCAGAATGGGCGGAGGGCAAGGAGCATAGGCGCAGCATTGAAAAGGCGATATGGCTCGTCTGTCTACAAAGACAAGTCTAACTGCTAGATAAGCAGGTTGCTAAGTTAGAGGCAGAGCTCAGGGAGTCCGAGGCACAGTCAGACGCAAGGGTTGTAGTAAGGAGCAGGTTATGCACGGAGCTAAGGGATGAGAAGCAGGGAAGAATAAGCCAGGAGGAAACCTTCCGGAACCATAAGGAGTTCCTGCAATGCCAGGTGACTGAGGCAAAGGGGAACGAGAGGGTGGTTAGGGAGGAGAACGCTCGCTTGTCGAGTGAGGTAAAGGTGCTGGGAGAGCAGTTGAAGGATATTCAGGTGGCATACAGAGTCGTCAGCGCTGGAGGGTTTGACACGGGTAATCATGGTCCTTGCCAGGAGCAGATCCGGAATTTGACCGATGCTCTATCTAAGGCCAAAGGGATTGTAGGATTCGCAAAATTGGACTTTGTATTAATAAGGGTCAAATGGCAGAAGAGGCCATGATTTTAAAGACTGTTTTAAAAGAAGCCCAGGAAAAAGGGGCATACAAAATGGCCACCATACCATGTGACCGGCTTATTGGGACATTTTAAAATGGTTCCTGCGAATCCTCAGACAGCTTTGTGGATTCAACCCACAGTAAGTTCTGGAAGCCGTTTCTGAGTGAATGAAACCAGACCCACACATATACATATATATATGGATTAGATGCAGATCCAATCAAGATCGGCCTGGAGACAGAGGCCATCTAAATGTTGACCCAGACAAAAGGGGACAATTTCATATTCATGAGAACAACACCAAGGACTAGATAATGAGATCAGCAGGACATTAAAAACAATGAAGGTCATTCCAGACCAGAGTTGGGCCTTTACCGGCCATCTCAAATATTTTAAAATATAATAACTGCCCCGCTGTGCTCCCAGCCCGCCAAAAGTTAAACAAAGACTAACCTGATTTTGGGCGGGAAGTGGAAGCTTCTGAAGGAAAAGTATAACTGGGAGACTCGGAAAGGAATTCGGCAGTTGGTTGAAGCCTCTTCGTAGTTGGAGCTTCTTCAGAGTGGCAGTTGAGTGGAAGCAGTTGCAGTTGGTTGGTTTGGTTGGTTGGCTTTCCAGCTTGCAGCCAGTCCAGTTTTTGAGCTGGGCAAAGAGGAGTTGGTTTGGGAGAAGATCAACAAACTCCTCTCCACCATCGGAGGAGGAAGAAGATTCAGCCAACATCAAGAAGGTCGTTTGAAGCCGGCGTCCCGCCCCGGGGAAAAACATCGGGAGATCATCGACCATCCCCGGGCCGTTGCCGAAACGAGAGGCCATCGAGCCAACTTGGGAGAAGAGACAAAAAAATAAAACCCCGAGAGAAGAAACCTTCCAGCCACTCCGGCTCGGGAAGAGACGAAAATTAAACTGAAGAAACCTATATGGAGACCAGCCCAAGGCTCCTCTGACCAGGGTTGAGCCAACAATCCTTGACCCCGCCGACATCCAGGCCCGCCGGTGTCCAGCCGCCCCGACCCCCACCTCAGGAGAGAGGTGTGGCGCAGCTCACAGGGGTTCCACGATCCACGAGGAGACGGGGCGCCTGAAGGGATCAAAACACAGACTTGCTTTCAAAACTTGGTACTTCCTAGTTGGACTGGTGAGCATGTTTCTGGCCCTTCACAATCAGATCTAGATAGGTTTAGTAAGGGGGTGGATTAAAGGGTACAATTAACATGAGTTGTTGTCCCTCGATGTTCCGTGTGTTTCCTTATTTCATGATGATTTTTGTAGAGTATAAGATGCCTGTATTTGCCTTAGTTAGTATTGTGTCGTTATGATTTGTTTGTGTTTTTCCCTCCCATGTACTCTCTTATCTGCTTGCATTTGATTTGTTCTTCCATATGCAATAAAATTTCATTTCGTTTCATCAAACTTGGTCTACAAGAGTTTTCTCTACATTGTAGTTCCTGCCCCAAAGTCCAGAGTATAGAATCTAAGGGGCGAGTGGGTCGAACCACTCAAGGTTTTACTGTGCAAGAGAGAGAGGCCTCTAGAGAGAGAAACCTCTGCGATCTAAAACCCCTTATAGTATGGTCTGCTTGGGAGCTCCGGGAATGGTCCGGGTAGATGAGGAAGTGCAGGAGGGAGATAAGGAGGACTGTAAGGCAGAGGAGGACGCTGAACCACCGCCCGAAGTGCCGGGACCAGGACCCATGTGCCCTGTCCGGCAGCGGAAAAATGGTGCGCCCGTAGACGGTCAAGCGCAAGGACAACTGCAGAGTGACTTTGTGGTCCCATATACAACCCCCCAGCTGCAGGCAATGGTCTCTAACCTGACCAAACTGACCAGCAAAGGGGACCCATCTGTCCATTTTACGGATGTGGAGCAGGTGGGGGGGATCAATAATTGTAACGAAGCTGAGGCAGCCAAATTACTTTTATTTTCCCTGGATAGTAGGTTGTACCAGTCGCTCTCAGCGGGTAGCAAGAGGGGGCAGGGTACGTTAGAGGGGATAAAGGATGACATCCTAGAGGCTATGGGCCTCAATGATGGAAGTCCCTTCTGCTGAGTGGAAAGGACACTGCAGTCAGCTGGGGAGGCACCGCAGGCTTTCGCGGACAGGCTTTGGCCCATCTACCGGAGTGCCTGTGCGGGGGGTGCCCGACCGGGCGCAGCTGTAGGGGGAGCCTAGGGCTCATTGGCTGAGGACCCTGGTGGCGAACAGCATGCCCAGGGACAAGGCCAAAGCAGAGGGGTGGTTCGATTCCAGGGATCCCCAGACCACAGAAGAGAGTGTGAGACTGCCCAGTCTCTGACAAAAGGAGCGGGAAAGGGGATCCTCCAGCGCCAGTGCAGAAAGCCGCAGCTGTGGCAGGAAGCAGCACTGATCCGTTCGCGGTATTAGTGGCTGCTCTCCACGCAGTCTTTCCGGCAGGGCAGGGTAGGGTGGACGTGACAGCGGGCAGCGTACTCCCATCTGCCCCGAACAATCCCGACCCATGATTAGGGGCTTCTCAGCCCGTTTACCTGTGCCCACTAAGTTATGATGCTTGGAAGAGACCGTGCGTGAAGATGGGGGTGGAGAAGGTGCAAGGGACCTATCTGCTGGACACTGGAGCTTCAAGCACCATTGTCTATGCGGATAACCCGACCACATCACCTCTATCGAGCGGGGTCCCATATAACTTAGTAGGGTTCTCCGGGAACGAACAGGCTGGGTCTTTCTCCATCCCACTGGCCATCAATCTGGGCACACTCCATATGGAGTGGAAATGTGTCCTGATGCAGTGGGAGCGGGAGGGAATAGGCATTTTGGGGCAGGCTTCATACTGGCCCACAAGATATTGGTGGATTTCTGGAATCACTGTCTTTGTGGGGCAGTATGCATGGGAAAGGAGAAGGAGGTGGTAGTTATACCAGGGAAGCAAGGCAAGGGAACCGTGTGTACGATGAAGCCCAAGGGTAGTTATGACCTTAAACTTTTGGTCACTTCTACCCCGGCGGAGTACATAAGCGGATGTGCGAGCCAACCTCGCGGCATTCGCTACACACAGGCACGACTGTAGAAGGGTAATAGGGGTGGAGGTCAGAGTAAAAGGGGACCCCATGGCCCGACCACAGAAACAGTACGACTTCCCCAGAGAGGCAGAGGCGGATTTAGAGACGGCAGTGGGATCACTGGTTGAGCAGGGCGTGTTGAGATCCATAGCGACCCATGTGAACTCTCCGATTTGGCCGGTTAGGAAACCGGACAATTCGTAGAGAGCCACTGTGGACTATCGGGTTCTTAACAAGAACATCCCAGCCTGTGCCCCCACCATCGCAGCTGTACCGACCTGATCAGGAGTATCCCAGCATCTGCGAAAACATTCACGGTGCTGGACATTTCGAACGGATTCTGGTCTATTCCTCTCAAAAGGGAGGACCAGAATAAGTTCACATTCACTTTCAAGGGTCAGCAGTACACATGGACCTGCCTTCCCCAAGGGTGTCACAACAGTCCTTCTATTTTCCACCAATGTATGGCCAACTGTTTAAAAGGGTTCAGCAGACCGCAGCAGCTTGTGCAGTTGGGGAGGAGCATAGCCCCCTGCTGGCTGAGCTGCTGAGTCTGTTAAAGGAAGCTGGGTTCAAGGTTAATCCCAAGAAAGCACAGATCGGCCAGCAGGAAGTAAAATTCCTCGGGCTGACCGTGCGTGCTGGGGAGAGGACCATCGATGAGGCGAGGAAGAAGGCGGTACAGGAGCTACCTGCCCCGACCACGGTAACAGGGGTAAGATCCTTCCTGGGACTCATAGGGAACTGCAGGGATTTCATAGAAGACTATGCTGCTACGGCAGCCCCTCTACCCCGGCTCCTCCACAAGGGAGTGGGCTGGGAGTGGGATGAGGACTGCATGGCAGTCAAATGTATGTTGAATGTTTAAATGTCTTAATCTAAATGTACACTCTCGGGAGCCGCAAGCCTACATTTCGTTGTACTGCACTTGTGCACTAACAATGACAATAAAGTTGATTATGATTATGATTATGATCTGCAGACCACACTGGCTTTAGGAGCGATTGATGGGGGAAAGGAGTTCTTTTTGGAGGTAGCTGCCACAGGGGACAGTTTGAGTGCACTGCTGCTCCAGGAGTGGCATGGCAAGCTGAGGCCTGTGGTATACTCATCAAGAATCCTCACAGATGTAGAGAGGGGGTACTCCAATTGAGAGAGGCACCTACTTGCCACACATTGGTCCATGAGTAGATCACAAACCTTCACAGGGGCGTCCCTGGTAACTCTCTTAACCCATCATACACCCACTCAGATGCTTCTGGATGGGAGGATAAAGGACCGCACGGTGAGCAGTGCACGCATTGCTTGCTGGACTTTATTGCTCTCTCAGATGAATTTGAGTGTGAAAGGCCTCTGTGAGCCCAAGCTCGCCACAAATTTGATCTACCCAGGGGTGGCCCACAAATGTTCTGTTGAAGGGGTGTGGGACGTAGACATAGGGTTTCGGGCTGGGATCCATCTCACGGGCCGCGAGATCTATGTAGACGGGTCCAGTGCAGTGGTGGCCGGGGAGCGACTCACTGGATGCGGGATTTTTGACCCAAAGGCAGGCATTGCCAAGGCCATTAAACTCCCGAGCACCATGAGCGCCCAGCATGCTGAACTATCGGCGGTGGTGTATGTGGTTACCCACCCTGAAGAATTCCCTACACCCTACACGGACAGCATATTCACTTGCAATTCGTGTACAGAGTATTGAGCCATTTGGTCTCATCGCAGGTTCACATCTGCAGATGGGAAACTCCTAGCAACCAAGCCATTGTTGCAACAGACCATAACATCGATAGGAACCCAGGGGGATTTCTATATCCACAAAGTCAAGGCCCATTCTAAGACAGAACCCCGTGCGGAGGGCAATCAGCAGGCCGACGTGCAGGCCAAAGAGGGTGCTCGAACGGGCACGTTTTGGGGTCCATATGGGTCAAGTCTGGGAGCAGCGATCAGAGACAGAGGTGGGACCCAAGGGAGTACAGGGGTAGCATTGGCCCCGAACCTACAGATGGTCCAGGCACAGGATCCCGCCCTAAAGACGGTGCTGGAGACGCTGGCTAAGGGAGATAAGGTAGAGGGTCCATATGGAGTGGCAGGTATTATGGTAAAGGAAGGGATGGTTTTCAGAGGGGAACAGTGGGTAGTTCCGCAGCAGCACCGGAGGGAATTCCTTCAGTTGGCCCACGAGGATCCAGGAGCGGGGCACCCCGGACCGGAGACCACCTGGCAATGGGTGGAACAGGCAGGGTGGTGGCTGCAACTGAGGGAGGACGTCCGCGACTTCTATGCGGATTGCTTGGTGTGTGCTGCAAACAACCCTGACCCCCAGAAAAGGAAGGTATCCATGGGACACACTAGGAGAGTGGAGGGTCCATGGTAGTCCATACAGGTCGATTATATCGGACCGCTGCCCACCGCACAGGGGGTTACAAGTACTGCCTGGTCCTGGTGGATGTGTTCTCTAAATGGGTAGAAGCCTTCCCATGCTGAACAGCCACAGCTTTGGGGACCGCAAGGATTCTAGTGAGAGAAGTGTTCTCTAGGTGGGGGCTACCACAGTATGTGGAGTCCGATCGGGGAGTCACTGCACAGGGGCAGTCATGCAGGCGACTCTGAAGATGTTAGGTGTAGAGGGTAAATGGCACGCCGCACACAACCCGCAGTCATCGGGGATTGTGGAGCGGATGAATAGCACCATCAAGGAAAGGTTACGGAAGGAGACGGGAGACTCGCCTAGAAAATGGGCGGAGGTCTTGTCTGATGGGGGTCCGAGCCAGCCCGTCTAGAAGCACAGGGTATTCCCCGCATGAGCTCGTGACTGGCAGGGTCATGAGAACGCCCAGCCATGTACTGCCCCGGTTCTCACGGAAGGTCAGTTGAGAGAGGTGAACCGGGTCAGGTTTTTTAAATATTTGCTGCCAGTAACATGGGGAAGCAACATCGTAGAAATCGTTTATTGCTTGAGCCTCAGAGGCACCATGAGTGGAAGGTCGGAGATCAAGTAATGGTTAGAAACTTCGCCAGGGTAGGGACTTTTGAACCGCTATACATGGGACCATACAGTATCGTGGATAGGGCGAGTCCGATGGTATATGCCGTTAAAATGCCCTGACGCACTGAAAGGTTCCATATCAATCAGTGCAAGCTTTTCAACCCTGGGGAAAGAGCTGATAAGAGGAGGAATCAGCAGGGATTGGTGAGCTGCACTGCAGATGTGGGCCTCCAGCCCCTAATCTGGGACTGTGAGGAGCCCACAGAGGGACCAGTCGTTCCGCCTGTGGGGGCAGGAGTGAGAAGGAGTGCCAGGATCCCACGGCCGAGGGTGCCATGGACGCCTCCTTACACACCGGTGAACGAAGGAAGCCGGAGTCGTAAGAGGCCCAGGGTCGAGGAGACCTAGTGTGGCCACCCGGAGACGGGTGGCGCTGTACATAACTTCTTTCTCTCCTGTCTGTTGCTTTAGCTTGTCTGTATAGTTTGGATTTTAATCGTGTGTAGCTGCGTCTGGAAAGGTGAGGCATCACCCAAGGACAACGTTGCATTCTGTGTGTTTTCAGGGAAAGCCTAAGAACAAGATGAAGTCAGCCATGGTAGTCCTGATCGTCATGATTGAAGCCAGCATGAGTTACAGGGGCGACACCGAGGAATCGGTTGTCTTCGGCTGCACCGGCGGAGACGGATGGACCATGACTACTGGAGGTGGCTCGAAGGAGGGGGCTATAAAGTCCACGTCTCAATAATACACGGACTTCGGGAGAACAGTTTAACAGGTACTTTACTGAACAAGAGGCAGCTTGAAACTGAAACTACAGAAGCCTGCTAGGGCCTTTTATACAGGGGTGGTCACTGCCGGTACTGCAGTCTAAGACCAGTTATTCCCTTAAAGGTACATACACAACAATTCCTCCCCTTTTAGATAAACAGTACATAACATTCATTTAACAACTAAATAATAACTAATTACAATTACAATTTCCTCAGTAATATATACATCAACTGAAATAATCATTTATAAGTTCAGTCTTTGAGGAGGCTTCCTGATCTGGACTGGATAGCGCCTTTCTCGAGTATCCTGTTCTGGCGGTGGAGTCAATTCTGGCTCATTGTCATTGGTTGGTTCGTCAGCTTCCAATACCCCTGCTTCTGAGGTAGACGCAATCTGTACTTTGGGCTCATTACCAGGTGCACATGCTTGTGGTACAGGTTTGGCTTGTTCCTGTGACTCTAGAATCTGGTCAGCATGGCGTCTCACGATGCTCTCTCCAACGTCCACTGTGTACATTAGTGGTCCCTGCTGTGTGCATATCGTGCCTGGCTGCCATTTTTCTGTTCGGTAGTCGCGGGCCAAGACTGGTTGCCCTATCTTGAAGCTCCTGGTTGGCTTCTCATTTATGTGCTGGAACTGCTTATCCTCAACATCTCGCCTTATGTTTGGTTTGAGCAAATCCAAGCGACATCTTAGTCTCCGGTTGAAAAACAGTACGACTGGAGTTTGGTTGGTCACTGCATGTGTCGCATTCCGGCAAGCAAACAGGAAGTTATCCACCTTGTGTTGCAGTGGTATGTCGTCATTATACATTGCCTTTATGGCCTTTTTAAAGGTCTGAACAAACCTCTCAGCCAATCCGTTTGTGGTTGGATGATATGGGGCAGATGTGTAATGTTTCACCCCATTATTCTTCAGGAACCTCCGGAAATTCTGACACAAACTGTGGGCCATTGTCGGAACAGATCTGTTCTGGCAACCCATTTCTGGCGAAGATGGTCCTTAAGACTGCAATAGTTTTCTCCGTGGTGGTGGAGGACATTTTAATGACCTCTGGCCATTTCGAATGGGCGTCCACAGCGATTAGAAACATTGAGTCCATAATGTGTACCCGTTGCCATGGAGATGAGGGCCACTCCCATGGATGTAGCGGGGCCTGTGGTGGAGCGTTTTGGACCTTCTGGCATCCTGTGCATCTCTTGGTCATATCCTCGATTTCTTTATTGATTCCCGGCCACCACACAAACGCCCTGGCTAGGCTCTTCATTTTTACCCCTCCCAGATGACCCTCGTGAAGCTCATTGAGTACTCTATCTCTCAACTTGGGTGGAATTACCACTCGGGATCCACACATCAAGGTTCCCCGGCACACTGACAGCTGTTCCCTCCTTGGCGAGAATGCTGGCAACAGTGAGTCGCCATATGCTGGCCATCCCTTCACCGTCAAATCATAGACCCGAGAGAGTGTCGGGTCATTTTGGGTTTCCTTCTCAATACTTGTGTTTGTAACAGGCAAACATTCGACTATGGTCGCATGGAATATCTCCACAGGGTCCACTGCAGGTGCTTCTTCTGCCGTAGGCAACGGTAGGCGCGACAGCCCATCAGCGTTTCCATGCTGTTTCGTACCCTTGCACTCTATGTCGTACTGATGTGCCCCTAGAAAAAGTGACCATCTTTGCAGCCGTTGCGCCGTCATCACCGGGACGCCCTTCTTTGGGTTAAAAATTGAGACCAGGGGTTGATGATCAGTCAGTAGGGTGAATTTCTGCCCGTGCAGATAGTGATTGAACTTCTTCACCCCCCACACCAGGCTGAGGGCCTCCCTGTCAATCTGGGCGTAGTTACGCTCGGCTGAGGTTAGCGAGCGCGATGCAAAGGCTATTGGCCTCTCTGAACCGTCACGGAATTTGTGTGACAGCACCGCTCCAATGCCGTAAGGTGATGTATCACATGCCAACCGAATCGGTAGTGTTGGGTTGTAGTGGGCCAATACTTCTTTTGAAGTGATTTGGCATTTACATTCCTGAAAGGCACGCTTACACTCATCACTCCATTTCCATGTTACACCAGTTTGAAGGAGGGCGTTCAGTGGGTGCAGAATTGTAGATAAATTCGGCAAGAACTTATGGTAGTAGTTCACCAACCCGAGGAACGACCTCAGTTGCGACACATTTTCTGGTGCTGGAGCCTTGACTACAGCCTCAATCTTGTCCGGCGACTTATGCAACCCTTCCTCATCAACCATGTGGCCACAATACGAGATTTGTCTCCTGAAGAACTCGCATTTGGGACGGTTGGCTCGTAGCCCATATTCCTGCAATCTCGTGAGCACCTGTTCCAGGTTGGCAAGGTGTTCATTGTCATTTTCGCCCGTAACCAGGATGTCGTCCAAATAACACTGGGTCCCCGGGATCCCTTGCAGGACTTGTTCCATTGCCCTCTGCCACATAGCCGGGGCCGATGCTACCCCAAATACCAGTCGATTGTACTGGTAAAGGCCTTTGTGAGTGTTTATCGTGAGGTATTTCCTAGATGCTTCTTCCACCTCCATTTGTAGATACGTTTGAGCCAGGTCAATCTTTGTAAAACGTTTCCCTCCAGATAGTGAGGCGAAAATATCTTCTATCCGCGGAAGCGGATACTGTACTGTGTGCAGGACTGGGTTCACAGTCACCTTGAAGTCCCCACAGATGCGAACCTTCCTTGGCTCCCCAGGCGTGCTGCTCAATGCTTTCTTCATTACAGGAACGATGGGTGTGGCCCACTCGCTCCAGTCCACCTTAGACAGCACCCCCGAACGCTCCAGACTCTCCAGTTCAGCTTCCACAGCTGGGCGTATCGCGTATGGCACCGGTCTGGCCTTGAAAAATTTTGGGGTTGCGTTATCCTCAATCTTTATGGTTGCCTTTACTCCTTTTAGAGTCCCAAGTCCTTGTTGGAACACCTCTTCCGCGTCAGATAGAATTTGTGACAGACGTCCAGGTGCGACGTCATCATCTTTTTTGTCAGTCACAGTTAGTGCCAGAATGGAATGCCAATCCAATTGTAATCTTCGGATCCATTCACGTCCCAATAATGGTGGTCCTCCATCTCATAGTATATACATGTATAGTTTCTGTGTTTCCTTTCCGTTATATTCAACTGGCACCCTTATTTTTCCTCTGGGGTAGACCTTTTGCCCCGTGTATGTCTTCAATACAATGGACGTGTCCTTTAAGGGTATGTGTGAGAATAGCCGCTCATAGTCTTGTTGATTCATGACAGTTAGGGCTGATCCTGTGTCCAATTCCATCTTCACTGGGGACCCTGTTATCATGAGGGTGACCCAAATGGTTCGTTGATCTTCTTTTGCGATCACGTTGTGTAACTTTAAACAATTTAGTCGCCTGCTCCCGGAGTCCTTATCACTCTCCTGATCTTCTGAACTACTATCTGTCAGTTTCTTTACTTTCCTGTACTGTTCCTTAGTAGTTCTTGTCGTGTTGGTCTTCTTTCCCGACCTGCAGACTCTTGCTATATGTCCCATTTTCCCGCATTGCCTGCATATTTTGTCTTTAAACCAGCAGTCCTTCTGCTCATGGGTTGTTCTGCTGCAGCGATAGCACTTTTCGGCTCCATACGCTATTTCGTTAGCGCTGTATTCTTGTGGTTTCTGTTGTATTTCCGCAGCTCCCCGTGCTGCTGCTTCGTAGGATACTGCCACGCTGAAAGCCTGTTCTAGCGTCAGGTCCTTTTTTGAAAGTAGTCGTTTCAGGGTTCCTTCACTCTGGAGCCCGCAGACAAACTTATCCCGCAAGGTGTCTGCCAGTCCTGCTCCGAACTGGCAGTGCTTCGATAACTTGCGTAGTTCCGTAAGATAGTCAGCATTGCTCTCATCTTTGTGCTGGTTTCTTTTATGGAACTTGAATCTTTCTGCTATCAGCAGTGGTGTAGGGCTTAGATATTCCTGTAAGATATGAACAATCTCCTCAAAACTTTTCTCCATTGGTTTAGCTGGGGTAATTAAATTCCGCAATAGGACGTACGTATTCGCACCCATCAGATTTAATAATACCGACACCCTCTTTCCATCGGCCACCTCATTTGCTTTGCAGTACACTTCGATTCTTTCTACATACGTGGTCCAGTCTTCTACCTCGTTGTCGAAAGCAGTGATACTGCCACTTTTCGGCATCTTTGGCGATTTAAAATAGCGTCTCCCGCGCTTTTGCTTCTTCCCCAATGGAATAAAATGGCGCCTCCCGCGCTTTTGCTTCTTCCCCTTACTGCCACGCTGCTCCTAGCGTTCTACGGGGTAATGGCGGTGATCCGCAGCTTCGGCGCGTCTCGCTTTCCTTCCCCCCCCCGTTTAGTTTCTCTCCGCTGTCCTGTTCTCGAGCACCGACCGCGCCCTGTGCGCTCCATCCTCTCTCTCTTGTTTTCTTTTCCCGGCGACGCTGTGCGGCCCGATTTGTAGAGCCGCTCGATCGAGCTTGAGCCCTCCGCAGTCCGGAAGGGTCAGCGCGCTACCTGCTACCAGCACGATTCATTGGAACCACAGTCTCTCCCGCAATTCTCCAAACACCGATGGATTCTTTGGGCGGTTGCCCTCGGTCGACGCCCGTTGCTCAGACTACGACCTTCCAGGACCTTCCTTTCAGGCGAGATCCCCGTGAGATGATGCCACACTGCAGGTGAGTTCGAACTTACTCGTCGCCACTATAAAGTCCGCGCCTCAATAATACACGGACTTCGGGAGAACAGTTTAACAGGTACTTTACTGAACAAGAGGCAGCTTGAAATTGAAACTACAGAAGCCTGCTAGGGCCTTTTATACAGGGGTGGTCACTGCCGGTACTGCAGTCTAAGACCAGTTATTCCCTTAAAGGTACATACACAACAGGGGCGAGCGTCTATCTCCATGAGGGAAGATGGCCTGGATGGCTGGGGTCGAATTCCACCCGGTATTCCAGCCATGACAAGTTCACCTATGGTGAAGCGTCCATCCCATGCCCGAGAATAGGGGTTACCGCCTCCCGGATTAGGGTAACAGAGGGTAAACGGGTGTGCCTTAGCTGTAGGGCACACATTCCACTGGGAAGGTGGTGGCGGCTCAGGAAAGTGAGCGCGGATACAGGGGACCAGACAGCTGACTGGGAAAAACTAAGTAATGACACGTACCGGACGATCACGGGTTCTCAGGGAGGAGTGAATGTGTGTTGGGATAAGTGGTGGGAATCCGAGGAAGGGACTTATGTGTGTATGTGGGGGTCGGAAAAGATCTGCCCAGTGGGTGTGTCGATTGTGTTTAGCAGGCGATGGCAGGACGCCGGGGGTGAGGTCAGTTGGGATCGGAGTGTGTACTCCTGTTTAATCCCAAAACCCCTGAACACCATCAATGCCACAGAGCTCATCTCATACAGCAGGAAGCCCCCGCCCAGAGCCCCGACGGTACAAACGACTGTAGATGGGTGTCCCACCACCACCAGGGGTCCAGGGAATGGGTTGGTGTTAATCCCTACTGACAAAGTATTGTTTCAGAACGTGCACTACGCCGTGGCATCCGTGATCCTGAACCTGACTGAAGTCCATCTGCCTGTGTGGTGTCCAAGGAAGATGGAGAAGCTTTATGAAGCTCTGTTAAAAGCGATGTTTCAGGAATTTTATGAATTGGACTATGGAAATGTAGAGAAAGAACAGCTTTATAATCTGAATGTTGGGGATAGTGTGGGGTCCGGGAGGCAAAGAAGAGGGACCTGGAACGATGTGGCCACAGCGTTCAGTACAGGAACGGGTATTGTTAATAGTATGGATGATGCACAAATCCAGATGCAGATCACTGGGTTAAAGAACCAACTGTGTAAGATTCTAGGGGAAGAGAATACATTGATGGGTTCAGAGTTTCATGAGGACCAGGCAATGACCGTTCATTTAAAGGAGGTCATTGCGGAGCTGGAGAGGCACGCAAAAACTGTTAATTATTTGATACAGGAGGACAGGAACGCCTCGGAGCAGGCTGCACGGAATGAGGTGTGTGTGTTGTATGGAGCATGGTTGCTGGATGAGGGCCACAGTAACCTGGAGGACCTGAGGCAAGGTCGCGTCCCTTCATGGTTAAGCAACAAGCACCTCGCCGCGCTGCACCCGTATAGTAGCAATTCGTTGAACCCATGCCAGCTTCGTTTAGCCTCTGAAACCTACCCTCTCCCTGTAGATTGCGGGCGGTCCAACCATACAGTGATGGGAATTGTAGTGATGATACCGGTAATGGGCAGGTCATCCCAGCCGGCACCGGTATACAGGGTTGAGAATATCGGGGTAATTCGTGGAGGAGTACATGTTCGTTTTAAAGCGGTCCCGCCATATGTCATAAAGTGGGAGCATGCTATGACAGGCACTGACCTCTCCGGATGCCAGAGCCGGGGTGCACACGTAATACTGTGTCCCCAGCACTTGAATGCTTTTGCGCGACCAGAATGTGGGTTTGCTACTGCAGGTGTGGAACCTATCAATTGCACCATGGAAGTGATGGCACCAGGCCACGTACCTCCACAGGTAGCATACGTAGGGAGTGGGACATACTGTGTCACCACAAGTGCGCCCTGCTACCGGTACAGCCAGGACATGTGGTGTCCGGTGAGCGAGAGCAGTTTTTGCTTCAAACCCAAGGCTGAGGTTCAAGTGGCACAAGAGCGAATTACTCTCATCCCCGAACCCTCGACCATTCACCTCACTGTGAACAACACCTTCACACATCTCCAGTACTATGTGGAGCATTTCGGGTACCCGATTCCTTTTCTGCCGGAACACCTCACTGAGTTAATAAAGACCGTTGAGCTCTCCCAGAAACATTTTTACACTTTAGAGCAAAAGACAGTAGAAATGGGGGAGAAGATCAAGGGGATTGTCTCGCCACCATGGTGGGACATCGGTCTGAGTATAGAGATTCCTCACTGGATCCGCATCTGTTCCCATGCATTAGTTACCATACAATTGTTGCTTGTAAGCTACTTGTTTTACACCAGCTGCAGGCGATGGAGCCAGATGCTCCGAGTGCAGTGGCAAGGGGTGTTAGGTCGATCCGGAAAGCTGTAATTGATTTATGTTGATGATGGTTTCTCCCTGCCAAAACTTGTAATGTACCAAAGTTCTGTAAGCAAGTGTATTGTATTCTGGTTATAGTTTTACACTCTGTATTGCGCGATGTGCGCTGTTGCATTTTTGTAATGAGTTACCACCTGTCAATGCTGTACTGTGTGATGTGCACTGTGACCTTTTGGTAACGTCCTGTGGATCTTAGTAATGTTCTGTATTTTGATTTGAAGTTTGTCGGTGGGAATTGGAACCCAGCCATTTGAATGTGTTAAGAAGCCGTTTCGCTGACGTTTTGACTCGGTAGAAGGGAACTATGACACGCAGTAAGGGGGACAGTTCTGGGGTTTAAAAGGTAAAATCAGGGAAACAGCTTCACTTCTGGGAGACTTTGGGCCTTTGCTCTCTTGTCAAGTGATGCTTTGTGGAAAGAAAAGCATCAAGCGGGGGACTGAAGAGATCGCAAAGTCTCTGTTTGAAGAATGGACTCAGTCGAGAATATTTTGTGGACTTTATGGGATTTTTCTGAGGGTATTTTCCCTGTGATGGGATCGCCCTGTGCAGATACGTGAAAAACTGGTTTGTTAAAACTCCAGAGAACGCATGGCAGTTGGCTGTGACAAAAGAACTGTCAGTCATCCAGAATGTATGGGTTCGCCCGACAGTCCTGGAAAAAGGAAGAGGGCCATTGACGAAGGGGCTGAGGGCCCTGAGGCACCCGTTAAACTTGAACCTATTAGCAAGCCACTCTAATATGCAAAAGCACTTCTCACCTCCATCTCTGAAGAGAAGCAGAACAATGAACCCACTAGCCTAGCCAGCCGAAGAGGAGCCAGTTTTTCCCAACACAAAAACCGAGAGATGTCCCAGACTTAGGGCCATTAGTCCAATCACGGAATACTCATGGGTCTGATGATGGCCCATCACTGATTAAGCACCAGAGTGCTTAGAAACAAAAGGATTTTAAAGATTGGCGGGAAAGACAGGGTTAGCAAGACTCCTATAAAGATAGATCCTTTTCTACCATTCTCTCTCTCTCTCACTCCCGCTCCAGCAAGATCAACCTAACAAGAAGAAGTACCAGAGGAAGAAGCTGCTGAGCGGAGCGATCGAGACCGACTGTGTGTGGTGGTAAACATGGTCTCGAGTGTCCCAAGCCGGTAACCCATGAGCTGTAAGTGCTCAGAGTTTTTTCAGAAGTGAAGTTTTTGGGCTATTCCGGGGTGGGAGCTTCGCTTGGTTCAGCCAGGTGAAGGGGCTTATGTGACTGGGTAATTCATTGGTAGGGGTGGAGTTAGAGTCCACCATAGCAACAAGGGAATTACTGCATGTTATAGTCCCCAGTTATGTACTGTATGTATGTTGTTTGTAACCTGGATCTTATTCTCCACAGAGACAGTGATTTCGTTTAGTAGTGCATGTTTTAGCCAGTATATGTTAGACCAAATAAATATAAGTATGATTTTTCACTGAAGCATTCCTGTCCGTGGCTTATTCCATTTACACTCTGAATAATAATTCCCGGGTATAGAACTTTCGTAAGGTGGGGGCGATTCGAACCGTCCGTCTAGCAATTGGGCTAGGATCAAAACCGCTTACAAATTTGTTGCAAAATAATTCTAATTTTGTAGTACAAAATCTAAATAACGTAGAAAATGAAGAAAGTCGAGTACTGACTTTAAGATATCTTAGTTCAAAGTTCCAGTAAAAATTCCAGAATACTATGCAATAAAAATGGAATTTGACTCATTCAGTCATTATAAATCAGTTGCCATGGCGCTATTCCCTACAAGGAATAAACATCCCTATTGTTATAACACAATTTTTCCTCCAACTCACCATGGGCAATACCATGAGCAAGAGATCAGCCACATCCCATACTGACACATGGCCAAGAAGGATAGGAAAATACCATCTGGTCCATCAAGCCTGCCCAGTCCAGACATAGCGCAACCTTGTATTACATAGGATTACATAGGATATACGGCACAGATACAGGCCATTCGGCCCAACCAGTCCATGTTGGCATTTATGCTCCACTTGATCCTCCTCCTGTCTGTCCTCATCTAAACCTATCAGTATAACCCGCTATTCCCTTCTCCCTCATATGCTTGTCTAGCTTCCCCTTAAATGCACCTATACCATTCCCCTCAACTACTCCCTGTGGTAGCGAGTTCCACATTCTCCCCACTCTCTGGGTAAAGAAGTATACCATGTTCCTTAGTCAAAACCTCATGAGCGAGGCAAAGAAAAAAAAAACTGAGACCAATTTAGGAAATTCTTCACTGACCTGCAGACACAAGTTCCCTTTTGCAGGTCTGCAGGGACTTCATACCATGTGCTTCCGGAGATCCATGATTCTGGAAAAAAAAACATTTCCTAGCATCTAACTTAATTCTGTGTTTGCATAGTTTACACTCACGTCTTGTCATTCTCCGATCCCAACCAAGTTCAACTAACCTATCCAACTGGACATAATGGCCAGAATTTTGCCGGTGCTCAGAAGGCGGGTTTGGAGGTGGATCCCGCTGTCAAAAAAGCAAAGATTGACAGCGGGTAGGAAACCCGCCTCCACACGAGTCTCCCAGGTGTCGGGTCTGTCAGCGGAGAACTGACCTGACACCAAGTGGCGGGGCATACAATTCAGATTGTTAAATGGCTTGTTAAGAGCCAATTTAATACTATTTTGAGGCTTTCTCGGGGAACACGCCAGCTCACCCTGGCATGAGTTGAATCTGCTCTGATGTTTCTGATAAGCTGACAGCTGCAGAAATGGTGTAAAGGATGCCATGTTGCAGATGGTCAGTTTCAGAGTGCAGAAAATGTTGGTTACTGCATTTTTATACATATAGAGATTTCTTTAGCTTACAAGTTTTTAGATCCAACTGTATGTCCAGTGCCACCTCATTGGGACAACCTCTCTCACCATTAACAGATCACTTCTGTCATCACACCTGCAGCTGCCATCTATTCCAGCAACATCGGTGTCCTTGAAACAATCAGACCTTGGTCCTCTGAATCTTTCCAAGATCAGCCCCAACACCAACATCACCAGGCACACCAACATCACCAACAACATCACCAACCTTCTCCGCCATCACCTGATGCTGCACAGGACACAGGGCACCAGCCCCTGACAACATTGCTGCCTGGAAGGTCAACGATGGCATCACCATGGCCAGATTTACTTCACTTGACGCTGTTAACCCTGGCTGCCATATGATGTGCCAGATTGACACAATCCCACACCAGCACCGTGAAGCATCCCTTTAATGTCCAAGCCATTCCATGCACACTCATCAGTGGGCGGTTATGTCTGAACATTCTGAACATTCATTGGAACTCAGTAAGACACTTCTTAAGGTGTGCTCAGATCTGTCAAATAACGGGCAGTGTTGGAAAAATAGATTTCACTGTATGACAACACATTACCAGAAACTTCACATGGACATTGGCTAAACCTCTCAAGTGCCTACCCTTGTGTGTTGTTAGTTGGTATGCTTGCAGTAGGATGAGGGTAAGTGTGAGTGGTGGCTAGTGAGATGGGGAAGTGATAAAGTAAATAGAGAGGGATGGGTGGGGTGCAAGGTAAGTTGGTGTGAGTAAACATGTGCAGGAGTAGGGTAGGGAAGGTAGAGTGATGGGGATGTGGTGAGTGGCACAGCAGGATGAGGTTGAGTGTGGCTTTGCAGTAACGTTTCGTGATCCACTGAGATCATTGAAAGGTTTGCACCACTGCAGCCAGGGACCCCTGACAACATCCCTGCTTTTGCCCTCTTGTGCCATGTGCAACCAGGCTGCGTTGGTGTCCTGGGGAGGTCTCTTCCGCCCTTGCTGTGACAGTACAATATAAAACCAAGAACACTATACTTGGGTTATACCAGGCCTTGGTACAGCTGCATTTAGAATACTGTGTCCATGCTGTGTCCAGTATGTTGGCCTTCATAGTGAGAGGATTCGCGTACAGGAGCAAGGATGTCTTGCGGCAGTTGTACAGGACCTTGGTGAGACCACACCTTAAGTATTGTGTGCAGTTTTGGTCACCTTATCTGAGGAAGGATGTTCTTGCCATGGAGGGAGTGCAGTGAAGATTCACCAGACTGATTCCTGGGATGGCAGGAATGACGGATGAGGAGAGATTGGGTCGATTGGGCTTATACTTGCAGGAGTTTAGAAGAATGAGAGGGGATCTCATTGAAACTTATAAAATTCTAACAGGACTAGACAGACTAGATGCAGAAAGGATGTTCCCGATGGTGGGGGAGTCCAGAACCAGGGGTAAGGATAAGGAGTAGGCCATTTAGGACAGAGATATGGAGGAATTTCTTCACCCAGAGAGTGGTGAACCTGTGGAATTCTCTACCACAGAAGGCAGTTGAGGCCAATTCATCTATCTATTTATATATATATAAAACGATCCATCCGTCTGTATGTCTGTCTGTCTGTATGTCTGTCTATCTGTCCGCTATACACTCAAAAGTTATAGAGCGTACCTACACATTTGTTATATTAAAAGAAAGCTGATGATTAGAGGAGTGTCATAGGCATATTTACTTTTTGGTCAGACAAAAATTGTTCGGACAGTATACAAAAGCGTTCAAAAATCCGCTCATTAGCGGTTGACCAATCCTACCGCTCATTAACGTTGAGTGACGTGATGGTTGACCAATCCTACAGTTCAGTGACCTGATGGTTGACCAATCGGTGCATCACGAGGGGCCTTTCATTCCGTGTGTGGGCGGGACCTAATCCTGCAGCCTCCCGAAACGTAGCCACCATTTTTTTCACTGCTTTTACTCAACAGCGAGCGGGGCAGCTGCGGCGGGCCGCCGGAGCGGGAGGTGAGTTGGGGTCACTCGGGCCGGGCCTGACAGCCACTCGGCCCGAGACACAGAGCGGGGGAGTGGCAGCGGCCGGCCATAAACCGCGCAGCCCTGTAAACTGCCGTTTTACAAAAAAGCCTTGGCAACGCCAGGCCCCCCCAGCTAGTTAAATATATTCAAGAAGGAGTTAGATATATTTCTTAAGGCGAAAGTGATCAAGGGATATGGGAGAACGCAGGGACAGGGTACTGTGTTTGGATGATCAGCCATGATCTCATTGAATGGCCTACTCCTGCTCCTATCTTCTATGTTTCTATGGCCCAACCAGTCCATGCCGGGCAATTCGTACTTCCTCCAGAAGTGGCACTGCAATCGCTAAAATCTAAAATTACAAGAATGTTTCTTCTCTTATTTGCTGCAGGGGTGGCGCAGTAACGGCTCAACAAGCACAGCTGAAAAATGTACCATTTTCTCAGACTAACCATGAGCAAGGTGACAGGAGGTTCACCAATATATATTAAGATCCTGGAGTTGATAATGCTGTCATGCTTCCCGTATGATCAAGTAATGGTAACGCATGTTATTTCTACTTGCTCGAGAGGCAGCGCTGTAACCTTTCTCAGTCTGTTGGAATAAACACAGTTATACAATGTACCATTTCCTCCCGCTAATCATGAGGGATGGTCCCTTTGAGGGCTGGTGCTTTGAATACTTGACATTCTAATTAAACACTGGTGGGAGCACAGTAAGATATTGGTTTGCCTGCTGAAGTAAGTCACCAGATCTTTCACTGTACTGAAATCAGAGTGTCTGGTTCCTCTCCAAGGTTAGCTAGATCTGAATGTGTTCCCAATATGTTTGGGCCTGTTTTCTCTTGATGTGGACTGAGTTTTCTTTACAAGTATATCACTCCTTTCTCTGTAGTTCAGCACATGCAGTCAACTTTGTTGCAATTGATAACAGATTTTTTTTGAGGTCACACTCAATTTGGGACATTTGTGGGCTTAATTTTCAATACTTTATTAAAGTAGCCTGTGATTGTGTTGGTCACTGGGTTGGATGATTTACTGATGCTGACAGTGTAAAGGATCTAATGAGCATTGATTGAGAATAATTGATCTGGAGAATCATCCTACAAAGACTTCAAATCACTATCTTAATCTTCAAACATTAGATAGAGAAAGATAATGGCTAATGTTTCTGATCTAAATCGAGAAGTGATAACCACTGGAATATTTGCTACGAGTACAATGAATGCAAATAATGATGTTTCCGTATTGCACTTGCCAGTTAACAAGTATTAGTGGTCTGATTCATGACGTTTATAGGTATTGCTATTTGTGAACTCTTCAACTATGGCCTGATGCTTTCAGTATTACCACATGCCCACCCACTGGAACGGGTCTCTGGAAGTCAGGTTCAACGTCAGGGCAATTGAGATGCATGGGTCCAAACAGAAGGCAACTGTCTCAAAGGGTGTGTCTTGCTTGAAAATGTATTTGCTATTTTTTTTGTTGTTTTGTAGGAAACATTGAACTGATGTTACCTGTTGTACTTTAGGTGTCAGTATACAATATTCTTTGAGTTCAGCTTCAAATTTGGCTTCAGAGATCCAAAAACCAATTTATAAAACTGAATTGAAAGATTCTAACAATGAGTACGAGTCTCTCCAGATCACAAGAGTGGATGGAGCCGCTCTGACAATACCAAAGTGGAAACATTCTCATCGCATTGATAAAACTTGGCAGAACTGTCCCTTCCCGTTCTCCAGGACCAATCGGCTTGTTAAAACTGCCAGAAAAGATGCATGCATACCCCATTTCACTGGGAGTCAATCACATCCTGCCAGCTGTCGCCCTTCTAAAACAATGGTCAACAGATGCATGCTCTGCCATTAGACAGTGACTAATTGCCATTCCCTCTAGACTGCTATGATAAATGGTTTGGGAGGCATTTAGTTGCGTAAGCAGGAGGATTTCTGTTTGAGCCAGGTAAAGAATATTATGGGGATGCAGTTATTACAAATAGTTTTGCCCAAAAACTATCTTATACTGATGTGAAGTCAATCTCTGAAGAGAGTCAACAGGATGGGTGAATGATGTTTCAAAGAATTGCTCAACAATCAAGATCCTGTCACCTCCATGCTTTATAGAATGTAGTTTAGCGGTGGGGGGGGGGGGGGGGGAAAACCAGCCTCATAGTAACTGAAACTTTAGGCCAGCTGACAGGAGGCCTAGCTTCCGTATTTTCTTATCCATTACTAACAAGGCAAGAGTGTCCTTGGAGACAGGCATGTGAGGCATCATTGTACAGTGTGCTAGATCATTCAACAGATTTACTAACAGTGAGTATGTGTGTGTGTGGGAAGGAGAAACTGCCAACTGCACGCTGCCTTGGCTTATAACACTGTCTGTGTAGAACCAATCATCGAGGTGAACCTCAAGGCATGCACAGTTCAACAGAATAGAAGATAGGATAGTTTTAAAGATTTAATACTGCATGTTTGCTGCTGAAGGAGTTTCCAGATGGTATTGTAATTGGTTGAGTTAAAAGCTGCCACCAGATTCTTCTAGGCGGTGTGGTGATCAACAATACTTCCTCAACCGTTAGCATGTAGCCACTGTCAGGATGTGGTGACTGGTGGAACTGCTGAGTTTAAATCTATTTTGCTGTGAGCATAAGCCCACGAATTAAGTGCCCTCGATGAGAATGACATTCTGTGGCACAGAGGCTGAACATAATCATCTGGGGTAAGAACAGCAGTTCATTTGAATCAAAGTTTCACCAACACTACAACTGGTCTTTAAGCAGCATTCAGAATACGAATAACTGTTTAACATGCACACTATTTGTCTACCTGTTCTGCAAAATTAACAGCTCGACTTACACCAAAATGTACAGGCCAAAAAAATTATACTATATTTTTACAAAATTTATCTTTTGTTATTAAATAGAAGGTGTTATAGATAAATTGGACAAATATAGTCAGAACAAGATGAACCAATAAGGAAAGACAAACTAAACCACAAAAGGCCGTGCAATCATAGGAAGTTCCCCGTCATAAATCATGCTTTGAGGTCTGTCAGCAGTTCTTAAAAAAAATGCCATCATTGACAAATAAGAGAACTAGAAATAAATCTAAGTTCCGAGCTGGTTTAATACATTTTTCAACCACAATCGTTACTCAGAGTATATGGACTAAATGGCACAGATTAATTTTTGGGGGGTTCTAGGTGTGGTTGAGAGAAAATATTCTTCATCCAAATGTTACTTTAAATATATATAAATTTTATATTTTTTCTGAATTGTGGTGCTCAACGGGCAAGGAATATTATACATGCTCCTTCCTTTGTCCCACCATTGGCAGCCTTGCCTTCGGTCACCTATATCTCTGCAATTCTCCCACTAAACCCCTCCACCTCTCCACCTCCCTCGACTCCTTTAATATCCTGCTTAAAACCCATCCCTCTGACCACAGCTTTGGTCACCCCTCCTAAACTCTTCTTTGGCTCGGCACCACTCTCCTCGCACCTCTGCGGTATGCCTTGGTACATTTTTCTCTGCTAAGCACATCAGATGGCAAATGGTTGCCGTTGATATATAGGAAACAGATTGATTTCTACTTGGGCACACAGTAGCTGCTTTTATATTAGTCTTAAGTCAGATTAAGCAGATGAAAGTTGCCTTTGACCCCCAAAATAGTGCCTTAACTCTGAATTTGAGAAGAACTCTTCTACAGGAAACTTTCAATTTACCGGCACCTAAATAACCGGAAATCTCGGTTAACCGGCAAAATTCAGGAGTAGGTTTTACTTCATATTGTACTTGCCTTCTTCCATCTGTTGCTGTGCAAGGGTGTGGCTGCAGCTGTTGCTAAGCTACAGAGATGCTTGGAACTTGTGGCCATTGTTCTACAGTTGTTGCTAAGCAACAGGGTTTGTTGTTTTATACGGAGCTGTCAGCTCTCCCTATCTTTTACTATAGCTTTCGGTTATCCAGAATTTTTGATGAACCGGCACCACGTCGGTCCCGTCCGTGCCGGATAAAAAAAAGTTTCCTGTACTCGGTCACCATGACTCCTCCTCCCGCTCTTGTGATACGGCCTCCTCTGAATGGCGCTGCCAGATTACTATCAAATGGGAATATTTCACATGCAAGTTGAGTTGTATGACTGAGGGCCATAGACTTTAAAAATCTTAATTATTGGCCCGGATTTTACGGGACTTAAGATGGCGTACACTGTGCGTACACCGTCGTAAGTGCCTTGCAAGTTCCGGGATTCCGCATGCGCGAAAACCCAGAACTTACGATGTCAAGTTTCTCCTTGACAGATGGTCCGCATCCACTGGAAATGGACATTTGCTGGCGGAGAGTTGGGCTATTTGCTCAACTACTGCCCAGCGAATGCCCACCAAACCCTTACGCCTGGTAAAAGCAGGTGTAAGGTCTTATTTTACCAGCGCAAAGGTTTAAATAATGTTAAAATAAAAATGTTAAAATCATTTAAACATTCCCTTATGTTTAAAATTAGTTTAGGTTATTTTTGTCCCATTTAAAAATGTTTAAATTTATTTTTCAAAAAATTACGTTTTTATTTTAAATGTTTCATTAAAAGGTATTTTAATTAATTTTGAACCTGTGGTGATTTATTTTTATTCAGGTTGTGTGAAAATGTATTTTTTAGGGGATTCCTATTATGCTTATGGGGATTCCGTACGTAAATGGAATCCCCCTTTGTCATTGGTTGGCCTGGCCCACGTGATCCCAGGGACGCTTGTGAACCGCCTGCGCCCCCGGGATACGTGGGCCTTTATGCAGGCGTATGCCTACAGGCCCAGGAGCGCAATTGTCATAGAGTCATAGAATCATTACAGCACAGAAGGAGGCCATTCGGCCCATCAAGTCCGTGCCGGCTCTCTGTAGAGCAATCCAGTCAGTCCCATTCCCCCGCTCTATCCCCGTAGCCCTGCAAGTTTATTTCCCTCAAGCGTCTATCCAATTTCCTTTTGAAATCATTGATTGTCTCCGATTCCACCACCCTCGTCGGCAGCAAGTTCCAGATCATTACTATTCACTGCGTAAAAAAGTTCTTCGTCTCATCCCCCCTGTATCTCTTGCCCAAAACCTTAAATCTGTGTCCCTAGTCCTTGTACCATCAGCTAATGGGAACAGCCTTTCTCTGTCTACCTTATCCAAACCAGTCATAATCTTGTACACCTCTATCAAATCTCCCCTCAACCTCCTTTGTTCCAAGGAGAACAACCCCAGCTTCTCCAACCTAACCTTGTAGCTAAAATCCCCCATCCCTGGAACCATTCTGGTAAATCTCCTCTGCACCCTCTCAAGGACCGTCACAATTTTCCTAAAGTGTGGTGACCAGAACTGGACGCAATACTCTAACCAGAATTTTATAAAGGTTCAGCTTAACTTCCCTGCTTTTGCACTCAATACCTCTATTTATGAAGCCCAAGGTCCCATATGCTTTGCTAACCACTCTCTCAATATGTCCTGCCACCTTCAAAGATCTATGCACATGAACCCCCAGGTCCCTCTGTCCCTGCACACTCTTTAAAACTGTGCCATTAAGTCTATATTGCCTCTCCCTATCCCTTCTGCCAAAATGCATCACCTCACACTTCTCTGTATTAAATTCCATCTGCCACTTGTCTGCCCATTCTGCTAGCCTATCTATGTCCTGTTGCAGTCGATTGGTATCCTCCTCACCGTTTGCCACACCTCCAAGTTTGGTATCATCGGCAAATTTAGAAATTCTACACTGTATTCCAATATCCAGGTCATTTATATATATCAAAAAAGCAGTGGTCCCAGCACTGATCCTTGGGGAACACCACTGTCTAACGTCCTCCAGTCTGAAAAACAACATTTACCACAACTCGCTGTTTTCTGTCCTTAAGCCAATTTCTTATCCAAGCTGATACTGACCCTCCTATTCCATGAGCCTCAATTTTGTTAGCCAGCCTTTTATGTGGTACTTTGTTAAATGCTTTCTTAAAATCCATATCGACAACATCCACTGCATTCCCTTCATCAACCTTCTCTGTTACTTCTTCAAAAAATTCAGTTAGATTAATCAAACATGATCTGCCTTTTACAAATCCGTGCTGGCTCTCCTTAATTAACTTAAACCTCTCCAAGTGCCTGTTAATTTTTTCCCTGATTATTGTTTCTAAAACCTTACCCACCACTGATGTTAAACTGACTGGCCTGTAGCTAAAGGAAACTCTTTTTTATCCGGCACTGACGGGACCGGCGTGGTGCCGGTTTATCAAAAAGTCCGGATTACAGAGAGTTATAGTTAAAAGGTACGAGAGCTCCGTACAGAGCCACAAATCCAGGCTTCCCTGTTGCTTAGCAACAGCTGCAAGAAGCCCGGCCACAGACCAAACGTCCCTGTTGCTTAGCAACAAGTGCAGGAACCCCCGATTACACAGCCAAGAATCAAGAAACGGCCACTAATATGAAGAAAACTGAACCTACTCCTGAATTTTGCCGGTTAGCTGAGATTTCCGGTTGTTTGGGTGCTGGTAAATTGAGGATTTCCTGTACTAGGATTGTCCTTACAACGTTTTTTGAACAAGGGTGTCACATTTGCCACTTTCCAATCCTCTGGCACCTCTCCCGTATCTAGGGGAGATTGGAAGATTATGGCAAGCCCTTCCGCTATCTCCACCCCCACTTCCCTTAGCAACCTGGGATGCAAGCCATCCGGACCAGGTGACTTATCCACTGTAAGTATATCCAGCCTTTCCAGTAGATCCTGCCTATCAATTTTCACCCCATCCATTACCTCTACCATCTCCGCTTCTACCGATATTTTGCCAGCATCCTCTTCTTTAGTAAACACCGATACAAAGTACTCATTAAGTAACCTAGCCTTGCCCTGCGCCTCTAAGCATATATCACCTTCTTTGTCCCTAATAGGCCCCGCTTACTATTTACATGCCAGTAGAAGATTTTTGGGTTCCCTTTTATGTTAACTGCCATTCTATTCTCATATTCTCTCTTTGCCAGTCTTATTTTCTTCTTCACTTCCCCTCTCAACTTATTGTATTTGGCCTGGTTCTCACTTGAAGAATTCACCTGACATGCACCATACACCCTCTTTTTTTGTTTCATCATATTCTCTATCTCCCTTGTCATCCAAGGAGCCCTGCCTTTGGTTCCTCTACCTTTCCCTCTTATTGGAATGTACCTAGCCTGTACCTGAAACATATCCTCCTTAAAGGTCACCCATTGTTCCCTTACAGTTTTTCCTGTCAATCTTTGGTTCCATTTTACCCTGGCTAGATCCCCTCTCATCCCATTGACGTTAGCCCTCTTCCAATTTAGAAGTTCTACTTTAGATTGTTCCTTACTCTTCTCCATTACTTATCTAAACCTTATGCTATGATGATCACTTTTACCCAAGTGTTCTCCCACAGGCACTTGGTCCACTTGGCCCACCTCATTCCCCAGTGCCAGATCCAGCAAAATGCCTCCTTCCTAGTTGGACTGAGAACATACTGGTCAAGGAAGTTCTCCTGAACACATTTCATATAGCAGAGGCCCTGACCATCATTTTCCAATCCTCTCTGGCTTCAGGTGTGGTGCCGGAGGACTGGAGGACAACTAATGTGATACCCTTGTTTAAAAAGGGAGAAAAGGATAGACTGAGTAATTACAGGCCAGTCAGCCTAACCTCAGTGGTTGGAAAATTATTGGAAAGAATTCTGAAGGACAGGATAAATCTTCATTTAGAAAGACATGGATTAATCAAGAATAGTCAGCACGTATTTGTTAAGGGAAGGTCGTGTTTGACAAACTTGATTGTATTTTTTGAGGAGGTAACAAGGGGGGTAGATGAGGGTAGTGCGTTTGATGTAGTGCATATGGACTTTAGCAAGGCTTTTGATAAGGTTCCACATGGCAGACTGGTCACGAAGTTAAAAGCCCATGGGATCCAGGGCAAAGTGTCAAGTTGGATTCAAAACTGGCTCGGAGACAGGAAGCGGAGGGTAATGGTTGATGGGTGTTTTTGTGACTGGAAGGCTGTTTCCAGTGGGGTTCTGCAGGGCTCAGTACTAGGTCCCTTGCTTTTTGTGATATATATCAATGATCTAGACTTGAATATAGGGGGTATGATTAAGAAGTTTGCAGATGATACTAAAATCGGCTGTGTGGTTGATACTGAAGAAGGAAGCTGTAAACTGCAGGAAGATATCAATAAATTGGTCAGGTGGGCAGAACATTAGCAAATGGAATTCAATCCGGAAAAGTGTGAGGTAATGATTTGGGGAGGGCTAATAAGGAAAGGGAATACACATTAAATGATAGGACACTGTTTAGTGTAGAGGAACAAAGGGACCCTGGAGTGCATGTCCACAGATCCCTGAAGGTAGCAGGCCAGGTAGATAAGGTGGTTAAGAAGGCATACAGAATGCTTGCCTTTATTAGCCATGGCATAGAATACAAGAGCGGGGGGGTTATGCTTCAACTGTATAAAACACTAGTTAGGCCTCAGCTAGAGTACTGTGTGCAGTTCTGGTCACCACATTACAGGAAAGATGTGAAATAACAACAGAAAATGCTGGAAAAACTCAGCAGGTCAGGCAACATCCGTGGAGAGAAATTTGAGTTGACGTTTCGGGTCGAACCCTTCTTCAAAACTGGAAAGAAAAGAAACTAGATCGAAGGCAGGGCTGCGATCGGACAAAAGAATAAAAGAAACAAAAGAAGTAAACCGAGTCTTGGCAGATACCTGATCAAACACGAGAAGGGAAACTGAAAGTAATGAAGATGAACAAGGTTGAAGAGCCAAACGGAGATCCCGTCGAAGAGAAGAGCAGAACTTCAGGAAAGATGTGATTGCACTAGAGAGGGTACAGAGGAGATTTACAAGGATGTTGCCGGGAGTAGAGAATCTTAGCTATGAGGAAAGACTGGATAGGCTGGGTTTGTTTTCCTTGGAACAGAGGAGGCTGAGGCGAGACCTTATTGAGGTGTATAAAATTATGAGGGGCCTAGATAAGGTGGATAGAAAGAACCTATTTCCCTTAGCAGAGGGGTCAAAAACCAGGGGGCACAGATTTAAAGTAATTGGGGGAAGGTTTAGAGGGGATTTGAGGGGAAATTTCTTCACCCAGAGGGTTGTGGGGGTCTGGAACTCACTGCCTGAAAGGGTGGTAGAGGCAGAAACCCTAACCACGTTTAAAAAGTACTTGGATGTGCACTTGGGATGCTCTAACCTGCAGGGCTACGGACCAAGAGCTGGGAAGTGGGATTAGGCTGGATAGCTCTTTGTTGGCCGGCGCGGACACAATGGGTCGAAATGGCCTCCTTCCGTGCTGTAACTTTCTATGATTCTATGATTCTATGATCAGAAATTCCTCCCCCTCCTTTCCCTTTACTTTAACATTATCCCAATCGATATATGAGTAATTAAAGTCCCTCAATATCACCACTCTATAGCTCTTGCACATCTCTGTGATTTACCTGCGCCCTCTACAGGGGATCTGGGACCGGTGTGAACAAGGCAAGCAACTTGGCATCTCCTTAACCAATCAGATTGAAGAATCTTAGCCACGCAGAGTCTAAACCAGGAAGTGTCAGTTTGCATAGTTAATTCAATGTCAAATCATGTACAGAAAGCAGAATAAAGAGAGGGAAAGAAAGATAGGATTAAGAGAGACAGATAAAAGAGACAGAAAGAAAAAGTTAAAAAAATTATTTTAGTTTAATTTTTTTTAAATCTCCAATAATTAAACTCTGAAAGAATGAGGCTCCACACTTGTAAAAGTTAATTTTCAGTGCCAGACAGGTTGTTTGGCAGTAATTAAGATTTACCACGCTGCTAAAAATTCACTGGACAAGCCCTAACATTTTCTGGTGAGTTTAGTGGGTCTCCATCACGCGAGTACCGCAGCTTCAGGCCCTTCCATGAGTTTCAATGGAGAGTCTCTCCGATAGCTATTGTTATAAGGAAGCTTCTGGAGGAACCGGGCAACTTGGACAGCAACTTCCTGATTTCCACGTTTAACTGTGCATGTGGGGACGCTGGAAGTTGCTGTCCGAATCACTCTTCAATAAAGGTGAGCACTGATGGCCTCACCGTTAATTCTCAAAATCCAAGTCATTGTATGTTTGCCAAACCACCTGGGAGAAACCTGCTGCAATACCTCACCCTGCCACTAGATGTAGCTAAATAGCCAGGTTGACATTGCAAGGTGCGGAATCAATAACAAATGTGATCATCTCAAATTCCTCTGCAATTTTAACAAACTCATTCGCTTATTAGATGGACGTGACTTAATTTCAAATCCATAGGGCATAACTGTGAAGTTCCTCACCAATGAATAGCAAACAACAAAACCGGTCAAATGTTGGGCTACAAAGCCAAAACAGTGGAATGCAAGTCAGAGAAAGTCAGGATCAAACTGTACAGGGCTCTGGTCAGACTGCACTTTGAGTACTTCGTCCAGTTCTGGTCGCAAAGAAACATGAGGCGTTCAAGAGCTGGAGGCAATGCAGAGGAGAGCCACATGGCTGATCCATCATGGGAGGGATCTGAAAGACTGGAGACACTTGGGGACAGGAGTCATCTGAAAGGTGACCTTACAGAGCGATGTAAGAGAATGGAGAAGGCGAATTGAGAATATTACTTTAAATTAAATTGTGAAAGTAATTCAAGGGTACCACAGGTTCAAACAATAAAAGGTCAATTTAGGACTGATCTCAGGAAGTTCATTTTCCACACAGAGGGGCTGATTTTAAGTGCCTCAGATGGGGCGGTAGTGGCCTGAAAATGGCATTGGCCACTTAATGTCCAGTTTACGCTGGTGCTCCAGCCATTGCCAGCTTGGGTAGGATCCCGAGAAGGACAGTGGGAGTGCCCGACTGTTTCAGGCGGGCAACCACTTGTAATATGTGAATCAGGATCCTATGCTGTATATATAGGACCCCGAATACAATGGTGAGGTACAAGTGGGCGGAGTGCACACTGCCAACACTCTGCCCATTTGTACCGGCGTTGAACGGCTACCCAGTGCTCCTTACAGGAGACCTTCCTTAAAAAAAAACGGCAATGATATTTTTAATTTTTACTTTTGTGGGAGGCCGGAGAGCATTCGAATAATCGAGTCTGGAGGTAACAAAGGCATGGATGAAGGTTTCAGCAGCGGATGAGCTGAGGCAGGGGCGGAGACGGGCGATGTAATGGAGGTGGAACAATATCAGAAACAACTTTGGGACTGGGCTGTACACAAATTAGCTGCTGTTTTTGGATACATAACAACAGTGACTACGCTTTAAAAGTTGGTTGTAAAGCCTTGGTCAAATAGAATGCCAAGGTTGCGAACAGTCTGGCAGCCGCAGGCAATGGCTTTGTTCTTCCAAATACAGTATTTAATTGGGGAAATTTCTGCTCACCCAGCACTGGATGTCAGACAAACAGTCTGACAAATCAGAGACAGTGGCGGGATCGAGAGATGTGGTGATGAGGTAGGGCTGGGTGTCGTCAGCGTACATGTGGCACCATGAAAAACCCCAAGGCCCATGTGACTACTATTCTCCCAGGGGTTTGGCATTTTTCGGCACAGGCACAAGGGACTCAATGGCCTCCTTCTGTGCTGTAAGATTCTACGATTGTCAACAAACCAATTATTATATGTGTCAATTGATAGGTCATTCTTCTTATCAAACATTGAACACCAAATAGGATGAGAAAATTCTTTCAGTTTTTATCTCCAAACTTTAACAAAAGCCTCCATTGTCATGATGTACATTGGAGCTAGAGGCCAGACAATGGCCAGAATTTTGTCTACCTGGGTGAGTCCGGTGCGGGCGGTGGCGATGGTGGGTCATGACCTCGCTGCTGGCTCCATCCTGCTGCTGAAAATGACTTTCCCTTAATATTAAGCCCGCCCTGCGCGTTACCTAGTCCAATTAAATGTTGCAGGTCTGGTGACATCATCGCTGACGCGTTTTCAGCTGGGAACTTTAATAAAGGAGCCATGGCCACATTGGATTTAAATGTAAATGTAACATAGTGCTGTCGGTGCACTACAGCACTGGAGTGCTGCAAACACTGACAATGACTGCACAGAGGCAGAGGGCTGCACCCAGGTTCTCCAGTGACTCCCTCCATATGCTTGTGGAGGGAGTCAGAGCATGCAGAGAGGTCCTCTTCCCTTCCGATGGGCGGAAGAGACCTCCCCAGGACAGCAAAACAGCCTGGTTGGAGATTGCAGAGGAGGTCACCAGCAGGGATGTGGTCAGGAGGACCTGGGTGCTGTGCTGCAAATGCTTCAATGATCTCAGTAGATCAGGAAAAGTGAGTGCAAAGCCACACTTCATCCTGCTGTGCCTCTCATCACATCCCCATCACTCTGCCTTCCCAACCCTACTCCTACACATCCTTACTCACATCAACATACCTTGCACGTCCACCCATTCCTCTCTGTTTACCTACATTATCACATCCTCATCTCACTAGCCACCCCTCACACTCACCCTCATCCTACTGCAATCATACCAACTAATAACACATAAGGAGGCCACTTGGAATTGCCACCCCACTCCATCATAGTCTCCCTCTACAGATGTAACCCATCCATTCCTTACACTCATTCCATCACTCTCACCCAACCTTCTCTTCTTTCCCTCCTTGCAGGAAAAGAGAGCCCCAAATAAGAGGGAGAGGGAGAGAACTGGAGTTAGCCCTCCATCATTTGAAAACCTTACAACAGTAGAGAAGGCTGCTTTAGAAATATCAGGAGTCGCCGAGCAACTGGAGGTGGGAGACGGAGAGAGGGGGACATCTCAGCAACCTGGTGACAGAATTACATATCATACAGCTACATGGCATACATCACTCACTCATATGGGGACTGATGTCAGCAGCCACTGAATGGTCATGGTGTGCATAATGGTATCTGTATATGACATATCTAGCTCATCTCTTTTCTCTCCCACAGGTCCATCAAGAGGACCCCCCCCCCCACCCACTGTCCAGGAGGAAGAGGAGGATGACTCCTCAGAGGAGGCTCCAGCCTCTGAGAGCGCAGCGTCACCTGATATAAGCGCACCCAGCACTAGCGCAGATACGCACACCTGGGTGGGTGCCACACGAGATAGAGTAGTGTTGTCACCTGGTGTCTCACAACTCACAAGTGAGCAAGAGCAGATGGTGGAGACATGGACAGCAGTGGAGACTCCACACCAGAAGGCGCAGGACACTCCCAGCTCTGCTCAGCTGTATGCAGGCGCTGAGCCTCGGGGGCCATCCAGAAAGAGGGCGATCCTGAAGGCGCAGGAAGAAGTGCAAGGGGCTTTGACAGGTTTTGCAATCGAAATGTCTTCAAATGTTCAGAGAATGGAGGAGTCCATCTCCAACATGAGCACCACCGTGTCACAGGCGATGGCGACTGTAGGCTCCTCCATGGATAGGATGGCCACCTGCATGGAGCAGCTAATGTGCCACTCACAGGAGCGCATGGTTTCTATGGAGAATAGATGGCTATCTATGGAGAATAGATGGCAGAGGCTCATAGGCCTCCTCTCTAGGAGGGATGTCAGCGTAGACATGGGTCCTCGTGGCCCCACTGATATACAGCAAGGTGCTCTCCAGCTCCTTGGTAGCGGGGAAGTGAGCAGGCTGCCTCTACCTCTGCTGAAGCCACAGGGCTAGTACCTCATAGAAGCACACAGAAGAGAAAGATGACGCACAAGTAGATTCACAAGGGTAGCCACTTGGGTGTTTTATCCAATGTTTATGTAAAGTTTCCGTTAATGTGCTATCAAACATAAAAATCTTTATTTTCAACACTTTCCATTGTTGGACAGATTTGTGTGCACCTTTGTAAGTGGCTTAGTGAGTTGCAGTGAATGGTGAGACATAATGGCACCTCCAGCAATGGTAGTGAGTGTGAAAGGAATGGCTTGGTCATTGTAGGGATGCTTTATGGTGTTGGTGTGGGGTGGTGCCAACCTGGCGCATCATGTGGCAGCCCTATTGGTGTACAGCATCAAGTGAAGTAAATCTGGCCATCCCTGGTCTCCCGGGCAGCAATGTGCTCAGGTGCTGATGCTCTGTGTCCTGTGCAGCATCAGGTGATTGCAGAGAAGGTTGGTGTTGCTGCTTTGGTGCTGCTGGTGTGCCTGGTGCTGCTGATGTTGGGGCTCATCATGGTCAGATTCTGAGGACCAAGGTGAGACAGTATAAACGGCATCCATGTTGATGGAATAGATGGCAGGTGAAGTACAGATGGACAGAAGCAATCTGCCAATGGTGAGAGAGGTTCTTCCAATGAGGTGACACTGGATGGAGACTTTGCTGGAAAGACTGCAGCCTGCAGAATCTGTGCTGGGAATGTCGTGAGAAACAGCTTCTGCTGAGGAAAGTGATCAGCTGTCAGGTGGGAGCTTTTATAGTACATTTTGATGCTGTCAACTAATCAGCTGGAGCAATGGCCACTGAACATGCGCCTCAGGTTGACAGACGTGGTTCCCGAGCAGCATGTTTCCTGTGGCCATGCAGTTAAATTCAAAAGGTAAGGTTAAAACCACTCTTAAGGGTCTGACAACCAGCTACCAATAATTTAAATTAGGTCGCCCGCCTCTGCGGGTCAGGTCAGTCCACGCTGATAGACGCACCTGGGGGAAAGGCATGCGGGGGCGGGATGGCAGCGGGTTCCCGACCGCTCCCAAAAATAACAACTTTCCCACCCGACCTGCCTCCGATTGCATCTGGTACCACCCCGGAAAATTCCAGCCAATGTCTCTCATGTACTCCATGTTCAGCCTGCTGCCTTGGTACAGGAATCAGTTATTCCTTTGCAATTTACCTCATCTCTCCTCCTCAACAGCTTTGGTGGTGCCCAGCACCGTGGGCCTTGGCCCTTCTCCTAGGCTCCTCAATAAAAACATCAGCTTGGTGGAAGCTTTTTATAATGAAATCTTGTTATTCATGACAACGTTTTCCTGGATTAGGAGTTTCACTATATCGCTAGCTGACTGAGTGCTACTTAAGCTTTGATGAAATAGAGGGAACAGCAGATTATGATATGGAAACTGAACTTTTGTCAAAGCTTGGAGTCTTCAGACTATTTTTGTGTGGATGGTTGAACTTCAATTTACTACGTTCCCTGCTGTATCAGGTTGTTAGCCTGACTCGTAAATGAGTCTGCACTTTGCAAACAAGATTATGGTCTTGATGCTTAACTCCGATAAAGCTACCTCAGAAAGTCTTAAAAACTGCAATGAAGATATCTAGTCAGCGCACAGATGTTGCTTTCCCGATGACTGGGGTCACTGGTTTCCACTGATCCTGATCGGGTAAATGCTGATCATCAGTACCCAGGTATTCACTCTAAGTGGGGTGGACGTTTCATTATCTCAGGAGTGTTATTCCTTTCAGTTACACGATGAAGGATTCAGCCGGTGCTATTTTTCACCACATACATAAGCAGGTTCTATAATTGTTCTAGAGCAAAATGAATAAAAATCTGAAACAAACATTTATTTTTTCTGTGTCCATCTTTTAAACAGATATATATTTTTAAAAAGCGCAGAAGCATTAAGTTGTGGACGTTGCATCTCATACTCGCCCTCACTTGTACTCACTCACTCTACAACTTCTCTGAACATGTTTTCTCTGCTTATGTATTTAAACAAAGCATGTAGACTGTCAAAGCACAGCTTGACAGGGTGCAATGATCCCGGACCATTTTTAAAACAACGATTACCAACATGTTGGACATTACATTAAACTTAGTTATTATTAAACCAATTGGTACAATAGTTTCTGAGCTTTGTTGCCATAGATGTGCATTGTATTTGATGGGAGAATGCAACAACTACACTCTAGCTTCTCCTCTAGTTTTGTTAGATGGTTGGGAGAATGCTCCAGAGAATCTGAAATAAAAGCATCCATTACATTCCCACAACATGCCTATTGGACATAACAGCAATGTAGCCTCATCATGTGTTCATTCTTGTGACATTCTTTCTGTCCCTCACCGCAACGCTCCAAACAAGTTGAGACAAATCTTTTGCTATCTTCAACTTCACACAAAAAAACCCTCCCAAGTTCCATAAAATAAAAATCCTGCACCACAATAGCTACATGTACTGAAGTCACTGGTAATGAATTCCCAAACATTTAACTCAGTGGCCAGCTTTGTCAAGGCGGGGGTGGGGGGGGGGTGGCGTTTATTAGCACTCCTTGAGAGTACAATCAGAACATCGCGCTGAGTCTGTTTCACCACAGCCCCTCCAGCAAGAGGCCGAGGTTTTTCGTCCATGATTTTTCGGTGACCCGATCTCATTCTGCCGCGGGCAGTGTCTACGATGATCCACCTTCGCGCCCATGCTCCCAATCCTCTGCCGTTACTCCTTGGCCCAAGTCTTGCTCGCACAAGTTCACCAGGTTTTCAGTGCTTTCTGTCATCAAAGAGGCAAATGTAGAATAGGAGGGGATGTATCTGTCTAATTGTTCTAAGCTCGATAGGCTCAGTTGATACAACACACGTGTGCATACACACACATGCTTATCAGTGAAGGAGTTACAAACTACTTTGTACAAAGACCATTTGCAATTTCTTCCATAGATACTCTAAAAACATAAGTTTTATAACTATAACAAAAACAGGTTCATATCACTGTAAGCATTATTCATTGGACTTGCTTGCTGTAATTTTCTGTTCAGTCATCATAAAATAAAATTTACCATCGCTGCTACATGGCTACACTACAACACTACGTTCCCTACATTACAACAGTGACTACACTCCAAAAGTACTTCATTGGCTGTAAAGCACTTTGGGGCGTCCTGAGATTGTGAAAGGGGTTATGCGAATGCAGATTCTTTCTTTACACAGTGCGCAGGAAGCTAAGGCAGAAGTGTGTGGAAGTGACAAATGCACTAAAATCAGCCCGAGGCCAAGTTGCCCCTTCAAACCATCGGAGAAACAAGTTCTTACCAACATCCTGACCTGAGACCAAAACATCGGCCCAGAAATTCGGGTCGGAGGCTTCCCGCGGGTGCAAGCCTCCGACCTGCACTTACCTAGCGCACCGGCCGTTGAGCTGTGGGCCCGCGTGGGATTCCGACCCTGGGCCTGCTCCAACTGCCGATGCGCAGTGCTTGCGTATCCCAGGGGCGCAGTTAGTTCGAAGCGTCCCCTGGGATCACGTGGGCCATGGAGAGCCAATGGTAGCAGGGAATTGTATTCCTAGATTTGACAGGAAGACCTATCAGATCTATGAATACAATTCAGCCCCAAAACATAACTAAAACTTCAAATAAATTCATCAAAAAAAAACATCACATTTTAAAAAATAACTATAAATTACATAAAATAACTATTTTAAACAATAATTCAAATTTTTGAAAAAATTAATTACAGTTTCTAACGGGGCTAAAAATAAACTTACCTTTCTTTAAATTATTTAAAAATAATAAACATGTGGAAAAAATGTTTTAATTTTACTTAATTCACCACTTACCTTGTTAAAAGCAGGCCTTGCGACTGCTTTTTTTTAAAAGCGTAGCTCCTGGAGACTTACCCTGCTGGAGAAACCTGCAAAAAAAACGGAAGTTCCAGGCGTACGCGCAGCCTCTCCGGCGCACGCGTTCGACCTGTGAACCCCTTCCTTTAAGGGAACGGAAGTGTCGGTTTCCCGCGCATGTGCAGTAATGCACGAAACCGGCACTTTCGTTGGGCCTACGCATGAGTACCCAGTGCGTACTCACTCGTGGGGGCCCGAAGTTCTGGATCAACTCAGCAAATTGTTCTGCCTCGTACTTTAAGAGGGCTTTTCTGCCCATTATAAAAGGGTGCAGTTAATACTTATGAGACATTGAAATGATCAGGCACCTTATGAACAGGTCCAACCTTGCTTGAAATTTTTATTTGTCATTACCCTGCTTATATTTAAATTTAGAAAATTGTTACAAAACAAATAATAGCAAAATCAGAAGAGATCTAGCAGTGAGCAATCCCAACACAAGGTACACTTGGAAAAGGGTCCCATACCCTCGAAAGATGGGTAGAACTCACTGGTATCATGAAAAGTAAGATGGCCTTTAACAGAGATCAGTTCATGCTTGTGACTAACATTTGCAAAAAGAAAAATTGTCACCAGCCTCAAATCTCACTTGACAAAATCTAGCACTGTACAAAAACAAGTCGCTTTCTAAGATAAGAAGCTCTGATTGAAGGGGGCGTAATGTTGGATTGCAAATCTCTCTCCCTCTGTCCACAGACTTAAGACAAAAAAGTAAACTCTGTGACATCCCCAATTGTGAAACCCACCCACTACAGCAGTGGAGGAATCCAAGATTGTTTCATTATAGTCAGCATATGAAAAAAAAAACACAGCTGCCAAACCCACATCATCATCCTCATAAGAAATAGGAGCAGGAGTAGGCCCTTCGAGCCTGCTCCGCCACTCAACAAGATCATGGCTGATCTTCTACCTCAACTCCACCTTCCCGCAGTATCCACATATTCCTTGATTCCTTTAGTATCCAAAAATCTATCGATCTCTGTCTTGAATATACTCAACCACTGAGCATTCACAGCCCTTTGGGGTAGAGAATTCCAAAGATTCACCACCTCTGAGTGAAGAAATTTCTCATCTCAGTCCTAAATTGTCAACCCCTTATTCTGAGACTCTGACCCCTGGTTCTAAACTCCCCAGCCTGGGGAAACATCCTCCCTGCATCTACCCAGTCAAGCCCTCTCAAAATCTTATATGTTTCAATGAGATCACCTCTCATTCTTCTAAACTCGAGGGAATATAGGCCTAGTTTGCCAGTCAGTGCCTCAGTTGGTAGCACCCTTGCCTCTGAGTCAGAAGGTTATGGGTTCAAATCCCACTCCAGAGACTTGAGCACAAAAATCTAGGCTGACACTCCAGTGCAGTGCTGAGGGAGGTGCCGTCTTTCGGATGAGACATTAAACTGAGGCCCCGTCTGCTCTCTCAGGTGGACGTAAAAGATCCCATGGCACTATTTCGAAGAAGAGCAGGGGAGTTATCCCCAGTGTCCTGGCCAATATTTATTCCTCAATAAACATAACAAAAAAAATGATTATCTGGTCATTATCACATTGCTGGAGTGGGAGCTTGCTGTGTGCAAATTGGCTGCCATGTTTCCTACATTACAACAGTGACCCCACTTCAAAAGTACTTCATTGGCTGTAAAGCACTTTGGGACGTCCGGTGGTCATGAAAGGCGCTATATAAATGCAAGTCTTTCTTTTCTTTCTTTTAGTCTACTCAATCTCTCCTCATAGGAATGGCAGTAATCAAACAAGCTACTAAAAATAAGAAGTGGGGGGCAAGGAACAGGGACTGAGGCCACCTGTTCCATTCCTCACCCAGTATTGCAGCTGTGGCTCAAGTATCCAGTCCAATGTGGATCTACAGTGGACTGTCTGGTTGGCAGGACCAATAGCTGTGTAGCATTACCTCATCCTGATCCACTGGATGTTGTAAATGCCTAAACCATAGTAAGCACCTGGCTATTGCAGAGAAACGGTTGGATCTAAAAGTACTGCAAATGCCAAAACATTGATGTAAAAGGTGGGACTACGAACGTTTCTAAAGTATTGGAGGAAACATTTTTGTCTTAAGAACCAGATATAAATACTCCCATTTTGTAAATATTGATCATAAGATCATTACTGATAATATGCAGTTTCCTTTTCTAGAGACTTTTCTGCAACAATATGTTGCTCTGAGTTCGATTTAACTTTTGAAGAACATTTGGGGATGACATAGTACAGAATAGGATCTAGACAGCTGTTGAACGAAACCAACCACAGTAATATATTTTTTGCCTTTTGCATTTGCACCAGCCACTGGCAGTCATTGTGAACGATTCGATAGATACTCGACGTGATCTGGTAACTGTAATATGGCAGGTGACAAGCAATGAAAGAAGTTATGGCAGCACAAATTATGAACTGTGTTCGAATGTGAAGGTCCTGGTTTCGTTGAACCGTGCTGCTTTTTATCACTTGGAACAAATACTGTATGATAAAAGCATTAAAAAAAACAAATGCCATTAAAATAATAAAAAATATGATTGAAACGGCTACAAGTATAATGGGAGTGGTCTGTGAGCCTTTGTAAATCTTGACACTGTAGCACATAGATTCAGATGCACTCATTAGTCTGAACATGTGAATTGAAGTTGTTGACACAATTAGAATCCCCACAATCCAGGATGCAACACAAGCATATTTTGCAAAAGCTGCATCATAAAAAGCACTCAGCTTACTATTGTGGTATTTTACAATTATTACATATCGGCTGAGGCTTATAAAAGTAATGCACAGTGTCCTGCACGCGAGTGTACTATAAAAACACAAGTTAATGATTGCTATTACAGCTATACATGTCCCAGAGTTTTCTTCCCAGGTGTCTCCCATAGTAAGCAGGGCTAATCTGAATGGAAGGACCAGGCAATTGATCAAATCAGCCACCGAGAGGTTCACCAGATAGACGAGGACGCCGTGTTTCTTAAAAGATTGCCGTACAAATACCAACAAGGCCAGGCAATTGGCTGGTAATCCAATGCAGATAATGAAAGAATACAAGACTGGAAGGATCTCCTTCTCCAGTTGGCCAGCCGTATAGTTGCAAGTTATACCCTGCCATTTTGCGGTGAGATTCATGATTCGCTGCTGCTGTCAATATCCTAAAAAGAGAAAGACACATTTTCATAACAGAAGTCGAAATTCAAAGGTTAAAACAGCGGCACCGTATGCTGGACTTCCAGGCAGCTGTGCAATGGAGTGGAATGATTCTCCTCATTGGGAGTCGCTCGATTCACCTCGTGCATCGTAGGAAGAGACAGGACAAAAATATTGGTTGAGTTCTTAAATTTCAAAAGAACCCCAGCGGCCCATGTATTTTTTCATGAGATTATTACTAAAATATTGAATTTCAACTCCCCTCCCCTGGAGGTGTTGGACTAATCTATAGAGACTGGAGCAGGAAGAGCAGATCCCACAGGATTTCAGCCTCGATTTTTGTGCTCAAGTCTTTGGAGTGGGACTTGATCCCAAAACTGAGTCAAGGGTGATACCCGTGGCTATGGTGTCAACCTCCAGCTACTGATACAGAAACTAGTTTCGGGTGTGGGAAATGATTTTAGGTAAAGCAAAAGCTTTTCAAATGTAAACTCCATTTAAAAATGAAAGTGGAGACTGACGTTGGAGGATATGGCATTAGTAGAGTGTTGAACAGTTACTTTGCATTTGCCTAAATTAGATTCAGATTTCCAGGGACTGCAAAGGGGGCTAGGAAGTACGCAGAAAACAACACAGAAAGTTAGAACACAAGCAAAATACTGCGGATGATGAAAATCTGAAATAAAAACTGAAAATGCTGGAAATACTCAGGTCAGGCAGCAACTGTGGAGAGAGAAACATGTTAACGTTTCAGGTCGATGACCCTTTGTCAGAACTGGGAAAAATTAGAGATGTAACAGGTTTTAAGCAGGTACAGAGGCAGGGAAAGGGGGGAGGGGAGGAAAGAACAAAAGGGAAGGTCTGTGACAGGGTGGAAGGCGGGAAAGATTAGATGACCAAAGGGATGATGGTGCAAGGCAACAGGGGGTGGTAATTGGACAAGTAAAGAAACAAAAGATGGGTCTAGAGGAGCTGTAAATGGCAACAGCAGAACCATTACCAGCACCTGCTGTCTGAAAAAATGGGAGCAGTGGTTATGATCTGAAATTGTTGAACTCAATGTTGAATCCTGAAGGCTGTAAAGTGTTTAATCGAAAGATGAGGTGCTGTTCCTTGAGCTTCCGTTGAGTTTCATTAGAACAGTATCGGAGGCCAAGGACAGAGCGATCAGAGTGGGAGTGGGGCAGAGAATTAAAATGACTAGAAGCTCAGGGTCACGCTTGTGGACTGAACAGAGGTGTTCCACAAAGTGATCACCCAACCTGCGTTTGGTCTCCCCAAGAGAAAGCCAGATGCTCATCAACCAGGTACGGACAACATACATCAATGAGTCTTAAAGGAAACAGGGAATGAAACAGATAACAGATTCAGGAGAGGTTCCTGAGGACTGGAAAATGATAAATATAAGGTTAAAAAGACATACCTCAAAACAATGTACAAGTCAATTAGCCATCAGCTACAGGGGAAATTTTCAAAAATTACATTCAAGGATCTAGCGGGGGGCAATCGTGTAGAAAATCATAGTTTGATAAAGGGCAGTCATTGTGGATTCAGAAAGGGGAGGTCATATTTAATTAATTAGCTCCAATGGCGAATCGGGAAATTGATTTAAAATTTTCAAAAAGCAATTGGAGAGGCTAAGTGAAGAGAGAAGACTGACATCAATGGAAGCTTTTCACGCTGTGAAGATGTCAGCGTGGTATCCCATGGACTACTTTTAGGACCTCAGACTGTGGTTTGTTGGGCCAAATTAACTTTTTCTGTTCCTAAAATCTTCTTCAAATCCTACACACTTTTTATTAGCACTATTTCACATGCAGTGAATTATTTGTACTTATTTCCCCGTGGCTAGTTCAGCTTGCGATCAGTTTCCTGCAAACCCTTGTCCAACCATAATGTGGTTTTCAAATACATTGTGTTCCCAAACTCTGAAACTCAGGTGCATCCTCTCCGGCTCTGCTGTAAAACTGGTAATATATCTGCAGCCACTAGATAGCATCCGAAGACAAAAATGGATAGAAAAAATATATTTTATAACCTGTCACTTACGTGCTAATAATCTCACATTCAAACACACCATTCTGTGAACTGTGAGGGTGACAAGACACTTTGTTGCTGCTGCTAAATTGGTACTGGGCAAGTCAATGGTTGGAGGGCAATGTACAAACTCGAACCAGGACTGCTTTTCTGATTCCACCATTCAGTTTGTGAGTGTACAGCGGTTCAAATAAAGTCAAAAATGGAAACTGATTCACACAAAAAGCCACAAGGCCGAGTTAGATAAAACGACTGAGAAAGTACAGAGTCTGTTCTATTGGTTCTCAGCCATTCCTTCAAATAATGTTTTATGTTTACCAAGAATGTTTGAAAGAATAGGGTTAAGTAATGAATTTTAACCAGTCATGAATCTACTGGCATCAATGCACCACAGGTACTAGTTTCAGACTGATAGCAGTTCAAAGCAAAGTGAGGCCAGCAGACCCAGGTTATACTGCTGATTCCTTGTTACTCTCTGGCCGAGGAAAATGCTGCCCTGCAAGAACACATACGTACAGTTCCCCTCCCAGGCACTCAGTCGACGCTACATTTTAAGAATAAATAACCGATGGGAAGGTGGAGTCTCTGCAAATATTAAAAGGAATCAATAACATTTCCTGGGGCTCGCAGTGCTTCAAGGTAGAGCAGGGAGTGCAAAAGGAGCAAGGCTACCTCCTCAGGCTGGGCTCACACCACTTGTTTAAATTTAATTTGGGTGACTAAGTCTGAGTTACATTGCACTTTTTATATTGATGTGTGGAACTGAAACTGTTTCACGTCAGTCTAAAATGGGCAGCATACCAGCCCTGAGGTGCACCATATGGTCACTGTATTTTGACAAATTTCAGAATCAGCATTGGATGCTGGAAAGCATTACGCCATACTTCATGTAAATGCATAGAGCCAAGGTATTTCCCACAAGCACCTTCTCTCCTCCCCATAAAAAACTCAAACTGGGGGAAAGGTATTAAATCTGCAATATTGATTTTTAAATGACAGTTCCAGGTAAATATGAAACCATTTAACTTTACTGCTCTATAACAAAACTGAAAAATAAATCTGAGCATCTATGCCCCTTTAAAAAAAATCACATGGTTGCAAAGAATTATGGCTGATTCTAACAATCTTTGTCGCTCGCACTGTTGGGACAGAGTTGAGGGAACTTTATTCTGTATCAGGCCGTACTGTACCTGATTTGAGAGTGCATGATGGTGGCACTGGGGGCAAGAAGTGGACGAGTGAGATAGCGCTCCATGCCTCAGAACTGAAAACAATGTCAAAAAGAACAAGGACAATTTACACAAATTACTCTTCAGGACAAGCACTAGAAACCTCAATTCCATTTCAGCACAGTGAGCTTTAAAAATCAATAAAAGACAATTACAAAACATTAATATTAAAAGTAAAGGAGGAGGTTTAAATACATGGGAGTATGGGTGGGGGTGGATGGGGGATTCTCCTCTATTCAGGTAGGCTGTATTTAAAGTTTGGGGTTACTTCCCCTCGTCCACAGAGGCCCCTACTTTGAGCTTCCAAATTCTGCAGAAGCTCTCGGCTGCAGTCAAGCACAGGCTCTATCAGTGAGCAGCTCAGTGCAGTAGTATGTACAAGCACTGCTTCAGATCAATGATGGTGATTTGAGTTGTTTGAGCTGGAAAATTTCAGTTTCAGCTACCTCTGTGTTCGTAGCCAGTGAAACGGCGTGACCTGGACCTTTCCTGATTTCCAATACTTCCTAATGGGTCCCATGGCTGACATTGTCTAAATGGCGCCTTTTGGAGTTCAGAGAGCGGAACTGGTGGATCTTCAAAGAGAAAAAGACAATGGCCTAGAAATTCAGTGCCCTTAGCGCCGATTTTGCGGCGCTAGAGGGCCTAGCGCTGCAATTGGCGCCGGCGCCGAAATTGCCTGGGGCCCTTCCGCCGCGGTAGACCGGTAGCGCTGCGCCGGCACCGATGACGTCATCGGTGTGCGCAGCGTCCCGGTTGCCATGCCGACGGGCCCCAGCGCCGAAATTCAGTTGCGGCCGCCTCGCCCGTGGCAGCCGCAACTAAGACTCTGGCAACAGAGTCTTACATGACTTTGCGCCGGCGCATTAAAGGCCCCGCGGCGGCCGGCCGCTTTCCCGCCGGCCGCCTGGCCGCAGCTCCCTCCCCGGACTTCCCCCCCCCCCCCTGGAACAGAAGCAAGCCCGGCACTTGTCCGAGGTGCCGGGCTCATTTTTAAAAAGATTTTCGCGGGCCGCGGCCGGGTGCAGGCAGCTCCTCCTTAAGGGAAGGAGGAGGCCTGCACTTCCCGAACCTGCCGCACCGCAGCGGGCGCCGCAGCGCCGGAATAGCGCCGAAATTCAGCGCGTTGCGCCAGTTTTCAGGCGCAAACAGCTCTCAGCAGCGCCAGCAGCCGTTTGGGCGCAGAACTATTGAATTTTGGGCCCGACCAGCGCGACTTAGCTCCGGCACTAACTTCCGGCGCTAAAGCCCTGGCTGCGCCAAAACTCAATTTCTAGGCCATTTTCTCCTAAACAGTAAGAGCTTTTCCTGAATTGTTTTTGCCTTACCTGGATGAGAGAGTGAACCTACTGCTCCTCATGTTTGCTTTATTCTTTTACGCTAACCCTTTGTAGCTGTTCGATTTTTAAACTAGACCCCAACATTGGCAGTTTCTACAGTCTTTAAAGCCAATGAAAACAACCCAAACTCTTCAAACATAAAAGAAAACACCAACTGAGATACAATTAAATATAAGTAGCAACATCCCTGATTTAACCAATAATGCCCCAAACCAAGGACAATAATATAAAAATAATTAAAACCTCCTCATGCTCAGTAGCCACTCACTTCTAAGTAGCTGTGGAAAGTGTCCTGCTCACTGGGAAGTACAAAATAGCAGAATAAAACATACCTGATGTGAAGATCAAAAAATCAAGATAAATCTCTTCAGGTTTAAAGCATTCTCCACAGGCAACAATGCAAACAAAACTAGTAGCATTAAACTTTATAGGTAGTGCCCACATTAATAGTGTCTATTAATAGCGTGAAATAACCCTGCCTCGCTCCAGACCAGCCAAGTGAATACGCGTTGGCATCTATAAATTGAAAGACACATATGCTGTTGATGCGAGCTAATGACAAGTTATGCAAAGTTGCAGTTATTGGTTACAAGCCAGAGGATACTGCCTAGTTCTTGTTGACTCCTGTGCATCATCCAGTAATTTATTTTCTACTGAGATGAAATAACACTTCACAGAATTTCCGTGAGAAGTTTTGGGTTTCTTCACATTTGACCAATAACTCAACGGAACCAACAGCTGCAGTAAAATTAGATCTATGTCAGAGTAAAAAGAAAGACAATATATATTTATTTATATGGGGCATGTAAGGATCGGCAAGAAACAGCATATCCTTTAATTCTAAGAACTAAAAGCATTTCTAGTTTTGCATATCTGGCAATTTCCAAAATCGATTGTTATAACGTGAATTAAAAATGCACAAAACCATGTAACCGATCAGGGTAACATTTCCTGGTGTTGGCCATTAGGAGCCTTCCTGCAAGTCGCTCGACTTACAAACAGAAGGAACACAGCAGTTTCTTGTCAGCCCACCTCATGGCAGCTGTGGTTTAGGAACTTCTGCCACAGAATCCAGCTATGATAATCATACGTTAGCAGATGAGCAAATCGAGAACGTATTTCTTGGCGTTACTACATGATGAACAAATTCAAAACCCAGATTAGCTGCACGCAAAGCTACGATTCACAAAACTTTAAGCAAAGTCTGACTCATAAGCCCAGAATTTCCTGGAAAGTTTCAGCTCATTACGGCAATTAGAATGGAGTTTCACCATTTTTTTCCTGGGCTATTCGCGCATAAATGATTTATCGTTTTACGCCAAAACATCGCTACACACAAATTTCCTCAATCATTTGCACCGCTTCCGAAACCCCATTTGGTTCATTGACATAGTTCGGCCTCCGGGCAAAAGACCAGAGAATACGAGTTTCCTGCATTTAGAACGAGCGTAAACTTACGCCAAAATTTTAGGTACAGCAGGATCCAAAATGACAATTTCTGGTATTTTATAGCATTTTCTTCACACCACTTCTGCAACTGTCATCAATCCAGAAACATTACAGCAGACTCACAACACGCCACACTTACCTGGTGTGGTGGCCGGACTTCGGGAAGCCCGAGGCAGAAGCGGACAAAATTTAAAAATAGCCTTTCAACTACTCTCAACTGCCTGTTAACAGGCAGGTAATTGGCTTTAATCCTCTTCCCGCCGCTAGGTGTCGGGTCCATGAGCAAGTTTGGGACCCGACACTTGGGAAAATTGTTGGAGGCGGGTTGACGGCGGGATCGGACCCCGCCGTCAAAACAATTTTGACCCGCCTCCAAACCTGCCCTCTCAGTGCTGATAAAATCGCGGCTCTAGTCTATGCAACCCATCCTCATAATTTAACCCTTTTAGCCCTGGAATCATTCTAGTGAATCTGCACTGGATATATCCTCCCTGAGGTACGGTGCCCAGAACTGAGTGCAGTACTCCAGATGGGGTCTAACTACAACCAACAACAACAATAACTTGCATTTATATAGCACCTTTAAATAGCACCTTTAATGTAGTAAAATGTCCCAAGGCGCCTAATCAAACAAAATTCGACACCGAGCCACACAAGGAGCTATTAGGACAGGTTACTCAAAGCTTGGTGAAAGAGGTAGGTTTTAAGGAGTGTCTTAAACAAGGAGAGGAGCAAAGAGGCGGAGAGGCTCAGGGAGGGAATTCCAGAGCTTAGAGCCTAGGCAGCTGAAGGCATGGCCGCCAATGGTAGAGCGATTAAAATCGAAGATGCGCAAGAAGCCAGAATTGAAGTGCTGAGATCTCAGAGGGTTGTAGGACTGGAGGAAGTTACAGAGATAGGGAGGGGTGAGGCCACGGAGGGATTTGAAAACAAGGATGCAAATTTTAAAATCGAGGTGTTGCCAAACAAGGAGCCAATGTAGGTCAGTGAGCACAGGGGGGATGGGTGAACAGGACTTGGTGCGAGTTAGGATACGGGCAACAGATTTTGGATGAGCTCAAGTTAATGGAGGGTGGAAGATGGGAGGCCAGCCAAGAGAGCGCTGGAATAGTCAAATCTCGAGGTAACAAAGGCATGGATGAGGGTTTCAGCAGCAGATGAACTGAGGTATGGGCGGAGAGCTCTGTACAGCTGTAACATAAGTTCCACCCCTTTGTAATCCAGCCCTTTTGAGATAAAGGCCTACATTTCATTAGTCTTTTGAATTAATTTTGTACCTGTCCACTAGTTTTTAGTGATTTCTGTGCTTGGAGCCCTAAATCTCGCTGCTCCTCCAGTTCCTAGCTTCTCGCCACTTAGAAATTGCTCTGACCTATCTTTCTCAGGTCCAAATTGGATGACCTCACACTTTCCCACATTAACGCCATCAATAAGAGAAAGAATGACTTTAAGAAGGAAGATAGCGTATGTTCAGCGCTTTCCTGGGGCGCCGATTGTTTCTGCTGATTTCTGCTTGTTTTACTCCGTTCTTTATGTTCCGGCCTATGCTAATGTGACTCTCAGGAACTTTGGGACCAAGTTCCCTTTGGTAAAATCAGTGCAGAAACCGGCATAAATTTCGGCATAATTTCTGCATTAAATGCCATCCAGGAAATTCTCAGCCAACGATATTGAAGTGACCTTTGTTCTTCAGGAGGTGACGGCCATTAAAGGAGAGATTTTTGCACAATCCACATGTCTGCAAGTGAGCCTGAGTTAACAGAACCACCCAGATAAAGTCCAAGTCCACCACCCAGATAAAGTCCATGTCCACCACCCAGATAAAGTCCATGTCCACCACCCAGATAAAGTCCATGTCCACCACCCAGATAAAGTCCAAGTCCACCACCCAGATAAAGTCCATGTCCACCACCCAGATAAAGTCCATGTCCACCACCCAGATAAAGTCCAAGTCCACCACCCAGATAAAGCCCATGTCCACCACCCAGATAAAGTCCAAGTCCACCACCCAGATAAAGTCCATGTCCACCACCCAGATAAAGTCCATGTCCACCACCCAGATAAAGTCCATGTCCATGACCCAGATAAAGTCCAAGTCCACCACCCAGATAAAGTCCATGTCCATGACCCAGATAAAGTCCATGTCCACCACCCAGATAAAGTCCATGTCCACCACCCAGATAAAGCCCATGTCCACCACCCAGATAAAGTCCAAGTCCACCACCCAGATAAAGTCCATGTCCACCACCCAGATAAAGTCCATGTCCACCACCCAGATAAAGTCCATGTCCATGACCCAGATAAAGTCCAAGTCCACCACCCAGATAAAGTCCATGTCCACCACCCAGATAAAGTCCATGTCCACCACCCAGATAAAGTCCAAGTCCACCACCCAGATAAAGTCCATGTCCACCACCCAGATAAAGTCCAAGTCCACCACCCAGATAAAGTCCAAGTCCACCACCCAGATAAAGTCCATGTCCACCACCCAGATAAAGTCCATGTCCACCACCCAGATAAAGTCCAAGTCCACCACCCAGATAAAGTCCAAGTCCACCACCCAGATAAAGTCCATGTCCACCACCCAGATAAAGTCCATGTCCACCACCCAGATAAAGTCCATGTCCACCACCCAGATAAAGTCCATGTCACCACCCAGATAAAGTCAAAGTCACCACCCAGATAAAGTCCATGTCCACCACCCAGATAAAGTCCATGTCCACCACCCAGATAAAGTCCATGTCCACCACCCAGATAAAGTCCATGTCCACCACCCAGATAAAGTCCATGTCACCACCCAGATAAAGTCCATGTCCACCACCCAGATAAAGTCCATGTCCACCACCCAGATAAAGTCCAAGTCCACCACCCAGATAAAGTCCAAGTTACCACCCAGATAAAGTCCATGTCCACCACCCAGATAAAGTCCATGTCCACCACCCAGATAAAGTCCAAGTCCACCACCCAGATAAAGTCCATGTCCACCACCCAGAAAAAGTCCATGTCCACCACCCAGATAAAGTCCATGTCCACCACCCAGATAAAGTCCATGTCCAACACCCAGATAAAGTCCATGTCCACCACCCAGATAAAGTCCATGTCCACCACCCAGATAAAGTACAAGTCCACCACCCAGATAAAGTCCATGTCCACCACCCAGATAAAGTCCATGTCCACCACCCAGATAAAGTCCATGTCACCACCCAGATAAAGTCCATGTCCACCACCCAGATAAAGTCCAAGTCACCACCCAGATAAAGTCCATGTACACCACCCAGATAAAGTCCAAGTCCACCACCCAGATAAAGTCCAAGTCCACCACACAGATAAAGTCCATGTCCACCACCCAGATAAAGTCCATGTCCACCACCCAGATAAAGTCCATGTCCACCACCCAGATAAAGTCCATGTCCACCACCCAGATAAAGTCCAAGTCACCACCCAGATAAAGTCCATGTCCACCACCCAGATAAAGTCCATGTCCACCACCCAGATAAAGTCCAAGTCCACCACCCAGATAAAGTCCATGTCCACCACCCAGATAAAGTACATGTCCACCACCCAGATAAAGCCCATGTCACCACCCAGATAAAGTCCATGTCCACCACCCAGATAAAGTCCAAGTCACCACCCAGATAAAGTCCATGTCCAGCACCCAGATAAAGTCCATGTCCACCACCCAGATAAAGTCCATGTCCACCACCCAGATAAAGTCCATGTCCACCACCCAGATAAAGTCCATGTCCACCACCCAGATAAAGTCCATGTCCACCACCCAGATAAAGTGCAAGTCACCACCCAGATAAAGTCCATGTCCACCACCCAGATAAAGTCCAAGTCACCACCCAGATAAAGTCCATGTCCACCACCCAGATAAAGTCCATGTCCACCACCCAGATAAAGTCCATGTCCACCACCCAGATAAAGTCCATGTCCACCACCCAGATAAAGTCCATGTCACCACCCAGATAAAGTCCATGTCACCACCCAGATAAAGTCCATGTCCACCACCCAGATAAAGTCCATGTCCACCACCCAGATAAAGTCCATGTCCACCACCCAGATAAAGTCCATGTCCACCACCCAGATAAAGTCCATGTCCACCACCCAGATAAAGTCCATGCCACCACCCAGATAAAGTCCATGTCCACCACCCAGATAAAGTCCATGTCCACCACCCAGATAAAGTCCATGTCACCACCCAGATAAAGTCCATGTCACCACCCAGATAAAGTCCATGTCCACAAACCCAGATAAAGTCCAAGTCCACCACCCAGATAAAGTCCATGTCCACCACCCAGAAAAAGTCCATGTCCACCACCCAGATAAAGTCCATGTCCACCACCCAGATAAAGTCCATGTCCACCACCCAGATAAAGTCCATGTCCACCACCCAGATAAAGTCCATGTCACCACCCAGATAAAGTCAAAGTCACCACCCAGATAAAGTCCATGTCCACCACCCAGATAAAGTCCATGTCCACCACCCAGATAAAGTCCATGTCACCACCCAGATAAAGTCCATGTCACCACCCAGATAAAGTCCATGTCACCACCCAGATAAAGTCCATGTCCACCACCCAGATAAAGTCCATGTCCACCAGCCAGATAAAGTCCATGTCACCACCGAGATAAGGTCCATGTCCACCACCCAGATAAGGGCCATGTCGCCACCCAGATAAAGTCCATGTCACCACCCAGATAAAGTCCATGTCACCACCCAGATAAAGTCCATGTCACCACCCAGATAAAGTCCATGTCCACCACCCAGATAAAGTCCATGTCCACCACCCAGATAAAGTCCATGTCCACCACCCAGATAAAGTCCATGTCCACCACCCAGATAAAGTCCATGTCACCACCCAGATAAAGTCCATGTCCACCACCCAGATAAAGTCCATGTCACCACCCAGATAAAGTCCATGTCACCACCCAGATAAAGTCCATGTCCACCACCCAGATAAAGTCCATGTCCACCACCCAGATAAAGTCCATGTCACCACCCAGATAAAGTCCAAGTCCACCACCCAGATAAAGTCCATGTCACCACCCAGATAAAGTCCATGTCCACCACCCAGATAACGTCCATGTCCACCACCCAGATAAGGTCCATGTCCACCACCCAGATAAAGTCCATGTCCACCACCCAGATAAAGTCCAAGTCCACCACCCAGATAAAGTCCATGTCCACCACCCAGATAAAATCCATGTCCACCACCCAGATAAGGTCCATGTCACCACCCAGATAAAGTCCATGTCACCACCCAGATAAAGTCCATGTCCACCACCCAGATAAAGTCCATGTCCACCACCCAGATAAAGTCCATGTCCACCACCCAGATAAAGTCCATGTCCACCACCCAGATAAAGTCCATGTCCACCACCCAGATAAAGTCCATGCCACCACCCAGATAAAGTCCATGTCCACCACCCAGATAAAGTCCATGTCCACCACCCAGATAAAGTCCATGTCACCACCCAGATAAAGTCCATGTCACCACCCAGATAAAGTCCATGTCCACAAACCCAGATAAAGTCCAAGTCCACCACCCAGATAAAGTCCATGTCCACCACCCAGAAAAAGTCCATGTCCACCACCCAGATAAAGTCCATGTCCACCACCCAGATAAAGTCCATGTCCACCACCCAGATAAAGTCCATGTCCACCACCCAGATAAAGTCCATGTCACCACCCAGATAAAGTCAAAGTCACCACCCAGATAAAGTCCATGTCCACCACCCAGATAAAGTCCATGTCCACCACCCAGATAAAGTCCATGTCACCACCCAGATAAAGTCCATGTCACCACCCAGATAAAGTCCATGTCACCACCCAGATAAAGTCCATGTCCACCACCCAGATAAAGTCCATGTCCACCAGCCAGATAAAGTCCATGTCACCACCGAGATAAGGTCCATGTCCACCACCCAGATAAGGGCCATGTCGCCACCCAGATAAAGTCCATGTCACCACCCAGATAAAGTCCATGTCACCACCCAGATAAAGTCCATGTCACCACCCAGATAAAGTCCATGTCCACCACCCAGATAAAGTCCATGTCCACCACCCAGATAAAGTCCATGTCCACCACCCAGATAAAGTCCATGTCCACCACCCAGATAAAGTCCATGTCACCACCCAGATAAAGTCCATGTCCACCACCCAGATAAAGTCCATGTCACCACCCAGATAAAGTCCATGTCACCACCCAGATAAAGTCCATGTCCACCACCCAGATAAAGTCCATGTCCACCACCCAGATAAAGTCCATGTCACCACCCAGATAAAGTCCAAGTCCACCACCCAGATAAAGTCCATGTCACCACCCAGATAAAGTCCATGTCCACCACCCAGATAACGTCCATGTCCACCACCCAGATAAGGTCCATGTCCACCACCCAGATAAAGTCCATGTCCACCACCCAGATAAAGTCCAAGTCCACCACCCAGATAAAGTCCATGTCCACCACCCAGATAAAATCCATGTCCACCACCCAGATAAGGTCCATGTCCACCACCCAGATAAAGTCCATGTCCACCACCCAGATAAAGTCCAAGTCCACCACCCAGATAAAGTCCATGTCCACCACCCAGATAAAGTCCATGTCACCACCCAGATAAAGTCCATGTCACCACCCAGATAAAGTCCATGTCCACCACCCAGATAAATCCATGTCCACCACCCAGATAAAGTCCATGTCACCACCCAGATAAAGTCCAAGTCCACCACCCAGATAAAGTCCATGTCACCACCCAGATAAAGTCCATGTCCACCACCCAGATAAAGTCCATGTCCACCACCCAGATAAAGTCCATGTCCACCAGCCAGATAAAGTCCATGTCACCACCGAGATAAGGTCCATGTCCACCACCCAGATAAGGGCCATGTCGCCACCCAGATAAAGTCCATGTCACCACCCAGATAAAGTCCATGTCACCACCCAGATAAAGTCCATGTCACCACCCAGATAAAGTCCATGTCCACCACCCAGATAAAGTCCATGTCCACCACCCAGATAAAGTCCATGTCCACCACCCAGATAAAGTCCATGTCCACCACCCAGATAAAGTCCATGTCACCACCCAGATAAAGTCCATGTCCACCACCCAGATAAAGTCCATGTCACCACCCAGATAAAGTCCATGTCACCACCCAGATAAAGTCCATGTCCACCACCCAGATAAAGTCCATGTCCACCACCCAGATAAAGTCCATGTCACCACCCAGATAAAGTCCAAGTCCACCACCCAGATAAAGTCCATGTCACCACCCAGATAAAGTCCATGTCCACCACCCAGATAACGTCCATGTCCACCACCCAGATAAAGTCCATGTCCACCACCCAGATAAAATCCATGTCCACCACCCAGATAAGGTCCATGTCCACCACCCAGATAAAGTCCATGTCCACCACCCAGATAAAGTCCAAGTCCACCACCCAGATAAAGTCCATGTCCACCACCCAGATAAAGTCCATGTCACCACCCAGATAAAGTCCATGTCACCACCCAGATAAAGTCCATGTCCACCACCCAGATAAATCCATGTCCACCACCCAGATAAAGTCCATGTCACCACCCAGATAAAGTCCAAGTCCACCACCCAGATAAAGTCCATGTCACCACCCAGATAAAGTCCATGTCCACCACCCAGATAAAGTCCATGTCCACCACCCAGATAAAGTCCATGTCCACCACCCAGATAAAGTCCATGTCCACCACCCAGATAAAGTCCATGTCCACCACCCAGATAAAGTCCATGTCACCACCCAGATAAAGTCCATGTCCACCACCCAGATAAAGTCCATGTCCACCACCCAGATAAATTCCATGTCCACCACCCAGCTAAGGTCCATGTCACCACCCAGACAAAGTCCATGTCCACCACCCAGATAAAGTCCATGTCCACCACCCAGGTAAAGTCCATGTCCACCACCCAGATAAAGTCCATGTCACCACCCAGATAAAGTCCAAGTCCACCACCCAGATAAAGTCCATGTCACCACCCAGATAAAGTCCATGTCCACCACCCAGATAGAGTCCATGTCCACCACCCAGATAAAGTCCAAGTCCACCACCCAGATAAAGTCCATGTCCACCACCCAGATAAAGTCCATGTCCACCACCCAGATAAAGTCCATGTCCACCACCCAGATAAAGTCCATGTCCACCACCCAGATAAAGTCCATGTCCACCACCCAGATAAAGTCCATGTCCACCACCCAGATAAATCCATGTCCACCACCCAGATAAAGTCCATGCCACCACCCAGAGAAGAAAATGAAAAAACAATTCCATGATGTCAAGAAGACCACAAAACAAAACATTTAAAAGGGAAAACTGAGCCTGATATAAAACCATCTACTAGTGAATGTGGGAAGTATTGCTCTTCAATGTCAAAAAAACTTTGAAAGAAATGCAGCTTTACTGTTTGTGGAACCTTGCTGTATGGAAATTGGCTGCCGCGTTTCCTACATCAAAACAGTGACTACACTTCTAAAAGTACTTTATTGGCTGTAAAGCGCTTGAGCTGTCCTGAGGTCATGAAAGGCGCAATAGAAATGCAAGTCTTTCTTTCTTTTACTCTACCATAACAGCATGTTATTACAATACCTATATTTGTTTACAATATGTCCATCATCCGTATTTCAACAATATAGTAATGCAGCTTTTAAAACAATATTTTCTCATTCAAACAGCCTTGTGAAAGTTTCTATAAGCAGTCCACCTTACCATCTGACATTTGTGTCTTTCACTTTCTGTCCTTGCAGAGATAATGTAGCCGAAGTCTAGCAATTAATCGCAATAGTGCTGAATTATCAGTGTATTGCAATAGGATTCTCATATTGTCTACTGAGTAGCAGAAAATGGGGAAGAAATTGGTTCTGGCCCATCTTCTTGCTCCACTGGTTCTACTCAATTGTACTTTGTGGGGCGTCAGTCTTGGGGATTTAGGATTCTAATGTGACAGTAGCCAATCTACTTGGAGTAACATCACAGGAAATCGACAGGAAACTAAAGCCTGTGGGCGAGAGGCAGTAACCTCCTTGTTCTCCTCCTCCCTGCATAAACATAGAAACATAGAAACACAGAAGATAGGAGCAGGAGTAGGCCATTCGGCCCTTTGAGCCTGCTCTGCCATTCGATGAGATCATGGCTGATCATCCAAATTCAGTACCCTGTCCCTGCCTTCTCCCCAAAAAAGGTGGTGGAGAGAAAACGGGAAACTATAGACCGGTAAGCCTGACATTGGTAGTGGGGAAAATGCTAGAGTCCATTATAAAAGATGTAATAGCAGAGCACTTTGAAAACAGTGACAGGATCGGACAAAGTCAACATGGATTTACAAAAGGTAAATCGTGCTTGACTAATCTACTGGAATTTTTTGAGGATGTAATTTGTAGAATAGATAAGGGAGAACCAGTGGATGTGGTGTATTTGGACTTTCAGAAGGCTTTTGATAAGGTCTCGCATAAGAGATTGATGTGCAAAATTAAAGCACATGGGATTGGGGGTAAGGTAATGACTTGGATAGAGAACTGGTTGGCAGACAGGAAGCAAAGAGTTGGAATAAATGGGTCTTTTTCCGAGTGGCAGGCAGTGACTAATGGGGTACAGCAGGAATCGGTGCTAGGACCCCAGTTATTCACAATATATATTGATGATCTAGACGAGGGAACTAGATGTAATATCTCCAAGTTTGCAGATGACACAAAGCTGGGTGGGCATGTGTGCTGTGAGGAGGATGCAGAGAAACTCCAGTATGATTTGGACAGGTTGAGTGATTGGGCAGATGCATGGCAGATGCAGTATAATGTGGATAAATGCAAGGTTATCCACTTTGGTGGCAAAAACAGGAAGGCAGATTATTATCTGAACGGCAATAGATTGGGAAAAGGGGGAGTGCAACGAGACCTGGGTGTCCTTGTGCACCAGTCACTGAAGGTAAGCATGCAGGTGCAGCAGGCGGTTAAGAAAGCAAATGGTATGTTGGCCTTCATAGCGAGAGGATTCGAGTACAGGAGCAAGGATGTCTTGCTGCAGTTGTACAGGGACTTGGTGAGACCACATCTTGAGTATTGTGTGCAGTTTTGGTCGCCTTATCTGAGGAAGGATGTTCTTGCCATGGAGGAAGTGCAGTGAAGATTCACCAGACTGATACCTGGGATGGCAGGAATGACGTATGCAGAGAGATTGGGTCGATTGGGCTTGTATTCGCTAGAGTTTAGAAGAATGAGAGGGGATCTCATTGAAACTTATTAAATTCTAACAGGACTAGACAGACTAGATGCAGGAAGGATGTTTCCGATGGCGGCGGAGTCCAGAACCAGGGGTCACAGTCTAAGGATAAGTGGTAAGCCTTTTAGGACTGCGATGAGGAGGAATTTCTTCACCCAGAGAGTGGTGAATCTGTGGAATTCTCTACCACACAAGGCAGTTGAGGCCAATTCATTAAATATATTCAAGAAGGAGTTAGATATATTTCTTAAGGCTAAAGGGATCAAGGGATATGGGGAGAAAGCAGCGACAGGGTACTGAATTTGGATGATCAGCCATGATCTCATTAAATGGCGGAACAGGCCCGAGGGGCCGAATGGCCTACTCCTGCTCCTATCTTCTATGTTTCTATGTTTCTATCTGCCCCTGTCTTCAGCCGCACTTCAAAGCACTTAAGATAACCTACCTCCATCTTTGGTTGTTCCAGGGCTCATTGACTGCTCTGCGCCGGTGGGAAATTAATGATTTAATTTATAAAGTGCTCATCAGCTAAATAAAAATGACTCACAAAATATTTTAGAAGTGCAATGATCACTTTAAAAAGCAAACAAAAATATTCCTGCTGGCAAAGAGCAGCCAAAAGGCCATGAAAGGTTAGGATGGGGGTTGGGCATGGGGGTGGGGAGGTTCGTGGAGGCTGAAGGGAGTGGAGGGGGAAGGGAAGGATAGAGGAAGAGGGAAAAGGTCCTAAAATACTTATGGATGAGGAAGCACATCAGACCATCTTAATTCATCCATCCAGAACCACCCTAAGTTTCCCACATCGCTGCATCTAGTCGGTTCTTAAATGATTATTCTTGATAATCGGAATTGAAAGAAGATTAATAGGCCCATAGGTTCCCATGTCTATTTTGACCCCCCCCCCCCCCTTGGGTAGCACATTAGTTGTTTTCAATCTATTGATACCTCCCCAGGGTCCTCGTGATGATTGTTCAGGGCCTTGCAAACCTCCTTGCTAGTCTTGCTCAACATTCTGGGATAAACACCATCCAACCCTTAGGGTTTATTTGTTTTAAGCCCTTTCAGCTTGTCAAGAAATTCCATCTCATTTCTATCAAAGTCCCGAGTTTTGCTGTGGTACTGTTTCTTGGAGAAGGACTTCCCTTGTGTGTTCACGTCTTCCCTTGTGAATACCTGGAGGAAGTTGTCATTCAGAATATTTACTATCTTGTGCTGATCCTCAGTTTCGAGGTGAGGAGCACCAGTGAGGGGAGGAGGAGAAGCTGTTTGCAAAGCACTGCTGCTGCTACTGTATGGGTTTTCACACATGGGAGTGGTAAGAAGGAGAGAATTCAGATGCACAGGGAGGGAGAGAAGAAAGAAAGGGGCAGGAAAAGAAAAAAAAGAAAGCAAGTTCGGATATATAAAGAGATGGAGTTCAGAAAGAGGGAACGTGAGAGACAAGTTCAGAAACGAGAAGAGACAGAAGTTCAGGCACACAGAGAGAAAACAGGAGTGTGTGTTCAGATTAACAAAGGAAGAGAGAGCTTAGGAACACAGAGAGGGAGACAGGGTTGTTCAGACACAGAGATAAAAATGTTCAGACGCGAGCAGAAATGATAGAGATTGGGAGAAAGTTGGACATGAGAAACGGAGAAGTTCAGGCATACAAGGAGATGGGGCAAGGGAGAAGCACACTCGGGAGAGAGAGTGAAGCACACATACAAAGAGAGAGGGAGAGGAAGTGGCAAAGAGAGATATGGAAAGACTTTCAGCCACAGTGATAGATACAGGACCACAGATACACACAGAGATGGAGATGGAGAGGAAAGAAACAGAAGAGAACCATAAGTACATACAGGCATGGATATATATATCTATATATATATGTATACACACACGTGAGTGTGTGTGAGAGAGACAGACAGTCAGAGACAAAGAGAGAAAATGAACCACAGCTTCACACAAGGACAGAGATTGGTTTTGGTTATCCAAAGCCAAGGATTAGTTTGCCACGTGGGTGGAGTTACCCATGAGGCCATGTTTATAAAACATAAAAATAAAATTATTTTGCTCCAGAGCTTCAAGATTTTGCTTGAACAAAATGAGGTACGCCCATCACTGACGTGTGGGTAACCTGCACAAGTATTTGGAATCTGCAATGTTGCAAGCATGACTTGGTGTGGGATTGGATACAGGTAGTAGAGTTTTAGATGAGCTGAAGTTTACAGGAAGAAGAAGATGAAGGGCTGGCTAGGAAAGCATTAGCGTAATCGAGTCTACAGATGACAAAGGAATGAATGAATATTTCAGCAGCAGATGGCTTGAGGTAGGGCAGAGCAAGGCCATGTTACAAAGCTGGAAGTAGACGGTCTTTGTCATGGAGAGGATATGAGTTCTTAAGCTCAGCTTCGGGTGAAACAGGACGCCAAAGTTGCAAAGTCTAATTCAGGCTAAGATAGGGGGATGGAAGTGGTGACAAGGGTACAGATTTTGTAGAAGGGCTGAAAATAATGGCTTCAGTCTTCCCAATGTTTAGCTGGAGGAAGTTACAGTTCATCCTAGATTGAATGTCAAACAAGCAGTCTGACAGCACACAGGCAGTGCAGCAATTAACAGAGGTGGTGGAGATGTAGAGCTGGATGTCATCAGTGTACATGTGGAAGCTGACCCCACCATTTTGGATTATGTCACCAATGGGCAACATGTCGAGGTGAAGAGGAAGAGGCCAAGGATGGATCCTTGCAGGACTTCAGAGGTAAAGGTTTGAAGGTATGTGTCATTTCTAGATCATAAAGATAAGAGTTTGACAGTTCCATGGAGGTGGACAATGGACTAGAGGCACTGGAGGAAGATGGTGTGATTGACTTGCAGTGAGATCAAGGAGGATAAGGATGGATAATGCGCCATAGTCACACAGAATGTTGGGGTAATGGGAGAGAAACGAGAGAGAGAGAGAGAGAGAGAGACAAAGGTTCAGAGCTCGGTTGATGATGGAACTGAAGGGAACTTAGGCTTTGTGGGCAAGGGGAGGGCGAAGCAGCAGAGGCAGCTATATTTTTTTTATTCGTTTATGGGATGTGGGCATCACTGGCAAGGCCAGCATTTATTGCCCATCCCTAATTGCCCTCGAGAAGGTGGTGGTGAGCTGCCTTCTTGAACCCCTGCAGTCCATGTGGTGAAGGTACTCCCTCAGTGCTGTTAGGTAGGGCGTTCCAGGATTTTGACCCAGCGATGATGAAGGATCGGCGATATACTTCTAAGTCAGGATGGTGTGTGACTTGGAGGGGAACTTGGTGGTAGTGGTGTTCCCATGCGCCTGCTACCCTTGTCCTTTTAGGTGGAAGAGGTCGTAGGTTTGGGAGGTGCTGCCGAAGAAACCTTGGCGAGTTGCTGAAGTGCATCTTGTAGCTGGTACACACTGCAGCCACGGTATGCCAGTGGTGGAGGGAGTGAATGTTTAAGGTGGTGGATGAGGTGCCAATCAAGCAGGCTGCTTTGTACTGGATGGTGTCGAGCTTCTTGAGTGTTGTTGGAGCTGCACTCATCCAGGCAAGTGGAGAGTATTCCATCACACTCCTTATTTGTGCCTTGTAGATGGTGGAAAGGCTTTGGGGAGTCAGGAGGTGAGACACTCAGCGCAGAATACCTAGCCTCTGACTTGCTCTTGTTGCCATAGTATTTATGTGACTGGTCCAGTTAAGTTTCTGGTCAATGGTGACCCCCTGGATGTTGATAGTGGGGGATTCGGCGATGGTAATGCTGCTGAATGTCAAGGGGCGGTGGTTAGACTCTGGCTTGTTGGAGATAGTCATTGCCTGGCACTTCTGTGGCGCGAATGTTACCTGCCACTTATCAGCCCAAGCCTGAACGTCGTCCAGGTCTTGTTCCATGCGGGCATGGAGTGCTTCATTATCTGAGGAGTTGTGAATGGCACTGAACACTGTGCAGTCATCAGCAAACATCCTCATTACTGACCTTATGTTGGAGGGAAGGTCAGTGATGAAGCAGCTGAAGATGGTTGGGCCTAGGACACTGCCCTGAGGAACTCCTACAGCGATGTCCTGGGGCTGTGATGATTGATCTTCAACCACCACAACCATCTTCCTTTGTGCTAGGTATGACTCCAGCCAGTGGAGAGTTTTGCCCCCGATTCCCATTGACTTCAGTTTTACTGGGGCTCCTTGATGCCACACTCGGTCAAATGCTGCATTGATGTCAAGGGCAGTCACTCTCACCTCTCCCCTGGAATTCAACTCCTTTGTCCATGTTTGGACCAAGGCTGTAATGAGGTTGGGAGCCAAGTAGTCTTGGCGGAACCCACACTGGGCATCAGTGCCGCTTGATAGCACTGTCGATGACACCTTCCATCACTTTGCTGATGATTGAGAGTAGACTGATGGGGCAGTAATTGGCCGGATTGGATTTGTCCTACTTTTTGTGGACAAAACCTGGGCAGTTTTCCACATTGTCAGATAGATGCCAGTGTTGTAGCTGTACTGGGACAACTTGGCTAGAGGCTCGGCTAGTTCTGGAGAACAAGTCTTCAGCACGATAGTCGGGATGTTGTCAGGGCCCATAGCCATTGCTGTATCCAGTGCACTCAGCCGTTTCTTGATATCACGTGGAGTGAATCGAATTGGCTGAAGACTGGCTCCTGTGATGGTGTGGACCTCAGGAGGAGGCCGATATGGATCATCCACTTGGCACTTCTGGCTGAAGATGGTTGCAGACGCTTCAGCCTTGTCTTTTTCACTCACGTGCTGGGCTCCATCATCATTGAGGATGGGGATGTTCATGGAGCCTCCCGTTAGTTGTTTAATTGTCCACCACCATTCACGACCAGATGTGGCAGGACTGCAGAGCTTTGACCTGATCTGTTGATTGTGGGATCGCTTAGCTCTGTCTATAGCATGCTGCTTCTGCTATTTAGCATGCATGTTGCAGCTTCCCCAGGTTGCCACCTAATTTTTAGGTACACCTGGTGCTGCGCCTGGCATGCTCTTCTACACTCCTCATTGAACCAGGGTTGGTCCCCTGGCTTGATGGTAATGGCAGAGTGGGGGATATGCCGGGCCATGAGGTTACAGATTGTGGTAGAATACAATTCTGCTGCTGCTGATGGCCCACAGCACCTCATGGAGGCCCAGTTTTGAGCTGCTAGATCTGTTCTGAATCTATCCCATTTAGCACAGTGGTAGTGCCACACAACACAATGGAGGGTGTCCTCAGTGTGAAGACAGGACTTCGTCTCCACAGTGACTGTGCGGTGGTCACTGCTACCAATACTGTCGTGAACAGATGCATCTGCGACAGGTAGATTGGTGAGGATGAGGGCAAGTAGGTTTTTCCATCGTGTTGGTTCTCTCACCACCTGTCGCAGGCCCAGACTGGCAACTATGTCCTTCAGGACTCGACCAGCTCGGTTAGCAGTGGTGCTACCGAGCCACTCTTGGTGATGGACTTTGAAGTCCCCCACCCAGAGTACATTCTGTGCCCTTGCTACTCTCAGTGCTTCTTCCAAGTGGTTTTCAACATGGAGGAGCACTGATTCATCAGCTGAGGGAGGGCTGTAGCTGATAATCAGCAGGAGGTTTCCTTGCCTATGCTTGACCTGCATGAGACTTCATAGGGTCCGGAGTCACTGTTGAGGACTCCCAGGACCACTCCTTCCCGACTGTATACCACTGTGCCGCCACCCCTGGTGGGTGTGTCCTGCCGGTGGAACAGGACATATCCAGGGATGGTGATGAAGGAGTTTGTGATTATGGCAAAAATGTTCTTTTGCATTCTGGTAGAATAGTTTCTCATCAGTCACTAGAAGGTGAATATTAGTGAAATTACGTAACTAATAAAAAAGCACCTTCTTTACCCTGAGAGTGGTGAGAATGTGGAACTTGAATCATCTCAAAAACATTAGCGCTAACATACCCTCCCTCTTTACCTCATAATCTGCCTCTTTACCTCATAACCTACTAAATGTTGGTGACGGGAGTCGCCATGACATTTGCATCCACACGCACAAAACCACAACAGAGACTAAAGTCAGAAAAACAAAAAATATACAAGCGTGGACTCAGGAAGCTAGTATGGTTTTAAGAAATATAGATATGCGTCATAAACTCATGATTTTATTTAGATGGCAATTAAATTGGGGTAATCACCACTTATTCTATACTTCAATTTTCAGAAAGTTTTTAAATCTTCTTTTGTATATTGGATAGCAAATCTACCCTGGCAGTGCCAGTTCCTGTCTCACGGATGGATTGCTATGTACATATGGGGGGTTTTTTAAACAGTTTTTTCACTGTATCCTTTTACAGATGGTGAAAGGGAACTGAACAAGTCTGGTTGATTCTCATTAGTCCTCAAAAGCCATTCAGAATGATTGTTGATGAGAGTCTGCTTTGTTTTCTTTCACTGCCTGAGAATGGATACCAGCGCCAATTTTGCATTCAGCATTTTCCACAGGGTGCAATATGCCGCAGGCCCTGCCAGGTGTTCTATAGCGTTACACAAAAGGGATGAGGGAGAATAAGCTCACAAAAAAATTAGATACCGACTAAAATGCAGATATAATTAGACACAAACAGATATCGAGAGAGAAACAACACCAACAACAATAGTACTCATTAGGTACAAAGAGCACTTTGCTGGGCGGACAGCCACCCTGGGGAGGAAGAGGAGGGACAGAAAAGGCAAAAGCAAAGTCAGAGCGAAAGGTCTTAAGGAGGCATTTGGAGGCAGGAAGAGTGATGGCAAAGCAGAAATACCTAAGGAAGGAATTAGAAAAAAAATATTTTTCTTGGAATGCGGGCAAAGCTAATGAAGCCATATTTATTGCCCTTCTCTAGTTGTCCTGGGGAGATAGTGTGCCTTCTCCTTGAACCTCTGCAATTTTTGTGGTAATGGTGCTCCCGCAATAGTGTCAGGCAAGGAATTCCAGGATGTTGATCCAGTGGCAATGAAGGAATGCCGATATATTTCCAGGTCTGGATGGTATGTGACTTGGAGGGGAATTTGGAGGTGATTGCGTTCCCACAACATTGCTGCTCTCGGCTTTCTCCGTGGAAAAGGTTGCAGGGGAGGAAGGTGCTGTGTGGTAACATTAGTGAGCTGCTAAAGATCGTACGTACTGCAGCCACAGTGTGCCAGTGATGGAGGGAATGGAAATTGATTCCACTGCCAATCAATGAAATGGCTCTGTTTTGGATGGCATCGAGTTTCTTGAGTGATGTTGTGGCTGCATCCATGTAGGACAGTGGTGGGTATTCCATCAGACTTTTGCCTTGAGCCTTGTAGATGGTGCAGGGACATGTGAGGGGCCAGGAAGTAAGTCGCTCATCATAGAGTACTCAGCCTCTGCACTGCTGTTGAGAGCAAAGGTATTGATATGGATTTGCACCGGGAAGGGGCCATGGGGATGAAAGCGTGGCCACCAATGAGGCGGGTAGGAACATGAAACAATTATTGGACGAGGGCAGAAATACAGATATAGATATGAAAGAGAACAATTTGACAGTCCAGCAAGTTCCCAAATACAAATGTTTAAATCTTCCAGTTCAACCTGTTGAACTGCAACCTCCTACAGGACAGTTTCTCTCGTCAACTCCAACAGTAAAATCCTGGCCTAAATACTAGCTTAAACTTAAATCGTAGCTTAAACAATTTGGTCCTCACCCTAATACAGAAAGATCAGACAGGAGTTATCTGCAAAACACGGAGTGGACATTGGCTGACATCTTAATATCTTGTGCCACATTAGCTTACTCCGGGAACCACCTTTGCTGCATCACCTAAAACCAAAGATGTTTTGACAAAGTCGGGAGAACTTCCTGAAGGACAGACTAGAGGTATGAGCTTTTGGAATATTAGAGAGTAAGGGGGGTGAAATTCCCCTCGTTTGCGCCTCCAGTGGGAGGCACTAACGGAGCGCAAATGGGCTTTCGCCCCCCCACCTCCACCCCGAGGCGATAACCACGCCTCCCATGAAATTCCACGGGAGTTTAGCGGCGGCGCTACCAGGTATCACCCCGATCTTCTGCGCCGGGCGACATTACCGACTGCTGCAGGGTTCGCGAACAGTGAGGCCGGTCGCTTGCGGGGAGCAACTTAAAGGGGCGGCCAACCAAAAGAAAAAAAGCCGATTTTTAAAAAAACGTAATTTTCGGCCACCGGTCGTGGCGTCCGTGCCGCAATCGCTCAGCTCGGTACTCTGCTGGCGTGTCGGGCTGATCGCGCGGCACTCCCGCTCCTCGGTGGCCCGGAAATCTACAATGAATCCTGCAGAGCTCGCAGCGTGGGGCCCTTCCCTTTAATGCAGGGCAGAGCCCCCGCAACGCGGCAGCGCCAGGCGTGGCCACACGTGGCGTTGCTGAGCACATCGCCCTGGATCGGGACATTCCCGCCCTTTAAGCTCCAAGCGGCAAGTGGAGTGCTTGATTTAGCGCTTCACTTCCCTCATGGAGCAAAAAGAGGGAACTTAACAAATGTGTGAAAAGGTTAACGTCTGGCGCTAACGTTCAAAATATTTTTCACTTAGCGCCCCAAATGGCCCTCTTGAGGAATTTCTCCCCCTAAGGGTTTCAAGTAAACATTCATTAGATTGATCACCCCATTAACAAGATCAACATGCACTGTAGTCACATCAGGCCTAATCTCCCAACAGCAGAATAGGCCCCTCCTCTTTGTGTTAACTATTTACCAAAGAAATCCACACTAAATTTAATACATACCAGATCAGCATGGCTTGTGCGACAGAGCCATCAAATCGTTTAATGCGCTCCAAACCAAACAGCAACCCTCCCAGGAATGCATTTTCCATTGCCTACAAATCAAACACTTACTATCTGAACAGCTGAAATGAGATAGAGTTGCTCAACCCTGTTCCCAACATTAGAACCCTATACTACCACCACACACAATGTATGGGGATAGGAAATGCAGCAAAAAGAGCTTGTGAAGATGAATTTGAGCAAACTCTATCTGATGATGAATATAGAAATTATTTACAGGGCAGTGCATACTTGTTACAGGAAACTTTCGATTTACCGGCACCTAAATAACCGGAAATTTCGGTTAACCGGCAAAATTCAGGAGTAGGTTCAGGTAACTTTTATTATTTGCCTTCCTCCATTTGTTGCTGTGCAAGGGTGTGGCTGCAGCTGTTGCTAAGCTACAGAGACGCTTGCAACTTGTGGCCATTGTTCTGAAGCTAGCAACAGGGTTTGTTGCTTTATACGGAGCTCTCAGTTCCGTATCTTTTACTATAGCTTTCGGTTATCCGGAATTTTTGATGAACCGGCACCACGTCGGTCCCGTCCGTGCCGGATAAAAAAAAGTTTCCTGTATGTTCAAAGGTTCGTAAATTTGGATCAACTTTCTGATATAGTGCACCCCCTTTATCTGCATAAATGAAATGCTAAAGTCCCAGAAGAATGCTGAAGATGCTGTGACCATGAACCTGTTCTCCCCATAGTGATCCCCCTGAAGCAAAGCATGAACAAGCTCTTAGGATGCCTGGTGACTACAGCCCAGAGGTGGTGGTGAGGAGACCCTCCCTCAGCCAGTCATTGTGAGCTAAATTGGTGTGACAAATAGCCCACATGAGAAAATGATGTTCTCACTGAGGTTAAATCAAGAGTTATTTTTAAATCAAAAGCAAAATACTGCAGCTGCTGGAAATCTGAAATAAAACAGAAAATGCTGTAAACACTCAGCAGGTCGGGCAGCATCTGTGGAGAGAGAAACAGAGTTAATGTTTCAGGTCGATGACCTTTCATCAGAACTGGAAGAAATCAAACATGTGAGGGGCCACAGAAAATATCAAACGCAAGGAGAATCTTCCCAATGTGATGAAAGGTCTTCGACCCGAAACGTTAATGTTGGACATCGTGAAAGTTAAAAGTTTAACAGTCAAGCTTCTTTGTATCTTGGATTAACAGGCATCCAGACTTTCTGATATAAACAGGATGAAAGCACATTTAAATTACCTCTATAATTGACTTTTTTGTGTTTCACTTATTCACCTGTCCTTATTTGGGAGACTCGTATCGGGCATGTGGACAATGTGACCCATCCATCGGAGCTGATCGAACGTGGTCAAAGCTTCGATGCTGGGGATGTTGGCCTGAGCAAGAACACTGATGTTGGTGCGCCTATCCTGCCAATGGGTTTGCAGGGTCTTGCGGAGGCAGTGTTGGTGGCACCTCTCCAGTGCTTTGAGGTGCCTGCTATACATGGTCCATGTCTCTGAGGCATACAGCAAGGCGGGTATCACTGCTGCTCTGTAGACCATGAGCTTAGTGCCGGGTTTGAGGTCCTGGCCTTCAAACACTCTCTTCCTCAGGCAACCGAAGGCTGCACTAGCACACTGAAGGCGGTGTTGGACTTCGTCATCGACGTCTGCCCTTGTTGACAGTAGGCTCCCGAGGTATAGAAACATAGAAACATAGAAGATAGGAGCAGGAGTAGGCCATTCGGCCCCTCGAGCCTGCTCCACCATTTAATCAGATTATGGCTCATCATCCAAATTCAGTACCCTGTCGCTGCTTTCTCCCCATATCCCTTTAGCCTTAAGAAATATATCTAACTCCTTCTTGAATATATTTAATGAATTGGCCTCAACTGCCTTCTGTGGTAGAGAATTCCACAAGTTCACCACTCTCTGGGTGAAGAAATTCCTCCTCATCTCTGTCCTAAATGGCTTACCCCTTATCTTTAGACTGTGACCCCTGGTTCTGGACTCCCCCGCCATCAGGAACATCCTTCCTGCATCTAGTCTGTCTAGTCCTGTTTGAATTTTCTAAGTTTCAATGAGATCCCCTCTCATTTTTCTAAACTCCAGCGAGTATAAGCCCAATCGACCCAATCTCTCCTCATATGTCATTCCTGCCGTCCCAGGTATCAGCCTGGTGAATCTTCACTGCACTCCCTCCATGGCAAGAACATCCTTCCTCCGATATGGAAAGTGGTCCACATTGTCCAAGGCCTTGTCGTGGATTTTGACAATCAGGGGGCAGTACTATGTGGCGGGCGCAGCTTGGTAGAGGACCTTTGTCTTACGGATGCTTAGTGTAAGGCCCATGCTCTCGTATGCTTCGGTGAAGGTGTTGACGATGGTTTGGAGTTTGACCTCCGAGTTTGGAGTTCGACCTCCGGCACGGCAAGAGAGCCCCAGGTAGGCAGAGGAAACGCTTCAAGGACACCCTCAAAGCCTCCTTGAAAAAGTGTAACATCCCCACCAACACCTGGGAATCCCTGGCCCAAGACCGCACAAAGCGAAGGAGAAGAATCCAGGAAGACGCCGAACACCTCGAGTCTCTTCGCCGGGAGCAAGCGGAAGCTAAGCGCAGGCAGCACAAGGAGCGCACGTCTACCCAAGCACCCCACCCACCCGCCCCTTCAACCACCGTCTGCCCCACCTGTGACAGAGTCTGTAGGTCCCACATTGGACTCATTAGTCACCTGCGAACTCATTTTTAATGTGGAAGCAAGTCATCCTCGGTACCGAGGGACTGCCTAAGAAGAAGGAAGAAGAATGTTCTTATTTTATGCAGCACTTTCTGTACATTGTGAAGGAATGGGGTGAAAAGCCTAGACAAATAAATGCAATACACTGATTTAAAAAAGAGAACATTTGCCCAGCTAGTTGGAAGAACTCGTTGTTATTGATGACTTCAGTACAACACATTTGTAATGTAAAACTTAATTTGAAGAAAAGAATATTTCTTTTTTTTAAATTGACAAATCTGAGCGGAGCGTCAACACATCTAATGCAAGGCTGAAAAATAAAGTAGAAAAGATGAGATAAATCACGAAATAGCAGTAACATAAAGGTTCGCTCTTAAAAGCTGGTGGACTGTTTGAGGGAAGACTGAGCTGAGTCAATGTGATCACTAAGTTTACGTATAATTTTAGAAATACCCTTACTGGACCAGTTCTCGGGAAACAAATGATTACAGCTATTCTTCAGAAAGGACATGGGGTTTATTTTGGCGAGTGGTTGCAATAGATCGTACACCGTGTTTAAAGCTTGTTGTGGGTTTCCTCTTTTGGAGACACTTTTTAGTGGAATTAGCATTTAGGTTTATAATTAAATTGGAAAGCATCTGGTTTTCCCCAAATGTTTATTGGGAAACAACTTGGTGCATTTAGCAAAACTTTTACATGCCAAACAAATGTAATATTTAAACAAAATGCCTAACTGCTTTAGCTCTGATTAATAAGAAACATATGAGAAAAGTTAAGACTGAGAAAATGCTATTCTGCCCAATGAAGCTCATTCCTCTATAGAATTCAGCTGCATTTTGAATGTCCCTATTTTTATCTCCCTTATCCAACCCTTCAGATTATTCCAAGTAGTTATCAGTCTTTCAGTAAAGAATTTCTTCCTAAAATCTGTTTTAAATTTACATCTTTTGTAGAAAAAGCATGAGAGTGTAGGAATTGACGAATTCCTAACTAATAACTGAGGTCGACTCAGGAGATCAATCAAACAGGTCTTTAATGTAAGACTAAACGAGTTCAAACAGTTTGATGAGATCGATACAGCAGAGCCACGAAACAGGTCTTAACAAGATGGAGCTTCCACGAGGACTGCCTGGGCAGTCACGTGGTTTGCGACGTGACGTCATCGCGTTTGCCCGCGTTTTCCCGCGCTCTTAAAGGGGCCACACCCCGTGCATAAAAACACTATATACAAAACAAAGTAATGTCTAACACAATGGTACAGGCTTAGGCTGGTGTTAGAACATCGTTAAAGGGAATTATGTGCAGTTGCCCAGAGTCATTCAGTGGCTCCGCCACAAGAGCATCATTACATAGAATCTACAGCACAGAAACAGGCCATTCGGCCCAACTGGTCCACAGGAGACTCCTCCCACCCCATTTCATCTAAACCTATCAGCATAACTGTCTATTCCTTTCTCCCTCATATGTTTATCTAGTTTCCCCTTAAATGCATCCATGCTATTCACCTCAACTACTCCCTGTGGTAGTGAGTTCACATTCTAACCACTCTCTGGGTAAAGAATTCCTTATTGGATTTATTAATGACTATGGGGTAGATTTTCCTCGAGCCGTCAGGCTGGGTTTCAGGCGTGTGGGGGGGGGGAAATCCAAAAATCAGGGGTCCTGACACCATCCCGCCCAAAACCTGCCTCCACGTAAGTTTCAGAGGAGGCAGGTACCCGCCCCGCAGTGGGACCCGCCGACCCGAGGCGGGAAGGGATTAGTGCCAATTAACTGCCTGTTAACAGGTAGTTAACAGGCAGTTTTTAGCCTAATCCCTATTTTGAGGGGTGTCGTGTGGGATTCCCGACGGCTCCAAACCACGCCAGGTTACAGCAGTCGGGCCGTCGGGTTGAAGGACTTGGAGGGGTCGCGATATTGGCGTTCAGGTGAGTGATGGGTGCATAAGTGCAAAGGTAAGTGTGTTTGGTGTGTCTAAAGTGATTAAAGAAGTTTAAATTACCTGTACTTACCTTTACAGCCTTCCTTCCTCTAGGTTTCAGGAGTCCATCACTCAGCCGGCACTGAAAGCAAAATGGCTGCGATCTGTCAAAAGTGACAGCCTTCAGCTTTCATTGCCGGTGAGACTTTTAACTGAGTCTGCGTAGAAGGACTCATGTTAGAAGTCAGACTGTCAGTGTTTGACAGCTTCAAACAGCTGTGAAACACTGATATTTCATCTGTCAAGAACTCTTGACAGATGAAATTTCAGTCTGTGATGTCACCTGTTGCCGGGTGGCCCTTAATTGGCCTGCTGAGCCCGCTGGGCGGGCTCAACAAGGTCAATCAAGGGAAAATCACGCGGATTGGCCGGACTAAAACCCGAAAGTTGAAGTCCCGCCTCCTTCCCGACAGCTTGAGGAAAATCTACCCCTATTTTAGAGTTATGACCCTAGCTTTGGTCTTCCCCACTAAGTAGAAACATCTTCTCTACATCTAGCCTATCAAACCCTTTCATAATCTTAAAGACCTCTATCAGATCACCCCTCCGCCTTCTCTTCTCTAGAGAGAAGAGCCCCAGCCTGTTCAATCTTTCCTGATAGGTATAACCTCTCAGAAAAAGAAAAGACTTGCATTTATATAGTGCCTTTTATGATCTCAGGACATCTCAAAGCGCTTTACAGCCAATGAAGTAATTTTGAAGTGTTGTCACTGTTGTAATGTAGGAAAACACAGCAGCCTATTTGCGCACAGCAAGCTCCCACAAACAGTAATGTGATAATGACCAGATCATCTGATTTTGTGATGTTGATTGAGGGATAAATATTGGCCAGAACACCAGGGATAACTCCCCTGCTCTTCTTCGAAATAGTGCCATAGGATCTTTTACGTCCACCCGAGAGGGTAGACAGGGCCTCGGTTGAACGTCTCATCCAAAAGACGATACCTCTGACAGTGGAGCACTCCCTCAGTACTGCACTGGAATGTCAGCCTAGATTTTTGTGCTCAAGTCTCTGGAGTGGGACTTGAACCCACAACCTTCTGATTCAAGAGGTGAGGATGCTACCCACTGAGCCACGGCTGATAGTTCTGATATCATCCTTGTAAATCTTTTTGCACCTTCTCCAGGAGACTAAAACTGTGGTGTTACTTAGGCCGCAATTTTGCAAATGGATGTGGCTTGGGAGCGGGTCAGCTGGTTTCCGGGTTCCAGTCCTGCCCCCAACTACATCCGGCCCACAGACGTAATTTTACGTCAATGGTCTTCTTAAGCCCGCCCTGCGGGCTTGCCGGCCAATTAAGAGGAAGCCGGTCAGATGACGTCATTTGATGGCACGTCATCTGCCGGTTTTCTTAAAGGGACACTGCACAATTTTTCTTTGACAGCTCATTTCTCAGTGTTTGACAGTATTGAGGTGCTGCAAACACTGACAATGACTGTTCAAGCAATTCAATTTTTATTTGTCATATATTCAGCAGACGTGTGTACTGCACAATGAAATGTTGATTTTTACGAGTCCTCCCAACATTGTAATAAATATGGCATAACAATGATAAAATACTAATAGAAATACAGTAATAATAAATAAAACAACAGTAATAAATAATAATAAATTATACGTTCATGAGTCTTATGGCCTGGGGGTAGAAGCTGTTTCGAAACCTGCTGGTACGAGACCGTGTGCTTCGGTATCTCTTACCAGATGGGAGCAGGGCGAAGAGGTTGTGGCTGGGGTGGCTCACATCTTTAATGATTCTCAGGGCCTTCCCCCGGCACCTCTCAGGGTAGATATCCTGGACAGCAGGTAGTTTAATTTGTTCACAGGTGAGCTCTTGCACCCAGGCTCTCCAATGACTCCCTCCATAGGCTAGAACAGATGGCAGCTGCAGGTGAGGTTACAAAAGAGATCTATCACTGGTGGGAGGGGTTCTCCCAATGAGGTGGGACTAGACAGCCAATTCAAAACTTGTTACCTACAGCAAGTGTAAATGCATTAAAAATGATTTTCCCAACATTTTCTTACCTCTGAAACTCACCAGTGCACCATTGGATCCTTCACACCACTTCTGCCGCTGTCATCAATGCAGAAACATTACAGCAGACTCACCACACTTACCTGGCATGGTGTCCGGATGTCGGGGAACCCTAGGCAGAAGCGGCAAAATTGAAAAAGAGCCTGTTAACAAGTATCAAGTACCTGTTAACAGCCAGGTAAGTGGCTATAATCCTCTTCCCGCCGCTAGGTGTCGGGTCCCTGCGCAAATCGGGGACCCGACACTTGGGAAGATTGATTGGAGGTGGGTTGACAGCGGGTTTCCTGCCTGCTGTCAATCTTTGTGATTTTGACAGCGGTCCCGCCTCCAATCCTGCACTCTGAGGACCGGCAAAATTCCAGCCTTACTGTGAGTCTGAGGTTACGCAGTTCTGTTGTTTTTATAATATGGAGACCATCGATTTTTGAACTTTTAGTAAGATAATTTTTGACAAGAAAAACAGTGTATATGCTCTGGGTATATACATTATGTAGCTTGTGTACTTATTTACAGCTCCTGCCCCATTCCCAGTCAATATCCTCAGGGTAAAACAAGAACTCTTTTCCTGAGCTAATTTTCCCAAAGATAAATAAATTAAACTATTATATGAAAGGGTTGTTAAAGCAATGCCAAATTTCAGAGTGGAATCTTCCATCTGCCTTTTTTTGTTTGCATGGAAAATTCAAAGATGTTAATTATTCATATAATAAATGGATTTATATATGCAGCAGTGATGGCTATTTATCTATATAGTTGTGGTGGACCAGGCAAACATTATTTATTATCAAAAAAACACATCACTATCTCGAGGAAGATCTCTTGCAAACTTCCTTCTGCATTCTTCTGCCAGCGAGCATGCTCTCCTCCTCCACTTCCACCCTCACCCTGTACCCCCTTGCAGCAGCCTAACCTCAGGCTCACAGTGAGCAACGCCACAGGAATTTTGCTGATAATATAATAAAAAATGTACATTTCCTGTCTGCCGTGCCACACTTCATTGTGTGGAATCCAAGGCGCAGTTCTCTCATGCTCGCAGCTGGCTGGCCTGTAGGCAAATCTACTTCAGCCGATCGAGGAAATTCGAGTGTTACGTAATTACATGTGTAACACGCTTCTGCCCAAGTTTGCGCCATCTTTTACGCCGGGTATTTGCTTTACGCCCCAACCGCGTGATCTCTGGGTGCAAATACGCAGGAGATTCCACCCCTCGATCTTCACTGAGGCTAAAAGCTTGATTTGACTGACAACGTTGTTACGAACAATAAACAAAGAAAGCCGAATCAAATGAATGCACAGATTTGAAGTTGTGAGAAATGCGCAAAGAGCGCACAGGGTTATTTAAATGTTTCTTAAGGCAGGGACCTGAAGTTAGAAAAAGAATCATAGGTTAATGTGTATGATTAAAAGATGTGACTAGCAAGGCTTTGATTAATTGCAGGGTCCTGACAATAGGAACCACTGACAGAAACCACAGTTAGACTGAAAAGGACATTTTCAATATTTAATTGAAACTGTGGTTAAAAAAAAGTCACTGCTGATTCTGCACCCTGGAAACAGAATGGGAAAGGGGACTCCCATGACTACAGGAAAATTGATTTTCAAAAACAGTCCACCACATATTGAAGCGGTCCATAATATAATTTAGGACACCTCAGATGTACGGGTATGACTAATAATCCAGACAATCAGGGTTCAAATCCCACCATGGCAGTTTGAGAATTTGAAGTTGCTATCAGTAAAAATGACCATGAAGCTGTCAGGTTGTCGGAAAAATCTAACCGGTTCACTAATGACCTTTAGGGAAGGAAGCCTGCCGTCCTTACCCGGTCTGACCTATATTTGACTCCAGTCCCACACCAAAGTAGTTGACTCTTACCTACCCTCTGACGTGGCCTAACAAGCCTCTCAATTGTATCAAACCGTTACTCAATGGTTCAAGACAGAGGCCCACCACCACCTTCTCAGGGCAAGTAGGAATGGGATGCGAACGAGGTCCACATCTGGATGATGGAAAAAAAAAACTGTGCTCACGAAATGAACTGTTCTTTGCTTTGAAGTAAGTAGCTGAAATTTCGAAGACAAGGCTGGAGTAAGACACCGTAATAAAGAAACAAACAGAGCCACAAAAAGGAGCTTTGCTTTTCTGCTTACAGCATTAGTGTATAGAAATGTTAAACCTAATGACAAAGGTTCTGGATGACACCACAAAACAGGCTTCTCAAGTACATTGGCAAAAGACAGACAAAAACAGGAACCTGTTCACGATAGGCAATCAGACACCAATATTCCATCATAATAAACATATTATGGCCTAAGTGTATCTTCATAAGATTAAGAATCTATGGAGATCATTAAAAGATTTGCGTCACTGCAGCCTGGTCCTCCTGATGACACCCCTACTTGTGTCCTCCTGTGCATTGTGCAAAAAGGCTGCGTTGATCTCCTGGGGAGGTCTCTTCCACCCATGGGAAGGGAAGAGGACCTCCCTGCGTGCTGTGACTCCCTCCTTAAGCATATGGAGTGAGTCATGGGAGAGCCTGGGTGTGGGTGTGTAACTCTGTGCAGTGCTTGTCAGTGTTTGCAGCACCTCAAAATGCTGTAGAACACTGTCAGCACAACTGTCAAAATCAATTTGCGCATGGTCCCTTTAAGGAAACCAGCTGATGTCTTGTCATCAAATGACGTCATTAGACCCGCTTCCTTCAATTGGCTGGCAAACGCGCTGGGCGGGTTTATCAAACCCAATCAGCGTAAAATTCTTTCAGAGAGCGGGTTGGAGCCAGCAGTGGGGTTGCACCCCGCCACTGACCCCGGCCGCCCCAGACCCACCTCGGTATGCAAAATCGCAGCCAATGAAACAGAGAAGCTAAGAAGTCAAAAGAGGTCAATACAGTTTGGAGACATCCATCTGCACTGTGACCAGTAATTCAGTAAGTTAACCGACTCCTTAAACCCCCAAGTAACACCTCCTGTTTCCACCTCTGCCTCAGCCCATCTGCTGCTGAAAGCCTCATCCATGCCTTTGTCATCTCCAGAATCAACTATTCCAAAGCTTTCCTGACCAGCCTCTCATCCTGCACCTTCCATAAACCAACTCATCCAAAACTCTGCTGCCAATATCATAAACTGCACCAAGTCCCATTCACCCATCACCCCTGTGCTCACTGAGCTACATCAAAACTCTCATCTACCTGTTTAAATCCCTCATGAACTCCCTAGGGGTTAAATTGGATAACCCCCGAAAATGGGCTCGGGGATCACGATGGTCGATTAACCTGCGCCCTTTGATTGCAATACAGGCAGCACATCAAATTCGTGTTGCCTGCTGATTATCCTGATTGTTGCTTGCAGCCAGTGCTGCCCGCACTATTCATTACACTTACACTTGTCCCTTTTTCATTTCAGAAACTCAAGAACTGGAATCTGCCCAGGCAGTGGAGAAAGAGGAGGAAAACAATGAAGATGAAGGGACACGGTCACTTGATCTCACAGTCACAGCCACCAGCTCAGATACTGACACTGCATGTGATTTAGAGGATAGCATAGAGGCAGGATCTGCACCTGGTGAGACACCGGGCACAGTGCGCTGCAGCCAGGGCAGGGGGAAAGGATGGCACAGGTGCCAGCTCGCCGGAGGGCGAGGCCACACACTAGTTCTGCTGCAGAGGACTCAGATGAGGACTTCAATGGGCCAGGCTACAGAAGAAGGCTGCTGGCTGTGCACACCCAAATGCTTGGTGCACTGGGAAGCCTGCTAGAAAGCCTACGCTCAATGTCAAGGAGCATGGAGGAGTCTAGCACCAACTTGGTACAGGGCTTTGCACAGAGCTTGGAGCCCATCCTTTCCAACATGGAATGGGTGGCCACCTCCATCAACGCACCTGTGGAACCCACCATGATGCAGCGTCAGATGGTCAATGTCTCAGCTTCCATTGCAGCACAAGCAGCAGCCGCCCAACGTCTGTGCTGCAATGGAAGCTCAGACTGCTGTCATGAAAACTCAGCTTGCTGCCATCATGGCTCTGGATACCAGTGTGTAAAGGGGCGTCCAGGGCATCACAGCACTCCAGCAATCTGTTTTCCAACAGATTACTAGGATTGCTGAAGCGCCGGCCCGCAAGAGTGGCAGTGGCTCCATGGAGTAAGAACCCGTTGTCCTCTCTCAGGGTGACAACATTCGTACCCCCACCTCTGCCACTCCGCCAGTGCCCTTGCTGTTGCCTATCAGCCAGCCAGCCAGACTGCTGCAGCCCAGGCCGAGATAGTGCAGTCTGAAGCCAGGCCTTCTAGGCCCAGAGTGTTGTGTATGTAACCGTTTACCTTTAAGGGAACTATAGAATGTGACCGTTCGCCTTTAAGAGCACTACTTCAGGGTGGCACTATTTATTGGCTCATGTATACTGTAATACCGATAGTGACCACACCAGTATATAAGGGTTGTGATACGTTAACTAGGGCAGAAATCGCCCAGACCTCTGAATAGTAAAGACCTGTTTTGTTTGTACTTCTAAAGTCTCTGAAGTTATTTACTGCACAACTTACAGACTTTACAGTGGCGACGAGTCCGATCGTACCCTGCGGCAAGACTAACCAGTAGCAGAGAGCTTCAAAAAGAAAACACGAGGCTCCGTCTACTAAAAGTATAGTACTTACTGGAAGCTGGAAGATTAACAGCAAAGCTGCGGCAGCAACAGGCACAGATTACCCTGCTACCACATCTTGAGCGAGCCAATCAGCCTAAAACAAGGCGGCCGAAGAGACTGTGAGTAGTTAAAACAAATAAATTAAAAAAAAAAAAACGGGGTAGAAGTATTTGGAGGAGAAGGGCAAAGCATTCGGGTCCAACGGCGTCGGGTGACAGCCGGACCGCGGGCAATGTGAGAAGCCGTGCAGCAACCGCTGCCACGAAGCGCTGAGCCTGCGAGTAGGCGCGGGAGTGTCAGAGCCGAGAGCCGCGCGAGCGGGGGAGCCAGAGCCGAGCGGGAGGCGTTGCAAGCCAGCGATCGCATCTCCAGATAAGGGCCGAGAGCCGCGAGAGCGATCGGATCTACAGATAAGGGCCGGCAGCCGCTTCGCGATCCAGCGATCGCATTATAGATAAGGACCGCACTCGGGCTGACAGACGGCGTCGGGGGACCGGGTGAAGACCGCCAAGCGCGGGAAAACTGCCATTGAAGTGGGCGGGGAGAGCGAGAAGCGCGGGAAAGCCGCCATTTTTCGGGGAAAACCGCTGAAGAAGAAGGAAGAAGCGGGAAACCGCCATCTTGGAAATTATTAAGAATTTCAGAAAAGTAATAAGATTTTTCAGAAAGGCTGGTGTGTTCTCAAGAAGAGAGAAGAAAATTAATAATAAGTAAAGTAATACTTGTACTGTTCTCAAAAAGAGAAGAAGATGCCTAAGCGAGGAAATATTAATGACTTTAATGCAGAAATAGAAGACTGGGCCACGTATGTGGAACGCATAGAAATATATTGCGTAGCCAACGAAATTGAGGATGACAACAAGGCAATAACTTTGTTAAATTCGATGGGAGCAAAAACATACGGGCTTTTGAAACATCTAATAGCACCAGTTAAACCAGTGGACCAGACCTTCGAAGAGATCGTAACAGTGTTGAAGGATCACTTGAACCCCACACCGTTGATGCTGGCTGAACGATTTAAACTTTACGCCAGAACCCAGAGGCAAGATGAAAGCAATGCGGAATACTTAGTCGAACTGCGTAAGCTAGCGAAATACTGCCAGTTTGGAGGGAATTTGACAGAGGCGCTGCGGGACAAGTTCGTATGCGGCTTGGCCAAGGAAGGAACGCAGAAGCGACTTCTGGAAGAAAACGACCTCACACTGGACAGGGCTGTCCTCATAGCTTCATCGCACGAAGCCGCAGCGAAAGGGACGGCGGAAATGCAGCTAAAGGCGGCGGCACTCGGGGTGGACCAAATTACAACAAGCACTCCCAAATGCTACCGTTGTGGAAAGACAACGCACGACCAGAATCAGTGCTGGTTTAAGAACCAAGAGTGCAGGAAATGTGGCAAACTGGGTCACATCGCGAAGGTATGCAGGTCCGGAAAGAAGACCAACAAGCAAAGGAAGCCACCACCACAAGGAAAGTACAACAAGGTGCATCAGGTGGCTGAAAAGAGTTCAGACGAACAAAATTCAGACTCAGACCCAAACAGCCAGGAGCTGGATAGTCTGAGAATCCACCATGTGGGTAAAGTAACTGATCTACAGTTGATCTGGGTCACACTAAAAATAGCGGGAGTCCAAGTACGAATGGAGCTGGACACGGGATCAGCTGTATCCGTCATCAACCAAAAGGACTATCACCGGCTATTCTCTCACATACCCTTAAGAAATACCAAATTCGTATTACAGACATACACGGGGCATCGTGTATACCCCCTGGGAAAAATACGAGTCAAGGTGAGAGATAGGGGTAAAGAACACCCACGAATGTATCTGTACGTACTACCTGAGGGAGGACCACCACTTCTGGGACGGGAGTGGATCAAGAAAATAGAGATGGAATGGCACTACCGACAAGCAATGACGAGTGAGGACTCGGTGCAGACAAGCAGCTCAGACTCCGAGCCGGAAGACGATAAGTCCAGCTTATGTATGAAAAACAAGGTTAACATGAACTCACGGACTAAGGTTGGGAAATTGATGGCGTGCATAAAGACAGAGAATTCTGAGTCTGTTCAAGCTACAGACATATGCATTACGGAGGAACGCCGGGCTAGAACTCAACGTTATGTCAAAGTACAACGACAATTAGAAAAGTTGAGTGCCCATCTCGTACAAGAGATGGAAAAGATGAAAAAGTTCTGGGACACCGAATGGGAGTCCCTGGAAAGACAACAGAGACAGCTCGCTCAAGCAGAGAGCGACCATAGAGCCATCGTGGCCAAGTACCAATCACATCTCCCTGAGGCTGTTCAGGAACTAGAATATACACAGAACGATCCAAAGGAAGAGGAATCTTCAGGAAGTCAGGATGGTATTCCAGTTCACCTCTACGACTTGTTGCAAGCAGAGTGTAACGAGTTGAAAGAACAGTATGAACAGGCTCGGACTACAATCCTGGAAGGGGTTAACTTGGCAACTTCCGAAAAGCTCGTGTTAGTGAAAGAACATGAACGACTAAAGGTTGACCATAAGCAAGAATTACAAAGTCTGCAGGAAATGTTTGATGAGCTTCAGGCCAAGGCTGACTCATCGTTAGGGATTCAATCCATAGGAAAAAAATTAGTGGTGGAAGACATACCAGAACAGGGAATACAGGATGTCCAAGAACTCGTTAAATTATTAAAGGAAACACAAAATAAATATGAAGCGGCAATGGCCGAGGTCCAACGACTTGAAGAACAGATGCAACTGGAAATCTTTTCAGTGGAAGAAAAGGGAACTGTAAGAAACACAGAGACCGTAAGAATGGGCCATGAACATGAGCTTAAATCGTCAGAGGAGAAGGGTTTGGAGCTCTCAAAAGTTATTGAAATAGCCGAGGTTGCAACACAGACTGAGAAGATGGCAGCAGAGCAACCCTTAGATACCAAAAGTACGCTGACTCATGTCAAGGTTGAACAACAGAACGCTGAAACAACTGCTCCGGTAGAGGGATTGAATAGTCCGATCAATCAATCTCCAAAGGAAGTTGAAGTATTAAAATCACAAATGAGGTCATTAGTAAACAACTTGCTGAAAGCCCAGAAAAAGTTAGAGGAAGCGGAACATGTGAAGAAGTCTCTTCAGGAAAGATGTCTGGATTTGGAACAAAAGCTGGCTGACGTCCAGCTGGGTAGGGAGGACATAGAAGACCCTCTCGCTGGCCTAGCTCAGGACGACTCCGAATATTACTATGTCCTGTCCTGCCCAACTTGTAACTTCGACTCCCACCATACAGAAATCATGGAGGAGCACCGAAAGTCTACGGAACATCGGGAGAAGGTGGCTCTACTACGGAAAAAGGAGGAAGAGAAGGAGGAACTGCGCATGCAGCTGGCAGCTGACAGTGGAGCCCAGAGAGTCTCCAAGAAGCAGAAAAGGAAAAGTCGAAACAGAAGATGACCCATCTGAACCATGATTACCTCTACCAGATCACACACGTGGTCCCTCCGAACGGAGCCAATTCAGTTCGGAAGTTCAAACTGTCAAACCCATGGAAGGACTATTGAATGAGTCACTCCAGCAATGTGAACCGACTACACCACAGAGACTGAATCTATGAACTGTTTTCCACAGAGACTGAATCTGTGATCTGTTTTGACATGAAGTTATATATGTTATTATGTTATGTTAAACATGAAGTTATATGACGTTGACTCCATCGAGAGTATATCTGTAAATTGTTATATGACGTTGACTCCATCGAGAGTATATCTACAACCTGTTTATATAAAATTGAAGATTGTATGTTTAACGGGATTCTGTAAGTAATAAGCTAGGAAGGGAGGAGTGTTGTGTATGTAACCGTTTACCTTTAAGGGAACTATAGAATGTGACCGTTCGCCTTTAAGAGCACTACTTCAGGGTGGCACTATTTATTGGCTCATGTATACTGTAATACCGATAGTGACCACACCAGTATATAAGGGTTGTGATACGTTAACTAGGGCAGAAATCGCCCAGACCTCTGAATAGTAAAGACCTGTTTTGTTTGTACTTCTAAAGTCTCTGAAGTTATTTACTGCACAACTTACAGACTTTACACAGAGCTGCTCCTTAAAACCTACCTCCTCGACCAAGCTTTCGGTTACCCCTCCTAATACCTCCTTCTTTGTCTTGTCCATTTTTTGTCTGATAACCCTTCTGTGAAGCGCCTTGGGACAATATGCTACATTAAAGGCGCTATATAAATGCAAGTTGTTATTGTAAAAAGAAACAGAGACGATGAACCACGAATGAGTCTGCCACAGAGGACTTGCTAACATCACTATTAGATCCCCTTCTGCTTCACTAATTATTTCTACAACCACTTTTCCTGCCGATGTATCGTACTTTACACTTAACCCTGTTGAATTTCATCTGCTTCTTATTGGTCCAATAGTGGATTTTATCTCATTCCTTTTGTAGGTCCTTGGCTGCTGTGACCCTCTTAACTGTCCCCCTTCTCCATGTGATATCTCCTGCAACTTAACCAGTTTGCATTGCATTAATGTAGGAATAGTACGAGCCCCAGCCCTAAACCATGCAACAATCCATTCAGCACTGCCACTGACCTTGAACATCACTCCCCTAACAAGTGCCAGCTGTTTTAGTTATTTTAGCTCGTTCCTATGCACGCACACGTTTTACCTTTAATTCCCAATGTTTCAGTTTCAGTAGGAACTTTATCAAGGTGTTTTGGAGCTCTAGGTATGCTACATCATAAAGTTTTCCACTGTTCAGCTGGGATGACACTTCCTTGCCTTGGTTACAATATAGTGGTACTTCCCAACACTGATTGATTCTGTCATGATGATTGTTATCACTTCACAAATGTCATCCCTCATCTCCTTTAATACACTGGGGTAGGTATCATCTCTCCTAGAGATTTGTTCATCTTTAGTCCTTTAAACCTGTTTAGAACTTCCAACTCAAAGTCCTTAAATCTGCAAGGATTACTTTCATTACAGTAGGACTTATTTCCATAGTCTTCTATAATGAATACTTCAAGAAAACATTTACTGAACATGTTAGCTTTTGCCTGCTCATCCTCAGTTTCATCCCAATTAGCATTTTTTTATGGTCCTTACCTCTTCCCTGGTCTCCTCTTGCTGTCATAGCATTAAAATAATTTCTTGCTCCTGTTTCACCCCGCAGTTGCACTCATTTCCAGTTGCTGCTTTGTTCCTTTAATCAGCATTTTTACACGCCTCTGAAATTACCTAGAATCTGCCAGTGATTCCCATTCAGGCTTATGGAGCTAATTTTTCTTTCTTATTCCATCTTTGATTGTCCTGTTGAACTATTTAAGATTACGCTTATTGAACCACATTTGCTAATCTTGGGTGTGTATTTCTCCTGCATTTTCCTCATTATGGATTGGAAGATATTAAACGTGTCTTCTATTGAGATATCAATAAATAATTTCTGCCAGTCAACCTGCTTCAGCTATCCTATTATATCCTTATAGTTGGTTGTATTAAAACAGTATTTCTGGATATTGGACCTCAGTAGTGTTGAATTCCAGATCATGTCAACCTTCATCATGTTGTGGTCGCTATCACCGACAGATGCTATGAAATCCATTCTCTGTGTGCTTTCGGGGTCACTTACCATTACCAAGTCAAGCTGAAAGCTTCTCTTGATGTATTGCCTGATACAGTGTGTCATGATGCAAAGATCCTTTACATTACCAATTCAGACTCTAGGCTACTTGGGCATTTCCAATTTATGTTTGGTTGATTGAAATTCCCCATACTATATTAAACTGACTGAATCGTGTCATATTAATTTGAACCCAGCTATTGCACTTCTGATTATATTAGTGTACTATTTCTGATGGCTATTCCAATAACTAGATTACCATTGCATGCACAGAGTTAGGAAAATAAATTGGTGTTAGAGATACAACTCTGTTGCTATTTATTTCTTAATCTCTAGTAAGCCAAGAGTTAAAGAAAGAAGAAGAAAGTAGTTGCATTTATACAGTTAAATGGTTTTCAACCATACAGCATGTATTCAGATAATTGGTAAAATGTTTTCTTGTTGTTTGGGTTGGTTGAGGGTACCTCAACGTGAGACAAATACAGCAATGCTCATTAAATAATAGATGCAAAAAAGTAAGCTCCAACCAGTTGTAACATTGCAATTTTAAAACATTAATTGCCCAAATCTTAATGTGTACTTGGGTCCCATATCGTGAATTTCCAATCCTAATAAGGCCATGTATTAACCATCACTATAGTTAGAAGATTGAGCCCAAGGATGACAATATTCCTTAAGAGTCATTTAAACTTGTATTGATATACAAGAGTACAAGCTAGCTTCAGTTGAAGAAGGTCCTTCAGCCCATTTGGTCTTATCCTTTCAGAATACCACATGTACCAGCTGTTACATTTTTGGGTCCTCCATGGGTTCTGCATGACCAGGCACTCCCATAAGCGGACCTCACAACCTCTCCGACCCAAAGTGCATCTTTATCTGCCCAATATCCAGATACATGCAGGGGTACCCTGGAGTTAAAGAACCCTTGCCACTGTACTCTGACTTGCTGTTAAATATCATGTGCTGTCATGTGATTGCCTCATCTTTGGTTGGTGCAAGGAGTTGAAAACAAGGATGAGAAACTTTACAACTCTGCTTAGCTCAGTCTCTCTGCTGGCTTCAGACTGACTGCTTACTTGAATAAAGTCAGCCACAGATAAATCATTCAAATAATCGATTAGGCACTTTGCAGCCCTCTGGATTCAACATAAAGTTCAACAATTTCAGATCATAACCTCGGCCCCGATCATATATATATTTTTTATCCACACTTTTTGTTTGTGCCTTTTGTTCTTCTCTCCCACATGGCAGCTGTCTTTCATTCCGCCAGCGCAATTTACACTTCATCTAGAGCCATCCTTTGTTTCTTAACCTGTCCCATTACCATCTCCTTTTGCCTTGAATATCTCTTAATGTCTCTTTAATTCTCCTGCCTTTTATCCTATCACAGACCTTCCCTTTTGTTCTTTCATCCCCTCCCCCATTTCCCAGCCCCTAAACTTGCTTTAAAATCTGTTCCATTTCCTGCTTTTTTCCAGTTCTGACGAAAGGCCATCGACCTGAAACGTTAACTCCGTTTCTCTCTTCACAGATGCTGCCTGACCTGCTGAGTGTCTCCAGCATTTTCTGTTTTTATTTCAGATTTCCAGCATCTGCAGTATTTTCTTTTTGTAAATCATTCAAACGTTTGGAAAATTAAAGAAACTAGAGCAAGGAATTTCCTCAGTGCTAGGGTAGTAGAAACCGACAACTCTCTCCCCAGAAGGCTGTGGATGCTGCGACAATTGGAGCTTTCAAGACTGAGAGTGATAGATTTTTATGAGGTAACAGGATCAAGAGATATGGAGCAAAGGCGGGTAAATGGAGCCGTGGTGCAGATCGGCTGTGATCTAATTGAATGGTGGAGCAGGCTCGAGGGGCTGAATGGCCGATTCCTGCTTCTGCATTGCGAGTCCTGCTTCCCGCTGTGACTGCACCAGAAGTGCAACAGAAACCCCATTTTTGCACAAAAACTTGGTTTCTGCTGCATTTCTGGTGATGATGTGGCAGCAAAGCTCAATTCCTGGCCTATGTCTTGTAATCATATTATGCTAATAATAACAATTCACAGGTTGTCAATTCCGTATTGTTCACAGAAGTACATCTGTCATTTACAGTAAAGTCCAAGGTCATCGCTCAGCTTGTGTTGCTTTACCTGACCACATGTGAAGCTGACCAAATTGAATGGAACAACACATAAGCAGAAAGCTATTAATAGCTGCTTCTTACAAATAATACATATGAAGAGATCTTTTTGCATTCCAGAGTGCAATGTATACTCTTATAGCTTGCAGAACAGCTAGCGGTAACCAATATTAATGCTGTGTGTGCCGGGGCTAGCAAAAACGAATCCAATAGACTAACAAAGAAAAAAGCTTCATTTTAAATGAGTCTCCTGTCCTAGCCTACATCTGGCAATCTGTTGCAATTTTTTAATCACTCTCTGTCTAAAGAAATGTTTCTTGAGATCTGTCCTCAACTCTCTCTGCACATCCCTGAATTTGTGCAATCTTGTCCTACTGCCTTGGCATAAACGTTGAGCTAGGTAAGGAGAATCACAAAAAAGAAAGGCAGGGAGAAATTCTTTCCAACTTACTTTTCATCCCTTCCATCCTCCCTTTTATCTCTCAACTTATTGCAATCAGTCAGAGATCTACAAAGTAAATTTAAGTTTTAATGGAGCTGTAGAATTTTGGTCAAATGTTTCACTGAAAACAATAGTCATAGGTAGGGTCTTCCAAGCCATTTGTCTGCTCCTGCCATATTGTTTCCAATTTTGAACAGATCTGGCAGATTGGCTGGAGATCAAGGCCGTGATTTTGCTAACCTTGGCGGGTCCGTGGCAGGTGACGTCGGTGGCGGGTCCCGACCCGGCTGCTGGCTCCATCCCGCTCTCTGAAATGAATTTCCCTTCATTGGGCTTGTTAAGCCCGCCCAGCACGTTTCCCGGCCAATTACAGGAAGCGGGTCTGATGATGCCATTTGATGATGCGTCATCAGCCAGTTTCCCTAAAGGAATCAAGTCCAAATTTATTTTGACATTTGTGCTGTCTGTGTTTACAGCATTGAGGTGCAGCAAACACTGACAATCACTGCATGCATAGAGGTGCAGAGCTGCACCCAGGCTCTCCCATGACTCCCTCCATATGATTATGGAGGAAGTCACAGCACGCAGGGCAGTCCTCTTCGCTTCCCATGGGTAGAAGAGACCTCCCCAGGAGATCAACACAGCCTGGTTGCACATTGCAGAGGAGGGCACAAGCAGAGATGTGGTCATGGGGGCCTGGGTGCAGGGCCGCAAACGTTTCAATGATCTCAGTAGATCACGAAACGTTAGTACAAAACCACACTCAATCTTATCCTGCTGATCTTCTCATCACATACAAACATACATATGAACATATGAATTAGGAGCAGGAGTATGCCACTCGGCCCTTCGAGCCTGCTCCGCCATTCAATAAGATCATGGCTGATTCGATTACTCCACATTCCCGCCTACCCCTGATAACTTTTCACCCCCTTGCTTACCAAGAATCTATCTACCTCTGCCTTAAAAATATTCAAAGACTCTGATTCCGCCGCCCTCTGAGGAAGAGAGTTCCAAAGACTCATGACCCTCTGTGAGAAAAAATTTCTCCTCATCTCTGTCTTAAATGGGCGACCCCTTATTTTTAAACAGTGACCCCTAGTTCTAGATTCTCCCACAAGAGGAAACATCCTCTCCACATCCACCCTGTCCAGACCCTTCAAGATCTTATATGTTTCAATCAAGTCACCTCTTATTCTTCTAAACTCCAGCGGATACAAGCCTAGCCTGTCCAACCTTTCCTCATAAGACAACCCGCCCATCCCAGGTATTAGTCTAGGAAACCTTCTCTGAACTGCTTCCAACACATTTACATCCTTCCTTAAATTAGGAGACCAATACTGCACACAGTACTCCAGATGTGGTCTCACCAATGCTCTGTATAACTGAAGCATAACCTCCCTACTTTTGAATTCAATTCCCCTCGCAATAAACGATAACATTCTATTAGCTTTCCTAATTACCTGCTGTACCTTCATAGTAACCTTTTGCGATTCATGCACTAGGACACCCAGATCCCTCTGCATCTCAGAGCTCTGCAATCTCTCACCATTTAGATAATATGCTTCATTTTTATTCTTCCTGCCAAAATGGACAACTTCACATTTTCCCACATTATACTCCATTTGCCAGATCTTTGCCCACTCACTTAATCTATCTATATCTCTTTGTAGCCTCCTTATGTCCTCTTCACAATTTACTTTCCTACCTATCTTTGTGTCATCAGCAAATTTAGCAACCATATCTTCGGCCCCTTCATCCAAGTCATTTATATAAATTGTAAAAAGTTGAGGCCCTAGCACTGATCTCTATGACACACCGCTCATTACATCTTACCAATCAGAAAATGACCCAATTATGCCTACTATCTGTTTCCTGTTAGCTAGCCAATCTTTTCTATCCATGCCAATATGTTACCCCCTACACCATGAGCTTTTATTTTCCGCAATAACCTTTGATGTGGCACCTTATCAAATGCCTTCTGGAAATCTAAGTACAGTACATCCACTGGTTCCCCTTTATCCACAGCACATGTTACTTCCTCAAAGAACTCCAATAAATTGGTTAAACATGATTTCCCTTGCACAAAACCATGTTGACTCTGCCTGATTACTTTGAACTTTTCTAAGTGCCCTGCTATAACATCTTTAATAATAGCTTCTAACATCTTCCCTATGTCAGATGTTAAGCTAAGTGGCCTGTAGTTTCCTGCTTTCTGTCTCCCTCCGTTTTTGAATAAAGGAGTTACATTCATTATTTTCCAATCTAATGGAACCTTCCCCAAATCTAGGGAATTTTGGAAAATTAAAACCAACACATCAACTACCTCACTAACCACTTCTTTTAAGACCCTAGGATGAAGTCCATCAGGACCCGGGGACTCGTCAGCCCGCAGCTCCAACAATTTGCTCAGTACCACTTCCCTGGTGATTATAACTTTCTTGAGTTCCTCCCTCCCTTCCATTTCCTGATTTACAGCTATTCCTGGGATGTTACTTGTATCCTCTATAGTGAAGACCAATGCAAAATACCTGTTCAATTCAACTGCCATCTCCTTATTTTCCATTATTAATTCTCCAGACTCACTTTTTATAGGACTAACGCTCACTTTGTTAATTCTTTTCTTTTTTAAATATCTATAGAAACTCTTACTATGTTTTTATATTTCTAGCTAGCTTTCTCTCATACTCAATTTTTCTCTCCTTATTAATCTTTTAGTAATTCTTTGCTGTTTTTTATATTCTGTCCAATCTTCAGACCTGCCATCCATCTTTGCGCAGTTATATGCTTTTTCTTTAAGTTTAATACTATCTTTAACTTTTTTAGTTAACCACGGATGGTGGGTCCTCCCCTTGGAATTTTTCTTTCTTGTTGGAATGTATATATTCTGTGTATTTTGAAATATCCCCTTAAATGTCTGCCACTGCAGCTCTATTGACCTCTCCCTTAACCTAATTTGTCAGTTCACTTTAGCTAGCTCTGCTTTCATGCCCTCATAATTGCCCTTATTTAAGTTTAAAATACTAGTCTTAGACCCAATCTTCTGTCTCTCAAACTGAATGTAAAATTCAATCATATTATGATCGCTGCTACCTAGGGGCACCTTCACTATGAGGTCATTAATTAATCCTATCTCATTGCACAATACCAGGTCTAGTATAGCCTGCTCTCTGGTTGGCTCCAGAACGTGCTGTTGTAAGTAACTATCCCGAAAACATTCCATGAACTCCTCATCTATGCTACCTTTGCCCATCTGATTTTTCCAGTCTATATGCAGATTAAAATCCCCCATGATTATTGCCATAACCTTCTGACAAGCTCCCATTATTTCTTCCTTTATACTCCATCCTACCATGTGGTTACTGATGGGGGGCCTGTACATCACTCCCACAAGTGAATTCTTGCCTTTATTATTTCTCATCTCTACCTAAACCGCTTCTACATCCTGGTTTCCTGAACTTAAGTCATCCCTCTCTATTGTGCTAATTCCATCATTAATTAACAGAGCCACCCCTCCACCTTTTCCCACCTTCCTGTCTATTATGTCCATGTATAATTGAGACACGGACTGCAGGAGTTGATTATAACAAGTCTTTACTGAATGGAGACAACCTGGAAACTGAAACTACAGAAGCCTGCTAGGGCCTTTTATACGGGGGTGGTCACTGCCGGTACTGCAGTCTGAGACCATTTATTCCCTTAAAGGTACATACACAACAATTCCTCCCCTTTTAGATAAACAGTACATAACATTCATTTAACAACTAAATAATAACTAATTACAATTACGGTTGCTAGATACATTGGTTGAAGTTAAGCAATTATAAGTTCAGTCTTTGAGGAGGCTTCCTGATTCTGTCTGGATAACGCCTCTTTGGGATATCAGGTTCTTCTGGCAAGGTTGAGTCGGGATCAATGTCGTTGTTTGGTTCGTCTGCTTCCAATATCACCGATTGTGCGGTAGATGCAATTGGTACTTCGGTTTCATCGCCAGGTGTATCAGATCGTGGTGTGGAGTTGACGTTTTCCAGTGACTCTAGAATCTGGTCAGCATGGCATCTTACAATGCTCTCTCCAACGTCCATGGTATACATTAGAGGTCCTTGCCGTGTACAGATCCTTCCTGGCTGCCATTTCTCTGTGCGGTAGTCCCGGGCCAAAACTGGTTGGCCTATCTTAAAACTCCTGGTCGGCCTTTCATTCATATTCTGAAACTGCCTGTTCTCCACATCTCTTCTGACGTTTGGCTTAACCAAATCCAAGCGGCATCGTAGTCTTCGATTGAAGAACATCATGGCTGGAGTTTGGTTGGTAACCGCATGTGTCGCATTCCGGTAGGCAAACAAGAAGTTATCCACCTTGTGTTGTAGGGGTATATCTTCATTACACATTGCCTTGATAGCCTTCTTGAATGTTTGAACAAACCTCTCGGCCAATCAATTAGTGGCTGGATGATATGGGGCGGATGTGTAATGCTTAACACTATTGTTCTTTAAGAACCTCCGGAACTCTTCAGACACAAACTGTGGTCCATTGTCAGAGCAAATCTGTTCAGGCAGCCCATTCCTGGCGAATATGGTTCGTAAGACTGTGATAGTTTTTTCTGTGGTGGTTGAGGACATTTTTATTACCTCTGGCCACTTTGAATGTGCATCCACTGCAATTAAAAACATCGAGTCCATAAAGGGACCAGCAAAATCAATGTGCACCCTTTGCCATGGAGATGAGGGCCACTTCCATGGATGTAGAGGGGCTTGTGGTGGGGCGTTTTGGACCTTCTGGCATCCTGTACAGCTCTTGGTCATCTCTTCGATTTCTCTATCGATTTCCGGCCACCACACAAACGCTCTGGCTAAGTTCTTCATTTTTACCCCTCCCAGATGACCCTCATGAAGCTCATTGAGCACTCTATCCTTCAATTTGGGTGGAATTACTACTCTGGATCCACACATCAAGGTTCCTCTGCACACTGACAGCTGTTCTCTTCTCGGCGAGAATGCTGGCAGCAGTGGTTCGCCATGTGCTGGCCATCCCTTCACCGTTAAATCATAGACCCAGGAGAGTGTCGGGTCATTTCGTGTTTCCTTTTCTATGTTTGCATTCGTCACAGGGAGACATTCGACTATAGTCGAGTGGAATAACTCCACTGGATCCACTGCCAGTTCTTCTTCCACCGTCGGCAACGGTAGGCGCGACAATCCATCAACATTCCCATGCTGTTTAGTTCCTTTGTACTCGATGTCATATTGGTGTGCCCCTAGGAAAAGGGACCACCTCTGTAGCCGTTGTGCCGTCATTATTGGTACGCCCTTCTGAGGGTTGAAAATGGAGACGAGAGGTTGATGATCAGTTAGTAGAGTAAATTTCTGACTGTGCAGGTAGTGATTGAACTTCTTCACCCCCACACCAGGCTGAGGGCCTCTCTGTCAATCTGGGCGTAGTTACGCTCGGCTGAAGTTAATGAGCGTGACGCAAAAGCTATCGGCCTCTCTGAACCATCAAGGAATTTATGTGACAGTACCGCCCCAACACCATAGGGAGACGCATCACACGCCAGTCTTATCGGTAGTGATGGGTTGTAGTGAGCCAATACTTCTCTTGAAGTGATTAGGTCCTTACTCTTCTGAAAGGCCCGCTTACATTCATCGCTCCATTTCCATGCTACTCCCGTTCATAGTAGGGCGTTCAGTGGGTGCATAATTGTGGACAAATTCGGCAAAAACTTATGGTAGTAATTCACCAATCCGAGGAATTACCTCAGTTGCGACACATTTTCAGGCGCTGGAGCTTTAACTACCGCTTCAATTTTGTCAGGGGACTTATGCAACCCCTCTTCATCAATCACGTGGCCACAATACGATATCTGTTTCTTAAAAAACTCGCACTTAGGGCGATTGGCTCGTAGCCCATGTTCACGTAGTCTAGTGAGCACCTGCTCTAGGTTGGCAAGGTGTTCACTATCATCTTCACCTGTCACTAGGATGTCGTCCAAGTAACACTGAGTCCCCGGAATCCCTTGCAGGACTTGTTCCATCGCTCTTTGCCATATCGCTGGAGCTGATGCTACTCCGAATACCAGTCGATTATACTGGTAAAAACCTTTGTGAGTGTTTATCGTGAGATACTTCCTAGAGGATTCTTCAACATCCATCTGCAAATATGCTTGTGCTAGGTCAATTTTTGTAAAACGCTTCCCTCCAGATAGTGAGGCGAAGATATCTTCTATCCTTGGAAGAGGATATTGTACTGTGTGAAGGATTGGGTTCACCGTCACCTTGAAGTCCCCACAGATGCGAACCTTCCTTGGCTCCTCAGACTTATTGTTTAACGTTTCCTTCATGACAGGAACGATGGGTGTCGCCCACTCGCTCCAGTCTACCTTAGATAACACGCCTGCCTTCTCCAGATTCTCCAGCTCTGCCTCGACGGCTGGGCGAATTGCATATGGTACCGGTCTTGCTTTGAAAAACTTGGGAATTGCATTCTCCTCTATTTTTATCGAGGCGGTTATGCCTTTAAGAGTGCCCAGTTCTTGTTGAAATACCTCTTTGGCGTCAGCTAAGATTGTTGACAATCGTCCAGGAGTGACGTCGTCATCCTTTTTACCAGCCACCGTCAGTGCCTGAATGGAGTGCCAGTCTAAACTTATCTTTCTGATCCAATCATGTCCCAATAACGGTGGTCCACCATCTTGCAGAATGTAGAGATACAATTTCTGTATTTTCTTGCTGTTGTATTCGACAGGCACCCTTATTTTTCCTCTGGGGTATACTTTTTGCCCCGTATACGTCCTCAAGACAATGGATGTCTCTCTCAAGGGTATGTGTGAGAATAGCCGCTCGTAGTCTCGTCGATTCATGACGGTTAGAGCTGATCCTGTATCCAATTCCATTTTGACTTGATACCCTGCTATCGTGAGGGTGACCCAAATGGTTCGGTGATCCTCTTTTGCGATTACGTTGTGAAGTTTGAGACAGCTTAGTCTCTTGTTCCCGGATTCACAATCGCTCATCTGGTCTTCGGAACTACTGTCCGTCATCTTTTGTACTTTCCTGTACGGTTCCTTAGTAGCCTTTTTGTTGTCGTTGGTCTTCTTCCCAGACCTGCAAACTCGTGCAATGTGTCCCATCTTTCCGCATTGCCTGCATATTTTGTCCTTGGACCAGCAGTCCTTCTGGTCATGGTTTGTTCTGCCACAGCGATAACATTTTGCAAATCTCCGTGTCATTTCGTGGGTGCCGTATTCCTGTGGCTTTTGTTGTATTTCCGCAGCTCCCCTTGCTGCTGCTTCGTACGATACTGCCACGCTGAAAGCCTTATCTAGAGTCAGCTCTTTCTCTGAGAGTAAACTCTTCTGGGTTCCTTCACTCAGGAGTCCACAGACAAATTTGACCCGTAAGGTATCTGCCAGTCCTGCTCCGAACTGGCGGTGCTTTGATAGCTTGCGTAGTTCCGTAAGGTAATCAGCATTGCTCTCATTTTTATGCTGATTTCTCCTGTGGAATTTAAATCTTTCTGCTATCAGCAGTGGTGTAGGATTTAGGTGTTCCTGTAGGATAGCAACAATTTTGTTAAAACTCTTCGCCTTCGGTTTAGCTGGAGTAATCAGGTCCCGCAATAGGCCGTACGTTCTTGCGCCCATTAAATTTAGCAATACCGATGCCTTTTTCTCATCGGCTATTTCGTTTGCCTCGCAATATACCTTGACTCTTTCCACATACGTGGTCCAGTCTTCTATTGCAGTATCGAAGGCAGTGATATCGCCAGTCTTTGGCATCTTGAAAATCTAAGATGGCGCCTCCCGCGCTTTGCCTTCATCCTCGATGGATCAAAATGGCGCCTCCCGTGCTTTTCCTTCTTCCCCGCCGAGTTAAGATGGCGCCTCCCGCGCTTTCCCGCCGCTGCCGCTGCTGCCAACGTCGCTCTCTGCGGTATTTTTATTTTTCTATCGCGCTTCAATATTTGCTCCGTTAATTGAAGAACCGTTCCCGTCGTGGAGCGGACCCTCTGGGACACTTCCCTCCCTCTTCTTAGGTCCGAACGCTGCCTGGCTGCGAAGCACCGGCCGCGCCCTGTGTGCTCCACCCTCTCTCTCTCTCTTTGCTTCCCGACTCGCTGCCCGGCCCCGTTGCAGAGCCACCCGATCGAGCTCTAGCCCGCTGCAGCCTAGGAAGGGTCAGTGCACTACCTGCCACCAGCCCGATTAGCTGGGAAACCACAGACTGGAGACCAAGCCTGGCTTTCGACAGTCTCTCCTGCACTTTTCAATTCGATGATTTGGAGGGCGGTTGCCCACGGTCGACGCACGTTTCTCGGGTTTCTTTGGATTATTATTATTTTATTTTTTTTCTTCCTTCTGGCTTCGACCTTCAATAACGTCGTCTGAGGTGCTGCCAAGTTGCAGGTAAGTTTGTTTCTTACTCGTCGCCAGTATTATGTCCGTGTATAATTGAGACACGGACTGCAGGAGTTGATTATAACAAGTCTTTACTGAATGGAGACAACCTGGAAACTGAAACTACAGAAGCCTGCTAGGGCCTTTTATACAGGGGTGGTCACTGCCGGTACTGCAGTCTGAGACCAGTTATTCCCTTAAAGGTACATACACAACACTGTCCTTATTAAATGTCATGTACCCTTCAATATTCAGGTCCCAATCTATGTCATCCTACAGCCATGTTTCTGTAATGGCTATCAGATCATATTTATTTATTTCTATTTGCGCTATCAGTTCATCTGTTTTTTTTCAAATGCTATGTGCATTCAGATGCAGAGCCTTTAGTTTTGTCCTTTTATTATTTTTGTAACCTCTAGCCTTATCTGTTGATTTACTCTTAGAATTGTACTCTCTATCCCTTCCTGTCACAGTCTGTTTATCATTTCCCATATTAATACCTTTCTCTATTGCCTTGTCTCTAATCTTTGAATTACCACATCTTCTGAAATTTGATCCCATATTTAGTTTAACATCCCCATCACTCTGCCTTCCCTACCCTACTCCTGCACATCCTTCTCATACCAACGTACCTTGCACCTCCACCCATCCCTCTCTATCTACATTATCACATCCCCATCTCACTAGCTACCTCTCACACTCACCCTCATCCTAGTCCAATCATACGAACTAACAACACACAAGGGTAGGCACTTGGGTGTTTTATGCAATGTTCATATAAAGTTTCTGTTAATGTGGTGTCAAACATTGAAACCTTTATTTTCAACACTTTGTGTTCTTGAACAGATTTGTGTGCATTTTTGGAAGTGGCTTAGTGTGTTGCAGTGAATGGTGAGGCGTAACGGCACCCCTCGCAATGGTCATGAGTGTGAAAGGAATGGCTTGGGCAGTATAGGGATGCTTTATGGTGTTGGTGGTGCCAACCTGTCACATCATGTAGCAGCCAGGGTGTACAGCTTCAAGTGAAGTAAATCTGGCCACGGTGAGGCCATCCCTGGCCTCTCGGGCAACAATGTGCTCGGGTGCTGGTGCCCTCTGTCCTGTGCAGCATCAGTTGATTGCGGAGAAGGTCGGTGTTGTTGTTGGTGCTGCTGGTGTGCCTGGTGCTGTTGGTGTTGGGACTGATCGTGGTGAGATTCTGAGGACCAAGGTGAGACAGTATAAATGGCACCCATGCTGATGGAATAGATGGCAGGTGAAGTAGAGATGACAGAAGCGATCTGTCAATGATGAGAGAGGTGATGAGGTCAGACTGGATGGAGACTTGTGTAAAGACTTGCAGCATGGTGAATCTGTTGTGGAAATGCAGTGATGAAGAGCTTATGGCTGAGGGAAGATATCTCTGTAAGGTGGGAGCTTTTACTTTACATTTGAAGCTGCCAACTCAACAGCTGATTCAATGGCCGCTGACCTCCTGCCCCAGCTTAACAGATGTGATCCCCGAGCAGCGAGGACCCCATGGGTGAGCAAGTAAAATCAAAAGGTGAGCTCAAATGCATTCTTAATGATCTCTAAACAAGGTCATAATGACCTGAATTGGGTCCCCCGCCGCTGTGTGTCGGGTCTGCTCAGCGCTGACAGACCCGACATTGGGGAAAGGCACGTGGTGACAGGTTCACAGCGGGGTCCCGACCCACTGAGAAAAAAAAACACTTTCCCACCCGACCCGCCACCGATTGCGCCCGCTGACCAACCCCCGGAAAATCTCGGCCATAGAGTTTGCAACCTATGACATCATGAGAATACAAACCATTATCGAAATTCTGCTTCCCTGGAAGTTCAGAACTTTGTGACAAACTGCCGCCACTACAAGATTGTACTCAATTTATCGACTTCTTAAATATATACTGAAGAAATCACACAGAATGGGCAATCATTTCCTAATTTATGTTCACTGATAATTGTGTAAATTATCAAATGAATTTGCAACAAAATACACAACGAGTACTACGCTACAAGAACTGTCTTCTACTGTTTGAATATTGCCATGGGTTCTTTCACGTCTAGCTGAGCAGACAGGTGGAGCCTCGTTTTAGCATCTCATCCAAAAGATAGTCTTCTTCTTAGGCAGTCCCTCGGGAACCAAGGATGACTTGCTTCCACACTAAAAATGAGTTCTCAGGTGACTGATGAGTCCAATGCGGGACCTACAGTCTCTTATCACAGGTGGGGCAGATGGTGGTTGAAGGGGCGGGTGGGTGGGGTTTTTGGGTTGATGTGCGCTCCTTCCGCTGTTTGCGCTTGGCTTCCGCTTGCTCCTAGCGAAGAGACTCGAGGTGTTCAGCGCCTTCCCGGATGCTTCTCCTCCACTTTGTATGGTCTTGGGCCAGGGATTCCCAGGTGTCAGTGGGGATGTTGCACTTTTTCAAGGAGGCTTTGAGGGTGTCCTTGAAGCGTTTCCTCTGCCCACCTGGGGCTCTCTTGCCGTGTCGGAGCTCCGAGTAGAGCACTTGTTTTGGGAGTCTCATATCGGGCATGTGGACGATGTGTCCCGTCCATCAGAGCTGATCGAGCGTGGTCAAAGCTTCGATGCTGGGGATGTTAGACTGAGCGAGAACACTGACGTTGGTGCGCCTATCCTGCCAATGGATTTTCAGGATCTTGCGGAGGTAGCGTTGGTGGTACCTCTCCAGTGCTTTGAGGTGCCTGTCTGAGGCATACAGGAGGGCGGGTATTACTACTGCTCTGTAGACCATGAGCTTGGTGCCGGGTTTGAGGTCCTGGTCTTCAAACACTCTCTTCCTCAGGTGACCGAAGGCTGCACTGGCACACTGAAGGCGGTGTTGGACTTCGTCATTGACGTCTGCCCTTGTTGACAGTAGGCTCCCGAGGTATGGAAAGTGGTCCACGTTGTCATGGATTTTGATAATCGGGGGGGCAGTACTGTGTAGCGGGGGCAGGTTGGTAGAGGACCTTTGTCTCACGGATGTTTAGTGTAAGGCCCATGCTCTTGTACGCTTCGGTGAAGGTGTTAACGATGGTTTGGAATTCGACCTCCGAGTGTACGCAGATGCAAGCATCGTCTGCATGCTGTAATTCGACGACAGAGGAAGGGATGACCTTGGATCTGGACTGGAGGTGACGGAGGATGAACAGTTTCCTGTTTGTTCTGTAAATTAGCTCCACTCCAGCGTGGAGCTTACTGAGGGTGAGATGGAGCATTGCCGCAAGGAAGATCGAGAAGAGCGTTGGTGCGATGACACAGCCTTGCTTGACTGCGGTCCGTACATGAATTGGGTCTGTGGTGGAACCGTTGGTCAGGATCACGGCTTGCATGTCGTCGTGAAGCAAGCAGGCGGAGGATGCTGACAAACTTTTGAGGGCAACCGAATTTGAGGAGGACACTCCATAATCCCTCACGGTCGACAGTGTCGAAGGCCTTTGTGAGGTCAAAGAAGGCCATGTACAGTGGTTGGTGCTGTTCCCTGCATTTCTCTTGTAATTGGCACGCGGTGAAGATCATGTCCATTGTGCCCCTTAGTGGGCGGAATCCGCATTGCAACTCTGGGAGGAGCTCTTCGGCCACTGGGAGAAGGCGATTGAGGAGGATTCTTGTGATGACTTTCTCTGTGGCAGACAGCAGGGAAACTCCTCTGTAATTACCGCAATTGGACTTGTCAACTTCCTTGAAGATGGTCACAATTACGGCATCTCTGAGATCCCCTGGCATGCTTTCCTCCTTCCAGATAAGAGAAATTAGTTCATGAATCTGCGCCAGTAGTGCTTCTCCACCATGCTTTAGCACCTCAGCAGGGATTCCATCTGCTCCTGAGGCCTTGTTGTTCTTCAGTTGTCGGATGGCCTTTTCAACCTCATGCCAGGCTGGGGTTGTGCTGAGATGGTGGTGGGTAGCATGCTGCAGGATGGAATTGAGGACACTCGCGTCGAAGACAGAGTCTCGGTTAAGGAGATCTTCGAAGTGCTTCTTCCAGCGGGTACTGACTGCCTCCCTGTCCTTGATGAGTACCTCTCCGTTCATGGCCCACAGGGCGATAGGATCTAGGCTGCCGGTTCGCCATCACCAGTTTTACACAATCTCACAAAGTCAAGATCTGCTCCATATGTGCATATATGTGAGTGAGAGGAGGAGTAACACCAACAAGAGGATGGTACTGGCCTTACTCTGTACCCTGCTTCACGCTTGCTACTCTCCCTCTGTTTTTGAATGCGGCCATGTCACGCGTGGTCTGATCATACAGAATGAGGATGCTAAAAATAGGGCGCTCTTTTTGCAGTTTGAGGCCGTACCATGTCTGTCACGTGCAGCTTTGTCCTGCAAATAAAGAAGTAGTTCTGAGATGTTGAAATCTTGAAAAGCATGTAGATGAATACCAGCTCAGCAGCCACTCTGCAGTTCAGTTTGTGGCTGAATAACTGAACATGCATCATGTGGGTTAGTTTTGTGCACGGTATAACCAGTTTCTGCGGTGGCCAATTTCCTATAGGCCCTGCCGCAATCGCCAATTATTGTGAGTGGTTTTGCCCCACCCGTAGTGAGCACACAAACCCCCTTACTACAAGTTCTGGATGATAGGGATTACTGAGGACAGATTGGAACACGGACAGCGTTTTCGGGCTCACCCGTATAGCATTTATTAAGGTTGACAAAACCACTCCACTCGCATACAGTACGAGCGGTGTGAACACAACAGTACAGTTTAAAACAGTACAACCCTGACTTGTCTAACAAGCCCCTGCCGTGCTGACTTACCACGGCCTAAAAACACCCTCCCATGAACTAAACTATCACAGGACCCTTCCAACGCTAAACCCCTCTGGTTTGGTAGGAACATACAGGCACCCCCTCACACAGCTAAGTGATCTTGTGGGTGTGCAGGCTTGGCAATGCTCACCTAGATTGCCCTTGATCTTGCTTGCAGCTTCCTCCCGTACATCACGGCTACCTGGTTCCGTACCGGCCTTGCGGCATGCGAGTCTCAGTCTGAGTTGAAGTCCGTCTCGGTTGGAAGAGCAAGGCTCAGCTCCTCTTGACGTTCCGTTGTGTAGAGGGCAGGAGAGACAGAGAGTGCTATCCAAACTGCTCTCTGATATACCGCCCCCCCCCCCAATATACAGACCGCTGTCTGTGGTTTTAATGGACACATGGCCTTAGGGAAATGGTTTCCAGGCCTCCTCCCAGGTTTGGATGGTTTAGATCTCGTTTTGATCTCCCAGCCGATTTAACTTAACGAGCTCTTCTTCTTAAGAAACAATGAGTCGCCAGCCTCATTATTCATGACTTGGGAGTGGGCCTCTCGGGCCAGTGTTCCCAAGGACAGTCCGTCACCATACGAATGCAACCTGGTTACGTCAGCCACCTTCAGCTTGAGTGTTTTTCCACAGCTTCCCCCGCAAACAGCCTGTCCAGTTTTTAATAAGGGTATATGTTCATAATCTAAAAATCCATGGCGTCTGCGCCGACTGCTACAACGGACAGATTTGTGGACTATATTTCTAAATGACCAAGCAACAACAGTTGTAGTGTTAATACGTGACCTGTTGCCATGCGTATAACCTTGGACAGAGCTGTTTCCTGAGAACTTAGCCTGCGACCTCAGTCAGCGTAACTAGGTAAGAGGAGACTGCTAGTGACCTACATACTTTGCCTGTTTATTTGAGACTGCGAAATACTGGCTAGCCATACCTTGGCAGACTGCTTGAATCTATTAACTTTTATGCTCAACTGTTTCCAGGTCCTCTGTGTTCAAAGCAGCATTCACTCTGTTCACCACCCCTGCTAAGCAGTCCATACACTTGTTTGCAGAGGATGATGACCTGGGAGAGCAAACCGTCCTTTGATTCAATTCATGCACAAGAATATCTAGATTTGTTGCAATGTTTCTTCCTCTGTTGCTAAAACTGACTTCCTTGCAGAACTGGAAAAGTCCAAAGTGTCCATATGATTTTTTTTTTGTCTGTTGTTTTAGCAGAAATATTAATCTGCTTAATTTAAACAGTTTATTGTTTCTGTTAAAGTGGCGAATAAATTTCATACAAACACACATTAATGCGCTAAAATCACAGGGTGTAATTTCAAGCTCATTATTATTGCACAGTGTAACTTCAAGGTCAACTTGACGCTCAAGGTCAGATTGAATAACTTACTTTTTAACTTGATTTTAAAAAAAAGTGACAGGCCGCTAAGATGAAGCACACTGTCAACAATGCTGCTTAGCAAGAACATTCATTCATTCCCCTCCATTAGCACAAAGCAACACACAAAGCCTTTGTGTGAATTTCCTTTAGTATAACTTGGTGCAGACCTTTACCTGGTAATGTTGGCGAATCCACCTCATTCATGGCGGAGCAGAGGTGCTATGCTGCCACTGTGCTCACAAAGTGTAAAACATCAGTAAATGAGCAGAAGTCCCAAACGACCTGCTGCAAGATCGTTGTCATACTGAGTTTGTTTAATGATTAAGGAACGGTCACTTTAAATCCAGTGCTGTGTTTGATCAATTCTTTTCAGTAAACAAACACAATAATGGTTTGCAAAAATCTGACAGAAAAACCTTTAAGCTTGAGTTCTGTTATTCATCCATCAGTGAATAATTCTATGTCTTGCTGCTGAACAAAGTGAATTGAGTGTCAGCCAGTGGCTCAGTGGGTAGCACCCTCGCCTGCTGAGTCATGAAAGATTGTGGGTTCAAGTCCCACTCCAGAGACTTGAGCACAAAAGTCTAGGCTGACTCTCCAGTGCTGAGGGAGACTGTCAGAGCTGCTGTCTTTCAGATGAGATATTAAACCGAGGCCCCGTCTGTTCTCAGGTGGACGTAAAAGATCCCCTGGCACTATTTCGAAGAAGAGCAGGGGAGTCCTCCCTGGTGTCCTGGCCAATATTTATCCCTCAATCAACATCATTAAAACAGATTATCTGATCATTATTACATGAATGTTTGTGGGAGCTTCCTGTGCTCAAAATTGGTTGCCATGTTTCCTAGATTACAACAGTGACTGCACTTCAAAAGTACTTCATTGGTAGGAGCATCACAATCGATCTTGAGACACTTAGAAATAATAAACTTTTGCAACCTATCTCAGAAGCACACCTGCCGTGCAGCCTGGCGACATGGTTAGTAACACATCGGCCCATCATTTGCAGTCAGCGGCGAAGCAAGGCGCTCGCCGCTGGCCCACCGAAGAAAGCTGCCCACAGACATCTCGCGATTTCTGTGGTGAGAAGTTTGCCGTTTCCAACATTCAGTTGATTGCAGCGCTCTGTCATGGGGATTTCCAGTGCGATGCTGCAATGACGTCAACAAGCTGTCCGAACCAGTGGTTCGCAAACTTTTTTGGCTGAAGGACCTCTTTTCAAATCGATTAGTAATCACGGGCCCCCCATCTAAATTATAACACTATACTGTATAATACTCATAATATGAAAGTGCTGCATGAAAAGAGTATTTTAATAATGCTTTTAAGAAAACCAGTGTTTACTCACAGACATCAGTGAGATGGGTGTGCCTGCTTCTCACACCAATTCTCTGTACTCCACAGCAACAGATGGCCACTATCAGCCACTTAGTGCTGGACAATATTTAAAGCCGTCAGCAGGTTGGCCAGGGTGAGTGAGAGCACGGGCGCCCGTGCACATGCTGGGATGTTGCTGGAAGCCTGACTCACCGCCACACTGTCCCACTGGCATGTTCTGTAAGAGCTGCACTGTGGGATTGTGCGTGTTTGCGTGAACACATTCAGGCACGTGTTTGACGGGCCCCCGCATGGCGCTCTGATCACGTGCTGGGAGGATGGCACCTGGGAGAGGAATCGTCTCGACCGGCAGGGAGCGCTCGTTGCAGAGTGAGTGAGAGCTGTGGGCCTCTGAGGAGGCGGGCCCAGAGGTTGAGAATAATTCACAAGAATTGAATCAGTGTTGGTTTTATCAAGAGGAACAGGCTTGGAAATTACCTGATTGTATGATCACTGAAACCACTGAACAGTTTCACGAAACAGGCTGACTTTTGGTACCATCAACATATTGGATAAGAGATTTCAACCGTCACCGACAATGGTTTACTTCTTCTCCCAGCACTATTCCTGATTTAAGAAGGCACGCACGCGACCTGCTCACAAACTTCCGTCATTGGAGCCGGGCGTAAAGAGATATGAAAAGTGCAGTGTAGTTAATTCACCAGCTGCTGCAGCCTCCACGCTCAGGAGAAAGGATCGCACTCAAATCAAGAACTCAGCACATGCACAGACTCGGACCCACAGTTCATCAAAGGACACCGTGTGTGCGGGAAAAGTTTCGGGTCACAAAGCCCCGGCACGAGCCACCCCCAAAAATGGAACCCCCAGCGCTTGCCCGCCACCACCCGCCCCACTGCCCTCTGATCCATCACAACTCAGCAGCCCGGCCTCAAACCGAATAAAATCAGTCAGAGGTTAAGCGAGCCCGGGGACAGGCCGCCGATAAACCGCAGAGGAGGAGGTGACCCAGCAAGGTATTGTTGCATCTGGGTATAATAAGACACAGACTGCAGGAGAAACGGTACAACAGGTGTTTACTCAACGTGGCTCACAGTGGAACTGACTGTACAGATTACTACTCAGTGCTATATACAGGTGTGGTCACTGCCAGTACTACAGTATACATGAGCTGTAAAAAGTAGTTCCCCCCTTAAAGGTATATACATTACAATTCCTTCCCTTTTAGATTAACAGTACCATAACACTCATTTAACAATTAAATATCAAACTAATTACAATTAACACTTTTAACATGCAACATCAGCTGAAAATAGTCTATTTATATATTCAGTCTTTGGGGAGGCTTCCTGATCCTTTCTGGATAGCGCCTTAACCGAGTGTCTTACTCTTGGTGAGGAGGCGATTCTGGCCCCCTGTCGTCGGTTGGTTCATCAGCTTCCGATGCTACTGTTTCTGGGGTAGATGCGACCTGTACGTCGTGTTCATCACCAGGTACGTATGGGCGAGGCATGGGGTTGACTTGTTCCTGTGACTCCAGGATCTGGTCAGCATGGTGTCTCACGATGCTCTCCCCAACGTCCACTGTGTACATTAGTGGGCCCTGCCGTGTGCATATCGTTCCTGGCTGCCATTTTTCTGTTCGGTAGTCGCGGGCCAAGACTGGTTGCCCTACATTGAAGCTCCTTGTTGGCTTCTCATGGATGTGCTGGAATTGCTTACTCTCAACATCTCTTCGTACGTTTGGTCTGAGCAAATCCAGGCGAGATCTTAACCTTCGGTTAAAGAACATCATGGCTGGGGCCTGGTTGGTGACTGCATGTGTCGCATTCCGGTAGGCGAACAGGAAATTGTCCACCTTGTGCTGCAGCAGAATGTTGTCATTGTACATAGCCTTTATTGCCTTCTTAAAGGTTTGTACGAACCTCTCAGCCAATCCATTTGTGGCTGGATGATACGGGGCGGATGTGTAATGCCTCACCCCATTCTTTTTCAAGAACCTCCAGAACTCTTCGGACACAAACTGTGGTCCGTTGTCGGAGCAAATCTGTTCTGGTAAGCCATTCCTGGCAAAAATGGTCCGTTGGACTGCAATAGTTTTCTCCGTGGTGGTGGAGGACATTTTGATGACCTCAGGCCATTTCGAGTGTGCATCCACGGCTATTAAAAACATTGAGTCCATGAATGGACCAGCAAAATCAATATGCACCCATTGCCATGGAGATGAGGGCCACTCCCATGGGTGTAGAGGGGCCTGTGGTGGTGCATTTTGGACTTTCTGGCATCCTGAGCAGCTCTTGGTCAGGTCCTCGATTTGTTTATCGATTCCCGGCCACCACACATAAGCCCTGGCTAGGCTTTTCATTTTTACCCCTCCCAGATGATCCTCATGAAGCTCATTGAGCACTCTATCCCTTAACTTGGGTGGAATTACCACTCGGGATCCACACATCAAGGTCCCCCGGCACACTGACAGCTGTTCTCTCCTTGTCGAGAATGCTGGCAACAGTGAGTCGCCATGTGTTGGCCATCCCTTCACCGTCAAATCATATACCCGAGACAGTGTCGGGTCATTTCGGGTTTCCTTTTCGATACAAGCGTTAGTTACCGGTAGGTATTCAACTATAGTCGAATGGAATATTTCAACAGGATCCACTGCTGGTGCTTCCTCCGCAGTAGGCAGTGGCAGGCGTGATAGCCCATCAGCATTTCCATGCTGTTTCGTGCCCTTATATTCAATCTCATAGTGGTGCGCCCCTAGAAAAAGTGACCATTGTAGTGTATGTACCTTTAAGAGGAGAACTACTTTTTACAGCTCCTGTATACTGTAGTACTGGCAGTGACCACACCTCTATATAAACCCTGAGTAGGGATCTGTACAGTTAGTTTTAGAGTAACCCTCATCCAGTAAACACCTGTTGATTGTTCCCTGCAGCCTCTTGTCTAATTATTGAAGGACACACAGCATCAAGATACACGGATCTAACATTGGCGACGAGAAGATTCAAACCTACCTGCAACTCTGCATCACCTCCCAGGGATTCGCTCCTGGAGAACAGTGAAAGAAGAAGGCCGAGTCCAGGAGATCGGGCGTCGACCATCCAGCGGAGACTTGAGCATCGCAGGGGAGGCTGTTGAGAGCTGGGCTTGGTTCTCCAGTCACGGTGGTCCAGCGAAACGGGCTGGCAACAGGTACGGTGCAGACCCTTCCCGGACAGCGGCGGCTAAAGCCGACCGACGGCACAGAAAAAGGCCGAGCAGCGTCGACGGGAGAAGAGAGAGGGTAGAGCGCACAGGGCGCAGCCGGTGTTCAGGACCGAGCGGCGTCAACGAGAGAGAGCAGAGCGTAGCCGGTGTTCAAGGGCCGAGCAGCGTCAACGAGAGAGAGAGGCGCGCAGGAAAACGCGCAGAGAGCAGCTGGTGTTCAAGGGCCGAGCAGTGACAGCGGAGAAGAAAGGAAAGCGCGGGAGATGCCATTGTGAGCCGCAGCGGAGAAGAAGGGAGAGCGCGGGAGACACCATTTTGAGCCGCAGCGGAGAAGAAGGGAGAGCGCGGGAGACACCATTTTGAGCCAGTCTAACCACACCCAAGGATGCCGAAGAGTGGCAGTGTCACAGCGTTCGACAATGAAGTCGAAGATTGGACGACATATGTCGAACGCATAGAAGTGTACTGCAAGGCGAATGAAGTGCCAGATGACAGGAAAGCACTGGTATTGTTGAATTCAATGGATGCAAAAATGTATGGCTTACTGTGAAACCTAGTAACCCCAGAGAAGCCAGTGGAAAAGGATTTTGAAAACATAGTGTCAATCCTACAGAACCTGTTCTGGACCGATGGACATTCTGAACATTTTATGTGTGTAGATAGCACCCTCTGGTGGCGGTTATTGTGTTAACAGTTTGTATGCTGGAAAGGTCATCTGACTTTTCCTCCTGTGTGAAGTCATTTGACCTTCTTACCTTTCTTCCTGTTGACCCCAGGAAGCAGTTTTACCAGGAAGAACCTGACTTAAGTAATGGAGAATGCCATAAGGGATTCAATCCAGTGTAATCTGACTTCATATGTTAGGCCAAACGCAATATCTGTGAGTATCTTTAGTTCTTAGCATAATAGCAATGTTGTCAGAGTAATATTTTGATAATACTATGTTTATAAAAGGTTAATATTTAATAGTTACAGAAGTTAGTTACAAATGTTAGTTAGTTATACAATTAGTCTATTCTACTGTTGTAAATATGTTTATATCTTGTGTAATATCGAATGTGTAGTACTCAGTTTATGTACAAAACATACTTTGTCTTTGTTTACAGTTTCACAAATTCGTTCAAGTAAAAGCTTCAAACAGCAACCGCTTCCTGTGAAGAATTATTTTGAATGAGTGTTTAACTTGCTGGATAGCTAGATAGGAGCACGTCTAGCGCGGCCAGTACAGAACCACTTAAACCCCACACCGCTGCTGATAGCAGAAAGATTTAAGTTTCACAAAAGGAACCAGCATAAAGATGAAAGTAATGCTGAGTATTTAACGGAACTGCGCAAGCTATCGAAACACTGCCAGTTTGGAACGGGACTAGCAGATACTTTAAGGGACAAGTTTGTGTGTGGGCTTCAAAGTGAAGGAACCCAGAAACGGCTTCTATCAGAAAAGGATCTTACGCTGGACAAGGCTTTCAGCATGGCAGTATCACACGAAGCAGCCGCACGGGGTGCTGCAGAGATACAACGGAGACCGCAAGAATATGGCACAAATGAAATGTCATACGGAACAGTGAAGTGCTATTGCAGCGGCAGAACAACACACGACCATAATGATTGCTGGTTCAAGGACAAAGTGTGCAGACAGTGTGGAAAAGTCGGACACATAGCAAGAGTCTGCAGGTCGGGAAAGAAAACCAGCAGCAAGAAATCTCCACAGGAGAAGTAGAAGAAGGTACATAAGGTGACGGAGAGTAGTTCAGACGAACAGAAAAGTGATACAGACTCCGGAAGCAAGGAGCTGGGTTGTCTGAAACTACATAATGTGATCAAAATGGAGGATCACCAAACTATCTGGGTCACGCTCAAGATAGCCGGAGTCCAAGTGAAAATGGAATTGGACACAGGATCAGCCTATGATCAGTCATAAACCGAAGGGACTACAAGCGGCTATTCTCACATATACCCTTGAGAGATACAGAGATTGTCTTGAAGACGTACACGGGGCAAAAAGTCTACCCCAAAGGAAAAATAAGGGTGAACGTTATATATAACGGCAAGGAAACACCAAAAATTGACCTATATGTATTGCCAGATGGAGGACTACCACTACTAGGACGTGAATGGATCTGGAAGATACAGCTAGATTGGCATTCCATACAAGCACTGACCGTAGATGCCAAAAAGGATGACGACGTCACACCTGGACGACTGTCAAAAATGCTAACTGACACACAAGAAGTGTTCCAGGAGGGACTCGGAACACTAAAAGGCATAACAGCGACGATCAAAATAGAGGAAAATGCAAGCCCAAAGTTTTTTAAGACCTTATGCGATCCGCCCAGCCGTCGAAGCAGAGCTGGAAGGTTTGGAACGTTCAGGAGTACTGTCCAAAGTGGTCTGGAGTGAGTGGGCTACACCCATCATTCCTGTAATGAAGAGGTCGTCGAGTAATACGCCTGGGGAACCAAAGAAGGTTCGCATCTGTGGGGACTTTGAGGTGACAGTGAACCCAGTCCTTCACACGGTACAATATCCGCTTCCGCGGATTGAAAATATTTTCGCCTTGCTATCTGGAGGGAAACGCGTCACTAAGATTGATCTGGCCCAGGCGTACCTGCAAATGGAGGTAGAAGAAGCCTCGAAATAGTACCTCACGATCAACACTCATAAAGGTCTCTACCAATACAACCGGCTGGTGTTCGGGGTACCATCAGCTCCAGCTATTTGGCAAAGGGCAATGGATCAAGTCCTGCAAGGGATTCCAGGGACCCAGTGTTATTTGGACGACATCCTGGTCACGGGCGAAAATGACAGTGATCACCTCGCCAACCTGGAGCAGGTGCTCACTAGATTGAAGGAATATGGGCTCCGAGCTAATCGCCACAAATGCGAGTTTTTCCAGAAGCAGATCTCGTATTGTGGCCACGTTATTGATGAAGAGGGGTTACATAAGTCCCCTGAAAAGATTGAGGCAGTAGTCAAGGCTCCAGCACCGGAAAATGTGTCACAACTGAGGTCGTTCCTCGGGCTGGTGAACTACTACCATAAGTTCTTGCCGAATTTGTCTACAGTACTACACCCACTGAACACCCTACTGCAAACGGGGGTACCATGGAAGTGGAATGACGAATGTAAACGAGCTTTGCAGAAGTGCAAAGAATTGATCACATCAAAAGAGGTGTTGGCTCATTTCAACCCAGCACTACCAATTCGGTTGGCGTGTGATGCATCACCCTATGGCATTGGAGCAGTGCTGTCGCACAAATTCCCGGAAGGCTCGGAGAGGCCAGTAGCCTTTGCGTCTCGGTCACTAACCTCAGCCGAGCGTAACTACGCCCAGATTGACACGGAGGCCCTCAGCCTAGTGTGGGGAGTGAAAAAGTTCAACCACTATCTGCACAGGCAGAAGTTCACCTTGCTGACTGACCACCAACCACTTGTCTCCATCTTTAATCCAAAGAAGGGCGTTCCGGTGATGACTGCGCAACGGCTACAAAGATGGTCCCTTTTTCTAGGGGCAAACCAATATGAAATCGAGTATAAGGGCATGAAACAGCATGGAAACGCTGATGGGCTATCACGCCTGCCACTGCCTACTGCGGAGGAAGCACCAGCAGTGGACCCTGTCGAAATATTTTATTCGACTATCATTGAACGCTTGCCAGTAACTAACGCTGATATAGAGAAGGAGGCCCGAAATGACCCGACACTGTCTCGGGTATATGACTTGACGGTGAAGGGATGGCCAACACATGGCGATTCACTGTTGCCAGCATTCTCATCCAGAAGAGAACAGCTGTCAGTATGCCAGGGGACCTTGACGTGCGGATCCTGAGTGGTAATTCCACCCAAGTTAAGGGAGAGAGTGCACAATGAGATTCACGAAGGCCATCTGGGAGGGGTGAAAATGAAAAGCCTTGCTAGGGCTTATGTGTGGTGGCCGGGGATCGATCAGCAAATTGAGGACCTGACCAAGAGCTGCTCAGGATGCCAGAAGGTCCAAAATGCACCACCACATGCCCCTCTACACCCATGGGAGTGGCCCTCATCTCCATGGCAACGGGTGCATATTGATTTTGCTGGTCCATTCATGGACTCAATGTTTTTAATGGCCGTGGATGCGCACTCAAAATGGCCTGTGGTGATCAAAATGTCCTCCACCACCACGGAGAAAACTATTGCAGTCCTACGGACCATATTTGCCAGGAACGGCTTGCCAGAGCAGATTTGCTCTGATAACGGACCACAGTTTGTGTCCGAAGAGTTTCGAAGATTCATGAAAAGGAATGGGGTGAGGCGTTACACATCCGCCCCGTATCATCCAACCACAAATGGATTGGCTGAGAGGTTCGTACAAACCTTTCAAAAAACAGTAAGGGCCATGTGCGATGATGACATTCCACTGCAGCATAAGGTGGACAATTTCCTGTTAGCCTACAGAAATGCGACACATGCAGTCATCAACCAGACCCCGGCCATGATGTTCTTTAACCGAAGGTTGAGATCTCGTCTGGATTTGCTCAGACCAAACGTACGAAGAGAAGTTGAGAATAAGCAATTCCAGCACATCAATGAGAAGCCGACAAGGAGCTTCAATGTAGGGCAACCAGTCTTGGCCCGCGACTACCGAACAGAGAAATGGCAACCAGGAACGATATGCACACAGCAGGGGCCACTAATGTACACAGTGGATGTTGGGGAGAACATTGTGAGACGCCATGTTGACCAGATCCTAGAGTCACAGGAACGAGTCAACCCCATGTCTCGTGTACCTGGTGATGAACCCGACATACAGGTAGCATCTACCCCAGAAACAGTAGCATTGGAAGCTCATGAACCAACCGACGACAGGGGGCCAAAATCGCCTCCGCACCAAGAGCAAGGCACTCAGGAAAGGCGCTATTCAGAAATGATCAGGAAGCCACCCCAAAGACTGAATTTATAAATAGACTATTTTCAGTTAATGTTGCATGTTAAAAGTGTTAATTGTAATTAGTTGATATTTAATTGTTAAATGAATGTATGGTACTATTAATCTAAAAGGGGAGGAATTGTAGTGTATGTACCTTTAAGGGGAGAACTACTTTTTACAGCTCCTGTATACTGTAGTACCGGCAGTGACCACACCTCTATATAATCCCTGAGTAGGGATCTGTACAATTAGTTTTAGAGTAACCCTCATCCAGTAAACACCTGTTGATTGTTCCCTGCAGTCTCTTGTCTAATTATTGAAGGACACAGCATCCAGATAGATGGATCTAACAACCATCTTTGTAGTCGTTGCGCAGTCATCACCGGAACGCCCTTCTTCGGATTAAAAATGGAGACAAGAGGCTGGTGATCAGTCAGCAAGGTGAATTTCTGCCCGTGCAGATAGTGGTTAAACTTTTTCACTCCCCACACTAGGCTGAGGGCCTCCCTGTCAATCTGGGCGTAGTTACGCTCGGCTGAGGTTAGTGATCGTGACGCAACGGCTATTGGCCTCTCTGAGCCGTCCGAGAATTTGTGCAACAGCACCGCTCCAATGCCGTAGGGTGACGCATCACATGCCAACCGAATTGGTAATGCCGGGTTGTAATGGGCCAATACCTCTTTCGATGTGATTAGTGTTTTGCTCTTCTGGAAAGCTCGTCTACATTCGTCACTCCACTTCCATGGCACCCGAGTTTGCAGTAGGGTGTTCAGTGGGTGTAGTATTGTAGACAAAATTGGCAAGAACTTATGGTAGTAGTTTACCAGCCCGAGGAACGACCTCAGTTGTGACACATTTTCCGGTGCTGGAGCCTTGACTACTGCCTCAATCTTCTCTGGGGACTTATGTAACCCCTCTTTATCGATAACGTGGCAACAATACGGGATCTGTTTTCTAAAAAACTCGCATTTGGGGCGATTAGCTCGGAGCCCATATTCCTGCAATCTAGTGAGCACCTGCTCCAGGTTGGCAAGGTGATCACTGTCATTTTTGCCCGTGACCAGGATGTCGTCCAAATAACACTGGGTCCCTGGGATCCCTTGCAGGACTTGTTCCATTGCCCTCTGCCAAATAGCCGGAGCTGATGCTACCCCGAATACTAGCCGGTTGTATTGGTAGAGACCTTTATGGGTGTTGATTGTGAGGTATTTTTTTGATGCTTCTTCTCCCTCCATTTGCAGATACGCCTGGGCCAGATCAATCTTAGTGAAGCGCTTCCCTCCAGATAGCGAGGCGAAAATATTTTCAATCCGCGGAAGTGGATATTGTACGGTGTGAAGGACCGGGTTCACTGTTACCTTAAAGTTCCCACAAATGCAAACCTTCCTTGGTTCCCCAGGCGTGCTGCTCAACGACTTTTTCATCACAGGGATGATGGGTGTAGCCCACTCGCTCCAGTCTACCTTGGACAGTACACCTGAACGTTCCAGACTCTCCAGTTCTGCTTCAATGGCTAGGCGGATCGCGGTATGGCCTTAAAAAATTTTGGGCTTGCGTTTTCTTCAATTTTAATCGTCGCTGTTATGCCTTTTAGTGTTCCGAGTCCTTGTTGGAACACTTCTTTCGCGTCAGTTAGGATCTTTGACAGTCGCCAGGTGTGACGTCGTCATCCTTTTTGTCAGCCACAGTCAGTGCCTGTATGGAATGCCAATCCAGTTGTATTTTCCGGATCCATTCACGTCCCAGTAATGGTGGTCCTCCATCTTGCAATACATACAGGTCTAGTTTTGGTGTTTCCTTACCGTTATATATAACGGTCACCCTTATTTTTCCTTTGGGGTAGACTTTTTGCCCCGTGTACGTCTTCAAAATAATTTTTGTGTCTCTCAAGGGTATGTGTGAGAATAGCCGCTCATAGTCCCGTCGGTTTATGACTGTTAGGGCTGATCCTGTGTCCAATTCCATCTTTAACTGGACTCCTGCTATCTTGAGAGTGACCCAAATGGTTTGGTGATCCTCCATTGTGATCACATTATGTAGTTTCAGACAACTCAGTTCCCTGCTTTCGGAGTCGTTATCACTCTTTTGTTCGTCTGAACTATTCCCCGTCATCTTATGTACCTTCTTGTACTTTCCTTTGGTAGGTTTCTTATTGCTGGTTTTCTTTCCCGACCTGCAGACTCGTGCTATGTGTCCTACTTTTCCACACTGTCTGCACACTTTGTCTTTGAACCAGCAATCATTCTGGTCATGTGTTGTTCTGCTGCAGCGATAGTACTTCTCTGTTCCATATGACATTTCGTTTGTGCCATATTCTTGCGGTCTCTGTTGTATCTCTGCAGCGCCCCGTGCTGCTGCTTCATATGATACCGCAATGCTGAAAGCCTTTTCCAGCGTAAGGTCCTTTTCAGATAAAAGCCGTTTCTGGGTTCCTTCACTTTGAAGCCCACACACAAACTTGTCCCTTAAGGTATCTGCCAGTCCCGCTCCAAACTGGCAGTGTTTCGATAGTTTGCGCAGTTCTGTTAAATAATCAGCATTGCTTTCATCCTTATGCTGGTTCTGTTTGTGAAACTTGAATCTTTCTGCTATCAGCAGCGGTGTGGGGTTTAAATGTTCCTGTAGTATCGTTACTATGTCTTCAAAACTCTTTTCCATTGGCTTCGTTGGGGTTACTAGATTTTGTAATAAACCATACGTCTTTGCACCCATTAAATTTAACAATACCGACGCTTTCTTGTCATCTGACACCTCATTTGCCTTGCAGTACACCTCTATTCGTTCGACATATGTAGTCCAATCTTCGACTTCATTGTCAAATGCGGTGATACTGCCACACTTCGGCATTTTGGGTGTGGTTTAAAATGTCATCTCCCAATGGCTTAAAATGGTGTCCCCCACGCTTTCCTTCCTCCCCCGCTGCTGCCAACGCCGCTCCCGGCGGTTCTCGTGGCAATGGCGGCGCCCTGTAGGTTTCGCGCGCTTCTCCTGCGCTGCTGCCAACGCCGCTCCCGGCGTTTCTCGTGGCAATGACGGTGCCCTGTAGGTTTCGCACGCTTCTCCTGCGCTGCTGCCAATGCCGCTCTCGGCGGTCCTCGTGGCAATGGCGGCGCCTCATGGTTTTCTGCGCGTCTCTCTCTCCCTCTCTCCGACGCTGCTCGGCCCCTGAACACCGGCTGCACCCTGTGCGCTCTGCCCTCTCTCTCTCTCCTCTGTCGATGCTGCTCGGCCCTTTGCTGTGCCGCTCGGTCGGGCTCTAGCCCGCCGCTGTCCGGGAAGGGTCGGCGCACTACCTGTTGCCAGCCCGTTTCGCTGGACCACCTTGACTGGAAAGCCAAGCCTGGCTCTCGACAACCTCCCCCGCAATTCTCAAGTCTCTGCTGGATGACTGGGCGGTTGCCCGTGGTCAACGCCCGAGTCTCTGGCCTTGACCTCCAATCCACTGATCTCCAGGAACGAATCCCCGGGAGGTGATGCAGAGTTGCAGGTAGGTTCGAACTTGCCTTGTCGCCAATGTTGTGTCTGGGTATAATAAGACACAGACTGCAGGAGAAACGGTACAACAGGTGTTTACTCAACGTGGCTCACAGTGGAACTGACTGTACAGATTACTACTCAGTGCTATATACAGGTGTGGTCACTGCTGGTACTACAGTATACATGAGCTGTAAAAAGTAGTTCCCCCCCTTAAATGTATGTACATTACAGCTACGAGTAACCCGGGGGGAACCGGTGAAAACCCTCCGCAACCGGGGGGGGGTGGCAGCTACTCGAGAGTACTGATTCCAGGGCAGGGGGAGGGGTAAGAAGGGCCGGCCACCGGGGAGGCCAGGCCCACTGGCCATTCAGTGACCCACTCCCCCACCCCCCGCAGGCAGCTCAGCTCGGCCCAGTTCAGGCTCCAGTCACCGTCCCCTGGCCCCGGCTCGCAGGCCCAAGCAGTGGCCACGGCTCCTCTTCCACAGTCTCACTAACAACAAGGTGTGTGATGTGGAACTTACCTGGTCCCAGAACTTGAGGAAAACACAGCCCCGGCGGTGCGGGTCGGTATGGGGCAGGGCGGCAAAGAGCGAACAGACCGCGGCGCAACCCCCTGGAAAGTCTCTATGGGCCCCAGTTTGAGAAACACTGGTCTAAGCAGCCAATCACATTGAAGAATTCTCACAGACAGGAAACTAGGAAATGAGAAGCTGCTTTTATCCAGACTTTTAAAAAATGTTACAGAGAGTGAAATAAAGATTGGGACTTTCTCACAGGGAAACTTATTAAAAATAGTGATTTTTCTCATAATGGAGAAATTTGACACGCCACAAATGTGAAAATTAGTTTTTCAGGGCCAGAAAGGTGGTTCAGCTGTCAGTATGCTGTTAAAACCCCAGTTACACCTTTTCCAACAAGGCTTGGGGTATTTAACAGTGATATTAGCACGGAAAACCCAAGTTTCCATCAGTTCCACTGATTTCCCTGATTACACTGATTGCCAGCTATGGGAGAGGAGGGGATCCACACTGCACTGCACTGGAGTGTCGGCTTAGCTTTATGTGCTCAAGTCCCTGGAGTGGGACTTGAACCCACAACCTTCTCAGAGGCGAGTGTTGCGGCTGCTATGGTGGTGGATGAGTTTGCAATGAAAAATTCGAAGCATTGGAACCAGTGTCCGAACTGTGTGGCTGCGTCTGAGGCATGGGGGTCCAGATCCAAGCGCTCTGGTTTCAGGAGTCGATCCATCCTGGTGTTTTAGTGATTAAAATTGATGTGCCTTCAATAACTCAAAGACAAGGGGCTGGATTTTGCTACGGGAGCGGGTTGGAGGTGGGAAACCCACATTCGGGCTTGTTGTCCCGCCTCCATGGAGATGTGGCCAACCCACTGGATTTTCCTCTGATTGACCTTGTTGAGCCCGCCCTGTGGGTTCAGCAGGCCAATTAAGGGCCACCCGGCAACAGGTGACGTCACAGATTGACATTTCATCTGTCAAAAGCTTTTGGCACATGAAATATCAGTGTTTAACAGCTGTTTGAAGCTGTCAAGCACTGAAAAACTGCTAATTCAGCCTCAGTCCTTTCTCAGGATAACTTTAAAATCATTTTGCTGTAGAAACAAAGAAGCTGATTTTTTTTTTAAATCGGAGCTTCTGTGGTTCTTGCAGCCGACTCCCGACACTGGAATGCAGGACTCCTGTAAAGGTAAGTAAAAGTAAGTTAAACTTATTTAAACACTTGCAAAACACTTACCTTTACACTCCTGCACCCCTCACTTACCTGAACACTGGGCATCTCGACCCCTCCAAGACCTCAGACCCACGTCCCGCCTCGAAAACTTTTCGTGGTTTGGAGCTGTCGGGAAGCCCACAAACCTGCAATAAAAATCGCGAATAGGCAAAAAACTACCTGTTAACTACCTGTTAACAGGCAGTTTAATTGCCTTTAATCCCTTCCCGCCTCTGGGAGTCGGGTTCCAGCACTTGTCGGGAACCCGACTCCTATGAAATTAACATGGAGGCGGGTTGGAGGCGGGATGGGGTCGGGACCCCCGGATCTCCGATTTTTATCGCCCGCACGCCTCCAACCCGACTCCAGGGGCTTAGGAAAATCCAGCCCATGGAGTTTAAAGGATTCAACTAAGGCTTTTAATCACTAAGAACATTGCAGCATTACAGGTCTTCCCACATCGGGTTCGTCTGGTAGGAATGACTCATACAGCTCCTGAGACCTTTATATGGCAAAAGACAGGGGCGTAGCCAATACACACAATAGGAACAAAAGGGGGCGGTTCACACAATACAAGCAGGTAAAACACACAGGTAAAACACACGGGCTGATGAAGGCATATATTTCATCACAGTTCTGTGCGGACATTTTTTGCTTTAAGCGATATTCTGGTGGGGTGTAGGTGGAAACCACCTGGGGAGGTCAGCGTGGGATCTGCTTGCTGTTGGTCATGGCTCCTAATTAGAATACAGTCGGAGAGCTGCCAGTGCGAAACCTGCTCCGCAGTAGCCACCTTTGTGGCTCAGTGGGTAGCACACTCGCCTCTGAGAAGGTTGTGGGCATAGAGGTAAACGGGAACAAGGTTAAATGCTTGATTGACTGCGGGAGCACCGAAAGCTTTATTCATCCTAGCCTGGTAAAACGACTTTCACTAACGATAGTCCCCACGCAGGGCAAAATCGCCATGGCCGATAAGACTCATACCTCAAAAATTACAGGTTTCTGCGCGGCTATGTTGTCGGTAAAAGGCAATGATTACAGAGATTTTAAACTATTGATAATGCCAGATCTCTGTGTGAGCGTGATCTTGGGTCTGGACTTCCAGTGCCACCACCAAAGTATCACGCTTACCTACGGTGGGTCCCAGCCGCCCCTCACAGTGTGCGGTCTGGCTACCCTGAAGGTCAAGCTGCCCTCTCTGTTCGCCAACCTCGCACCCAACTGTCGACCCATAGCGACCAAGAGTAGGCGGTACAGCTGGGAGGACAGACGATTCATTGCGTCGGAAGTAGAAAGACTCAAGCGGGAGGGTATCATCGAATGCAGTACCAGCCCGTGGCGCGCCCAGGTAGTAGTAGTTAAGTGTAGCGAAAAGAAGCGGATGGTGATAGATTATAGCCAGACGGTTAATCTATACACCCAGCTAGACGCCTACCCTCTGCCCCGCATAGCGGATATGGTTAACCAAATCGTGCAATACCGGGTGTTTTCCACCATCGACCTAAAATCGGCATACCACCAGCTCCCCATTAGGCCGGAGGACCGTCCATACACCGCCTTCGAGGCGAACGGACGTCTCTACCACTTCCTCAGAGTCCCCTTTGGGGTAACGAACGGGGTCTCGGTCTTCCAGCGGGAGATGGACCGTATGGTCGATGAGAACCAGTTAACAGCCACCTACCCATACCTAGACAACGTCACCATCTGCGGCCATGACCAGCAAGACCACGACTCGAACCTCGCGAGATTTCTGAAAACCGCCCTCAGACTCAATCTCACCTACAACGAGGATAAGTGTGTCTTTAGCACCACGCGCCTCTGTATCCTGGGCTGCGTGGTGGAAAACGGGGAAATCGGTCCGGACCCCGACCGATTGCGCCCCCTACGGGAGCTACCCCTACCAAACACCCCCAAGGCCCTGAAAAGGTGCCTGGGGTTCTTCTCCTATTACGCCCAATAGGTCCCCAATTATTCCGACAAGGCCCGTCCCCTCCTGGAATCAACGTCCTTCCCGCTCACGGCCGAGGCCCTCGCCGCCTTCAACAGCATTAAACACGACATTGAGAAGGCCGCGCTGCGGGCAGTGGACGAAAACATCCCTTTCCAGGTCGAAAGCGATGCGTCCGACTTCGCTTTAGCAGCCACCCTCAACCAGGATGGGTGGCCCGTAGCCTTTTTCTCAAGAACCCTCCAAGGGCCCGAGATCAGGCACTCCTCGGTAGAGAAGGAGGCCCAGGCCATAGTGGAGGCAGTGCGGCACTGGAGGCACTACCTAGCCGGCAAACGCTTCACCCTGCTTACCGACCAGCGGTCGGTAGCCTTCATGTTTAACAACAAACAGAGGGGGAAGATCAAGAACGACAAAGTTCTCAGGTGGCGGATCGAACTCTCCACGTTTGAGTACGACATAATATATAGGCCGGGGGCCCTCAACGAATCCCCCGACGCCCTATCACGAGGGATGTGTGCCAGCATCCAGGGGGACAGGCTACAGGGCCTCCACAATGGCCTCTGCCACCCGGGGGTCACCCGGCTATCCACTTTATAAAATCCCGTAACCTGCCCTATTCCATCGAGGAGGTCCAGTCTATGACCAGGGACTGCCGCACTTGTGCGGAATGCAAGCCCCGTTTTTTCAGGCCCGACCGAGCCGACCTGATCAAATCTACACGGCCATTCGAGCACCTGAGCTTAGATTTCAAGGGACCACTCCCCTCCACCGACCGCAATGTGTACTTTCTCAACATTGTGGACGAGTGCTCCCGCTTCCCATTCGCCTACCCCTGCCCAGATATGACCAGTGCCACGGTCATCAAGTGCCTCGGCAACCTGTTGCACGTTCGGCATGCCCAACTACATCCACACTGACAGGGGGGTGTTGTTCATGAGCGATGAACTGCGCCAATACCTGCTGTCAAAGGGGATAGCCATGAGTCGGACCACTAGTTATAACCCCCGGGGTAATGGGCAAGTGGAGAGGGAGAACGCGACAGTGTGGAAGGCGGTCACCTTAGCACTAAGGTCTAAAGGCCTCCCCACCTCCCGCTGGCAGGAGGTCCTCCCAGACGTACTCCACTCGATAAGGTCGCTACTGTGTACTGCTACTAACGCCACTCCTCACGAGAAGATGTTTGTTTTTCCCCGCAAATCAACCTCAGGAGTATCCCTACCCTCGTGGCTCTCCACCCCAGGGACAGTCCTGTTACGGAAGCATGTGAGGGGCCACAAAACGGATCCCCTCGTGGAGGCAGTACACCTACTCCACGCAAACCCACAGTACGCGTACGTCAAGCACGCCGACGGGCGTGAAGACACCGTGTCCATAAAGGACCTCGCCTCGGCAGGAAGCGACGACGATGACCCATCACCACCACCCCCAGAAGAACCTCCACCATCCCCAGAGGTATCCTCACCACCCCCAGCAGTACCCGCAACACCCCCAGCACATGGGTATGCCCAGGAGGGCACCATGGACCCCCGGTCGGAACCCGAGGTACTGTTGCGACGTTCAGGAAGGACTATCACACCCCCGGACAGACTAAATCTGTAGAAGGGGTGAATGTGATGAAATATATGCCTTCATCAGCCCGTGTGTTTTACCTGTGTGTTTTACCTGCTTGTATTGTGTGAACCGTCCCCTTTTGTTCCTATTGTGTGTATTGGCTACGCCCCTGTTTTTTGCCATATAAAGGTCTCAGGAGCTGTATGAGTCATTCCTACCAGACGAACCCGATGTGGGAAGACCTGTAATGCTGCAATGTTCTTAGTGATTAAAAGCCTTAGTTGAATCCTTTAAACTCCTTGTCTTTGAGTTATTGAAGGCACATCAAGAACGATGGGGTGTGGTGCCTTTGAAGTGTGATGCCTGCTTTGTGTAACATTTTAATGATATAGATTGGGTAAAAAACTGGAGAGCTTGAATGACAAAATATACGTGATTGCATTGCAGGGCCTGGTCGGTTTCACAGAAATCAAATCACAGAAATCCCACAGTGCAGATAGAGGCCATTTCGGCCCATCGAGCCTGCACCGACACATATTCCACCCGATCCCCGTAACCCCTACACCAACACATATCCCACCCTATCCCCGTAACCCCACGTATTTAATCCCCCTAACACTAAGGGTCAATTTATCATAGCCAATCAACCTAACCCGCACATCTTTGGACTGTGGGAGGAAACCGGAGCACCCGGAGGAAACCCACGCAAACACGGGGAGAATGTGCAAACTCCACACAGACAGTCACCCGAGGCCGGATTCGAACCCGGGTCCCTGGCGCTGTGAGGCAACAGTGCTAACCACTATGCCACTATGCCACCGTGCCGTCCTAAATGTAATAAATATTGCTTGTGGTTCAATTTTTAAAAAGGGCTCACAGATTCAAGACCATTTAGAGTTATGGTACAGATTCGTTTTGTGGTGAAATACATCTATTTTTAAACCATGAATGTTGTAGGATGCTTGCAACGTTTCGGACCAGCTGAAGGGACATTTTTGCTACAGAGCCAACTTGCAACCTTATTCTTAAAACTTGCTGCCTTTATGTTTACTGCATTCTCACTGTCAGCAAATGTACCTTATGTGAAGCATATTGAGGTAAATAACATTGTCCTTTTACTCTCTGGACTCAAATGGATGGCAAGAATAATCACCATATATTAAATGTAGCTGATAGTTGAGATGGAATTAGCAAAGCAACCAGAAATGCTTGTGGTAAAATGATGCTTCTTTAACTACCCAGAACTACTCTAATTTAGCAAGAACAGCATTAATGGTGCATTTATAATCTCAAACCACTTCCTGAAGAGGTGCTATGGTTTCATATGGTGGGGCAGTTTCTATAGTAGCTGGATCCACTTTTAAACAACTACATCTGTCTGTGCAAGCTTGTGTGCGCAGCTATTTCCAAGCACAAACCACAATTATTTTCTTAGGTCTGTACCTTCGCCATATGTCTGAGAAATATCTGTACAGGCCAGCGACTTTGCTGGACTGTGTGGGCACAGTACAACCGCAAAAACTGTCCGGCCCCCAGAAGGTAAAATGAACACGGCCATTGATAACATTGCTGTCAGAAGTAGTCCTGCCATCAGAAAAGCCTTTATTTGTTTGGCAGTGCCAATGCCCCTGGTGGCAGCAGTACCACTTCATTTGCACTGCCAGTTTGCTGCTGGTTTCAAACACATCATTAGGGACAATCCGGTAATATAAGTAAAGATCAAAAGTGCGTCGCTTTGTATGCTAATTGAAGAAGTGCTCCCCACTTTGTCATTAGGTGCTGGCCTCTCCTTATGTTCATGGTCTGCTATGGATATTTCCACTGAAGATGGACAAAGAACACAACATATGCAGGAATTCTTCAATGTCGTCCCCCAAACTGATTTTGAAGCATTAAATTGGTTTGCTCCATCTTCTCTTCAACAATGGCTCTTACTATATGTAAAGCTTACTGGGGTTTTTTGTGAGACTTTCAGAAAATCTTGAAAAATGAAAATCAAAACAGAAACCATTCGAAGATGCATACAATAAAGGAAAAACTGAAAGAAAAAGATTACATGCAACAGATTCTGAGACAGTGAGACTAGCACAGATCTAAAACAAAGGTATGAAAATGTGTTTGTTTACAGTTTATTTATCTCTTTATGCAGATGCACTTGTGTTGGTCCAAATTAATATAATCCTTATTTTCCCTTGCCTATAGACATAAGTCGTCAGAAGGCAGTTAATCTAAACGAGGTAAGGATATTAGGCTTCAGTATGTTTTAAAAGTCAATGCAAAGTAAATACAGAATGACGTAAGAAAACTACTAGGCACTTCGTCTAAGCGTTAAACAAAGCTTTAATCAACTGTTTTACAACATGGAGGTCTAGTTGTGTCCTTCACTAGTTCCTGTTAAGAATGTCCTGCGCAAGCTGGGCCCGTGTCAGAGTATTTATACTCTCCCTGGACAGCACCACCCGCAGGCCGCTCAGTATTATTTCATAAGTCTTTCTTTCATGAATGACTGATTCATGTCACAGAATATTTATGGATGCAATTTGTTGTCTTTTAGTTCAGTTGCAAGAGTGGTCAATCAGCGTGTGACCATGAACTTCACTGAAATATCACAGCCAAACCTGATGACCTGTAACTGCACAGCTGGCCAACTGGAGAAGGTGGTTCTTCCCGCCCTCTACTCTTTAGTTATTTGCAATGGACTACCGATGAATTCTTTTGCCTTGTATAAATTTCTAAATCAACCTTCTAAAGGAGTCATCATCTACCTGGTGAACCTCTCTGTGTCCGATCTCATGAACTGCCTGATCCTACCATTAGGAATACTGCTTCTAGCCGTGGGAGATGGCTGGGCTGAATCCTCTGCTACATGCATGGCTGTAAAAGCACTCATGGGTTTTATTCGACACTAACGTGCAGCACATTGTTCCTTGGACTTATAGGCATCAGCAGATATGGAATGATTGTCAAATCCACTAACAAAAAACTGAAGAAGTTATCTGAATCATCATTTGCAAAACGTTCCTCTATTGTCATTTGGACCATCTCAATTATATTCCTATTCTCTGTGATTTTAAGTTACATGGGTAACATACAGTCGGCTGGTACTGTGTGCTACGATATCAAAACATACAAGTACTCAAAGACATCAACAATAATTTATCTGGTGACGTCAATATTATTTTTGCAAATGTTGATGGTATTTTCCTTTTCATATATTTGCATCATACAGTACCTGTATAGAGTGAGAAAAACCAGCACTGTTCAACAAAACCAGCGTCTTCAAATCAGAGTACAGTTAATCTTAGCTGCTGCCATGACTGGTATCATTGCGAGTCATTTGCCGTACTATATTTATCGTCTGGCATCAAATTTCTGTAGATTAAATAATGACTGCCAGTGCCTTGCGCAGGCTAGGCATGTATTTAACATGGCTGGTTACGTGCAGCAGTTGTTTAGATCCCATTTTGTATTTGGTGATCCCCACAACCTCAAATCAATCTCAGAATTGAGGCACTTGAAGTAGCTACAGTTACCACTATGAAGGCAAAGTCTTACCACCTCCTATAATCCATCTAAATCTTCCCAAATATATACAATATATATATGGCTTCTTAAATGATATGTAGTGGCATAGTTCTCTTCTCAATCTAAAATTAAACTTCTTACTGTAAAACCTTTACACAATTTAGATTTTGAGAACACAGGCTGTTGTGTTCAAGTGTTCCATAGCTCTGTTTGCTGAAAGCCAAAGGTTGTGTCATTCTTCTTCTTCTTCTTAGGCAGTCCCTCGGAACCGAGGATGACATACTTCCACATTAAAAATGAGCTCGCAGGTGACTGATTAGTCCAATGTGGAACCTACAGTCTCTGTCACAGGTGGGGCAGACGGTGGTTGAAGGGGCAGGTGGGTGGGGTGCTTGGGTTGAAGTGCGCTCCTTGCGCTGCCTGCGCTTGGCTTCCGCTTGCTCCCAGTGAAGAGACTCGAGGGCCCCGATTTTCGGGCAGCTGTCGGGTGGCTTTTCATGCGGCCGTGGTCCGAAAATCGCGGAAAAAGCGGGTCGGGACCCCCCCCCCCCGCCTGATTCCCCGCCCCGTCCGACTTTCAGACCGCCGTTTCCACGCGCCCCACTTCAGTCCCGCCCGCCGCTGGCGGGACTGCTCATCAGAGCACTAATCACCAATGATCACTGTTAAGTCTGTGGGTTGTATTATAAATAATCACAGACTCCACTGTTAACAAAATAAAACACGTCTTTACTATTCAGAGGCTCGGGCGATTCTGCCCTAGTTAACGTATCACAACCCTTATATACTGGTGTGGTCACTATCGGTATTACAGTATACATGAGCCAATAGATAGTGCCACCCTAAAGTAGTGCTCTTAAAGGCGAACGGTTACATTCTATAGTTCCCTTAAAGGTAAACGGTTACATACACAACACTCCTCCCTTCCTAGCTTATTACTTACAGAATCCCGTTAAACATACAATCTTCAACTTTATATAAACAGTTTGCAGATATACTCTCGATGGAGTCAACGTCATATAACAATTTACAGATATACTCTCAATGGAGTCAACGTCATATAACAGTTTACAAACATACTCTCAGTGGAATCAGTTTACAGGTTCAGTCTCTGTGGGAACAGTTCATAAATTCAGTCTCTGGTATTAATTCGTTCCAGACAGCATCCTCCATAGCCTTTTTTTTTTAACAGCTTGTACTTTCGTCCTGTTGAACCAGCAGTGCGGACTTATACAACCCACTGGCTGTCTTGATAATGTCCCTGGATTTTTTTTACAAATTTAGCACCTTTCGTAGTGTTCGGACTGAGGTAGTAGAAGTAATAATATTTTAAACAGTTATTATTTTCTGCTTCTTCTTTTTCTTTTCTGCCTTTTTGAAACTCTCCGAGCTCTTTTCCCGGCTGCCATCTGTAGCGCCACCAACTCTCTATGTTCCTTAGACCTTAAGTGCTTCCTCAGGATTTCAGCACTTTGGGAGTTCCCATCACAATTTGGGCAGACCACATCCTCATAACATTCGGTGTCACTCAACAGGTCAAAACCCTTCTTCAAGCAATCATATTCATCCTGCTCTTCCTCGGATGTCTGCCCTTCCTTCCCTCCTGGCCTCATTTGTGCGTTCAATCCTTTCCCTTCCTTCAGGGATTTCGTTATCAGGCTATTTAATCCTTCTACTGAAGTAGCTGTTTCCCCATTCTCCTGTTCCCCTGGACGTAATTCAGCGTACTCCTCCATTTCATCCATCATTTTCTCCAATGCTTTCATCTTCTCTTCCTCTTGTACTTTGGCTTCCAGTGCTTGGAGAAGTTGCGCCTCGATGCTCTCTAGCTCATGTTCAGGGCCCATTCCCAGTTGAAACTATTCTTCAAGTCGGTCAACCTCGGTAATTGCCGCCTCATATTTGTCTTGGGCTTCCTTCCATATTTTTATGAGTTCTGCCATGTCTTTCACCTCTACATCCTCATCTATGTATGGAACTTCTACCGATGAGTCTGTCTTGGCCCTGAGCTCCTCAAGAATTTCCTGCAGCCTTTGGACTTCTTGCTCATGTTCAACCTTTAGTTGCTCATATACTTCCAACGAAACTAGCTTTTCGGAGGTTGCTGAGTTAACCCCCTCCAGAATTGTAGTCTGGGCCTGTTCATACTGTTTTTTTAACTTCTCGCACTCTGCTTGTAAGGAGTCGTAGAGAAGAACTGGAATAAAATCCTGGCTTCCTGAAGATTCCTCTTCATTTGTTTCTTTCGCAATTTCCTGTTGGAGTTCAGCCAAGGCTGCTATGCTATCTGCCTCTCGAAGTCTCACTGCCATCAACTCTTCTTTATTCTTGCAGTCCATCTCAGCCATTTCCCGTTTACTTTCATTTAACTGAGTGAGTAGTCCCTTATTTTGGGCTGAGAGATATTGCACCTTCTCATGTAGACCCTTGCACTCCTTCTCTGCTTGACATAGCTGATTACCGCTGATTTGGTTCTGCGTTTCAAGTTCCAACATCCTTTGCTTAGCTTCTTTCAGTTTCGCCCCTATAAGCTCCTCTTGCAACATGGCCACATTATTCTCATCAGGTAAAGAAGCGTTTCTCTTTTCCATGTCCAAGATTTGTTTCTGCATCTCCTTAAGAGCACCCTGTGATTCAACTTCTCTTAACTTTGCCTGCACTAGCTCCGTCTCTAATTGCAGAACAAAATCCTCAGTGCAGCGTGATTTGCCCTTCTGCTGTATCTCTAGATCATGCAAATATTCTAACCCCTGAACATCATCAGGGAGATGTGATCGGTAATTGGTCACGATGGCTCTATGGTCGCTCTCTGCTTGAGCCAGTAGGTTCTGTTGTCTTTCCAGACTCTCCCATTCGGTGTCATAGAACTTTTTCATTGTTTTCATCTCTTGTACGAGGCGGTAACTTAATTGTTCTAATTGTTGTTGTACTTTGAAATAGCGTTGAGTTCGAGCCCGGTGTTCCTCCGTAATGCATATGTCTGTAGCTTGAACAGACTCAGAATTCTCTGTCTTTATGCACGCCATCGATTTTCCAACCTTAGTCTGTGAGTTAATGTTAACCTTGTTTTTCATACATAAGCTGGACTTATCGTCTTCCGGCTCAGAGTCTGAGCTGCTTGTCTGCACCGAGTCCTCACTCGTCATTGCTTGTCGGTAGTGCCATTCCATGTCTATTTTCTTGATCCACTCCCGTCCTAGAAGTGGTGGTCCTCCCTCAGGTAGTACGTACAAATTCATTCTTGGGTGTACTTTACCCCTATCTCTCACCTTGACTCTTATTTTCCCCATGGGGTATACGCGATGCCCCGTGTATGTCTGTAATACGAACTTGGTATTTCTTAAGGGTATGTGAGAGAATAGTCGGTGGTAGTCCTTTTGGTTGATGACTGATACAGCTGATCCCGTGTCCAGCTCCATTCGTACTTGGACTCCAGCTATTTTTAGTGTGACCCAGATCGTCTGTAGATCAGTTACTTTACCCACATTGTGGATTCTCAGACTATCCAACTCCTGGCTGTTTGGGTCTGAGTCTGAATTTTGTTCGTCTGAACTCTTTTCAGCCACCTGATGCACCTTGTTGTACTTTTCTTGTGGTGGTGGCTTCCTTTGTTTGTTGGTCTTCTTTCTGGACCTGCATACCTTCGCGATGTGACCCAGTTTGCCACATTTCCTGCACTCTTGATTCTTAAACCAGCACTGATTCTGGTCGTGCGTTGTCTTTCCACAACGGTAGCATTTGGAAATGCTTGCAGTCATTTGGTCCACCCCGAGTGCCGCCGCCTTTAGCTGCATTTCCGCCGTTCCTTTCACTGCGGCTTCGTGCGATGAAGCTATGAGGACAGCCCTGTCCAGTGTGAGGTCGTTTTCCTCCAGGAGTCGCTTCTGTGTTCCTTCTTTGGCCAAGCCGCATACGAACTTGTCCCGCAGCGCCTCTGTCAAATTCCCTCCAAGCTGGCAGTATTTCGCTAGCTTACGCAGTTCGACTAAGTATTCCGCATTGCTTTCATCTTGCCTCTGGGTTCTGGCGTAAAATTTAAATCATTCAGCCAGTATCAACGGTGTGGGGTTCAAGTGATCCTTCAGCACTGCTACGATCTCTTCGAAGGTCTGGTCCACTGGTTTAACTGGTGCTATTAGATGTTTCAAAAGCCCGTATGTTTTTGCTCCCATCGAATTTAACAAAGTTATTGCCTTGTCGTCATCCTCAATGTCGTTGGCTACGCAATATATTTCTATGCGTTCCACATACGTGGCCCAGTCTTCTATTTCAGCATTAAAGTCATTAATATTTCCTTGCTTAGGCATCTTCTTCTCTTTTCGAGTACAGTACAAGTATTACTTTACTTATTATTAATTTTCTTCTCTCTTCTTGAGAACACCACAAGTATTGTTGTACTTATACTTATTTTCCCTCTCTTCTTGAGAACACACCAGCCTTTCTGAAAAATCTTATTACTTTCCTGAAATTCTTAATAATTTCCAAGATGGCGGTTTCCCGCTTCTTCCTTCTTCTTCAGCGGTTTCCCCGCGAAAAATGGCGGCTTTCCCGCGCTTCTCGCTCTCCCCGCCCACTTCGATGGCGGTTTTCCCGCGCTTCTCGGCGCTCTCCGCCCACTTCAATGGCGGTTATCACCCGTTCCCCGACGCTGACTTTCAGCCCGAGTGCGGCCCTTATCAGCGGATGCGATCGATGGCCCGGCTGCGCCTCGCACTTGAAAGCGGCCCCCGGCCTCTGGCTCACCCGCTCGCGCGGCTCTTGCTCGCTCCCTCCCGGGCTCTGGCTTACCCGCTCGCGCGTTTCACCGCGGCTCTTATCAGGGATTGCGATCGCCCTGTCTTTGCAGCCAACGCTGCGGCTTACCCACGAGGTTATGGAGGCTTCAGGGTCCTAATGCCTGTCGCTTCCAGCCTGTCGGTTCCAGACTGGTGAGGATTGAAACCTCTCTTCAACGTCCTGTCTTCGGACGAAGCCGCCGTGGAACAACTGCCGCAGGGTTCGAATCCTGACTCGTCGCCAATGTTAAGTCTGTGGGTTGTATTATAAATAATCACAGACTCCACTGTTAACAAAATAAAACACGTCTTTACTATTCAGAGGCTCGAGCGATTCTGCCCTAGTTAACGTATCACAACCCTTATATACTGGTGTGGTCACTATCGGTATTACAGTATACATGAGCCAATAGATAGTGCCACCCTAAAGTAGTGCTCTTAAAGGCGAACGGTTACATTCTATAGTTCCCTTAAAGGTAAACGGTTACATACACAACAATCACCTTGTTAAGGACGATTTTCCCGTGCCGTTGCGACTTTGGGGCTTTCCCCACCTGAAACCTGCCTGCGGGGAACCCCGCCGATGAGAGCTGGCGTGAAAACAGCTGGCTTGCTTGCTTGCAGCAGCAGGTCGCTGAGGGCTGAAGAGATTTAAAGAGGCAGCATTTGCAGGCTGCAGGACCTTGTTGATCAAGGCTTGGGGGAACTATTTGAAGCCTTAGGAGCAGCTGCAGAAAGTTGGAGCCTCACACACTTCTTCAGTGTGAGCTCCTGAGAAGCCCCTCTCACCACCCTAACTCAGGACCTCCTCAACCGAGGTATCTGCCAGAAGCATGGGAGGCCTTTGGCACCTTCCCTTCCTGGCATTAGAGGATCTCCAACAGCAGAGGTGGCAGCAGCAGAACCAGGAACAGCAGGATGAGCACCAGGAGCACCAGGCTGCTGCTCACTCACCTGAAGCTGCACAGGCCAGAAGGGGCCAGCGCTTGGAAGTGGCTTGAGAGCACCTTGCTGCGCTTTAGGGGGCCAGTGGGACCCGTTTCTGCACTGCTCAGAAGGACTTCCATGAAGATCTGGTTTCTCTGTTCAACAGATGGCCAATGCTCCTCAAGAGATGTCATTCTCTTATGAGCACTCACCATGTTTTCCGTATGCTGGCGAGTTATCTCCTCCATGGAGGTTGCCAACCTTTCCATGGTGCTGCGTTCATGCACCAATGACTCCACAAAGGCTCTGCTCATGGTCGCTATGGATGCCTCCATTCGCTCCACACTCGCAGCGACCCTGGAGACAAAACCTGCCAGAGACTCCTGCATCTGTGCATGGAGATCCATCACCTCTTCTCTTGCGGATGGACCCAGAGGCAGAGGGTCGACATGCAGCGCAGCTGAGCTGAGCTGGCAGAGCCCTGCGCCCTCCGACGAGGACTCTCCACTGCTGTCCCTGTCTCCAGAATCTGCTGAGGCTCACTTGTCAGCTGTGAAACACCAGGTGACAACACTACTCTATGTCCCGAAGGTCCCCCCGAGGTGTGAGTGTCTGCGCTGGTGCTGGGTGCGCTTACTTCTGCTGACGCTGCGCCCTCAGAGGTTGGAGCTTCCTCTGAGGAGTCTGGCTGCACAGCCTCTTCCTCCTCCACAGTGAGGACGGGGGCTCTGGATGGTACTGTGGGGGAGTAAAGGAAGGAGTTACAGATGTATTGCCAAGGTTCCTCTGGTGTTGGCATCTGCTGACACCTGCATCCATGCAGCATTGGTCTCAGTGGGAGGCCTCTTCCTCCCTGACCTAGGGAAGAGGACCTCCCTGTGGGCCCTAACCCCATCCAATAATGCCTGTAGTGAAGCCTCGTCGAATTTGAAGGCTCGGGGTCTGGCACTGTCCACAGCTGCTGCAGGCTCCTCTGCCATCCTGTATGGTTCATTTGGAAGCCTTCAGAGGATGCATTGCTTGCCATGGACCTTGAAAGCACCACGAATGATGACATCATACTGTGGGGATTTCTGACTCGATTTAGACAATTAGCAAGGCTTCCCACATGCTGGGAATTAATTGGCCAATTGAGGGGAAATTGCGTGGGGCTGGCTGACACTTTTTTATGTGTGTCAGAACCCCACATTCGGGGAAATCCGCCCATTCCCCACACAAGCCGAAAATCGGGGCCGAGGTGTTCGGCGCCTTCCCGAATGCTTCTCCTCCACTTTGTGCGGTTTTGGGCCAGGGATTTCCAGATGTCGGTGGGGATGTTACACTTTTTCAAGGAGGCTTTGAGGGTGTCCTTGAAGCGTTTCCTCTGCCCACCTGGGGCTCTCTTGCCGTGCCGGAGTTCCGAGTAGTGCGCTTGTTTTGGGAGTCTCGTATCGGGCATGCGAACAATGTGACCCGTCCATCAGAGCTGATTGAGCGTGGTCATTCACATATATTGGAGTGTGTCCTTTATATATTTAACTATAATAGTATAAAAATGATATAGCAAGCATTTCCTGTCTGTCACACTTTAAGGGCGCGATCTTGCCAGCCCTGGGGAGGCGGGTTTGGAGGCGGATCTGCCGGGAAAATGGCAAAATCTGGGGGCAGGTGCCCATCCCGCCCCCAACCCGCCTCCGTGACATCTTCCCAGGAGGCGGGTAGCCGACCCGCGCCGGGTCCCGTCTCCTGGATGGGGGCAGGGGATTACAGCCACTTAACTGCCTGTTAACAGGTAGTTAACAGGCAGATATGAGGATTATCCCCATTTTGCCCACACAAGTGCGGGCTTCCTGAAGGCTGCGAACCCCGCCAGGGTCACCGAGGCGAGCAGTGGGTCTGCGGGGGTCTGCGGGGTGCAAAAGTGCGCTGTGAAGGTAAGTGATGGGTGCAAGTGTGGAGAGGTGAGTATGTGAGGTAAGTGGAAAGTGTTAGAAAAAGTTTACTTACCTTTGTTTCTTCCTGCAGGCTACAATCGTTGGGTATGCGGAGAGTCTCGCACCTCCACGGCAGAGATGACAGATGGCTGCTCCATTCTCCAATGCAACAACCATCTAATTTCTGCTAAAGAAAGAAGTTTGATGAGTCTTGAATACAAGGACTCATCAAACTACAGAGAATGTCAGTGTTTGACAGCTTCACAGGCTGTCAAACGATGACAATTCATCTGTCAAAATTTTTTGACTAATGAAACGTCATATGCTGACGTTCTCTGTAACCGGCTTTCCCTTAATTGGCCTACTAAGCCCGCTGGGCAGGCTTAACAAGGTCAATCAAGGGAAAATAATGTGGGTTGGCCAGAAGTTGATGGAGGTGGGACTAAAACCCAACAAGTGGGAGTCCCGCCTCCAAATGCACCCCATTGGCAAAATCCAGCCCTAAGTGCCACACTCAACTTTCTGTGACATATTTCAAATAAAATTACACCAGCACTTTCCAAAAACACAAGATATGAGAACCAGGGAATCTGCAGTCTCTTGATTGACATTCCTCAACATCAGCAACAGCCTCTTAATTGACCTCTGTATAAATCCAGCACCTACTTGACAGTAATAAGATTTTGTAGCCTTAAACAAACATACATCTACATTTTACATATCCCTGAGCTTATAGATCAATGCATCCTCCAAGTTATCATCAGTTGCGCCTTAAGAGGTTTAATATTATTAATAAATTAAAACCAATGTATTTAGCAAGTGCAAACATTGTACTCCAAACTTTGTTATAATCCTAAAGTCCTGGGTGCGCACTGAGCTACGATGTAAATCTCACAAGCACATTTCAAATTACAAAGGTTCCTGACCAAACAACAATTAGCACTTGAATGACCTGAATCCTTACATACTTAATGATGATGATGAGGCCTTAAAGGAACACAGCTTCCTCTTTTCCGGATGGAGGGGCGATTTGATAAAGGTGTACAAGATTATGACGGGTTTGGGTAGGCTAGACGGGGAAAGGCTGTTCCCACTAGTTGATGGTACAAGGACTAGGGGACACAGATTTAAGGTTTTGGGTAAGAGATACGGGGGGATGTGAGGAAAAACATTTTTACGCAGCGAGTGGTGAGGACCTGGAACTCGCTGCCGACGGTAGTGGTGGAAGTGGAGACACTCAATGTTTTCAAGGGGAGACTGGATAGGCACGTGAGGGAAATAAACTTACAGGGCTACAGGGATAGAGCGGGGAATGGGACTGACTGGATTGCTCTACAGAGAGCTGGCACGGACTCGATGGGCTGAATGGCCTCCTTCTGTGCCGTTGTGACTCTGTGGGCTCGATTTTTGTCATGGGGCAGGCTGGGGTCGTGTCATCTGCTTTTCGTGTTATCCACCCGATTCCAAATCGATGTGGGAGAATGATGCGACTTTCACCTGATTGGGCAACTGAGTTCCAGTGTGTGGGAACCCATGGCCCAATTCGTTTTTTCAGTCTGAAACTCGCCTCCGATGACGTCATCATTGCTGCAAGGTCTGCAAGAAGCCTTGCTTCTTCTGCAGACTGCCAACCTTTTGGCCTTTGCTGTGAGAGGGACCTGGGGGCAATATGAGCAGCGGGAGACCTAAGTCTGCTCCCAGATTTGATGACGTCGCCCTGCAAGCTTTGGTGGAGGGAGCAAGAGCTAATAAGGAGGTGCTCTTCCATTCTTCAGGGAGGAAGAAGCTTCCCCAGCAGACGAAGGCTGTGTGGGTCCAGGTGGCCCAGGAGGTCAACTCGTTGTCGCTGATCCGCAGAACCTGGCTTCAGTGCAGGAAGAGGTTTCATGACCTTCTGCACACTGGAAAAGTGAGTATGACTTTCCCATCACCCTCAATCTGATCCCCATTGCCTCTCCTCACCAGCACTCAGCTTTAGCAGCCTCTTCCTCCACATCCCACTTGACACCGACGTCCATTCACCCTTACCCATTCCCTCTCTCTCTATGGTCACATTCACCTAACTATTCGACTATGAAGCCCTCACACTCCCTATCACTGTGATGCTATGAAAACAACTTACAAAACACAGGGAGGGCCCTTGGTCTTGCCACCTCGCTCCATCTTTGTCTCCTTCTAAGCATCTATGCTATGGATTCTCTACACTCACTCCTTCATTCTCACTCAAACTCCACTTGTCTCCCTCATTGCAGGAAATGAGAGCTCACAATAAGAGGGAAAGAGTGAGGACAGGAGGAGGGCCACCCTCAGTAGCCCACCTCACCCCTTGGGAGGAGGCAGTCCTGGAGATCGTGGGACTCGAGGACGATGCGCAAGTGGGGGACGGACAGACGGGTGCATCAGAGAAAGCTGGTGACAGAATAGTTTTCATCTCTCTCATTGACATTGCATGAGTCACTGATAATGATTCTGAAGCATTAACAGATGGACTTATGATCATCTGCAAGATGCAATGTGCATGTAACCTTGGTCTCACATCTCTGACTCTTTCCTTTACTCCCCCACAGGACCATCGCAAGCACCCGTCCCCACTATCCAGGAGGAACAGCCTGAGCCTCCAGACTCCTCAGAGGAAGCTGCAACCTCTGAGGGCGCAGCATCAGCAGAATTCAGCCAACCCAGCACCAGCGCAGACACTCACAACTCGGTGGGACCATCGCGAGATAGTGCAGTGTTGTCACCTGGTGTATCACAGCTCACAAGTGAGCATCAGCAGATTGTGGAGACAGGGACAGCAGTGGAGAGTCCTAGTTGGAGGGCGCAGGACTCTCCCAGCTCGGCTCAGCTGCATGTCGACCCTCTGCCTCTGGGTCCATCCAGAAGAACAGTAGTGCTGGAACTCCAGGAACAGGTGCAGGAGTCTCTGGCAGGTTTTGTCTCCAGGGTCGCTGCGAGTGTGGAGCGAATGGAGGAGTCCATCGCGAACATGAACAGAGCCTTTGTAGAGACATTGGCGCATGAACGCAGCACCACGGAAAGGATAGCAACCTCCGTGGAAAGGATGGCTACAGTAGGCGAGAGAATGGCTACGGCCATGGAGGAGCTAAGTTGCCAGAATGTAGAAAACATGGTGAGTGTTCAGAATAGACTGACATCTCTGGAGGAGCGATGGTCAGCTATTGAACAGAGAAACCAGACCTTCATGGAAGTCCTTCTGAGTAGGACTGCCAGTGCAGATACGGGTCCCCATGGCCCCCTTGATCTGCAGCAAGGTGCTCTCAAGCCACTTGCAAGCGCTGAGGTGGACCTGACCCATGAGAGGGATGTTGGTGGCAGAAAACAAGGAAGTGGGGGCTCCTCTCCAAACGCTCACACTTCCATGCCACTACCAAGTCCTCGGTCAGAGCCCCACCAGAGTCCCCACCCAACTGAGATCGGCGTCTCAACCCCTGCACAGCCGCAGGAGCTGCAGACTTTTGCCGAGCCCTCACAGGTTCGCAACCCCAGAGGACATCCGCCAAAGGTGTCGAGACACGAGCAGCAAGGAAGTGAGCAAGGGGCCTCCACATCTGCTGATGTCAAGGGGGAACCACATAGAAACATAGAGGATAGGAGCAGGAGTAGGCCATTCGGCCCCTCGAGCCTGCTCCGCCATTCAATGAGATCATGGCTGATCATCCAAATTCAGTACCCTGTCCCTGCCTTCTCCCCATATCCCTTGATCCCTTTAGCCTCAAGAAATATATCCAACTCTTTCTTGAATATATTTAATGAACTGGCCTCCACCACCCTCTGTGGCAGAGAATTCCACAGGTTCACCACTCTCTGGGTGAAGAAATTCCTCCTCATTTCAGTCCTAAATGGCTTACCCCTTATCCTTAGACTATGACCCCTGGTTCTGGACTCCCCGGCCATCAGAAACATCCTTCCTGCATCTAGTCTGTCCAGACCTGACAGAATTTTATAGGTTTCGATGAGATCCCCTCTCAATCTTCTAAACTTCAGTGAGTATAAGCCCAATTGACACAATCTCTCCTCGTATGTCATTCCTGCCATCCCAGGTATCAGCCTGGTGAATCTTCGCTGCACTCCCTCCATGGCAAGAACGTCCTTCCTCAGGTAAGGTGGCCAAAACTGCACACAATACTCAAGGTGCGGTCTCACCAAGGCCCTGTACAACCACCATGTAGGAGCTCGCATAAGAGAACGATACTGCACAAATAATCACAAGGGTAGTCACTTGGGTGAAATGTGATGTTTAATGTTGAAAAGCCATCAGTTGGTTATTGTAAATAAAAATTCTGATGGCAACTGTTGCAGTTGTGGCGTGTGTCATTTCGCTAATGGGACTTCCACATTGAGGGTTTAGGATTACTTGCAATTATCAGTATGGTGGTCAGAGTGTTAGGAATCGGTTGGTTCTTGGCCATTGTCGATGGTCTGATAAGAAGGTGTGAGACAAAATTGTTTGATTGTGCAGGCTAAGCAAATCTGGCCAAGATGAGTGCGTTCCTTGCATCCCGGGCAGCAATGTGGTCGCGCGCTGGCGCCTTCTGGCCTGTGCAGCTTCAGGTGGGTGAGCAGCAGCTTGGCACTCCTGTTGTTGCTGCTGCTGTTGGTGGTGCTGCTGTTTAAGGTTCTGCTGCTGCCGCGGCTGGTCTTCGTCCGAATCTGATGTCCAGGAAGAAAGGAAATAAATGGTTCCCATGCTTCTGGTATATGCCTCAGTTGAGGAAGCACTCAGTCAAGGTGGCAAGAGGGGTTTCCCAGGAGGACACACTGGAGATGGGTCTCAGGCTCCAAACTTCCACAGCTGTGGTTATGCCTGCTAAAAGTTCCCCCAGACCTGAGACAACAAAGCCCTGCCACCTGCAAATGATGGCTGATCAAATCTCCTATTTAATGGTGGAGCTACAGCTGATTGCCAGCAATCCAATTGTGCTACCACCAGGTTTCACCGTCGTGTTTCAGAGGAGGTGTGCATCATGTAGGAAAAGTGTTAAAATCAGAAAGGCCTCTCAAAATGGGATTTTGCGGCAATTCAGTGGTTATTAAGGGCCTTAAGGGCCTATCCCGCCTCTTTGAGGCGGGATGGATACGGGATCAGGAACCATGCATTTGGGAAAGTTGCTTGGAGGCGGGATGGAGGCAGGGTCGGGGTCAGGCCTGCGCGCCACTTTTTGAAATTTTAACACCCCACACGCCTCCATTCCCGCCTCCTCGGGCCTGGCAAAATCGAGCCCTATGACTCTATGACTAATACATTATTGATACTGGAGACAAAGGGCTCGATTTTGCCATTGGGGTGGGCTGGGGGCGTGTCAGCCGCTTTTCGTGTTAGCCACCCGACTCCAATTTGATGTGGGAAAAATATGCGATTTTCCCCTAATTGGGCAATTGATTTCCAGCGTGTGGGAACCCCTGGCCCAATTAGTCTTTCCATCCTGAAAGACGCCTCCGATGATGTCATCATTGTTGCTGGATTTAAGGCTTGCAAGCAGCCTTGCTTCTTCTGGAGACTGGAAACATTTTGGAAATTGTATGAAGGATTTCATTTACCGACCATGTCCACCAGCAAGCAAAAGTGTGCACCTCGCTTTGATGAGCCCTCCCTCCATGCGCTGGTACAGGATCTAATGAGGAGGTGCTCTTCCCTTCCTCAGGGAGGAAAAAAGCCACCACAACAGACTAAAGCTGTGTGGCTGCAAGTGGCCCAGGAAGTCAATGCCATCTCTGTGTGCCGCAGAACCTGGCTGCAGTGCAGGAAGAGGTTTCATGACCTTCTCCGCACAGGAGAAGTATGAATTTCCCATCACCCTCAATCTCATCCCCATTGCCTCTCCTCACCACCACTCTGCTTTGCCAACCTCTTCCTCCACACCCCACTTGACACTGACATCCCTGCACCCTTACCCATTCCCTCTCTCTCTATGGCCACATTCACTTAACTATTCGACCATGCAGCCCTCACACTCCCTATCACTGTGACGCAATGACAACAACTTACAACACACAGGGAGGGCCCTTTGTCTCCTTCTAAGCATCTATGCTATGGATTCTCTACACTCACTCCTTCATTCTCACTCAAACTCCACTTGTGCCCCTCATTGCAGGAAAAGAGAGCCCACAATAAGAGGGAAAGAGCGAGGACAGGAGGAGGGCCACCCTCAGTAGCCCAGCTCACCACCTCGGAGGAGATGGCCCTGGAAATTGCCGGGATCGAGGAGGATTCCCAAGTGGGGGACGGACAGACGGGCGCATCACAGCAAGCTGGTGACAGAATAGTTTGGCATCTCTCTCATTGACATTGCATGAGTGACTGATAATGAATCTGATGCTCTAACAGATTGACTTATGATCATCTGCACAATTCAATGTGCATGCAACCTTTAGCTCACATCTCTGACTCTTTCCTTTACTCCCCCACAGGATGATCGAGAGCCCCCATCCCCACTGTCCAGGAGGAAGCGCCTGAGCTTCCATACTCCTCAGAGGAAGCTGCAACCTCTGAGGGCACTCCGTCAGCAGAATTAAGCCAACCCAGCACCAGCGCAGACACTCACATCTCGGGACCTTCGGGACATAGAGTAGTGTTGTCACCTGGTGTATCACAACTCACAAGTGAGCATCAGCAGATGGTGGAGACAGGGACAGCAGTGGAGAGTCCTCGTCGGAGGCCGCAGGGCGCTCCCAGCTCGGCTCCGCTGCATATCGACCCTGTGCCTCCAGGTTCATCCAGAAGGAGAGTGGTGCTGGAACTCCAGGAACAGGTGCAGGAGTCTCTGTCAGGTTTTGTCTCCAGGGTCGCTGCGAGTGTGGAGCGAATGGAGGAGTCCATCGCTAACATGAGCAGAGCCTTTGTGGAGGCGTTGGCGCATGAACGCATCACCACGGAAAGGATGGCAACCTCCTTGCAAAGGATGGCTACCTCTACGTAAGGCTGGCTACCTCCATGGTAAGGCTGGCTACCGCCATGGTAAGGCTGGCTACCGTAGTCACTTGGGTGTAATGTCAATTTTGAAAAGCCATCAGTTGCTTATTGTCATAAAAAATTCTGATGGCAAACTGTTGCAGTTGTGGCATGTGTCATTTCGCTAATGGGACTTCCACATTGAGGGCTTAGGGTGACTTGCAATTGTCAGTATGGTGGTCAGAGTGATAGGAATCCGCAGGTTCTTGGCCATTGTTGATGGTCTGATAAGAAGGTGCGAGTTAAAATTGTTTGATTGTGCAGGCTCAGCAAATCTGACCAAGATGAGTGCGCCCCTTGCATCCCGGGCAGCAATGTGGTCGCGCGCTGGCACCTTCTGGCCTGTGCAGCTTCAGGTGGGTGAGCAGCAGCTTGGCGCTGCTGCTGTTGGTGGTGCTGTTGTTCATGGTTCTGCTGCTGCCACGGCTGGTCTTCGTCCGAATCTGATGTCCAGGAGGAAAGGAAATAAATGATTCCCATGCTTCTGGTATATGCCTCAGTTGAGGAAGCGCTCAGTCAAGGTGGCGAGAGGGGTTTTCCAGGAGGTCACACTGGAGTTGGGTGTCAGGCTCCAAACTTCCACAGCTATGGTTATGCCTGCTAAAAGTTCCCCCAGACCTAAGACAACAAAGTTCTGCCACCTGCAAATGATGATTGTTGAAAACTCCTTTTTAATGGTGGAGTTGCAGCTGTTAGTAAGCAGTCCTGTAAGCTGTGAGGCCACCAGGATTCACTGGTGTGTTCCAGAGGAGACGTGCAGGACGTGGGAAAAGTGGTAAAATCAGAAAGGTCTCTCAAAATGGGATTATAGAGGCACTTAACTGGTTGTTAAGGGCCTTAAGAGCCTATCCCATCTCTTGGAGGCGGGATGGAAATGGGGGTCAGAAAACACGCATTTGGGAAAATTGCTCGGAGGTGGGATGGAGGCAGGACCGGGCACACCCGCCATTTTTTGCGATTTTACCACCTCACACGCCTCCAATCCCGTCTCCTCGGGCCTGGCAAAATCGAGCCCAAAATGTTTATAACTTCCTGGCTGACTTTAGCAATCATACTTAAAAAAACAAAGAACGACGAACTTTGACAGGGGAAACAATACGCAAGGTTTGTAATGTTGGCTACTACAATAATAGTCAAATCATGCCACAAGTTATGCAGAACTGACCCCGCCACAATCACCAACCATGGCGCCACTCTCAATCCAAGCAACACCTTTCTTAGAAATTATTATAGAAATATACGGCACAGAAGGAGGTCGTGTCTGTGCCAGCTGAAATAGAGCTATCCAGCCTAATCCCACTTTCCAGCTCTTGGTCCGTAGCCCTGTAGGTTACGGCACTTCAAGTGCATATACAAGTACTTTTTAAATGCAATGAGGGTTTCTGCCTCTACCACCCTTTCAGGTAGTGAGTTCCAGACCCCCACCACCATCTGGGTGAAAACATTTGTCCTCAACTCCCCTCTAATCCTTCTACCAATTACTTTAAATCTATGCCCCCTGGTTATTGACCTCTCTGCTAAGGGAAATAGATCCTTCCTATCCACACGATCTAGGCCCCTCATAATTTTATACACCTCAAATCTCCCCTCAGCCTCCTCTGTTCCAAAGGCCTCAACCACAGGAATGCCTTCTCTCACCTCTGGCTATGAATCTTGTCACTCCCAGGTCACCTTGCTCCATCCCTACTTCATCTCAAGCCTCGTGCCTTGCTTCAGCTCTGACTTGACTCAGCTTATCTTGTTCCTCGCTGCTCCCCTTCCCTTGTCGTGCTTCTTTCCTGATCCAACTGCTCCATGCACTGGCCAGGACTGCCCTTGAGCAACGCCATGGGAGATCTACAAGTTTAGTTGGCAGTGATTTTGTGTTCTGTATATATTTGCAGTGTATATGTGCATTTTTAAATAAACTTCATTGTGTTTGTGAAATTGCTATTTTTACCAACCCATGGGGGGCGATTTTCTGCCGTCGGAGGAGGCGGGTAAATCAGATTCAATGAGGTCGTGTTCAGAACCCGCCTCCGCGGGATTTTGCCGATGTCGGTTTTGGAGGCCGGGAAACGGTCCCGCCTCCAGCTGGCCATAGCGATACTTGTCATCATTAAATGTTCGTTATGGGCCTCTCTAAGCCTATTTTGAGAGGCCCTCGTGATTTTGAGATGGTTTCGGCGTGCTCCATTCACCTCCTGAACCACGCCAGGTAAACCTGGTGGGTTGACTCGTGGGTGGCCTCCTCACTGCTGCAGGTCTAACAAGACATCGTTTATTGCAGCAAGGATTACTTGCAGGTGCCAGACCTTGGCTTTAAAAGGTCTCTGAGCTCTTTTAGAAGGCCTTCCGAAGTCGGAAGTGCTGCAGCTTGATTCCATCAACTGTGGGACCTCCTTGGAAGACCCTCTCCCCGCTTGCAATGAGCGCTTCCCCAAAGGAGGCATTTACAAGCAGTATGGGAACCATTCATTTTCTTTCTGCATGGACCTCAGATGAGGATGAGGAGGCTGAGGAGGAGGAGGAGGAGGCTGAGGAGGAGGAGGAGGATCTGGAGGAGGAGGAGGAGGAGGTCAGAGCGCCAGTGTATTGACCAGCAGCAGCGGCAGCACGCGAGCACATGGCTGCCCGGGATGAACTTATCCTGGCCAGATTTGCATAGGTTGCCCAAGTTGGCACATGTCCTTTGCTCCATCCAAGGACATCATTGACAATGGACATGACTCTCTGGCCTCCTTTCACTCAGGCCACCAACCTGACAATGCAAGTGTCGCGGAGCCCGCAATGTGGAGCTGCCTAAGGCGAAAGAACAGATGCCATAACGCCAACATTTTGGCTTCAAATCATTTTAATGCTTTCCAACAGGGATGGCATTTCATCAATACACAGAAACAATCTCCCAATCTGCACACAGATCTGGAGCTTATATCCCTTGCCAGCTGTACCCACAGAGGTTTCTTTGGCAGGCCTCTTCCTCCCAGATGAATGGAAAAGCACCTCCATGCTAGCTGTCACCCCTCAAAAAACCTTCTGCAGTGCCTCATCCGAGAGCCTCGGGGAGGCCCTTGCCTTAGAATTGGACACAGTGGTTTCTCCAAAAATGTTACAGGAGGTGCAGCATAGGCAGAAATGCTGTGGAATGAGCCAAGGGAGTAAGAAGCCATAAAATCAGACTGGAAAAGTGTTGTCAACAGAGGCGAGTTTCAGTCCCAAAACACTAATTGACCAAGGGCATCCCACACCTCTGAAATCAAGTGGCCAATCATGGGAAAGTCGCAAATTTTTGAAAACTATCAGTGGAGGCGGGTTTCAAACCCACTCAAACTGAAACCCGCCTCCAGTGAGAAAATTGCCCCCATGTTTTTGATATTGTCAATGCTGTATAGAAATTTGTATCATCTGTATTCATTTTCTGTTTACTATGTACTGAGTAAATCGATTCATAATTAAATGCTGCAGCTATTACCTGCAATTATTTTAAAGAAACGAGGATTGTTCCTAGTTTTTAACTAACTTCCCTTTCTTGTTTAAGGTCCACGCTCACTTTTCCCACATCTCAGTGTTTGAATTCCTTCAGGCCAACATGGTCGCAGTCATCAACAATGTCCTCCTCTTCTTCATCTGTGTGCTTTGCGCCACTCAGCCGACAATTCCATCCTCAATAAGCTACAGTGGCACCCCACAAACTGAATTTAAAATCCTCGCCCTCGGGTCCAAATCCCACCAAAGCCTCACCCTGCTATGCCTCTGCAACTTTCTCCAGCCTATCCGGAGTCCTCCAATCCAATGCATCCTTCCTCCCTTCACTCCACCTTGCACAACAGAGCCTCCAGCTCACTTGTCCCTACTCTCTGCTCCCTTGCTGAACCCCTCCACCTCCGTACCGCCCTGTCCACCTTTAAGGACCATCTCAAAATCCATCCCTTCAACATAACCTCTGCTCACCTCCTCTCTTCTCTTAGGCAATCCCTCAGAACCGAAGATGACTTGCTTCCACATTAAAAATGAGTTCGCAGGTGACTGATGAGTCCAATGCGGGACCTACAGTCTCTGTCACAGGTGGGGCAGACGGTGGTTGAAGGGGCGGGTGGGCGGGGTGCTTGGGTTGACGTGCACTCCTTGCGCTGCTTGCGCTTGGCTTCCGCTTGCTCCCGGCGAAGAGACTCCTCTATCCTCCTCTTTCACCTCCTCTATCCCTCCTGCAAAGGCTTAGCTTCTGCTTCTTTTCTCCTCTGCGAATTCCTTGGGCTATTTTTTCTATGTTAAAGATGCTATATAAATGCAAGTTGTTGTTTGTTGTTGGTTCATGTCTGACTAAGTTTTTAAATATCAGGTTTCATCTGCTATCCTCCAGTCCTTAAATATAGTTGATATATGTATGAAGTCCCAAAGAATATATATCAGAGCATCAATAGTTCTTTGTCCGTTTCTTCATAACACATGCTTGATTGCCCTCGAATATTCCTGAGCCAAAATGGCCAGATCTGGAATTTGTCCACAGTATTAATGTATGGAAACAGCTGTCATTTTCCAATGTACCTATTAAACGTTTAAAAGGACTTTTCTGGCATTTAACACTCAGGGGGCGAAATTCGGTTATGCCTCGTTTGGGGGCGGTAACTGAATTAGCGCCTCACATTTAGCGCCCGGGCCGCTAAATTGGGCTTACCGCCCCGGCGAGGAAGCACAGCGCTATCCCGGGGCAATGCGCTGTGTGGCCACTCCGCGTAGCGCTGACACGTTTCAGCGCCCCTCCCTTTCCGTTAAAGGGGAGGGACACTGCACACTCTGCAGGCTGATTGACGGCCAGGTGGTGAACCTGTGGAATTCTCTACCACAGAAGGCAGTAGAGGCCAATTCATTAAATATATTCAAGAAGGAGTTGGATATATTTCTTAAGGCTAAAGGGATCAAGGGATATGGGGAGAAAGCAGGGACAGGGTACTGAATTTGGATGATCAGCTGTAAGGGGCTTCGTTCCTCGAGAGGTTTCCCTGAGGTTTCTCTCTCTGGAGGCCTCTCTCTCTTGCACAGTAAACCTTGAGTGGTTCGACCCACTCGCCCCTTAGATTCTGTACTCTGGACTTAGGCGCAGGAACTACAATGTAGAGAAAACTCGTGTAGACCAAGTTTGATGAAACAAAATGAAATTTTATTGCATAAGGAAAAATATCAAACCAAATGCAAGCAGATGAGGGAGTACATGGGAGGGAAAAACACACAAACAAATCATAACGACACAGTACTAACTAAGGCAAATACAGGCATCTTATACTCTACAAAGATCATCATGAAATAAGGAAACACACGGAACATCGAGGGACAACAACTCATGTTAATTGTACCCTTAAATCCACCCCCTTATTAAACCTATCTAGATCTGATTGTGAAGGGCCAGAAACATGCTCACCAATCCCACTAGAAAGTGCAAGGTTTTGAAATCGAGTCTGTGTTTGGTCCTTTCAGGCGTCTCGTCTCCACGTGGACCGTGGAGTCCCTGCGAGCTGCGCCACGCCTCTCTCCTGAGGTGGGGGTCAGGGGCGGCTGGACACCGGCGGGCCTGGATGTCGGCAGGGTCGAGGATTGTCGGCTCGACCCTGGTTAGAGGAGCCTTGGGCTGGTATGGCCCCTTTGCTTTCGGCTGCGGCCCGGGGATGGTCGATGATCTCCCGATGGTTTTCCCCGGGGTGGGACGCTGGTTCCGAACAACTTTCTTTATGCAGTCATAATTCTTCTTCCTCCTCCGACGGTGGAGAGGAGTCCGCTGATCTTTCCCCAAACCAGCTCCTCTTTGCCCAGCTCAAAAGCTGGACCGGCTGCTGAGGCTGCAACGACTGTCCAACTGCCACCTGTAAACTGTCTTTCAGCTTGACTCTCCTTGTGACTGTTCAAGCTTGCCTGTCGTGTCGAGAGAGTGTCTCTCAAAAACCTGCCCCAACTGCCGAAAAGTCTCTCCAGATATACCTTTCTTCCAGAGGCTTCACTTCCCGCCCAAAATCAGGTTAGTCTTTGTTTTAATTTTGGCGGGCTGAGAGCACAGTGGGGTAGTTATTATATTTAAAATGTCTTAAACGGCTGGTAACAGGCCCATCTCTGGTTTGAAATTACCTCCATTGTTTTGAATGTCCTGCTGATCTCATTATCTAGTCCTGGGTGCTGTTCTCATGAATATGAAATTGTCCCCTTTTGTCTGGGGCAACATCTTGATGGCCTCTGTCTCCAGGCCGATCTTGACTAGATCTGCATCTAATCCATATGCATCCCTGTGGGTCTGGTTTCGTTCTCTCAGGAACGGCTTCCAGAACTTACTGTGGATTGAATCCACAAATCTGTCTGAGGTTGCGCAGGAACCATTTAAAAGTGTCCCAATAAGCTGATCACATGGTATGGTGGCCATTTTGTATGCCCCTTTTTCTGGGCTTCTTTTAAAAAAAGTCTTTAGAATCACGGCCTCTTCTGCCATTTAACCCTTATTAATATTAAATCCAATTTTGCGAATCCTACACTCCCCCCTGATGATACTGTAACTTGCTTGAAGTATCATAATTCTGGGTGAGCAAAATTTTCTGACTTTCCACAATCTAACCATCCCCAGTATTTACCTATCTATGACCCCACGACACATGCATTTCCCATTTCAGATAAATCTAGTGTACATCAAGCATCTATAGATGGCAATACCTTGGAGTTAAAAATCCAACAAACTTACTTCCAGGCGTGGAGGGGGTCCTTATACCCCTACATCACCTAGTGCATACACATTACTTTCTAATAATAACATCACATCTAATAAAACTTCAATAATAAAAATAAAGTACATACACGAAAAATTCAAGATACACATGAATACATATCAAAAATAGTACAGAGGAGGGAGGGAAACCTTTAACTTTATACAAAACAGCAAAATCTAAACGGGTGTTTCTTCTTCTACCCACACATAATGCTCCCTCCATTCCCCTCTATTCTCATACTTTTGTGAATGTTTGACCTTTTTACAGTGCACAAACAGTAAATAAGCTACAATGTCAACCTGGCACACTACAAGAATGTGGGAGGCTATCCTAATCCAGGAAGGGACTTCTATATTAGTGAACAGGTCCCACCATGGTGGGGTCACTATATCCAATATGTCTGCCCCTATTTCTAGAGTCTTCTGCTCCAGTGTGTAGAAGTGTTTCTGTGAAACAACAACGGCTTTTAATATCTTGGTGAGGTGTTCAGGGAGAGGGGGAATGATATATCCAAAATGTGCGACAAAACGCTGCAAATCGGTGAAATTCTCTTTCACAGTGATGTGAACAGTGGAAGGTTCAGGAATGGGGACAATTCGCTCTTGGGCCACTTGAACTTCTGCCCTGGGCTTGAAACAGAAGCTGCTGTCACTCACCGGACACCAACCGTGCTGTCCATGCTGGTAGTGGGGCGCTGCAGTGGTGACACAGTATGTCCCACCGCCTATATATGCCACCTGCGGGGGCACATGGTCTTGTGCCATTGCCTCCATGGTGCAATTTATAGGCTTCGCGCCAGCAGTTCTGAACCCGCACTGTGGTTTAGAATGGGCATTCAAGTGCTGGGGACACAGGATGATGTGTGCTCCCCGGCTCCGGCACACCGAGAGGTCGGTACCCGTCATTGCATGCTCCCATCGAATGACGTAGGGTGGGACCCCCGTGTAGCGAATGTGCGCACCCCCCTGAATGACTCCAATGTTTTCCACCCTGTATACCGGGGCGGGTTTTGCTGTCTTTCCCATCACCGGCATTCTTACCACTATGCCCATAATGGTGTGATTAGACCGTCCACAGTCCATTGGGACTGGGTAGGCCTCTGAAGCTAGTCTGAGCTGGCACGGACTCAATGTATTCTCAAAAGGGTGGAGGGCTGTGAGGTGCTTGTTGCTAATCCAGGAGGGGACTAAGCCTTGCTTTAAATCCTCCAGATTACTGCGGCCCTCGCCCAGTAACCACGCCCCGTATAGCACACAAGCTTCGTTCTGCGCAGCCTGATCGGACGCATTCCGATCCTCCCTAATGAGAGCATTTACCGTTCTGCCGTGTTTCTCCAGCTCCACTATTATCTTTTAAGTGTAGTGTCATGGCCTGGTCCTCGTGTAACTCAGAACTCACTACCTTATTCTCATCAGTCAGTATCTTTATTAACTGTGTTTTTAAACCATTAATCTGGGTTTGCAGCTCCACGTCATCCAGTGTGTTGATGACAGAAGTTCCTGTATTAAAAGCTGTGAAAATATCATTTACTGCACCCCTTCTTTGTCTCCCTATCCTGTCCAAGACCTCATGTGGTGTGGTGTACAATTCGGCTCTGTCGACATCGGCAAAGTCGAATTCGTAAAACTGTTTAAACATGTTTGTTAACAGGACCTGGTATAATTGTTCCATTTCCCTGGGGCAGCACGCTGGCAATCTTACCTCGGTGAGATTTAAAATCACCGAAGCCACCGCATAGTGGACCCCTTGGTATAGCACCTGATCTGTGGGTACCAATACCAATCCGTTCCCAGGTCCCTTTGTCGTGGTGGGGCACCCTTCCTTGAGGGCTTTAGCTACTGGAACTGTGGGCAGGGGCTTACGGGGTCGGGTGATGAGCTCCGTGGCATTTACTGGGATCTGTGAGTATGGGACTCCACACGCCCGTGAGCTGACGTCCCACCTCATTCCTTGCCCAGCATCCTGCCACTGTCTTTGGAAAAGGATGGAGACGCCTGTGGGGCAAGTGCGTTCTGAACCCCACATACAGATGTAGATCCCCTCATCTGGTTCCCACCATTTGTCCCAACAGACACTCAACCCCCCGTGTGTTCCCGTTATTGTCCGATGGGTGTTATTACCCAATCTTTCCCACTCCACAGTGGAGTTCTTCATGGTGCTGCTCAATTTACGCAGCCACCACCAGCGGTCCAAAGGTACATTTCCGTTGCAAACAAGGCAAATCTTCTCGCCCACGGTGACGCTGATCCGGGGTGCAATGATCCGCACCCTGGGGCACATCAGAGACGTTTCTCTGTATGCAAACCCCGTCTGGCTGGAGTATTCAGGAGAGTTCGACCCCAGCCAGCCTGGTCATCTCCCTTCATGGAAGTAGGTAGCAGTCTCTTCAGCGCCCCGTGAGCCGGTTCTGTCAGTCGCGATGGGGCCTCTATTTCCAGAGCACCCGTATATGGTGGAGTCCTTGGTGCGGCCCCGATAGGCCCAGCTCCATCCGATCAGCATGAACGCGACGAGGATCCCTCTCATCTTTCTTCTGGTTCCTGCAACAAATCAAGCAATACAGCCAGGCTCCCGAGAGATTCTGGCTTAGGTGACGGCATGATCGGGTCTTTCGACCTCGATCCAAAACAACACACATACTGGGCAGACTTAAAACTACTTAAAACTCTAATCATTTTATTATATACACACCTTAAACTTAAACTAAAACTAAACTTATGTACAGCGCCGCCCGTCCCCGGGCGGCTTGCCTAATCCCTGATTGGATTGCAGCTTGCCGCTCCCTGTGGCGGGGCTGCAGTGACCTGTGGCTCTGGACTGCAGCTCGTCGCTCCCTGTGGCGGGGCTGCAGTGACCTGTGGTTCTGGTTCCCCGCAGCCTTTTGCTGCTGAACGGGGACTGTGTTTTTTCATGGATTTCTGAAGTCGGCGTCTACTGGGAGTGGGGGAATCGGGCCAAGGTTTTACAGGCTGAGGCGTTCGAGTCGACCTGCGAAAAGGTACTTTGGGCGTTGTTGAGTCTGTGTTTTCAATTGCAGTTATACTGAATAATAGGACACAGACTACAAAAGTAAGTAAACAGGTCTTTAGTGATTGAGGGTCAGGGCTGAACTGAGATACACTTTGCTCCGCATGGTTTATATACCGGTGTGGTCACCACCGGTACTACAATGTACAGGAGCCATCAAAAAGTAGTCCATCACCTTAAGGTATCCTCTTAAGGTGGTACAGGTTACATACACTACAATTCCTCCCCTTTTAGCTTTACAGTGTACACCCCAAATTAAACATTACATGGATAACATATATACAATTTACGCACAAAACTGTTCAAAGATTCAGGGCTAGATTTTCAGTTGCTTGCGCCAGCAGTTAGCGCCTTAAGAGAAGTGATTTCCGGGCGCTATGCGTGTAGCGCCCGGGCGCAGCGCAGTTTGCGCCCCGCCCCAAATTAAGTTGCCCGTTAGCGCCGGCGCAAAGTTTAGCGCCCGCCCGGATGCGCGCGCAGAAAATGACGTCACATCCTCGTGCAACGCCCTTTGGCCGCCCCGATTGCAAACTTCAGTCGGACCGCCCCATTGTGCGGCGGGCGGCCGGAGCGTTTGGAAAAAGGAACGCAACACAACCAGCGCGGGCCCCGGGGGGCGCTAATTAAAGGGAACGTCCTCTCCAGTATAAAGGCCATCCATTATTTCAGAAAACAGTCTTGTGCAACGCATTTCTGGAGACACAACAAGGAGGATAGCTAACTGGTTTCAAGCAGCAAGAGCCAGGTATTTTTGGACTCAGGCAACAGCGCTGCAAGTGGCCATTTGGAAATTAGAGTGTTTGCCAGGATTTGATGGGGGTTGCATGGGGTGCCAACGCGGAGCTGCAGCTCCATGTCCGTAGGGCTCGCAGACGTATTGTGAGAGGGGCAGCCCTGGCTAGAGGCAGAGGGGGCTACAGGCGTCGGCCACGTAGGCCTTACCCAGTCAGGCTATACCGCCAGCAGCGCTCCTACCTAAACATGAGTGCCGCGCGATGTGTTAAAAGGCTCCGATTCCGAAAGGAGGTGATTGCAGAGATCTGCCACCTGCTTCGCCGAGATCTGCAGCCAAAGCTCAGGTGCAGGACGTCTCTGTCGGTGGAAGTGAAGGTGACGGTGGCATTGAACTTCTATGCCACCGGCTCCTTCCAATACGCTGCTGGGGACATAGCAAACATCTCCCAGTACGGCGCGCATCGCTGCATCCGCCAGGTGACCGAAGCACTGTTCAGAAGGAGAAGCCAATTCATCTCCTTCCCCATGGCCCTGGAGAGCCAGCATCAGCGCGCATTGGGATTTTCCAGACTCGGGGAATTCCCCTTGGTGCAGGGCGCCATTGACTGTACGCATGTGGCTTTGCGGGCCCCTCTGGAGCATGGCGAGCAGTATCGCAACAGGAAGGGCTACCATTCTCTGAATGTGCAGCTGGTCTGTGACCACAAGCAGCGCATCATGGCAGTCAATGCCAGCTTCCCAGGCAGCAGCCACGATGCCTTTATCCTGCGGCAGAGTACTGTGCATGACATGTTCCAGGCACAGCCTCCCCCAAGAGGATGGCTACTCGGGGACAAAGGCTATCCTTTGTGCACCTGGCTCATGACCCCGCTCCGCGCGCCCAGGACCGCTGCTGAAGAGGCCTACAACGAGAGCCATCAAACCACCCGCAACATCATCGAGCTAACTATTGGGGTCCTCAAGCAGCGGTTCCGCTGCCTTGATCGCTCCGGAGGAGCTCTCCAGTATTCGCCGGACCGGGTCTCCCAATTTGTGGTGGTTTGCTGCATGCTACACAACCTGGCTATCCGCAGGACTCAGGCACTGCCACCTGACGTTGGACCAGCACCTCAGGAGGAGGAGCAGGAGGAGCATGAGGAGGAGGAGGAGGAGGAGGAGGAGGAGCAGGAGTACGTTCCCAGGAGGGAGCGACCAGGGCCAAGGGCCGCACGACGCCACCTTATTACACGGTACTTCTAAGCCCCCTGTCAGGGAATGGCCAGGGGCCATGAGGGAAGATGAATGCAGCCGCTCCGCAAGCCCTCAGCCGGCGAAGCCAACAAACACTAAGAAGAACAACCATGGAGACTGCATGAATAAAGATAATTTTTTATTAAACAAAAATGAAAAGCCCTTCCCACATGAATCCCCAAAAACAATAAACGGGCCCCACAAAAAGCCCAACAAACGACTCACTCCCACAAACTGGGGAGGAGCCACTCCACCTTTATTGAAACCGGGCCTCAACGTCGGCCTAACGCAAAAAAAAAGCCCTCCAAAAGCACAACCATGGGCAAAATAAAGATGGCCACCGCCATATTAAAGGAAAGCTGGCCACACCCTCTACTGAGTGGCCCGCGAGGGCGAGACCTTGGCCAGCATTTTGCCTCCCCTGCCCTGCCTGCTGCTCCTTCGCAAGCTCTGCCCAGTGGCTGCTGCGAGGCTGGGGGAAGGCGCCTGAGGCTCAGATGCCCTTCCGCCAGATGCCGCTGGGGGGCGGCCTACACGGCGTTTGGGCCTCGAGGGGCCGTCTCCTGAGTGGCGCGCCTGAGCCTGGCCACCATCAGCTGCAGCCGCTTGCCCTTGACGCCCCAGAGGGGGAATGGCGGCGACGGATGGTGCAATGTGGGCCAGCTGGCGTCTGGGATGCGCTGGCTGGTGCTGTGGCGCGGTGGCACTCGGCCGGGCCCGCACTGCAGGATCCGCAGCAATCAGCCGACGGCCGGCTTGCTGGGATGGTCCAGCGCGGCGCCTGCCCTGGCGATGCCTGCCTGAGACAGCGCGTGTGGCAGCAGTGAGTGGCCCTCTGGTCCTGGTGTGCGCGCGCATCACATCCGCCAGGGTCTTGACGGCATCAGTTAGCATGCGGCCAGTCGCGGCAGTTGCTGCCCCGAACTCGCGCACACTGGTCGCCAGCGACTCGATGGCCTCAGGCATGCGCCCCACCATGCTCATGAGCTCCGTGTGGCGCCGGTCCGAGTCGTCGGCCATCTGATCGAGCTTCCGCACCTCCTCCGAAGTGAAGGTGTCCGGACTGGAGTCGCGACTCTCCCGCTGGGGAGGAGGGGGCCGAACTAGGGGACCCTTGCCGCGTTGGTGACGGCGAGTGTGCCGAGCAGCAGCACTCCCCTCTGATCCTTCCCCCCTTTGGGGGGAAGGCCGCGGGCCACGCGCACGGCTGCTGGGTGGCTGGACGCCACTGGTCCCAGAAGCTGCATTGCCCTGCGACAGTTCCTCCAGGCACTCGTCCAGTGAGGAGGTGTCGAGCATTTCCTCCTCTCCTGCGGGACGTGACTGTTCCCCCGAAGGTCCGGCTTGCTCCTCCTCCTCCTCCTGGTTGGAGGTGCTGTCACTGGCAGCCTCAGGGTCCTGGTCGTCACCAGCTGAAAGCAGGAATGCACAAGAGTAGCTTCAGAGTGAGGAGACGGCGTCAGCGAGGGAGTTAGGACTGGTGGGATTCAGCGCATTGGTGGGACAGTGGCAAAGGAGGTAGCTCGGATGGGCCAGTGCGACGCGAGAGGGCCAAAAGGCGAGGTCCTTACCATTGCCGGGCAGTGGAGGGTCGGATACACCGCACGCTGTGGGGACAATCACACGTGCTCCCATGAGCACACACACGCGCTCCTCCAGCCGAGTGAGCTTCTGCAGCTTGGCGCGGCCACCCCTGGCACGGGCCTGGCGATTAAACGCTACTTTAGCCTGCAAGAGAAAGGACGGGCTGTAAGTGCGCAGTGAAGCCCTGATGTAGTGTGCACTGCCTCCCATGGTGGAATAGCTTGGACAGAGTGAAGCCCTGATGTAGTGTGCACTGCCTCCCATGGTGGAATAGCTTGGCCAAAGTGTAGAGTGCCGAATGGCCATTTGATGCTCATGACTGTCCCAATGCTGCTGGCTGAGGGCTGGCCAAAAGGACTTTCAGGTCCCTTTGCCCATCATGTCAGGTGTACATGCAAGAATGAGGAGGAGACTGGAAAGGCTACTCACCCTCACAATCCTGGTCAGATCGTTGTACTTCTTACGGCATTGTGTGTGGGTCCTGGGGGCCTCGCCGGTGAATGTCACCCTCTGGGCGATCTGCTTCCAGGCTTTGGTGTAGTCGTGGTGGGTTGGATTCCTCCCACTGTCTGGAAACAAGATCTTGCGCCTCACCTCCAGAGCTGTGAGCATGATGTCCAGATCACCCTCTGAGAAGCGCAGGGCACGCTGACGGGCCTTCTCTGGCGTTGCCATGACTCCCTGGGGCTGAGCAGTAGTGTTGAGGCCTCTTTGCAAGGCTGCAGTGTGCAGGGCGTGGCAGCAGACTAATTCGTCCCTTCCCCCTTTAAGAGCTGGTCGGCACCACGGGGTCTGCTGTCAGTGCAAAAATGACCGCACCCGTGCTGCGCCCCGCCTGGGCGCTATCCCTCTGGACCGCCGGCTTAGCGCCTAAAGAGAGTAGTGGAACGCCTCTTTTAGCGCTCCACCAACCTCTTAGGGCGAAGCCACTGAATTCCCGGCAACGGGGCGCTACTTTGGGGCGGGCGCTAACTTCGGGCGGGCGCTAAAGCTAGCGCCCCAAAACTGCCTAAACTGAAAATCTAGCCCTCAGTCTCTGAGGAGGCCTCCTGATCCGGGCCGGATAACGCCTTTCAGGGGTCTCTGGTTCTCGTTGCTGGGGTGACTCATCCACTTGATCTCCTATGGATTAAACATCATCATGTACGTTCGAGTCTGAGGTAGATGCTACAGGCTCAATAAATTCTTCAACTGGTGTCTCTGCCGTAGACATGGGGTCGGCCCTTGTTCTCAATTCCACAAGTTGGTCAGCATGACGTCGTATTACGTTCTCTCCAACGTCTACCATGTACATCAAGGGTCCTTGTCGTGCACGAATTGTTCCAGGTTGCCATTTATCATCCCTATAGTCCCTGGCCAACACTGGTTGTCCTATTTCGAAACTACGAGTGGCCTTGTTATTTACATGCTGGAATTGCTTGTTTTCGACTTCCCTTCGCACATTGGGTTTTAACAAATCCAACCGGGACCGCAACCTTCTGTTATAGAACATTATGGCAGGGCTTTGATTTGTCACTGCATGCGTGGCGTTTCGATACGCCATCAGGAAATTGTCCACCTTGTATTGTAGTGGAATATGGTCTTCACTCATGGCCTTTATTGCCTTTTTGAACGTTTGTACAAATCTCTCGGCCAACCCATTTGTAGCCGGATGATATGGGGCAGATGTATAGTGTTTCACCCCATTCTTTTTCATGAATTTCTGGAATTCTTCTGACACGAACTGTGGTCCGTTGTCTGAACATATTTGCTCCGGCAACCCATTCCTTGCAAATATGGTTCTTAGAACTGCGATCATCTTCTCAGAGGTAGTGGTCGACATCTTAATCACTTCTGGCCATTTAGAATGTGCGTCTACTGCTATCAAAAACATGGAATCCATGAATGGACCTGCAAAGTCGATATGCACACGTTGCCAGGGGGCTGAAGGCCATTCCCACGGATGCAGCGGTGCAATTGAAGGTGCATTTTGAACTTTTTGGCACCCTGAGCAGCTTTTAGTCAGATCCTCTATTTGTTTGTCGATACCTGGCCACCACACATAAGCCCTAGCAAGGCTTTTCATCTTGACTCCCCCCAGATGACCTTCGTGCAATTCTTTCAGAACTCTCTCTCTTAATTTCGGAGGAATAATCACCCTTGTTCCATACATCAATGTTCCTTGACATACGGACAGCTGTTCTCGTCTGGCTGAGAATGCTGGTAACAGTGGTTCGCCATGTGCTGGCCATCCCTTCACTGTCAAGTCGTAGACCCGAGACAGTGTCGGGTCATTTCGGGTCTCTCTCTCAATACCCGCATTGGTGACTGGTAAGCATTCGATGATGGTCGAGTGAAATATCTCGACAGGGTCAACTGCCGGTGCCTCTTCCGCTGTAGGTAGTGGCAGGCGCGACAGCTCATCAGCATTACCATGTTGCTTTGTACCTTTGAATTCAATATCATATTGATGTGCCCCTAGGAAAAGGGACCATCTCTGAAGCCTCTGCGCCGTCATTACCGGAACACCCTTCTTAGGGTTGAAAATGGAAACCAACGGCTGGTGATCTGTCAGCAGCGTAAACTTTTGGCCTTGCAGGTAATGGTTAAATTTCTTAACTCCCCACACGAGGCTGAGAGCCTCCCTATCTATCTGAGCATAGTTGCACTCAGCGGAGGTCAATGACCTGGATGCGAAAGCGACTGGCCTTTCCGAGCCATCTGGAAACTTATGTGAGAGCACTGCCCCGATACCATATGGAGAAGCATCACAAGCTAAGCGAATAGGCAGCGTTGGGTTAAAGTGAGCCAACACTTCCTTAGAGGTGATCAGTGCCTTGCTCTTTTGAAAAGCCCGCTTACAATCATTGCTCCACTTCCATGGTATTCCCATTTGCAAAAGAGTGTTTAGTGGGTGTAACACCGTGGATAAATTTGGAAGAAACTTGTGGTAATAGTTAACCAACCCGAGGAACGACCTCAACTGGGATACATTTTCCGGTGCAGGAGCTTTTACAACAGCTTCGATCTTGTCAGGTGACTTATGGAGCCCCTCCCGGTCAATGACGTGGCCGCAGTACGAGATTCGCTTTTGAAAGAACTCGCATTTCTGGCGATTAACTCTGAGCCCATATTCTTTCAATCTGATGAGCACCTGCTCCAAATTCGTGAGGTGATCCTTATCGTTATCTCCTGTAATCAGGATGTCATCCAGGTAGCATTGTGTGCCTGGAATTCCCTGCAATAGCTGCTCCATGGCCCTTTGCCAAATCGCTGGAGCCGATGCCACTCCAAAAACCAGTCTATTATACCGATATAAGCCCTTATGTGTGTTGATCGTGAGATACTGACGTGACGCTTCATCAACTTCCATCTGTAGGTACGCCTGCGCCAGGTCTATCTTAGTGAAGTGTTTCCCGCCAGACAGCGAAGCGAAGATATCTTCAATCCGCGGAAGCGGATATTGCACCGTGTGAAGAACCGGATTAACAGTGATCTTGAAATCGCCACAGATGCAAACCTTCCCAGGTTCCCCCGGCTTGTTGCTCAATGAATGCTTCATGACAGGAACAATGGGTGTAGCCCATTCACTCCAGTCCACCTTGGACAGTACCCCTGAACGTTCTAGCCCTTCCAGCTCTGCTTCCACAGCAGGTCGTATCGCATAAGGCACCGGTCTGGCTTTGAAAAATTTTGGGTTTGCATGTTCTTCAACCTTGATGGTTGCTGTAATTCCTTTCAGTGTTCCAAGTCCCTGTTGGAACACCTCCTTAGCATCGTCTAAGATTTTGGACAGTCGTTTAGGTTTGACGTCGTCCTCCTTACAGGCATCTACAGTCAGTGCTTGTATGGAATGCCAGTCCACATTTATTCTCCGGATCCATTCCCATCCCAGTAGTGGCGGACTTCCATCAGGTAACACATACTAGTCCATTTTCTGACTTTCTTTACCATTGTAGACCACGTTTACTTTTATCTTTCCTTTGGGGTATACTATTTGCCCCGTGTATGTTTTCAATACAATCTCCGTATCCCTCAGGGGAATGTGCGAGAATAACCTTTTGTAATCTTGCTTATTCATGACCGTTAATGCCGACCCAGTGTCCAATTCCATCTTCACTTGGATTCCTGCTATCCGAAGCGTGACCCAGATAGTTTGGTGGTCTGCTGTGTTACCCACATTATGTATTTTCAGACAACCCAGTTGCTTACTGCTGGAGTCTGAATCCGTCTTCTGTTCATCCGAACTGTTCTCTGTCACCTTGTGTACTTTTTTGTACTTCTCCTGCGGTGACTTTTTGCTGCTGGTCTTCTTTCCTGACCGGCATACTCTCGCTATGTGACCAAGTTTGCCACATTGCCTGCATTCTTTATCTTTGAACCAGCACTGGTTCTGGTCATGCGTTGTCCTTCCGCAACGATAGCACTTTACTGCGCCCAATGCCATTTCATTGGTGCTGAATTCCAATGGCCTTTGCTGTATCTCTGCAGCGCCTCGTGCTGCTGCCTCGTGGGATGCTGCAATGCTGAAAGCTTTGTCCAGCGTAAGGTCCTTTTCCTCTAGCAGTCGCTTCTGGGTTCCTTCCCTTAGGCGCCCACACACAAACTTATCTCTCAGTGCATCTGCTAGTCCTGTTCTGAACGGGCAGTACTTTGATAACTTGCGCAGTTCTGTTAGGAATTCAGCATTGCTTTCTTCTTTAAGTTGAATTCTTTTGTAGAATTTAAATCGTTCTGCTATCAGCTGCGGCGTGGGGTTTAAATGCTCCTGCAGGATAGTAACAATATCCGCGAAACTCTTCCCTACCGGTTTGTCTGGTGTTACAAGGTTCCTTAATAACCCGTACGTCTTCGCACCCATTGAGTTTAATAGGGTTAGTGCTTTCTTATCATCCGGTACCTCATTCGTTGTACAGTAAACTTCGATGCATTCCACATAAGTGGCCCAATCTTCCACATCGTTATCAAAAGCAGTGATGTTACCCGTTTTTGGCATCCTTGCTGAGTTTCTCCTTCCCCTTTGGATATTATTATTATTTTTTAATTTTTATTTTATTTTAAGATGGCGGCTTTTCCCGCGCTTGTCTTCTTCCCCCGCCGACTCAAAATGGCGATTCCTGCGCTGTTGCCGTCCACGCCTCCCAGCGGTCCTTTATTTTCCCCTGCGTTGCTGCTCTTGTTCCCCCGCCGCTCCCGCGGTCCTTGTGGCCATAAACGCTTTTCTGGCTGCTGCGCGTCTCTGCCCGATTGCAGTCCGGCCCGACACCGGCTGTGGTCGTGTTCTCCACCCTTTTCGTCGTTTTCCCTCCCCTTCTCCCACTGACAACTCGGCCGACTTTCCCCCACCGTGCCGCTCGATCGGGCTTACCCGCCACTGACGTAGAAGTGATGCTCACTGATGCTTGACTTCGTGGTCAGCAAACCAACCCGGGTTTCCGATGGCCTCCCGTGCGATGCAGGATGTTGAGGGCGGATGTCCTTTTTCGACGTCCGTGTCTGAGGACGAAGCTTCCTTTGATGCAAAACTGCCGCAAGGTAAGATCAGACTCGTCGCCACTGTTGAGTCTGTGTTTTCAATTGCAGTTATACTGAATAACAGGACACAGACTACAGAAGTAAGTAAACAGGTCTTTAGTGATTGAGGGTCCTCTTTTTATTTGAACCCAAAAAACCCAATTCGACTGTAAATAAACAAAAGTTCAACTAAATCTTAACAAATCAAATTAAAATTTGGTTTTCCGAATTGATGATGCACTCCAGTCCCCGCGGCGCCCACCGGTCGCGGAAATACTCAAGCGTACCGGCGGACACCGCGTGCTCCATCTCCAGGGCCACCCGGGCGGGAACATGGCCGCGGAAGAGAGGCAGGCAATCCGGCTGGACGACCCCCTCGACCGCCCGCTGCCTGGACCAATTGATTGCTCTTTTAGCCAGGCCCAGGAGCAGGCCCACAAGGAGGTCCTCCAGCCTGTCCGCTCCCCTCCGCACCGGGTGACCGTAGATCAAGAGCGTGGGACTGAAGTGCAACCAAAAATCGAGGAGCAGCCCCTTCAAGTAGTGAAAGAGGGGCTGCAACCTCTCACACTCCATATAAACGTGAAACACGGACTCCTCCAGCACGCAAAAAACGCAGGCGGCCTGGGAGTCCGTGAACCTACTTAAAACCTTATTGCACGGGACCGCTCCGTGCAACACCCTCCAGGCCAAGTCCCCGATGGAACAAGGGAGGACTCCCGCGTAGAGAGCCCTCCATTGGGGACCTCCGCCAGTCGGCAAGACGCCACGCCAAGGCGTGTCCAGACGGCAGACGAAGAAGGCAAAGTGGAGAGTGTGCAGGAGCAGCCCGTACAGGAAACCTCTCCACACGGAATGAAAAGGCACGGAGGGTATTTCCTCGAGACGGCTCAAGTTGTGAGGCGCCGGCTCCCGAGGGGAGTTTCGGGGCCGGGCGCCGATGAGGAATTCCGTCCGGACGGGGGTAAGCTCGGACGGGATCGCCCCACGTGCTTGAGCCGCCTCGATACACCTAGTGGAGTCGGGGCCCAGTGCCGCTTTCACCGATTTGATGGCTTCGGCCGCGAGCCGGACATTGTCCCAGGACAGGCGCCATGCCAGCTCCTCCGGCGCCATCCAGCCCGCTCCTCCGACATCGAGCAGGTCCCCGACTTTGGTCACATTGCCAGGCACAGCCCTGCCCTCCGCCAGCCGCCCGAACCCGCGTTCGTGGAGGTGCGGATTCCTGAGCAGCGGCTCCCGAAGGAGAGCCGCCGCTCCTGACGGGGGAGAGCTCCGCCTGGAAGCGACGTAGTTCCAAACCCATGGTAGTTCCTGGTAGAAGACAGGCAGCTCCTGCAGGTCGGCACGCCTACCGCCCACTTTCACAAACAGGAGCTGCGTGTCGTAATTGAGGCCGTGCAGCTGGCGGAAGAAAAACGTCGCCAGCGCACACCATCTCGGAGGAATCTCAACGTACAGGTATCTCTGCAGCGTCTGAAGACGGAAAGTCGCAGCCTGGGTGCGAAGGCACACCAGCGCCTGACCGCCCTCCCTAAGCGGGAGACACAGAACCGCGGCAGAGACCCAGTGCTTCCTTTTGTCCCAGAAGAAGTCGATGAGCTTCTTCTGCATCTTGGCGACAAACGCAGGGGGAGGGATCAAAGTGACCAACCGGTACCACAACATGGCGGCCACCAGCTGGTTTATGACCAGCGCTCGACCCCTGTAGGACAACACTCGGAGCAGTCCTGTCCAGCGTCCTAGGCGAGCGGTGACTTTGGCCTCCAGCTCTTGCCAGTTCGCCGGCCAGGCGTCCTCGGCAGGGCTAAGGTAGACTCCCAAATAGAGGAGGTGCGTGGTGCTCCAGACGAAGGGCCTGAACTCCTCCGGCAGGGAGTCCACCCACCACTGACCCACCAGGAGTCCGGAACATTTCTCCCAGTTGATCTTGCCGGAGGATGTGTCCGAGTAAATCTGCTGGCATTCCCGCATCCTCCGCAAGTCAGCGGGATCCATGACCGTGAGGAGCACGTCATCGGCGTAAGCCGAGAGGACCACCTCCACGCCCGGCCCTTGCAGAGCCAGTCCCGTCAACCTCTTCCGCAAGAGGCGCAGGAATGGCTCCACGCAAATGGTGTATAACTGACCAGACATGGGCATCCCTGACGCACCTCCCTCCCGAAGCGAAGGGGCGCCATCAAGGACCCATTAACTTTAATCAGACACTCTGCGGCGGCGTACAGAAGTCGGATCCGGGCGACGAAATGCGTCCCGAACCCGAAAGCGCGCAGGGTCCCGAAGAGATACTCGTGATCCACCCTGTCGAACGCCTTCTCCTGATCCAGGGAGAGGAAGGCGACCGACAGACCAACCCTCTGGGAGTGGTGGACCAGGTCCCAGACCAGATGGATGTTATCGTGGATAGTCCGGCCCGGGACCGTGTAGGACTGGTCGGGGTGGATCATGTGGGCCAGCACGGTGCCAAGGCGAGCAGACATGGCCCTGGCAAAGATTTTATAGTCCGTGCTGAGGAGGGAGACCAGGCGCCAGTTCTTAAGGATGCGGAGATCGCCCTTCTTAGGCAGCAGGACAATGACCGCCCTGCGCCAAGAGAGGGGCATCTCCCCGGTCGCCAAACTTTCCCCCAGGACCCGCGCGTAGTCGCCCCCCAAGACGTCCCAGAACGTCCTGTGGAACTCCATGGTCAGCCCGTCCAGCCCCGGGGACTTTCCCCTAGAGAGCTGGCGGAGGGCGCCGGTCAGCTCCGCCAGGCTTAGCGGCGCGTCCAATTTTTCGGCGCCCTCCGGACTGACCTTCGGCAAGTCCTCCCACAAAACTCTGCACGCATCCTCGCTGGACGGATCCGGAGAGAACAGAGCCCCGTAGTAGGCGCGGGTCTCCGCGCTGATTCCCTCCGGATCCGAGACCAGAGATCCGTCGTCGGCCAGTAGCCCCAAGAGCTGCTTACGGACCCCCCGTCTTTTTTCCAGTGAGTAGAAGAAGGGGGAGCCGCGGTCCAGGTCCCGCAGGAGCTGGATCCGCGACCTCACGTACGCGCCTCAGGACCCGACGAGCTGCAGGTCCTTCAGCGCGCCCTTCTTCTCTTCGACACCTTCCGCAGGGCCGGGTCCTCGACGACTTGACCGAGACGGGACTCCAGGTCGAGCACCTCCTTCTCCAACCGCCCGACCTCGGCCTCCCGCCTCTTGGTCGACCCCTTCGCGTACTCCTGATAGAAGAGACGGACGTGAGCCTTGCCCACGTCCCACCATAGCCTCAAGGAGGGGAAGCCCCCCTGCTTCCTTCTCCAGTCGGCCCAGAAACGACAAAACGAATCCCGGAACCGCGCGTCCTCCAGCAGCAGGTTGTTAAAGTGCCAGTACGCGGACCCCCCCCGTTCGCGCAGGTGGTGGTCTGTGCACTGCACCGGCCGCATGGAAGCCGCCGGAACGCAGGAGACTTACGCCCGGGAAATGTAGAGGCGGTCGATTCTGGACCCTCCTCCTCCAGACCTCACGCTAGTGAAGGCGCTGGAGTCGGGATGAAGATTTCGCCAGACGTCCACCAAGTCGAAGGACCCGACCAGGTCCCTCAACTTCTCCATCGCCGGCGGGCATCGCGGGGGACCCGGACGGTCCCTCACCTCGAGGGTGCGGTTAAAATCCCCCCCGAGGATGACGCACTCGCCCACGTCGATGGAGCCCAGAAGAGCGGACACTTCTTCAAAGAAGCGCACTTGCTGCGCACCGGCCTGAGGGGCATACACGTTCACTAGATGGAGCGGCACGCCCCCCAGGCGAACAGTGACCTGCAGCAAGCGGCCCGGCACGTGCTCCTTGACCCCCAAGATCTCCGGCTGAAAATGCGGGGCCAGCAAGATAGCCACCCCGCTGGAATTATTGGAGAGGTGACTCATGCTGACCCCTCCTTGCCACTCCAGCAGCCACGTGGCTTCGTCTCCCGGAACAGTGTGGGTTTCTTGCAGGAAGCACACCGCATACTTCCCGTCCCGAAGGACCGAGAAGTTATTGAATCTGTGGCGCGCATCCCTGCTGCCGTTGATGTTGAGGCTGGCTATGGTTATCTCCATGTCAGAAGCATAGTGCAACCTCTACCTACACCTAACGGGTGGAGGAAGGGCAGCCACTGGTCAGCCGCCACTTCCTCAGCAGCCCAGTGAGAAACGTTCTGAGCCGACGCAGCTCAAGCGGGTTCACACCCTCGTCCGCGCCCATGATCTTAACGGCGGCGCGGATGGATACGATGAGCAGCGCCAGCTCCGACCACCTGTCGAGGGCCAGCCGGACCTTATTGCGCCGACCCAGGCACCTGGTCATAAAATCCCGGAGTTCCCTTACGGGAATGAGGGGAGACTCGGCAAGGGGCACGAGGTCATCCATCGCCTCGTCGGCGCTGGAGTCTGAATCGTGCTCCGTGCCCATCACCGAGTCCCCATCCTCCTCCAGGGGGTCGTCACCAGCGGCCGACCCGTCCACCGCGCAGTGCGCAGCGAACGGCTCGGCCGCACCAGCCAGCCCCGCCTCCGCCCGGATCCCACCCCCAGGATCGGCGGCAGAGGATTCCTCCCTGGGCTCCTCTAGGGGTGCTGGGCCAGAAGACAGCGGCGGTTCAGAGCTCCCCTCTGCCCCAGACGCCGGAACGACTGGAGAAACCGGGGAGAGAACAATTTCCAGCTCCTCCAGTACGTCCGGCACCAGAGACGTAGCCAGGGGCCCATCCTCCTCCCCGCCACCAACCGCCGACCCAGCGGATGGGGTGTTCTGAATAAAATCCTCAACCAGGTCGAGCAGCCCCTGGGAGATGTCCGGGTCGCATTGGGCGAGCTCATTATCCCCGAGCTCGCCCGACCCAGACCCCAGGCCGCCCGACCCGGCGAGGGGTAACGGCACCGATAGAACGTCAATTTCGTTTTCCGCCGCGGGTTGTTCCGCGACCCCCCCCACGGGCAGGGTCTCGTCCCCAGCCCCGGGAGGCACGCGCCGGACAGACACATCTGCCTCAGCCTCCCGAGGGACAGGCGACCCCTGCCGATCGCTGGTGATGGCAACAGCAGGGGGGGGGGGCGCAGAACCCGCGGCGGGCGACGACTCCCCCTGCTCGGAGGGACCTTCCTCCTCCCGGCCCTCCTCCTCTTCCAGGGGGTCGTGCCTTCTTTTTAGCACGGAGGGAGCGAGGGAGACCTCCATACCTGCAAAGGCCTCCTCCTCAGCTCCCTCCGGCGGAGCAGGTTTATCGGGTTCCTCGGGCCCGAGCCCGGCCGCAGGTATTGGCGTTACCGCTGCGGTGGTTGCGGCCACAGGCTCGGGCACGAGGCCCCTCCCGCTCGCGTCTGCCCCGATCAACTCCGCGAGGAGCGCGGGTGTAAGGGGCTCAAGGGGCAAGGGCTGGCCATCCACGGGGGGACCCGCCCTAAGGTGTTTCTTTTTTCCCCGCGCCTTCCTTCCGGCCGGACACGCTCCCTCCCCCCCGCCGGAGGCCTTGGTGGCATCGGCCCCCGACGTCAACCGCGCATCAAACGTTCTTGACGCACGGGCAGACCCGGGGGAGGAGCGGCGGCGGCGCCAGCCTCGGCCGCACGAGATGATCCGGCGGCCTTGGAGGCGGGGCAGTTCTTCCTGATGTGCCCCACCTCCTTGCAGGCGTGGCACCGCACACCGTCCGATGTCCAAAAGACGCAATAGGCGCCGGAAGGAGAAGACGTGGCAAAGGCTGGCCTCCCGGAAGCCGAGCGGGATGGGTGTGATCCCCAACCTCACCTCCCCAAGTTGACGCAAATGGGGAAGGAGGAGCTCACCAGGAACATAAGGTGGGACGTTGGAAACGACAATCCTCTGCGCGGTGGCCTCAAGAGGATCCACCGGCAGGAATGTCCCGCCCACGGTGAGCCCCTTGGTGACGGCCAGGGACTCCGCCCGCTCCGACCCCAGAAAGAATACAGCCTTCCCATACATTTTTGAGGCCGCGACGATGGCTGAGGGGCCGACAACCCCAGCCATGGCTTTGACGCACGCCTCAATGGTCATAGTGGGGTGAGTGTAGCTCTTCACCCCAAGCCTTTTTGTTTTAATCTAAATGGTGACGGGGCAGCAGAAGCAGCAGGAGCAGCTGTGGCTGTGGCTGCCACTCCCGCATAAGTCCTGACTTGCCCCGCCACCGGCGAAGATGCAGTCGCCATTCTGGGGTGCTTTTATAAGGGCTACACTCACCCCAAGTCACAGGCCTGAAGGTTTTAATGGCCTCGGGTAATTTTTTTGTCCTCTATTGAGCAGAGGGAGCTGATTAAAATGAAGACACACCTCTCCCCTTACTGATTGAAATTGGGAGAGGGGCCTTCCCACCTCCGCTCAATAGGCAATTAATAAAAAAGAGATGAAACTGAGGTGCCTTAGAGAAATAGGCAGAGAGAGACAAAGAGAGAGAGAGAGGGGGGTGGGAAGGAGGGAGGCCGCAAGGGCAGTGTTGCCACTCAGGATGGTGGGTGGGTGTTGGCAGGGGTGCACTCTCCGATGGAGTTTAAAAGTCTTTGGTGGTGGTGGTCTTCTGGCAGGGGGAGAAGATGTCTTCACCTGGGAAAGCTGGAGATGCCCAGGCTCAGTCCTGCAGCAGGTCTTAACGATGCAATTAATGAAATTAAAGACTTCACCTGGGCAGCTCCAGCTCTCCCAGGCCAGGCAATAGAAGGGATGCTAATTAGTGGTGTGCGTGGCCTAGCTTTTAACAAGAGCCACACACACACACAGCACACCCCTTGATGATCCGGCCTTGCTTCTTCTTTTCTCCCCCCACCTAAAATACAAAGTCTTTGGGAGAGTGCCCCAAACAACACCCACCTGTAGATGTTCAGAATGATGTTTCTTCCCTCCTTCCAAACAGTTGGTTGTTTCCTGCTGAAGTTGGTTTCTCTCCCCTCTCTCCCTCTCCTGAAGTGGAGGCCAATTTGGGGAGGCAGTGATAGGAAAGGCCCCTCCCCTGGTTGTTGTTGATGCTGGCCTCCTTTCTCCTTCTCCTCCTCTGTCCTATCTCTCCAGGCACCGCAGTTGCTTTGATGATGGTGGAGGAGGTGGAGGTGGTGGTCTATCGTTCTCCTCCTCCTCTTCCTGGTCAGGAGACCACCACTTTCCACTCTCCACGTTTGGCTGCTCCTTCTCCTCCTGCTGACTGAGGCAGCTGCACAGCCAGAAATGCACTGTGATTGAGGGTCCTCTTTTTATTTGAACCCAAAAAACCCAATTCGACTGTAAATAAACAAAAGTTCAACTAAATCATAACAAATCAAATTAAAATTTGGTTTTCTGAATTGATGATGCACTCCAGTCCCCGCGGCGCCCACCGGTTGCGGAAATTCTCAAGCGTACCGGCGGACACCGCGTGCTCCATCTCCAGGGCCTGTGATTGAGGGTCAGGGCTGAACTGAGATACACTTTGCTCCGCAGGGTTTATATACCGGTGTGGTCACCACCGGTACTACAATGTACAGGAGCCATCAAAAAGTAGTCCATCACCTTAAGGTATCCTCTTAAGGTGGTACAGGTTACATACACTACAGGCGTGGCTCCCTTAGCGAGTGGACCTTCGGGTGGGACCTTCGCTCTCACAGCCCGTGGCTCTTCCACGACTGTAGGCTTCGGCTCCCTCCCCTCAGGCTCCGCCCCTTCGGGAATTGGGTCTGTGGCAGACGGTTCCTCCTCACCTGTCCCTACAGGTGGAGAATCTCTGCCCCCAATTTCTACCTCCCCCACGCTCGAGTCGAGGGCGGGATCTCCGTCCTCCGACTCCACCTCTTCCAGAATCGTACCGAGGGCGGGACCTTGTTGTTCGGGCCCCTCCTCGTCCGAGTCCCAGGCCATCGGAGAAAGCTCCCCCCAGGTGGGCGGGACCTCCTCTCTTTCCAAGCAGGCTACAACGCCAGCTTGTGTGGTCTGTGACTCATCGCGCGCCTCAGGCTGAGGATCTTTATCCTCAGACCTGGCTTCGGTTGCTGATGCTGTTGCACCCGGTTTAAACAGTTTGCACTGATTGATGTGAAACCATTTAGTGCGCCGGGGCAACTTCACTGCATATACCATGGGGCTGGCTTTGTCTACAATGCTGTAGGGCCCCATGTACAGTGGTTCTAAACTCCCTACTCAGGCATAGTTTCTCACCATGACCTGATCTCCAACTTCCCACTCGATTGTCTTTCGGGGTTCAAGCAGCAATCGGTTCCCCTGATGCTGCCTCCCCGTGTTCCCAACCGCTTGCCCATAGATCTGTTTCAGGCGCTCGAAAAGGTTCCAGGCAAACTTGTCCCAATTCACCTCTTGGAGCTGCCCCTTAGTGAGCACCGGGGCTAATACATGGGTGGGGGTTCGCATGACTCTTCCAGTCATTAATTTGTGCGGGGAGTACCCTGTACTTTTAGACTGGCTAGCCCGGATCCCCATGAGGACTAGAGGCAAGGCCTCCGCCCATTTCTGGGGCGAGTCCCTCGTCTCCTTCCTCAGCTTTTCCTTTAAGGTGCGGTTCATGCGTTCCACAATCCCAGATGACTGCGGGTTGTGGGCCACGTGCCACTTCCCTTCAATGCCTAAGAGCATGAGGGTGTCCTGCATCACTTGGCCAGTGAAATGAGCCCCTTGGTCAGACTCCACGAATCGTGGTAGTCCCCACCGCGAGAACACCTCCCGGACCAAGATCCTGGCAGTACTAAGTGCCGTGGCTGTTCGGCATGGGAAGGCTGCCACCCATTTGGTGAACACATCCACCAGGACAAGGCAGTACTTATAGCCTCCCTGGGCGGTGGGCAGGGGCCCGATGTAGTCGACCTGTATCGACTGCCATGGTCCCTCTACCTTCCTGATATGCCCCATGGGTACCTTCCTTTCTGGGGGTCTGGGTTGTTTGCAGCGCACACTAGGCAATTGGCGCAGAACTCGCGGACATCATCCCGAAGTCCCGGCCACCACCCCGCCTGTTCCACCCGTTGCTAGGTGACCTCAGGCCTGGGGTGTCCTGCTCCTGGACCCTCGTGGGCCAGTTGAAGGAATTCCCTCCGGTGCTGCTGCGGCACAACCCACTGTTCCTCTCGGAACAGCATGCCTTCCTTGATGGAGAGGGCTGCTGTACCGTATGGACCCTCTACTTCCTTGCCCTCAGTGATGGCCTTGAGGACTGTTTTTAGGGCGGGATCTAGGGTTTGGACGGTCTTGAGGTCTGGGGGCAGTGTTACCCCTGTGGTACCCTGAGTCCCATCCCTGCCTCGGATCACTGCCACGGGTTTGGCCCCATAGGGATCCCAAAAGGTACCGGTGCGGGCACCCTCCCTGGCTAGCGTATCCGCTTGCTGATTACCCTCACCGCGGGGTTCCGTGGAGGAATGGGCCTTTACCTTGTGGATAAAGACTTCCCCCTTCTTTCCCACCGCAGCTAAGATCTTTGCTAACAAGGGCTTCACGGTTAAGGGTCGCCCGTCCGCAGAGGTATATCCATGGCGGGACCAGATGGCTAGGTACTCCGTACATGAGTTGCATGTGAACATGCTGTCCGAGCAGATCGTGTATGGGGTGGGGAAGATCTCGGGGTGTGTAACGACATACACTACCGCCGCCAGTTCAGCCTGCTGAGCGCTCATGGTGCTGGGGAGTTTGATCGCCAGGGCAATGCTTGCCGCGTGGTCATAAACTCCACACCCTGTGAGTCGTTCGCCAGCTGATACCGTGCTGGAACCGTCTACGTAGATCTCGCGGCCCGTGGGATGTATCCCAGCCTGTAAACCTACGTTCACCTCCCATACCCCTTCTACGGAACACCGATGGGCTGTTCCGGGATATACCATGTTAGCCGCGAGCTTGGGCTCGCAGAGACCCTTCACCTTCAGCTCCATCTGTGAAAGGAGGAGGGTCCAGCGCGCAATGCATGCACTGCTTACTGTCCCATCCTTAATCCTTCCATCTAGAAGCATTCGGGTAGGTGTGTGATGGGTGAGGAGAGTGATGGGGGAGGTGCCTGTGAAGATCAGAGATCTTTTCACAGCCCAATGCGTGGCCAAGAGATGCCGCTCGCAATTGGAAAAGCTCCTTTCCACATAAGTGAGCACCCTGGAGGAATAGACCACTGGCCTCAGCTTGCTGTGTCGCTCTTGAAGCAGTACAGCGCTCAAGCTATCCCCGCTAGCCACTACCTCCAGGAAAAACTCCTCTCCCCCATCTATGGCCCCCAGGGCTGGCGCGGTCTGCAAGTCTCTCTTGAGTTTCTCAAACACTGCCTGGCAACCCTCATCCCAGGACCACTCCACTCCCTTGTGTAGGAGTCGGAGCAGCGGGGCTGCTGTGGCTGCATAGTCCTCAATAAAGTCTCTGCAGTACCCGGTCAGTCCCAGAAAGGACCTCACACCCGTTACGGTGTTGGGGATCGGTAGATTTTGCACCGATTCCCGCCTGGCCTTATCTATGGCTCTCTCACCGGCGCGGATGGTCAGACCCAGGAATTTCACTTCCTGCTGGCCGATCCGTGCCTTCTTTGGGTTTACTTTGAAACCCTTTCTCCCTAACAGCTCCAATAACTCGGCCAATAGTGGGCCATGCTCCTCTCTCGAGTCTGTGAACAGGAGCAGGTCGTCCACATACTGCACTAGCTGATTGGGCTGGCTGAACTCTTTTAAACTCCCTGCCATGCATTGATGGAATATGCTGGGGCTGTTGTGGAAACCCTGTGGCAAACAGTTCCAGGTGTACTGTTGCCCAATAAACGTAAAGGCAAACTTGTACTGATCCTCCCTCCTTAAAGGGATGGACCAAAACCCATTAGAGATATCCAGTACCGTGAACGTGGTCACGGAGGCTGGAATACTTCCTATCAGGTCGGCAACTGCTGCTACTGTTGGCGCGCAGGCTGGGATGTTGCTATTGAGGACTCTGTAGTCCACTGCGGCTCTCCAGGAATCGTCCGGCTTCTTCACCGGCCATAACGGAGAGTTCACATGGGTGGCTATCGGTCTCAACACGTCCTGCTGCACCAGTGAAGATATTGCTGTCTCCATGTCGGGCTCCGCTTCCCGGGGGAAGTTATACTGTTTTTGGGGTCGAGCCATGGGGTCCCTGTCTACGCTGACCTCAAACCCGGTGACCCTCCCGCAATCGTGCTTGTGAGTGGCAAACGTCGCCAGGTGGTCACACACGAATGCCTGCAAATCTTGTGGGACGCCCGTGACCATGAGCTCGAGGTCATAGCCCTCTTTTGGCTTCACGGTACACAGGGTCCCTCTTTCTCCTTCCCCTGGGATGACGACTACCTGGCCTGGCTCACCCTTACCCGCTCCCCAAAGACAATGGTTTCTTAGGTCCACGAGGATCCCGTGTTCGACCAAGAAATCGGACCCGAGGATCCCTTTCCATTTCTCCACCTCCCACTTCATCAGTATACACCTCCACTTGGTGCGGAGTGGTCCTAAATGAATGGAGAGGGGAATGGAATGTGCGCCAGCCTGTTCCTTGCCTGCGAAACCCGACAGAATATATGGAACCCCGGTGGACAGAGGCGAGGTGGCGGGGTTATCTGTGTGGACCACGGTGCACGATGCCCCCGTATCCAACAAATAGGTCCCTTTTACCTCCTGCACCTCCATCTCCACGAGGGGTCACCTCCATATATCATATCGCAGCGCACACAAGTAAACGGGCTGCGCCGGCTCTAGTCATTTGGGTACAGCGGTTGGGGTTTCGGGAGCGACAAGACCGGTGGTGACGGCTACTTTCCCCTGCGAAGTCATCAGAGACCGCATTGTCTCTAAAATTGATTCAATCGCAGCGGGATTCATAACTGCACCAGCTCCTTGCGCTGGGGCAGGGGCTACGGCTTGGGTTTGGGCTGGTGCTGGGGCAGCGGTCTGGGCTTGGGCTTGGGCTGCGGGAAATCTCCCTTTATTATCCTTCCACGGATTTCTACAGTCCTTGCGCCAATGTCCATCCTTCCCACACCCGTAGCAATTGAGCTTGGCTTGGATAGGGCGATTCCCCTCCTGACGCCACTCCTGCTTGCTTGGGGCTGCGGGTTTTGCCTCATGCACCTTTCCCTTCTGGGGTGGTGTTTCCTGACCTCTACAATTTTTATACGCTACATTCAACTGATGGAGTACCGTCTCTTCCGTGACACCGGGACCTTGGGGATCAAACCATGATCTGGCTAGGGCCCGTATCTCTGGCAAGCTGTTGGTGACCAAGCAACGGAGCCAATGAACCCGCTGTTCGTTGCTCATTAAAGCCCGTTCAGGCATACCCGGACAGCTGTGTCGATATACTGGCCACAGCCTTTCTGCAAAAACCCGTGGGGGTTCTCCAGATAGCTGCACGGTCCCTTCTACGTGGTCGAACGGACTACCGTCGTCCACTCCCATTACCTCTAAAACTTCCTCCCTGAGATCCGTATACCCTTTCTGTCCCCTCTTGCCATCCTCTGAGAGGCACTGAAGGATCGTGGGATCCAGGGAGAAAAGCAACAGTTTGACCTGTTCCTGATCATCGCAGTCATTGATGGCTGCTGTTTCCTCTATCTCTCTGAAATGAATCAAGGGATCTCCCTTTACTGTGAGTCGTGTGAGGAGGCTCACCATGGACCTTAATTGCGGGCCAGCGTAGGGCACCACGAGCTGGTTCTGGTGGGGTCCGACACTGCCATCGGCAGCGTTGGGACCGAACCTCTGGTGCTGAGCGGGACACATTGGTGCCGGTCCCGGCTTTTCGACCAGTGGTTCTCCCACACACTCCACCTCAGCTACCTCCTCTTTCGCTACCCCCTCCTTTTCCGACCAAGTCTCACTATAGCTCGGCGGTGCTGAGGGCTCGGTGGCTGGTACCACAATTACCTCAGCTGGAATCGGCTGTTTAGATTCCTTTAAAAAGTCAATGTGACTGGCTTTCGGGCTGACGAGACACACCATGCCTCTTGCCTTAACCAAGGCCGTTCTTAGGTCCTCTATGGTCTTTTGGCAGGGTCTGTGGTCTGTGCTCTCAAACCCGTGCTCGAGGGCTAGCTTGTAAGCTGCCTTAACCTCCACTACTCTCTTCTCCTGCGCTCTTAGCAGTTGTGCGAGGCGGGCGCTTTTCTCCCGTATCCTCGTTTCATTAATCTTTGCCTCAGTAACCTGGCACTCCAGGCACTCTATCCTAGCCTGATGTTGACCAGCTACCACTTGGCATTCCTGATTCAGCACGTGAAGTGCTGTGATGAGTTTTTCCCCACCCATGGCCTTTTCCTCTATCTCTGCTGCCTGGGTTGTGATCTTGGCTGCCTGTGCTGCAACGACCCGGTCCAAAATCTGGACCTGCTTCTTGTAACACATCAGCCACACTGCCTTTTCCACTGACTTCTTATGCTCTTTGCTCTCTGTCCACCTGATGGCTGCGTCCACCGGACGCCCATCCAGCAAGAGATCGGAAATCCACTGTTTAGTGAGATTTACCTTGCCAAAGACATAATCCGCTATCCTCTCATCCATTGCATTTCGACCATTCAAACTTGGATCTACAACATTGCAATCCTGCTGCCAGAGTCCTGCCACGGTCGCCATTTTCTGTAAGGGTTTTCGTTTCTCGAGAGGTTTCACTGCGGTTTCTCTCTCTAGAGGCCTCTCTCTCTTGCACAGTAAACCTTGAGTGGTTCAACCCACTCGCCCCTTAGATTCTGTACTCTGGACTTAGGCGCAGGAACTACAATGTAGAGAAAACTCGTGTAGACCAAGTTTGATGAAACAAAATGAAATTTTATTGCATAAGGAAAAATATCAAATCAAATGCAAGCAGATGAGGGAGTACATGGGAGGGAAAAACACACAAACAAATCATAACGACACAGTACTAACTAAGGCAAATACAGGCATCTTATACTCTACAAAGATCATCATGAAATAAGGAAACACACAGAATATCGAGGGACAACAACTCATGTTAATTGTACCCTTAAATCCACCCCCTTATTAAACCTATCTAGATCTGATTGTGAAGGGCCAGAAACATGCTCACCAATCCCACTAGAAAGTGCAAGGTTTTGAAATCGAGTCTGTGTTTGGTCCTTTCAGGCGTCTCGTCTCCACGTGGACCGTGGAGTCCCTGCGAGCTGCGCCACACCTCTCTCCTGAGGTGGGGGTCAGGGGCGGCTGGACACCGGTGGGCCTGGATGTCGGCGGGGTCGAGGATTGTCGGCTCGACCCTGGTTAGAGGAGCCTTGGGCTGGTATGGCCCCTTTGCTTTCGGTTGCGGCCCGGGGATGGTCGATGATCTCCCGATGGTTTTCCCCGGGGTGGGACGCTGGTTTCGAACAACTTTCTTTATGCAGTCATAATTCTTCTTCCTCCTCCGATGGTGGAGAGGGGTCCGCTGATCTTTCCCCAAACCAGCTCCTCTTTGCCCAGCTCAAAAGCTGGACCGGCTGCTGAGGCTGCAATGACTGTCCAACTGCCACCTGTAAACTGTCTTTCAGCTCGACTCTCCTTGTGACTGTTCCAGCTTGCCTGTCGTGTCGAGAGAGTGTCTCTCAAAAACCTGCCCCAACTGCCGAAAAGTCTCTCCAGATATACCTTTCTTCCAGAGGCTTCACTTCCCGCCCAAAATCAGGTTAGTCTTTGTTTTAATTTTGGCGGGCTGAGAGCACAGTGGGGTAGTTATTATATTTAAAATGTCTTAAACGGCTGGTAACAGGCCCATCTCTGGTTTGAAATTACCTCCATTGTTTTGAATGCCCTGCTGATCTCGTTATCTAGTCCTGGGTGCTGTTCTCATGAATATGAAATTGTCCCCTTTTGTCTGGGGCAACATCTTGATGGCCTCTGTCTCCAGGCCGATCTTGACTAGATCTGCATCTAATCCATATGCATACTGTAATGTATATACCTTTAAGGGGGAACTACTTTTTACAGCTCATGTATACTGTAGTACTGGCAGTGACCACACCTGTATATAGCACTGAGTAGTAATCTGTACAGGCAGTTCCAGTGTGAGTCACGTTTAGTAAACACCTGTTGTACCGTCTCGCCTGCAGTCTGTGTCTTATTATACACGGACACAACATTGGCGACAAGGCAAGTTCGAACCTACCTGCAACTCTGCATCACCTCCCGGGGATTCGTTCCTGGAGATCAGTGGATTGGAGGTCAAGGCCAGAGACTCGGGCGTCGACCACAGGCAACCGCCCAGTCATCCAGCAGAGACTCGAGAATTGTGGGGGAGGCTGTCGAGAGCCAGGCTTGGCTTTCCAGTCGAGGTGGTCCAGCGAAACGGGCTGGCAACAGGTAGTGCGCAGACCCTTCCCGGATAGCGGCGGGCTAGAGCCCAACCGAACGGCACAGCAAAGGCCCGAGCAGCGTCGACGGGGGAGAGAAAGAGAGAGAGGGCAGAGTGCACAGTGTGCAGCCGGTGTTCAGGGGCCGAGCAGCGTCGAAGAGAGGGAGAGAGAGACGCGCAGAAACCCGCGAGGCGCCGCCATTGCCACGAGGACTGCCGAGAGCGGCGTTGGCAGCAGCGCAGGAGAAGCGCGCAAAACCTACAGGGCGCCGCCATTGCCACGAGAACCGCCGGGAGCGGCGTTGGCAGCAGCGGGGGAGGAAGGAAAGCGCGGGAGACGCCATTTTAAGCCATTGGGAGACGCCATTTTAAACCACACCCAAAATGCCGAAGAGTGGCAGTATCACTGCATTTGACAATGAAGTCGAAGATTGGACTACATATGTCGAACGAATAGAGGTGTACTGCAAGGCAAATGAGGTGTCAGATGACAAGAAAGCATCGGTATTGTTAAATTTAATGGGTGCAAAGACGTATGGTTTATTACGAAATCTAGTAACCCCAACGAAGCCAATGGAAAAGAGTTTTGAAGACATAGTAACGCTACTACAGGAACATTTAAACCCCACACCGCTGCTGATAGCAGAAAGATTCAAGTTTCACAAACGGTACCAGCATAAGGATGAAAGCAATGCTGATTATTTAACAGAACTGCGCAAACTATCGAAACACTGCCAGTTTGGAGCGGGACTGGCAGATACCTTAAGGGACAAGTTTGTGTGTGGGCTTCAAAGGGAAGGAACCCAGAAACGGCTTTTATCTGAAAAGGACCTTACGCTGGAAAAGGCTTTCAGCATTGCGGTATCATATGAAGCAGCAGCACGGGGCGCTGCAGAGATACAACAGAGACCGCAAGAATATGGCACAAACAAAATGTCATATGGAACAGAGAAGTGCTATCGCTGCAGCAGAACAACACATGACCAGAATGATTGCTGGTTCAAAGACAAAGTGTGCAGACAGTGTGGAAAAGTAGGACACATAGCACGAGTCTGCAGGTCGGGAAAGAAAACCAGCAATAAGAAACCTACCAAAGGAAAGTACAAGAAGGTACATAAGATGAAGGAGAATAGTTCAGACGAACAAAAGAGTGATAATGACTCCGAAAGCAGGGAACTGAGTTGTCTGAAACTACATAATGTGATCACAACGGAGGATCACCGAACCATTTGGGTCACTCTCAAGATAGCAGGAGTCCAGGTAAAGATGGAATTGGACACAGGATCAGCCCTAACAGTCATAAACCGATGGGACTACGAGCGGCTATTCTCACACATACTCTTGAGAGACACAAAAATTATTTTGAAGACGTACATGGGGCAAAAAGTCTACCCCAAAGGAAAAATAAGGGTGGCCGTTATATATAACGGTAAGGAAACACCAAAACTAGACCTGTATGTATTGCAAGATGGAGGACCACCATTACTGGGACGTGAATGGATCCGGAAAATACAACTGGATTGGCATTCCATACAGGCACTGACTGTGGCTGACAAAAAGGATGACGACGTCACACCTGGGCGACTGTCAAAGATCCTAACTGACGCGAAAGAAGTGTTCCAGCAAGGACTCGGAACACTAAAAGGCATGACAGCGACGATTAAAATTGAAGAAAACGCAAGCCCAAAATTTTTTAAGGCCAGACCGGGACCTTATGCGATCCGCCCAGCCGTCCAAGCAGAGCTGGAGAGTCTGGAACATTCAGGTGTACTGTCCAAGGTAGACTGGAGCGAGTGGGCTATACCCATCATCCCTGTGATGACAAAGTCATTGAGCAGCATGCCTGGGGAACCAAGGAAGGTTCGCATCTGTGGGGACTTTAAGGTAACAGTGAACCCGGTCCTTCACACCGTACAATATCCACTTCCGCGGATTGAAGATATTTTCGCCTCGCTATCTGGAGGGAAATGCTTCACTAAGATTGATCTGGCCCAGGCGCATCTGCAAATGGAGGTAGAAGAAGCATCAAAAAAATACCTCACAATCAACACCCATAAAGGTCTCTACCAATACAACCGGCTGGTATTCGGGGTAGCATCAGCTCCGGCTATTTGGTGGAGGGCAATGGAACAAGTCCTGCAAGGGATCCCAGGGACCCAGTGTTATTTGGACGACATCCTGGTCATGGGCGAAAATGACAGTGATCACCTTGCCAACCTGGAGCAGGTGCTCACTAGATTGCAGGAATATGGGCTCCAAGCTAACCGCCCCAAATGCGAGTTTTTTAGAAAACAGATCTCGTATTGTTGCCACGTTATCGATAAAGAGGGGTTACATAAGTCCCCAGAGAAGATTGAGGCACTAGTCAAGGCTCCAGCACCGGAAAATGTGCCACAACTGAGGTCGTTCCTCGGGCTGGTAAACTACTACCATAAGTTCTTGCCAAATTTGTCTACAATACTACACCCACTGAACACCCTACTGCAAACTGGGGTGCCATGGAACTGGAGTGACGAATGTAGACGAGCTTTCCAGAAGAGCAAAACACTAATCACATCGAAAGAGGTATTGGCCCATTACAACCCAGCATTACCAATTCGGTTGGCATGTGATGCGTCACCCTACGGCATTGGAGTGGTGCTGTCGCACAAATTCTCGGACGGCTCAGAGAGGCCAATAGCCTTTGCGTCACGATCACTAACCTCAGCCGAGCGTAACTACGCCCAGATTGACAGGGAGGCCCTAAGCCTAGCGTGGGAAGTGAAAAAGTTCAATCACTATCTGCACGGGCAGAAATTCACCTTGCTGACTGATCACCAGCCTCTTGTCTCCATTTTTAATCCGAAGAAGGGCGTTCCGGTGATGACTGCACAACGACTACAAAGATGGTCACTTTTTCTAGGGGCGCACCACTATGAGATTGAATATAAGGGCACGAAACAGCATGGAAATGTTGATGGGCTATCACGCCTGCCACTGCCTACTGCGGAGGAAGCACCAGCAGTGGACCCTGTCGAAATATTCCATTCGACTATAGTTGAATACCTACCGGTAACTAACGCTTGTATCGAAAAGGAAACCCGAAATGACCCGACACTGTCTCGGGTATATGATTTGACGGTGAAGGGATGGCCAGCACATGGCGACTCACTGTTGCCAGCATTCTCGACAAGGGGAGAACAGCTGTCAGTGTGCCGGGGGACCTTGATGTGTGGATCCCGAGTGGTAATTCCACCCAAGTTAAGGGATAGAGTGCTCAATGAGCTTCATGAGGGTCATCTGGGAGGGGTAAAAATGAAAAGCCTAGCCAGGGCTTATGTGTGGTGGCCGGGAATCGATAAACAAATCGGGGACCTGACCAAGAGATGCTCAGGATGCCAGAAAGTCCAAAATGCACCACCACAGGCCCCTCTACACCCATGGGAGTGGCCCTCATCTCCATGGCAACGGGTGCATATTGATTTTGCTGGTCCATTCATGGACTCAATGTTTTTAATAGCCGTGGATGCGCACTCGAAATGGCCTGAGGTCATCAAAATGTCCTCCACCACCACGGAGAAAACTATTGCAGTCCTACGGACCATTTTTGCTAGGAATGGCTTGCCAGAACAGATTTGCTCCGACAACAGACCACAGTTTGTGTCCGAAGAGTTCCGGAGGTTCTTGAAAAAGAATGGGGTGAGGCATTACACATCCGCCCCGTATCATCCAGCCACAAATGGATTGGCTGAGAGGTTTGTACAAACCTTTAAGAAGGCAATAAAGGCTATGTACAATGACAACATTCCGCTGCAGCACAAGGTGGACAATTTCCTGTTCGCCTACCGGAATGCGACACATGCAGTCACCAAACAGGCCCCAGCCATGATGTTCTTTAACCGAAGGTTAAGATCTCGCCTGGATTTGCTCAGACCAAACGTACGAAGAGATGTTGAGAGTAAGCAATTCCAGCACATCCATGAGAAGCCAACAAGGAGCTTCAATGTAGGGCAACCAGTCTTGGCCCGCGACTACCGAACAGAAAAATGGCAGCCAGGAACGATATGCCCACGGCAGTGCCCACTAGTGTACACGGTGGACGTTGGGGAGAGCATCATGAGACGCCATGCTGACCAGATCCTAGAGTCACAGGAACAAGTCAACCCCATGCCTCGCTCTTACGTACCTGGTGATGAACCCGACGTACAGGTCGCATCTACCCCAGAAACAGTAGCATCGGAAGCTGATGAACCAACCGACGACAGGGGGCCAGAATCGCCTCCGCACCAAGAGCAAGACACTCGGGAAAGGCACTATCCAGAAAGGATCAGGAGGCATCCCCAAAGACTGAATATATAAATAGACTATTTTCAGCTAATGTTGCATGTTAAAAGTGTTAATTGTAATTAGTTTGATATTTAATTGTTAAATGAGTGTTATGGTACTGTTAATCTAAAAGGGGAGGAATTGTAATGTATATACCTTTAAGGGGGGAACTACTTTTTACAGCTCATGTATACTGTAATACCGGCAGTGACCACACCTGTATATAGCACTGAGTAGTAATCTGTGCAGGCAGTTCCAGTGTGAGCCACGTTTAGTAAACACCTGTTGTACCGTTTCTCCTGCAGTCTGTGTCTTATTATACACGGACACAACACATACCTGTAGGTCTGGTTTCGTTCTCTCAGGAACAGCTTCCAGAACTTACTGTGGATTGAATCCACAAATCTGTCTGAGGTTGCGCAGGAACCATTTTAAAGTGTCCCAATAAGCTGATCACATGGTATGACGGCCATTTTGTATGCCCCTTTTTCTGGGCTTCTTTTTAAAACAGTCTTTAGAATCACGGCCTCTTCTGCCATTTAACCCTTATTAATATTAAATCCAATTTTGCGAATCCTACACAGCCATGATCGCATTGAATGGCAGAGCAGGCTCAAGGGGCCGAATGGCCTACTCCTGCTCCTATCTTCTATGTATCTATGTTTCTCCACCAGCCCACCAGGGCGGCGTGGTGCCGCGGCCGCAGCCCAGCACTGAGATGCAGTGCCGGACGGCGTGATGGCGGCCATGGACCACGCCAAGGGCTGCCAAGAGGGGCTGACCTGGAGGTCGGCCAAAATAAAAAATGATGCTGTGGGGCGCAGCCGGACCACTCCTTTAATTAGCGCCCCGCCAGCGTTGTGCGGCCCGCGAGGCTGTCGCTGACATCGCCTGCGGCAGCATCGCAGAGTACAACCAAATTTCTGTCACGGGGCGCTAAGGGGTCGCGTCGCTTGCCGATGACATCATCGCCGACTGCGCAGTGGCCCAGGGCGCTACCGGTGGGGGCGCAGCGCTATCGGCTAGCGCCTCAGTAGCGCCCCACCGAATTTCTCGGTAAGCACTTCCCCCGCACAGGCGATAAGCCCTTTGCGCCCTGTTAGCACCTCCAGGGGGCACTAACGCTGGGCGCAAAAGAGGCAAATTTCGCCCCTTTAGTCTAAGACTTCTTTGGACATATCTGGACATGCCTTTCTATTGTCCTCACAATTGACACATTTTTTATTTTTCAACAGGGTTTTTGATACAAATATATAAATTGACATAAAAATGACATTGCAATACGTTGAACAAAAATAAATAAAGGACTTGATTAAAAAAGGCTATTGGCCCAGCGAAGCTCATATTTAAAAACCTAAATCTGATATTTAAAACGTAGTCAGACATGAAGCAACAATTTGCATTTATATCATCACTGCAGCAAAAAGTCAGTCTAAAATTAATAGCAAAAATGTCATTGAAACCTTAAAGCCTTTTATATAGGGTCTGATAACCGGAGCATCAGGTGTCGGCTACCCATATTGCTGAGTGCAACATACCTGAAGTACCCAGCCCACCCCAATATGGTTATTACAGCACCCCCCTAACCCCACCCCACCTCCCCCCACCCCCCCAAAATATTGGATTAAGGGGCAGGCACCTGAGTAGTTCTCCAGCCACACTGTGCCTGCTTAATACATCACTGATGACAGTTGCAATTTAAAAAAAATTGACGTCCGACACCACCGCCTCCCCTCTTCTTCATCAGGAAACCACTTTTTTGTTGGTTCACAGGATGTGGGCGTCGTTAGCAGGGCCAGCATTTATTGCTTATGCCTAATTTTCCTTGAGAAGGTGATGGTGAACCGTATCCTTGAACCACTGCAGTCCGCCATGTGGTGAAAGTGCTCCCAGAGTGCTGTTAGGTAGGGGGGTTCCAGGATTTTGACCCACTGACAATGAAGGAATGGCGACTTTATGTCGGAGTCAGGATGGTGTGTGACTTGGAGGGGAACGTGGAGGTGGTGGTGTTCCCAGGCGCCCGCTGCCCCTGTCCTTCCAGGTGGCGCAAGTCGCGGGTTTGGGCGGTGCTGCCAAAGAAGCCTTGGCGAGTCGCTGCAGCGCATCTGGGAACAGGTCAGGCAGTTGACACCCAAATTCCAGTCCCGCCAATCCCAGTGCAGCATTAGTGACGCACCCAAAAGCTTTGTAAATGAGCTGACCTCGTGCTGCTGGGCGATATCAGCTTATTTGTGAGCCTCCATAAAATAGCAGTTATACAAAGAAGAGTGAAGCACAGAGCACACAATGATTCTGGAAGTGACTGTGGAGAAGAAGACATTCATGAGAATTCAGAGCAGTTCCAGACGTGTCTGCACATCTGCTAGAACTGGCACCTAGGCACAAATGTGAAGCAACTCCCAGAATATGGCTTAAGCTATCGCTCCTTGCTGGAGATGAACATCACAGTGAAGCTGTTCAAGGTCAATTCCACTTTTTCTGAGGAAATAAAAACTATCTTCTAATCTCAAATGATTGTTGGATTTTAAGTTATTTTATTCAGTTTTATTATTACACCACAGGCAAAAATTTGCGCAAATAATGTATTTTTTTCTGTAGAATCTGATAAGGTACTTTGGAAATATTTCACTGTGGAATGCTCAGCTTACAAAGCACGGTAGCTCCCTCTGATGGAAATAACTGTGTTGCACATTTTTATCTCGTGACAGATACTATTTGAAATCATAAGGCTGATTTTCTGGTTGCTGTGGCCAGTGGAATGAACATTTAGGGGCCATGATATCAGGTGAAGACAGCATTCATGGGACTTCCTTCAGTGTATTATCTTCTGGCGAGCTTTTTAAGCATGTTTTGCCCCTGGAAACACGGTAACAGAAGGAAAGATGCTCTGAAAGTTATTCAGTTGTAGGATTCCCCAAAGTCCAGAGCTGTATTGATGTAATCTACATGACAATCCCCTAACACAACTCCATGTCTTTCATGAATGAAAGGGGTTCCATTGCATCAATGTGTAAGTTCTTGAAATGGGCCACAGAGGTTAAGGTCTGCTTCCCAAGCAGCATTCATGATGCCTTTACTTTAGCACAAGTTCCTGTGTCTGAGCTATGTGAAGAAGAAGCCAGACAGAGCCTTTCCACTTGGCTGGATGAGTGCAGCTCCAACAGCACTCAAGAAGCTCGACACCACCCAGGACAAAGCAGCCCACTTGATTGGCACATCATCCACCACCTTAAATATTCACTCCCTCCACCACCGGTGTACCGTGGCTGCAGTGTGTACCATCTACAAGATGCACTGCAGCAACTCACCAAGGCTTCTTCGGCAGCACCTCCCAAACCGGCAACCTCTACCACCTAGAAGGACAAGGGCAGCAAGCGCACGGGAACACCATCACCTCCAAGTTCCCCTCCAAGTCACACATCATCCTGACTTGGAAGTATATCGCCGTTCCTTCATCCTGGGTCAAAATCATGGAACTCCCTCCCTAACAGCACTGTGGGTGTACCCTCACCACACGGACTGCAGTGGTTCAAGAAGGTGGCTCACCACCACCTTCTCAAGGGCAATTAGGGTTGGGCAATAAATGCTGGCCTTGCCAGCGATGCCCATATTCCATGAACGAATTTTAAAAAAGGATAGCTTCAAGGAGACCAAGGTTACCCTCTTCAAACCCGGCCTTTGACACCATTGAGACAGCAAAGAACAGCAACACAACAAAGATAGGATGAGGTAGGGGCAGCTGCGTGGAATATTATCAAAATCTCTGCATGCACCTTGAAATGGCACTTCAGATGCATGGATAGATAAGGGGGCATCTTACAATAAAGCCCCATCAAGGTCTCCAGGATTACCACAGTCTGCTCCATGCACAGTGACTTTGACGTTCAGAAAGGTCTAGCAATGGAGGAGGTGGAGTAGGAGAAGTCCTACCCACATCCAAGGGCGAGCAATTATTATTCATCAGCCATTTCCTACATTACAACAGTGACTACACTTCAAAAAGTACTTCATTGGCTGTAAAGCGCTTTGGGACGTGCTGGTCATGAAAGACGCTATATAAATGTAAGCCTTTCTTTCTATTACAGTCCTGTTGAAATATCATTGCAGGCAGCAAAAGTAGAACTGCAGGTTTTCATGGAGGACACCTTCAGGCAAGTGCCACATCCACCCAAAGAATTAACGCTCTCTACATATACACAATACAATGGCACTAAAAACACTTTCAGCAACATTGGCCTCTGCATTAACTTAACTGCCATGGATACTTATCTTTTGCTCTGCTGATACCTTATTCTAACCCTCAAAAGAAAACTGCCTGGACAAAGTTGAAATAAAGTGTGACCAAATTTAAGTTGCTTAAAATGATAAGTATATGTGGCACGTCTTTTTTGCTCTGGTGTTTCCGCCTGGTGATAGTGCAATTTTTTTTCCTACACCCTAATCTTGTTCTCCTTCTGGGTATATTCTCCATGGCAGGACTAAGTGAGGTGGCTATCTGATAGATACCAAGGTGAGCTGCTTGGGTGGCCCAGACCCTCACTGCAACTGATACAGCCATGTCTGATGGCACTTTTTTAGTCCATTGGGGGAAGCGGCGTTTAGATGGGCCAGATATGGCATTGCCCATGCCTACTCCATCCATGTAAGAAGTCACACAACACCAGGTTATAGTCCTACAGCTTTATTTGAAATCACAAGCTTTCGGAGCGCTGCTCCTTCGTCAGGTGAAGTGGAGAAATGCATAAAGACATAACTTATATAGTCAGAGAATCATGTCAGATGTTTACAGGTAATCTTGCCAACTGCCATTTATCACACCTCGGCAGAGGGCTAATCACAGCAATCAAAGGTGTGAATGGTGTCCAAACAGGTTAGTCAGGAAAACATTACATCAAAGAACAATGAGGTGGGGTCACAAGGGGTCAAATATTGCAGACGCTGGGGTCTGTATGAAAAACAAAAAAGACAAAAACCATTTTTTTTTGCTGGAAATCACAGCAGGTCCGGCCGCATCTGTGTAGAGAGAACAAGCCAATGTCGACTCGAGTCTGGATGACCCTGCGTCAGGTGGGGTTACATGTAGCGTGACATGAACCCAAGATCTTGGTTGAGGCCATCCTCATGGGTGCGGAACTTGGCTATCAGTTTCTGCTCGACGATTTTGCGTTGTCGTGTGTCTCGAAGGCTGCCTTGGAGAATGCTTACCCGAAGATCGGAGGCTAAATGTCCTTGACTGCTGAAGTGTTCCCCGACTGGCAGGCAGGAGTGTTCCCTCCCAGTTGGGGAACACTTCAGCAGTCAAGGACATTCAGCCTCCGATCTTCGGGTAAGCATTTTCCAAGGCGGCCTTCGAGACACACGACAATGCAAAATCGTCGAGCAGAAACCGATAGCCAAGTTCCGCACCCATGAGGACGGCCTCAACCGAGATCTTGGGTTCATGTCACGCTACATGTAACCCCACCTGACGCAGGGTCATCCAGACTCGAGTCGACATTGGCTTGTTCTCTCTACACAGATGCGGCCGGACCTGCTGTGATTTCCAGCAAAAAAAAAAAATGGTTTTTGTCTTTTTTGTTTTTCATACAGACTCCAGCATCTGCAATATTTGACCCCTTGTGACCCCACCTCATTGTTCTTTGATGTAATGTTTTCCTGACTGGCCTGTTTGGACACCATTCACACCTTTGATTGCTGTGATTATCTCTCTGCCGAGGTGTAATAAATGGCAGTTAGAAAGATTACCTGTAAACATCTGACATTATTTTCTGACTATATAAGCTGTGTCTTTATGCATTTCTCCACTTCACCTGACGAAGGAGCAGCGCTCCGAAAGCTTGTGATTTCAAATAAAGCTGTTGGACTATAACCTGGTGTTGTGTGACTTCTTACATTTGTCCACCCCAGTCCAACTCCGGCATCTCCACACCATGGCTACTCCATCCATGCCTGTGCTGCTCACTACTTTCTCAGCAGGTACACTGATCTGCCAGGGGACTGTACCCTGGACAACTATGAGGGCAATAAAGCCCTGCATAATGGCTCTCACCATCCAATCCTTCAACACGTTGAAGTGGACAAGACAGTCTGTTGTAAAATCCAGTGCAGTAGTCGGAGTATTCTCGATCAAAATCTAAAAAGTGAGAAATTAACTTTTCAGGTAAAAACCCACGCCAATGAAAGGCCTGAACCTCAAACCCTAACCTACCATATCGTTTTTCAGATGCTGTTACAAATTTCAGGCCTGTCTCAAATATTCTCTCAGGTAAGCAGTTTGAAAATTTAATGTTCAGGATTGTGCCTGTACTGACCAATATTTAATCATATGATAGTTTATCTGGGGGTGTAACAACAGTATTCCCTTGTGATTTGAAGTGGATATTGGGCCGTAATTTGCGGCCCCTATGAGGTGCGTACGCGCCCGTAAGAGCCGCGCAAGTCCCGGGTTTAGGCATGCGCTTCGCTTGCGCTAAAACCTGGAACTTGCGATCTGTCAAGAATTTTCTTGACAGATCCTCCGCATCCCTGGGAAAAGGGCCTCCGCGGGTGGAGAGTTGGGCTATTTGACCAACTTCTGCCCAGCGAATGCCCGTGAAATTCTTATGCCTGGTAAAAGCAGGCCTTACGCCAGTGTAAGAGTTCTGAAAAACAGAAAAATAAAATTTTATCAATAATTTATACATTTAAAAACCTGTGAAATAAGGTGTTTATTTTTAGCCCCTTTAAAACATTTAAATGTATTTTTCAAAAAAGTAAATTTTTGTTTTAAATATTTAATTAAATGTCATTTTAATTAATTTTAAACGTGATTTTTTAATTTGATGTCTAGGTGTAGTTTTTGGGGTATTTCCATTCATACTTATGGGGGTTTCCGTACATACGGAATCCCGATAAGAATGAATGGGGATTCCCTTCTGTCATTCATTGGTCTGGCCCACATGATCCCGGGCTGCTTGCGAACCGCCTGCGCCCCTGGGATATGTGGGCATCTACGCATGTCTACGCATAGAGGCCCAGGACCGTGAGTCTCCGTACCTCCCGGACCACCAGGTAGGCGCGGATTTTATTTGCGGATCGGAGGCATTTCCCAGCGGGAAGCCTCCAACCGCAGATTCAGGGCCATTGTGTCTTTCACACATGCATTTCTCCAATCTTTCAGTAGATGGACTCAAAATACTTTAGTGAGGCAAGACCCGATAGTTAGGCTGCTTTATTTTACAGAGACCAAGTGAACATACAGAGCAACAGTGAGAAACAAATCTCACTTTAATCTAACTAACTTCACATCTCTCTTCGAGAACAAGAAAAATAATAAAATGACATCCCTATTAGCAGCTTGCTTAACTTTTCCTGCTCAGTCATCTGGTTCTGACCAACTCTCGGCTTAAGATGACCAAGTTTTCTCTTCCTAAACTGGGCTAGCTCCCCAGACCTAACTGACTACATGTCCCTTTGTCCATTTTCTTCCTGTGTTCCCAGAAAATGGGAGGGCTATCCCTCCCACCTTCTTCCCCAGTGATTCACCAGTAGGCCTTTCAATAAAACTGGCTACCTCTCCCCACTTTGGGTATGTGTCTCAAGACCATCTGCAGCTATCTTCAAAGTGAATGGAGACCACCCTGACAATCAGTCTGGGATGAGTCAATGGAATCGCATTATATCAGTTTGAAGTAGGCTGTGAGCTGCAATATTCCACAAAGTGGTCCGTCCAGCTTTAATACACATCTTCATTGCCTGGCTCATTAGCAAATAAACCCTTTGCCTCGGCAGCTGCAGCACTTGGCTGTAAAGAGAAGTTTGAACCAGCCTAAAACCTACTTTGGTTTAAAACATACCCTTCAAATGTAATTCAGTTCCAGAATTCTTTCTGTCGAAAAATGGTATTTAAAAAAATCCAGAAACATGACGGATGCAGTTCCAGAATCTCTGCTTTTATTTTTGATGAACACCAGTTGTGGTGGATCAGAGGTTTGTCATTTCTAATCCTAAAAGGTTTCCCTAATGTAATGTTGGTAGCTGGCCAACTGGTGGTCAGTTTATTCTGGTTATTGCTGGCTAAATGAATACTCAGAACACACTTTGCCAGAAGAATTAACGTCACTTCAAAGGATAGATTAATTGCTTCTAGTAAGCATTAATTCCCAAATCCACATTGGTGGCAAGAACACTTAACATTGTTTACCTGGCTGTGAGAAGGAGATAGATTGGTCATCTTGCAAGCAAAGTTGTCACAGCTTGGCCTTGTACTGAAAGGGACTGGATAGCTAGAAATGGGTTTCTGGGAAAGCAGCCCAATGCTTTTGAACCCTAATGTGAGTGACAGTTGTATTCAAATGCAAGCCTTTTTTTTTGATAATCCTTTTTCTTATTCAATTTCAAAGCAGAGAATGGGTATATTTTGTGTGTATATCTGGACTGTTTAGGGTATTTCTGCTTCATCAGGCCATTAATAAGCAGGGAATGAGCAGGAACACTTGGATCACAGACCCTGGCCAAATGAAGTGTTTTTATGGAGAACCTCAAGGACTTCAACATTTTTTAAAAATTTGCTTTTGAACAGGGTCTGTAACTTTAATTAAACTTTTTGTAATCTAGTGAAATTTGTTGTGTTTACTCTTGCTTCTGTTAGTTTTACTTCTTAATTATCCATTTCCGAATTGTCAGCTGTGGCTCAGTGTGGTAGCACACTTGCCTTTAAGTCTAGAAGGTTGTGGGTTCAAGTCCCTAATCCTGAGCACAATCTTCTTATGTCCCAGAAATTCGGGTCGGGGGCTTCCCGCGGGTGCAAGCCCCTGACCTGCACTTACCTTGCGCGCTGGCAGTTGAGCTGTAGGGCCCCATGGAATTCCACTCCGGGGCCTGGCCCAGCTGCCGGCGCGCAGTGCTTGCGTGTCCCAGGGGCGTAGTTAATGCGATGCGTCCCCTGGGATCACGTGAGCCATGGGCAGCCAATCGGAGGAGGGAAAAGCCCATTCATAAGATTGACAGGTAGACCTGTCAAAACTTATAAATACTACGGGCCCAAAATAGCAGTAAACCTTCAAATAATTTTTTTTTTAAATCACACTTTTTAAATAAACTATAAATTACATTAAATAACTATTTTAAACAATAATTTAAATTTTTGAAAAAAATAATTTTATATTATAACGGGGCTAAAATAAACTTACCTTGCTTTAAAGTATTAAAAAAAAATAAACCTGTGGAAAAAATGTTTTAATTTTAATTAATTGACCACTTACCTTGCAAAAAGCAGGCCTTACGCCTGCTTTTTAAATGTGTAAATCCTGCAGGCTTACCCTCCCGGGAAAACCTGTAAAAAAAAACTAAGTTCAAAGTGCATGCGCAGCCTCCCCTGCGCGCGCGTTCGACCTCTGAACCCCTTCGTTCAGAGGATCGGAAGTGCCAGTTTCCCGCGCATGCGCAGTGCATGCTGGAAACTGGCAATTCCATTCGGCCTAGGGGTGAGTACACCGTGCGTACTCACCCGTGGAGACCCGAATTTCTGGGCCAATTAGGCAGTCCCTCGGAACCGAGGATGACTTGCTTCCACATTAAAAATGAGTTCTCAGGTGGCTGATGAGTCCAATGCGGGACCTACAGTCTCTGTCACAGGTGGGGCAGACGGTGGTTGAAGGGGCGGGTGGGTGGGGTGCTTGGGTTGACGTGCGCTGCCTGCGCTTGCTCCCGGCGAAGAGACTTGAGGTGTTCGGCGCCTTCCCGGATGCTTCTCCTCCACTTTGTGCGGTCTTGGGCCAGGGATTCCCAGGTGTCGGTGGGGATGTTACACTTTTTCAAGGAGGCTTTGAGGGTGTCCTTGAAGCGTTTCCTCTGCCCACCTGGGGCTCTCTTGCCGTGCCGGAGCTCAGAGTAGAGCACTTGTTTTGGGAGTCTCGTATCGGGCATGCGGACAATGTGACCCGTCCATCGGAGCTGATCGAGCGTGGTCAAAGCTTCGATGCTGGGAGCACAATAAATCTAGGCCGACACTCCAGTGCAGTGCTGAGGGAGCGCTCCACTGTCAGAGGTGCTATCCTTTAGATGAGATGTTAAACCGAGGCCCCGTCTGCTCTCTCAGGTGGACATAAAAGATCCCATGGCACTATTCTGAAAAAGAGCAGGGGAGTTATCCCCGGTGTCTTAGCCAATACTTAGCCCACAACCAACATCAGGAAAAAAAACAGATGATCTGGTCATTATCACATTGCTGTTTGTGGGAGCTTGCTGTGCGCAAATTGGCTGCCGCCTTTCCTACATTACAAAAATGATCACATTTCAAAAGTACTTCAATTGCTGTAAAGTGCTTTGGGATGTCCTGAGGTGGTGAAAGTCGCTCTATAAATGCAAGTCTTTCTTTCTTTATAGCCTATGATGCAACTTGCCTATTTATCGTAGCAATTGGGAGACCATGGGATGAGTCATATTATAGTCGGGGAGCTTACCAGAAACCTCTTTCTTGGTAATGGGCCTGGATACACTGGGCTCGAATTTCCAAGCCCCGTGGAGGCGGGTTTGGAGGCGGGAGTGGGGGGAAAATTGCAGAATCGGGGGGCACGAACCCTTCCTGCCCCCAACCGGCCTCCATGCCCGTTTCTCAGGAGGCGGGTACCTGACCTGTCCTGGGAGCCGCCTCCCCGAGGCGGGAAGGGGATTGGTGCCAATTAACTGCCTGTTAACAGGTGGTTAACAGGCAGTTTTTTGCCAAATCCCTATTTTTAGCCCTGAAGTGTGGGCTGCCTGATGGCTCCAAACCAAGTTAGCGAGGCGGACCATCGAGCTGAAGGGCTTGGAGGGTTCGAGATGTCCAGTGTTCAGGTGAGTGATGGGTGCATGAGTGCAGAGGTAAGTGTGTTTGGTGTGTGTAAAGTGTTTAAATAAGTTTTACTTACCTTTACTTACTAATGCAGGCTTCCTTCCTTCAGATCTCGGGAGTCCCTCATCTCACCGGCACAGAAAGCAGAATGGCCGCAAGCTGTCAAAAGTTGCAGCATTCTGCTTTCTGTTCTGGAGAGATTTCTGAGTCTGTGGAGAAGGACTCAAGTTAGAAGTCAGATTGTCAGTGTTTGTCAGCTTCACAGGTAAAAGCTCTTGACAGATTAAATTTCAGTCTGTGACGTCACCTGTTGCCGGGTGGCCCTTAATTGGCCTGCTGAGCCCGCTGGGTGGGCTCAACAAGGTCAAGCAAGGGAAAATCGCGTGGGTTGGCCACAAATCGATGGAGGCGGGACTACAACCCAAAAAGTGGGAGTCCCGCCTCCATTACATCCCCATTGACAAAATCCAGCCCACGATCTCCCAGATAACTTTGCAGATGGTGGTTTATAGCAGGGGTTCTTAACCTTTTAGCTTCTGAGGCCCCCTTCTGTGTTATAAAAATTCCACGGACCCCCTGTAACACAACACAAGTATTTTTTCTGTATAAAATTGGTTATAAAATTAAACATATATATTTATTATTTTTGTTTTACTTACTTAATTATCTTGAAGTTGAGACTGTCTCCGAGGTTGGTACAGTTCTGCTTAAATTAGTAGACTGTTGCCGAGGTTGGTATAGTTATACTGAAGTTAGTAGACTAAGGTTGGTTAAGTCACTGGAGCTGATAGACTGCTGATGAGACCGATGGTGACGATGGCCATACCAGCTCTCTCCTCCCTTATTAACGAGCTAAGCAGAGCGCGCCCGCTGAGACAGGCCGCCGTCTCCTTGACAACACGGTGGACCAATGACCATGAGCCTCTGGGGCCAAGCGGCAGTTTCCGGTTCATCAGGGGCCGGGGAGTCGGGACTAAATTGATACTGTGCTGGTGTTGATGGGTGACTCGGGGGTGGAAGGTATAAACTCGCTGCCTTGGGTACTGTAACCTTCGGGGATTGGCATTAAATAGACTTTAAATTGTGTGCCCAGTGGAGACAGGGAGCCACTAGCAGACCTCTTGAAAACAGGGGTCCGCAGCCCCCCTGTTGAGAACCCCTGGTTTATAAGGGGCGCGATTTTGCCAGCCCTGGGGAGGCGGGTATGGAGGCGGGACTGTCGGGAAAATGGCAGAATCAGGGGGCGGGTACCCATCCCGCCCCAACCCGCCTTCGTGCCATCTTCCCAGGAGGCGGGTACCCGACCCACGCTGGGAAGGGGATTAGTGCCAATTAACTGCCTGTTAACAGGTAGTTAACAGGCAGTTTTTTGGATAATTCCTATTTTGAGCCCTAAAGGGCGGGCTTCCCGATGGCTCCGAACCTCACCAGGGTCAGCGAGATGAGCCGTGGGTCTGCGGGGGTCGGAGGGGCTGAGATGTCCGGTGTGCAGGTGAGTGATGGGTGCATGTGTGCAGAGGTAAGTGTGTGAGGTGAGTGTTGAGTGTTTTAAAAGCTTTACTTACCTTTGCTTCTTCCTCCAGGCTTCATCCCTTCAGGTCTCAGGAGTCCCTCATCTCACCGGCAGAGAAAGCAGAATGGCCGCTGCAATCTCAAATGCATCAGCCTTCTGCTTTCTGCTCAGGACAAATCTCTAACTGAGCCTGTGTCCCAGGACTCAAGTTAGAAGATGGATTGCCAGCTTCACAGAGCCGTCAAACGATGACAATTCATCCGTCAAAAGCTCTTGACAGATGAAACGTCACTCGCTGAAGTCACCAGTAACTGGCTTTCCCTTAATTGGCCTGCTATGCCCGCTGGGTGGGCTTAATGAGGTCAATCAAGGGAAAATAGCGTGGGTTGGCCACAAGCCGATGGAGGCGGGACTAAAACCCGACAAGCAGCAGTCCCGCCTCCATCACGTCCCCATTGACAAAATCACCCCCAGGGAGTGAGAGATTGCTTGTGGAAGCAATCTTTTGTGCTTGGCATGTGACAAAGAGAGTCATTTTAACCCCTAAAAACGGGTGGGTTTCGGATGGTGAGAAGATAAAATTTCGAACCCGCCTACTCCTGGTTTTAACGGGGGACGGGGGCGGGTGGGGGGCCAGTCCGCACTCAGGAGTTGGGCTAAGTTTTTAACGAGGCCTTGGGAAACCCAGTGTAATGTCCGTGTGTAATTGAGACACGGACTGCAGAAGTTGGTTATAACAGGTGTTTACTGAATGGAGACAAAACTGGAACTACTATCCAAAGTTACTACACAGTGTATATACAGGGGTGGTCACTACTGGTACTGCAGTATACAGGGGCTGCAGAATATAGTCCCTTCTTCAGGGTACATACACTACAATTCCTCCCCTTTTAGCTAAACAGTACATAACATTCGATTAATAATTAAATAACATATTTACAATTACAGTTGCTATATACATTAGCTGAAGTTAATCAATTATAAATTCAGTCTTTGAGGAGGCTTCCTGATTCTGTCCAGATAACGCCTCGTTGGGGTATCAGGTTCTTCTGGCAAAGTTGATTCGGGATCAACGTCGTTGTTTGGTTCGTCTGCTTCCAATATCACTGATTCTGAGGTAGATGCAATTGTTACTTCGGTTTCATCACCAGGTGTATAGGATCGTGGTGTAGATTTGACGTTTTCCAGTGACTCTAGAATCTGGTCAGCATGGCGTCTTACAATGCTCTCTCCAACGTCCACGGTATACATTAGAGGTCCTTGCCGTGTGCAGATCGTTCCTGGCTGCCATTTCTCTGTGCGGTAGTCCCGGGCCAAAACTGGTTGGCCTATCTTGAAACTCCTGGTTGGCCTTTCATTCATATTCTGAAACTGCCTGTTCTCCACATCTCTTCTGATGTTTGGCTTAACCAAATCCAAGCGGCATCTTAGTCTTCGATTGAAGAACATCATGGCTGGAATTTGGTTGGTAACCGCATGTGTTGCATTCCGGTAGGCAAACAAGAAGTTATCCACCTTGTGTTGTAGGGGTATGTCTTCATTGCACATTGCCTTGATAGCCTTCTTGAATGTTTGAACGAACCTCTCAGTCAATCCATTGGTGGCTGGATGATATGGGGCGGATGTGTAATGCTTAACACCATTGTTCTTTAAGAACCTCCGGAACTCTTCAGACACAAACTGTGGCCCATTGTCGGAGCAAATCTGTTCAGGCAGCCCATTTCTGGCGAATATGGTTCGGAAGACTGTGATAGTTTTTTCTGTGGTGGTTGAGGACATTTTTATTATCTCTGGCCACTTTGAATGTGCATCCACTGCAATTAAAAACATCGAGTCCATAAATGGAGCAGCAAAATCAATGTGTACCCTTTGCCATGGAGATGAGGGCCACTCCCATGGATGTAGAGGGGCTTGTGGTGGGGCGTTTTGGACCTTCTGGCATCCTGTACAGCTCTTGGTCATCTCTTCGATTCCCGGCCACCACACAAACGCTCTGGCTAAGTTCTTCCTTTTTACCCCTCCCAGATGACCCTCATGAAGCTCATTGAGCACTCTATCCTTCAATTTGGGTGGAATTACTACTCTGGATCCACACATCAAGGTTCCTCGGCACACTGACAGCTGTTCTCTTCTCGGCGAGAATGCTGGCAACAGTGGTTCGCCATGTGCTGGCCATCCCTTCACCGTTAAATCATAGACCCTGGAGAGTGTCGGGTCATTTCGTGTTTCCTTTTCTATGTTTGCATTCATCACAGGTAGACATTCGACTATGGTCGAGTGGAATATCTCCACAGGATCCACTGCAGGTGCTTCTTCCACCGTCGGCAACGGTAGGCGCGACAATCCATCAGCATTCCCATGCTGTTTAGTTCCTTTGTACTCGATGTCATATTGGTGTGCCCCTAGGAAAAGGGACCACCTCTGTAGCCGTTGTGCTGTCATTATCGGGACGCCCTTCTTAGGGTTGAAAATGGAGACAAGAGGTTGATGATCAGTTAATAGAGTAAATTTCTGTCCGTGCAGGTAGTGGTTGAACTTCTTCACCCCCCACACCAGGCTGAGGGCCTCTCTGTCAATCTGGGCGTAGTTACGCTCGGCTGCAGTTAACGAGCGTGATGCAAAAGCTATCGGCCTCTCTGAACCATCAAGGGATTTATGTGACAGTACGGCTCCAACGCCGTAGGGAGACGCATCACACGCCAGTCTTATCGGTAGTGATGGGTTGTAGTGAGCCAATACTTCTCTTGAAGTGATCAGGCCTTTAAACTTCTGAAAGGCCCGCTTACATTCATCGCTCCATTTCCATGCTACTCCAGTTTGTAGCAGGGTGTTCAGTGGGTGCAGAATTGTGGACAAATTCAGCAAAAACTTATGGTAGTAATTCACCAATCCGAGGAATGACCTCAGTTGCGACACATTTTCAGGCGCTGGAGCCTTAACTACCGCTTCAATTTTGTCAGGGGACTTATGTAACCCCTCTTCATCAATCACGTGGCCACAATACGGTATTTGTTTCTTTAAAAACTCGCACTTGGGGCGATTGGCTCGTAGCCCATGTTCTCTTAGTCTAGTGAGCACCTGCTCTAGGTTGGCAAGGTGTTCACTGTCATTTTCACCTGTCACTAGGATGTCGTCCAAGTAACACTGAGTCCCCGGAATCCCTTGCAGAACTTGTTCCATCGCTCTTTGCCATATAGCCGGAGCTGATGCTACTCCGAATACCAGTCGATTATACTGGTAAAGACCTTTGTCAGTGTTTATCGTGAGATATTTCCTGGAGGATTCTTCAACCTCCATCTGCAAATATGCTTGCGCTAGGTCAATTTTTGTAAAACGTTTCCCTCCAGATAGTGAGGCGAAAATATCTTCTATCCTCGGAAGAGGATACTGTACTGTGTGAAGGGCTGGGTTCACAGTCACCTTGAAGTCCCCACAGATGCGAACCTTCCTTGGCTCCTCAGACTTATTGTTTAACGTTTTCTTCATGACAGGAACGATGGGTGTCGCCCACTCGCTCCAGTCTACCTTAGATAACACGCCTGCACTCTCCAGATTCTCCAGCTCTGCCTCGACGACTGGGCGAATTGCATACAGTACTGGTCTTGCTTTGAAAAACTTGGGAATTGCATTCTCTTCTATTTTTATCGAGGCGGTTACGCCTTTAAGAGTTCCCAGTCCTTGTTGAAATACCTCTTTAGAGTTAGCTAAGATTTTTGACAATCGTCCAGGTGTGACGTCGTCATCCTTTTTACCAGCCACAGTCAGTGCCTGAATGGAGTGCCAGTCTAAACTTATCTTTCTGATCCATTCACATCCCAATAACGGTGGTCCACCATCTTGCAGTGTGTACAGATACAATTTCTGTATTTCCTTGCCATTGTATTCGACAGGCACCCTTATTGTCCCTCTGGGGTATACTTTCTGCCCCGTATATGTCTTCAAGACAATGGATGTGTCTTTCAAGGGTATGTGTGAGAATAGCCGCTCGTAGTCTCGTCGATTCATGACGGTCAGGGCTGATCCTGCATCCAATTCCATTTTGACTTGGGACCCTGCTATCGTGAGGGTGACCCAAATGGTTCGGTGATCCTCTTTTGCGATTACGTTGTGTAGTTTGAGACAGCTTAGTCTCTTGTTCCCAGATTCACTATCGCTCTTCTGGTCTTCGGAACTACTGTCCGTCATCTTTTGTACTTTCCTGTACTGTTCCTTAGTAGTCTTTTTGTTGTCGTTAGTCTTCTTCCCGGACCTGCAAACTCGTGCAATGTGTCCCATCTTTCCGCATTGCCTGCATGTTTTGTCCTTGGACCAGCAGTCCTTCTGGTCATGGGTTGTTCTGCCGCAGCGATAACATTTTTCAAATCCCCGTGTCATTTCATGGGTGCCGTAGTCCTGTGGCTTTTGCTGTATTTCCGCAGCTCCCCTTGCTGCTGCTTCGTACGATACTGCCACGCTGAAAGCCTTATCTAGCGTCAGCTCTTTCTCTGAGAGTAACCTCTTCTGGGTTCCTTCACTCAGGAGTCCACAGACAAATTTGTCCCGTAGGGTATCTGTCAGTCCTGCTCCGAACTGGCAGTGCTTTGATAGCTTGCGTAGTTCCGTAAGGTAATCAGCATTGCTCTCATCTTTATGCTGATTTCTCTTGTGGAATTTAAATCTTTCTGCTATCAGCAGCGGTGTAGGATTTAGGTGTTCCTGTAGGATATCAACAATTTCGTTAAAACTCTTCGCCATCGGTTTGACTGGAGTGATCAGGTTCCGCAATAGGCCATACGTTCTTGCGCCCATTAAATTTAGTAGTACCGATGCCTTTTTCTCATCGGCTACTTCATTTGCCTTGCAATATACTTCGACTCTTTCCACATACATGGTCCAGTCTTCTATTGCATTATCGAAGGCAGTGATATTGCCAGTCTTCGGCATCTTGGAGATCTAAGATGGCGCCTCCCGCGCTTTGCCTTCTTCCCCGATTGAACAAAATGGCGCCTCCCGTGCTTTGCCTTCTTCCCCGCTGGATTAAGATGGCGCCTCCCGCACTTTCTGCCTTTCCGCTGCTGCCAGCACTGTTGCTGGCGTTTTTATGCCTTGATGGCGACGCCCTATGGTCTTTGCGCGCTTCCCCCCCGCGCTGCTGCCAACACCACTCTCCGCGGTCCCCGTGGCAAACTGCAGCTCCTTGCGGCTTTCTGCGCTTCTAATTCTTTTTCTTTTATTTTAATTACTGTTCCCGTCGTCAGAGCAGTCCCTATGGGACACTTCCCTCCCTCTTCTCGGGTCTGTCTGCTGCCCGGCTTCGTAGCACTGGCCGCGCCCTGTGTGCTCCACCCTCTCCCTCTCTCTCCTCTTCCCGACAACGCTGCTCGGCCCCGTTGAAATGCCACCCGATCGAGCTCTAGCCCGCCGCAGCCCAGGAAGGATCAGTGTACTACCTGCCACCAGCCCGATTAGCTGGAACACCACAGACTGGATAACCAAGCCCAGCTCTCGACAGCCTCTCCTGCAAATCTTCGAATTCGATGAATCAGAGGGTGGTTGCCCACGGTTGATGCCCGTTTCTTCCGTTTGTTTTTTTTTCTTTTTGGATTTCTTCCTTCTGGCTTCGACCTCTAATAACTTCGCTTCAGGGATGGATCCCCGTGAGGTGGTGCAGAACTGTAGGTAAGTTCGGATCTGTTCGTCGCCAATGTAATGTCCGTGTGTAATTGAGACACGGACTGCAGAAGTTGGTTATAACAGGTGTTTACTGAATGGAGACAAAACTGGAACTACTATCCAAAGTTACTACACAGGCTTATATACAGGGGTGGTCACTACTGGTACTGCAGTATACAGGGGCTGCAGAATATAGTTCCTTCTTCAGGGTACATACACTCCACCCAGCAGGTAAAAGGAGATGAGAAGGGCTGGTTCCATAAGGGCAAGTACCTTTACAGCACTGCATGTGGGCCAGAAGCAGGACTGTTTCCTCCAGGCTCAACAAGCTAACCCTGTAAACCCCCCGCCCCGACCACCATTTTACTTTCCCCACCACCCTCCAACCACCACCTCGCCCACCCCGACCATGTTCTGCCCCTCCGCGATCTCTCTCCCCCGACCACCACGAGACACCCCCGCGATCTCTTCCCGCCAGATCCCCCCAATGGCGATCTCTCCCCCACCACTAGACCTACTTGCTCCTCCACGACATCATTCTGCTACAGGCTGTCCCGCCCGACAGGCAGTCAGCCCGTCAAGCAACTTGTCAAACCGCCTGGAAAAAAAAACTGTAAAAGACGTCCTGCAGGTGCAGGATGTTCGGGAAACCCATACTTCCAGGTTTCCTGTCTATAACGCCTCTCCCCTGTACTGAATGCGCAGCTCGGTAAATATAGGGGCCAAAGTATCTAGAGAAACCGTGATCTAACACCAATATCTCGTAATAATTATTGCTACAAGCATAGTGCTCATGAAGTCTAACATGGAACTGTGTTTTGTGACCTGTCCCATTAAGACCACTGCTTACGATCCATTAGCGGATAATTGTTCTGGCTGGAAATTTCTGCCTTCTGCCCTGAGTGGTGGAGGGCGGCAGTCAGAGGCCCAGAAGAACCAGCAGGATATGACTGTCTCTCATTCTCTTTTTGTAACTCTGTTGGCATTGTGAAATGTGACATCACACACAGTAAATACAAGACTTGTGCCAAATGCTTGAAATCTCCTCAGAAACAAAGGGGGCGATTTTGTGAATGGAGGCAGGACTGCTGTTTGTCGGGTTTCAGTCTCGCCTCCATCGAGTTGTGGCTATTTTCCCTTGCCTGACCTTGTTAAACCTGCCCAGCGGGCTTAGCAGGCCAATTAAGGGAAAGCCGGTTACAGAGAACATCAACGTATGACGTGTCATCTGTCAAGATTTTTTGACAGATGAATTGTCATCGTTTGACAGCTCTGTGAAGCTGTCATACACTGACATTCTCTGTAGTTTGATGAGGTCTTGCATACAAGACCTCATCATCTTTCTTTCTTTTACAGAATTGAGATGTTTGTTGCATCTGAGAATGCAACGGACATCTCTCATCTGCAACACGGAGGTGCGAGACTCTCCGTATAGAAACCGACTGAAGCCTGCAAGAAGAAACAAAGGTAAGTACACTTTTAAAAACACTTTGCACTTACCTCAGATACTCACCTCTACACTCTTGCACCCATCACTTACCTTCACACCACACTTTTGCCCCCCCCCCGCCTGACCCCCGCAGACCCAGTACTCGCCTCGCTGAGCTGGCGGGTTTTGGAGCCTTCGGGAAGCCCACACTTGAGGGCAAAAAGGGGATAATCCTATTTTCTGCCTGTTAACTACCTGTTGACAGGCAGTTAGTAGGCTTTAATCCCTTCCCGCCTCCAAGGAGACGGGACCCGGCGCGGGACGGCTACCCGCCTCCTGGGAAGATGGCATGGAGGCGGGTTGAACACCCGCCCCCAAATTCTGCCATTTTCCCAGCAGTCCCGCCTCCCCAGGGCTGGCAAAATCACCCCCAAAAGGTGCAAATGAGAGTGGCAAAATTATAACGTCAAACTCACATGTTATCACTTTTTGGTGCAGAAAACTATGAATATCAATTTGCATATTTTAACAGCCTGGCAATAATGACAGAATTCATGGCAGGCAAATCAGGAAGTTGAAGGTAATGCTGCCATATGTTTGGGGTCATTGGTTCAGAACTGTTCATAAATATACAATAGCTTGCAGGAGTATTAGTAATTACCTGAATTCTTTATTACAACGTTCACTAAACAGTTTACTGTTGAAATGGAAACCTTTTTAAGTCTATACGACAGAAATAGTATGTAAAACATGTTAATCCTCATCATGAATGGTGTAACCTTGTTTACTTCCTTATGAACTTGATTAATCCAGTGCGATTTGCCTCCAGAAACAAATGCTTGTTTATGTCAGCAGGAAAACTGTGAGTCGGCAATTTAAAACACTCAAGGCTGATTAAGTAGAATGGCAGATGATAATATCTGGGCTCCTATCACTCATGTGGGAGTGTGGAGCGTTGAATACATTTTAGTTATTTATTCAGCTGTGGGGATTGAGAATAATTTATTGCTCCACTCAATCCCCAGCATTGCCTCAGGTAACGCTCTGAAATGTTAATGATTTGTAACAAAACTAGTCTAAACTTCTATCTCCCTAATTGATGCTGTAAATATAAATTGCTGATCTGACAAGCAGCTGGAGGATACTGTGCGTCTCTGTCTCGGATGGTTAGCAGTCAAGTTGCTGGCGTACAGCAATAACATTCTTTACATTTCATCAATAGTCAAGAGTGCCAAATAGCCATGGAGCTAAAATGTAAATCAGCTACGTAATAGATTATTAAAACGGAGGTCTGTCAGGGCTTTGCCTGTTCATAATTCTCATCTTTAAATCGCTGCTAGGCGGTTTGAGACACCAGATATTTTCTGGCGGGAGCTACTTCACTTCAGATTTACGATGCCTCAGGCAAAAGTAACAATGGATCAACATGTTTGGGGGGGTCCAAGTACAGAGACCATTAAAATATCATGAACAGGCACAGAAAATGATCAAATAGGCTAATGTAATGCTGGCCTTTATATCTAGAGGACTAGAATACAAGGGGGTAGAAATCATGCTTTGGCTACATAAAACCCTGGTTAAACCACACCTGGAGCACTGTGAGCAGTTCTGGGTGCCACACCGTAGGAAGGATGTATTGGCCTTGGAGGGAGTGCAGCATGGGTTTACCAGAATGATACCTGGACTCCAAGGGTTAAGTTACGAGGAGAGATTACACAAACTAGGGCTGTATTCTCAGGAATTTAGAAGGGTAAGGGGTGATTTGATTGAAATTTTCAAAGTATTAAGGGAAACAGATAGGGTAGATAGAGAGAAACTATTTCCGCTGGTTGGGGATTCTAGGACTAGGGGGGCATAGTCTAAAAATTAGAGCCAGACCTTTCAGGAGTGAAAGTAGGAAACACTTCTACACACAGAAGGTGGTAGCAGTTCGGAACTCTCTTCCGCAAACAGCAATTGATGCTAGATCAATTGTTAATTTTAAATCTGAGATTGATAGATTTTTGTTCACCAAAGGTATTAAGGAATATGGGGCAAAGGCGGGTATATAGAGTTAGGTCGCAGATCAGCTATGATCGTATTGAATGGCGGAACAGGCTCAAGGGGCTAAATGGCCTTCTCCTGTTCCTATGCTTTTCTGTGAACATCATGTTTTATACCACAGTTATGGCTTGATAAGATATTCAATGCAGAGTTTATCCCACACAAATTAGTCTTGCCATGGCAATAGAACTTTGTAAACAAAATTGTATTTTTCCATTCATTGTCCTCTATTACTTGTGAACAGCCCACGTCATCGATAAGCCCACATCATCTCTTGTTCGATGCAGCCACACTCCTCCAGCACGCTACAACCGGACGCCTCCTTTTCTCACCTAAAATGGGAAATCACAGTTGGCAATATTTGACGTGTGTGTATAATATTCCTCGGCCTGCTATTTAAATGGAGGCGTGAACTCGATTCAAATAAACATGTTAACATCACCAAATGTAATTACTAGCCTTTAGTTCTTTCCAGCACGGAAGTAGATACTTGATGACAAATCCAGTCATTATAAACTATAAATCACTGAAAAATGGTGGACGTGCACCGTAGGTCCATCAGCAACAGGAAAAGGTAGGTGAACATTCCTGGTAGCGAGCCTTCTTCAAAATGTGTTTCCAGCAGAGACTTTAACCTGCCTTTCCCTTTTGAGATACTAATGGGCAGCTGCATGTTTTCAGCATTTTCCATTTTTATTTCAAATTTATGGCATTTTTACTTTAAAAAAAACCTGTAGTAAAATGTTAGATTTTCAGGATACGTAGTGCATGAGTCACAATAGTTATACAGTAACTCCTAGCCAGTCTCCATTACGCAGGTAAGATCACTCTGTACAGTGGAGTTTCACCTATGCTGGGAGCACAGAAAAAACTACTGCAGTCAAAAGATGAAAAAGAAGTGAACAAAGAGATATAATAAAGGAGAAAAATGTATGTGAGCGTACAGGCCATGACAGTGGGTACATGAATATAATAGTCTAGTGGCAGGTACCAGTTGCTAAAATTACTTTGGCCATATCCAACATAGCAGGCAGATAGTTAATGGGAATATGTGTTAGGGCACAAGTCAACAATTAATATGATAAAGAAAGGATTCCGAGGGAGTACCACAATCTGGACTGCTGATTCCTAATCTTTCATTTTTACTCCTATTTTCAATACATCATGGAAGAAAAAAGTTAGTTGTTTAAATAATTGAATTTAGTACTTTACAACAAATTTTAAGATAAAATAAAAAGTAACCATATTTACTTGCACCAAAACGTATGTGGGTGACTTCAATGATTTTTACAACTCAAATACATTTTGTCAAATAAATCAATATTCGATATTTTTAGCAAAATAAAAAAAAGCACTTTACAACCAGTGAAATATTTTTGAAATGTAGTCACTGTTGAAACACAGCAGCCAATTTGTGCACAGCAATGTCCAACAAACAACAATGAAATAAATGACCAGATCATGTTTTGGTTGAGGGATAAATGTTAATCAGGACAGCATGAAAACTCCCCTGCTTTTCTTTGAATAGTGCCGTGGGATCTTTTACATCCACCTGAGAGGCAGAGGGGACTTTGGTTCTAGGTCTCATCTGAAAGGTGGTATCTCCAACAGTGCAGCACTCCCTCAGTAATGCACTGGAGTGTCAGCCCAGATTATGTGCTCAAGTCTCTGGAGTGGGGTTTGAAGCCATAACCTTCTGACTCCAAGGCGAGAGTGCTACCCACTGAGCCAAGGCTGACACTTCTATATGACCACTTTAAAACGGTGGTCGTTCAGTTCTAGTTTAAAAGGAGCGACACTTCATTACACTCCCCTGTTTGGCTTAATTAACCCTCTCTGATTAAGAGCTACTTCTGTTGCTTTTATGCATTCAGGATCTTCCATCACTCTGTGAGGCTATCGGAGTTCTAGCTTTAATTTTTCACATGTTAGCCCCTCTCCCACCCCAGACTTGTGTCTGGGTCTCGGCACAGGGTGAGATTGGTAAAGCCCAACAGGCGAACTGATTCGAATAAATCGGGCAAGCTGTGGTTGCCATTGAGGCCCAAGGATGAATTTACTTCGATCCTCGGGCCTTTCCATTCCAGCGTGCTGCCGGAATCACGGCCCATTTGGGACACTAAAACATTTAGGTCTCTATGGCCTAGAAATTCACTATGGCCCCGCCAGCTGGCTAGCGCCCAAAAGTTAGCGCTGGGCGCGAGCCAGTTGCGACCATCAGAAATTCAGTTTTTGCGCCCCAAGTCGGAACCGGGCGCTATTCCAGGGTGTGCCCGCCCCCGCTTGGGGCGCTGAAGCTGAATTTCAGCGCTGTAGGCGCCGCTGCGCCACCCGCTGCGGAGCGACAGGCTGCAGTACTGCAGGCCTCCTCCTTCTCTTAAGGGGGCGGTGCCTGCAACGGGGAGATCGCCGCTGGATTGTGCCGGCAAATGAGCCCGGCACCACGGAGAAGTGCCGGCCTCGCGGAAAGCAGCTGGCAATGCCGCGGGGGGGGGGGGGGGGGGTGGTGGAGGAGGCCGGGGAAGGAGGTGCGGGCAGGCGGCCGCCGAAAAAGCGGCCGGCCGCATCTCCACCTTAAAGCACCCCACTAAGGCTACAGTACGGCCCCGTTTTCTGATCGCTGTTTGCGGCCGCTGCGGAAGAGGCGGCCGCAACTAAATATGGGGATCGGGCCGGTATCGGGGCGGAACCGGGGCACTGCACACACCGATGATGTCATCGGTGCCGGCGCAGCGCTAACGGCTACCGCCGCCATTACCGCTGCGCTGAATATCAGCGCAAACTCCTCTATTGGCGCAGAAGCCCTCTTTGGGTGGTAACTGGCCGCAAAGCTGGCAGCGCCTTACTGAATTTCTAGGCCTATATGTCTATAACATATTAAAAGTCTTGCATATTCATGCGCTTGTTGTTGAATGGCATTTAATTATTCCTTCTGTCATGCCTGCCTCTGACGCATAAACTAGACCCACCACTAGGTGCCAATTGGTATCTCCAAGTTAGGTGGCAAGTCTCATGAGGCCTTATTTGACCTCACCTCTCCCTGCTCCCTCTACTCCCAGCCTACTTTCCCATCTCAGCGCTGCCACATCCCAACACAACCCCAAACCAAACTGGAGTATCCTGCAGCTGCCACTCCTGTCTGACTCCCAGTCCCATGCCCCAGACTACGATAAGCCACACTCCCAGGCTGTGACAAGTTAGTTAAGCATTTCAGAGTGCTTTTTATCCTGCTTTTAAAAACACTAAAAGCACTGAACCAACTCAAAGCTCATTCCCTGTCACGGCCAGTAAAACAGCACATCTGAATGCACAGGTGGGATTCCTTAAAAGGGCTCCCCAGGTGAACTCGGGTGCCCTCCATTATCTTGGTGTCAGTTTGGGTCAGTTGCCCCTGCATGAGAAAGTTGTGCGTTCAAGCCACACTACAGAGTTGAGCACAGAATTTAGGCTGACACTTCAGCGCATTACTGAGGGAGAAACAGCCAATGTTTTGCTTCAGAATCCTGCATTTCTCATGCAGCTTATGCAAGGCAGTGCTCTCCGAGGTAACAACAGAAAATGCTGGAAAAACTCAGCAGGCCAAGCAACATCTGTGGAGAGAGAAATAGAATCAACGTTTCAAGTCGAAACCCTTTGTCAAGACTGAAAAAGCACAGGAAATGAAATAGATTGAAAGGCCAGACTGGGAGAGAACAAAAGAGAAGTGAAGAGACATTAAGAGGTATTCAAAACCAAACGAGATGGTGATAGGACTAGTGGAGGCAAAATACGGCTCTAGATTAGATGTGAAATGCGCTGGCAGAATGAGAGACAACTGCCATGTGGGAGAGAAAAAAAAGGGGGGGGGGGGAAGAGCCAAAACAAAGGTGTGGATAAAAAAGATACGTAAAAGTGTAATAGGGGCCGAGGTTATGATCTGAAATTGTTGAACTCGATATCCCCGAGGGCCCGCGTAGTATCTGACTGCTGGGAAAGTTTTTTCTGCCGACTGTTGAATAAATACTGGATGTTTGGGTCGAACAGCTAACCCTTGCGTCCTGTATTCAAACAGGGCACACAGCAGGAAATACAGCGGTAGTTGTATCCTCCTTGTATAATGTTGGGCTTGAACACACACCTTTGTCACTCAGGGACAAGTGACCCAAACTGACACTAAAATAATGGAGGGCACTCGGGTTCACAGCTGCCCTTCCGTGTCGATGGGAAATGAGAGGTGGGGGGCCACAGGGGCAGGGGCATAATGGAGCACAGCCCCAAGTAATTTTCCAGCCCGGTCTGACCCAGATCCACAAAAAAATGGTGGGAGTGTGTCAGAAAATGTAGGCTATTTACTTCAGTTCAATTATGCGCCAGAATTTTCTTTTCTGTTTTTCGAATAACTCCAGTGTTGGATTCCCAAGATAAATGCTTTGAGGTTGAAAATATCCAATCCAGCCCACTACATGTGAATGTTTCTTCTGATCAGTGCACTGTGATGATTTATAAATGATAAAAGTAAAAGATAATTAAAAGAACTAGGTAGCAGTGAGTTTTAGCAGCAATTAAACCTCAGATCTGCAGACATTGAGAAGCCTTTCTCGCTTCGCTCTGGCAGTCTATGATCTCAGCAGAACCACCGAGTCTGTCTGACTGCCATCTATTAACCAATATGCAGTTACATTAGGAACTTATCCCACCCTGGACCATCGCAGCACACTGTCCAATACTGAATGTCGCTGCTAACTGGAAATAGAAAAAAACAGCTTCACAGTCTTGGGGTTCAAATGTCCTTTACTGTCAGGCACAGGTGCACACATACATTGCAGTAGCACTGCGAGTATTAGTGTCAAACTTACAGGGTCTTGTAAAGTGATCAGTGGTCTTTCAATCATTTTGCTCAGTACTGCCGTGTTCATTAGGCGAGGTCATACTGTGCAAGTCGGTGGCATTTGCTTGAGGATTCCATTACCCTGCTCATTATTTATTCGCAATATCCCCCAAAGGTTAAGACTCCGTTTACATGAGTGGAAACGTGGTCCGTTTTTTAAAATGAGACCGTGACCAAAATTATATCTGCTTTCATTTCCCCTGTTAATGTTTATCAACGAGTGTTTAATGAAGCATCACCTTGTTTCGTTATTTATTGCTTGTTAAATTGTATCTGGTTATCAATCATCGCCTGGGTCATGCACCAGATTATAAAATGCTTTTGCATACTCGGAAGGCTGTAAATCCTCGAGCGCTCTTGCAGAACCAATGACCTTGGTAATCCAAATATCTTGCACCTGTTTTAAAAATGCTCATCGGCATCACCCGTGCAGAGGAAACACATCCCTTAAAACAGCAACTGGTGTTGTTGCCATGGAGATAGAAGATCCACATCATTCCTGCTTTACAATGATGCATTTGAATGGGAATTATGCCATGGGATTCGCAAACAAATAAAATGGCTTGAATTGGGCGACTGAGTCACTCACTTTTTATATTATATATAAAAGTATTAAAGGTCTTTCTTATAGCGTTCACGTCCTGGAACACCTGCCTGTCACACTATTCCCCTCACACCTGTCTGTAATGCTTTTCTGACAGACTTAAAATGTATTTTATGTTCATCTGCCAATGAATCTTCCCAACTCTGTCTCCAAGGCAGGTGGTGCTGTTCTCCATCATGACAGCTGCCTGAGGCCTGTATAAATTGGGCCCGTCTCCCAATGCACTACCCCATTACTTCCCCGCCCCCGGTGTCTCCCTCACTGGCTCAAGGTAACTTTTTTCCCTTCTTGCCGCTGTAGCACCCCCGGCCTAACCATTTCCCACCCGCCCAGATTGCCTGGACCCTTTCCCCCTGCATCTCACATTGAGGAAATCATATGTTCCTGGCTATGACCAGCTTGTTCAAAAGGGCTTCCCCATCACTGGCATACAGTCGGAAATTACTGCACAGCCACAGTATGCACTTGGAAATAATAAAACCTTTGGCAGCCTTTGTAAAAGCACTCAGAGAATGGGAATTACGAAAGCTAACACAATGTGTGCCTGCCCCTTTATTTTACCACTGGCTAGTTCAGAAAAATCATTTGCTATTCCCTATATGTCTAATTAAAAAGAGTAAAGGAAGAAATATATAATACCACAATTTTGCTATTTGAACCAAGACAGAACATGTTCTGCTGCAGCCACAAGTCCCTGTGGTGCTGTGTAATTAGAATGAAGGAAGACTTGCATTTTGTACGTTTATATATAGCATCTTATCTCATCTCCCAGAATCGTTTCAAAGCATTTCACATACACAGAATTATTTTGAAGTACAGTAGCAGTTGTTATATAAGCAGACACCGCAGCCATTTTGTACACAGCAAGGTGCCACAAACAGCAATAAAATGAATGATTGGCTGATTTTTTGTTGTTGTTGCTGGTGTTGGTTGGGGGGATGAACGTTGGCTAGGACACCAGAACATTCCTACTCCTCCTCGCACACTGGGAAACCTTTCCAGCCTTCCACCAGGTTTCCCCAGGCGGGCTCCGCGTTAGGCGTCACTGCCGCTGTCGGCAGTTAAAATTGTGTCAGTGTCCAATTGACGTAATCGGACCCGACATTTAAATATTGATGAGGTCCCCGCCTGTAGCAGGAGCCTCGGCCGCCTGGAAAGTTGGCGAAGATAACATGGCGTTGGGCGGGAATGGAGCACATCCAGCCGGTAAGTCCAACCACACGATTTTAACCCTTCGCACGCATTGCACCCACTTGGGGGTGGGGCATTAATATTGACGGCATAGTTACAAATAAAAATCAATATCCGGAAGTTCCTTTCTCGAGGGCATCTCAAATTTCTGTCTTATTTGATTAATTGATTAGAAAATATTCCAATACAAGGCTTTATTGGCCTGGAGCTGTAAAATGCCTTCACCTAAGAATTGTTCTGTTGGTCTAGCTGTTACAAACCAGGGTAGTTCATGGTTATTATTACAATAATCACACGTAGCAAATGAATTTCAACATAGCTAAGTGTGAGGTATTACATTTTAGTAAGAAAAATAAGGAGGTCACATATTACTTGGAAAATAAGAATCTGAATGGGGTAGAGGAGCAAAAGGATCTATCTGGGAGTATAAATACACAAATCACTAAAAGTAGCAATGCAGGTTAATAAGGCCATAAAAAAAGCAAACCAAGCACTAGGGTTTATTTCTAGAGGTACAGAATTGAAAAGTAGGGAAGTTATGCTAAACATGTATCGAACCTTGGATAGATTACACTTGGAGTACGGTGTACAATTCTGGTCATCATATTATTAAAAAGATATAGAGATACTGGAGAGGGTGCAAAACAGATTTACAAGGATGATAACAGGTATAACCTTGCATTTCTATCAGGGAAGGATGAACAGGCTGGGCCTCTTTTCTCTTGAAAAGAGAAGGCTGAGGGGTGACATAATAGAGGTCTTTAAAATTATAAAAAGGTTTTGTTAGAGTAGACAAAGAGAGAGTGTTTCCACTTGCAGTGAAGAGCAAAACTAGAGGCCATCAATATAAGAAATCCAATAGGGAATTCAGAAGAAACTTCTTTACTCAGAGAGTGGTGAGAATGTGGAACTCGCTACCACAGGGAGTGGTTCAGGTAAATAGTATAGCTGCATTTAAAGGGTGGCTAAATAAGCATATGAGGGAGAAGGGAAAAGAGGGTTATGCTGATAGCGTTAGATGAGGAAGGACGGGAGGAGGCTCGAGTGAAGCATAGACACCTGCATGGACTGGTTGGGCCGAATGGCCTGTTTTTGTGCTGTATATCCGATGTAATACAATCGGGAAGGAGTCATTGTGGAATATTTGCATCACCCTAGATATTCTTTTTAGGTAGAGCTGATGAATGATTACTTGTGTAAGAGATGTAGCAGTCCCTTACTGCAATCACTTACTACTCTAACAGGTGGTTAGTGAGTAAGTGGTGGAATGTTCTAAGCAAGAAATAAATCTTTTGATCTCTTATTTCTCTCATTGGGTATTTCATCTCTGAACAGAGAAAATTGACAAAATCTGACTTACTCTATGCAACTCACCAGCTTCCTGGCAATCAACATTTGACAATTCAGTGCCTAGATTATTCTACTCTCCGAGAAAGTCATCTCATTGCTGTTTGTGGGATCTTGCTGTGCATAAAATGGTTGCTACGATAACCTTTAAAACAAAGGTGACAGCATGTCAAAGTAATTCATTGTGCGTGAAGCATTTTGGGACAGTGGCCTAGAAATTCGGTATGGCCCCGCCAGGTCTTTTGCGCCCGAAATTTTGCGCCCGCCAGGATTCCCGTAGCGCCCACCTAAAATTCAGTTGCGACGGGCCAAGACGGCGGCGGGCGCTATTGCAGGGTTTGGCCGCCTCGCTAGGGGCGATGAATGTCACTTTCAGGCGTCCAGCTCCCGCTGCGGCACCCGATGCGGTGCGGCAGGCTGGGGTACTGCAGGCCTCCTCCTTCTCTTAAGGAGGAGCTGCCTGCAGCCGTCAGATCACCGGTGGATTCCCCCGGCAAATGAGCCCGGCACCACGGAGAAGTGCCGGGCTCGCGGGACTCAGACATCAATGCCGCGGGGGGGTGGTGCAGGAGTCCGGGGAGGGAGGTGCGGGCAGGCGGCCGCCGGGAAAGCGGCCGGCCGCCGCTCCACCTTTATGCGCCGGCCTTTCGGAGCTGCAAGACCCCGTTTCACAAACGCTGTTTGCGGCTGCCACGGGCGAGGCGGCCGCAACTGAATTTGGCCATCGGGCCGGAATAGCATTGCAACCGGGGCGCTGCGCACACCGATGACGTCATCGGTGCCGGCGCGGCGCTACCGGCTAACGCCGATGTTAGGGTCCATCTGAATTTCGGGCGATAAAAAACTTCAGGCGCAAACCACTTTATAGCCAATAAGTGGGCGCAAACGCGACTGAATTTCTAGGCCAAGAGATTTGATAAAGCACTGTATAAATGCAGGCTCCTTCTTTTCTTCATTCCTTCTCGTCTTATTCTGCTTCCCCTTGTTCTTAACCTTTCTGCTTCACACCCTTCCAAATGATATGGAGGGGTAAGAAAAATGTGGTTAAAAATATGATAACAAAAAGAGTTGACAGCATGTTTACTTACTTCTCTCTCCCTTTCTCAATAGCGATTGTTTCCAGACCCCACTACCAGCTCCCCACCCACCAACCTGATGCCAGAGACCATTTCCTCAGGTTGCCGGTGACAGACTCCTGCTGTGTGGTGGGGTGGGGGGGGGGGGGGAAAAATCGCTCCTCTGCCCACCAGCCACCTCGTCATTGTCGCTACGTTCGGGCACGAGAGCCTGCTGCAACGTGGTAATGAGGCTCGGCTGTTAAAAATCGGCCAGGTCCCGCTTTGTTCCCGACTACCGGGTAGGCCGCCCGCGTTGGGCACCTGAGTTAAAGAAAGAAAAAAAAAAGGAAGATTTGCATTTATATAGCGCCTTTCACGACCACCGGAAGTCTCAAAGCACTTTACAGCCAATGAAGTACTTTTGAAGTGTAGTCACTGTTGTAATGTGGGAAACTTGGCAGCCAATTTGCGCACAGCAAGGTCCCACAAACAGCAATGTGATAAATGACCAGATAATCTGTTTCTGTGATGTTGGTTGAGGGATAAATATTGGCCTGGACACCGGGGATAACTCCCCTCCTCTTCTTCGAAATAGTGCCATGGGATATTTTATGCCCACCTGAGAGAGCAGACAGGGCCTCGGTTTAACGTTTCATCTGAAAAACAGCACCTCCGACAGTACAGCACTCCCTCACTGGAGCGTCAGCCTAGATTTTTGTGCTCAAATTCCTGGAGTGGGACTTGAACCCACAACCTTCTGACTCAGAGGTGAGGGTGCTACCCACTGAGCCACAGCTGACAGAGTTAAAATCAACCCCTACGTTTTGAAGGCAAAACCTGGGTGCCCCTGTTGCTGTGGCATTGTTACCATGCTGGCTGCTAGTCGCTGAGCAACTCATCCCTTCTACAGGGTATGACGCTAATTAGTTTTTAATAAATCAACTACAGCTGTACAAAATTGAATGAGAAAGGCAAATACAAGTCAAGAAATCAGCTGATGGAAAATAATACTTATTTTAGGCAATTACTTCCAAGGCCTGGGATTTATAAGCCAGAAGCATTTGTCAAAACTAATTTATTATATCAGTACTTTTCATGTTTTCACAAGGTATTTCAATAATGAACTAAAATACATGAACATATTAGGCTGTAAGAAGGACTGAATCATTGCTTTGGGAAAAATGTGATTCTGCACATAGCAATGAGTTGAGTTATACATTGACTACATGGTTTGGTGCACCTGTTATTTATAGGATCTGGACTCTTCATCTTAGAAAACTGTTGCAAATGGCAATCAGTGTAAAAATGAAGCTTACTTTAAGAAGAAGAGCAATGTAGCAATTTAGATTTTCAGTTTCCTCAGCTTAGTTTAAGTGGCTTCATTTTGCAGTCATAACAGAAATTCTAACATTTAAAATGATTTCTAGCCATCTTGTATTGTCACTTATCATAAATGCCACTTCTTAAACAAAGTTCAACGTCTTACCAGTCAATCATTTTCTAATCGGAGTACACATGTTAAATATGTGTATGTATTTTATCTTTAATTTTCCCCCTCTTGGGATGTCATTAATAATGTCAGCGAGGTAAGTCACTCAGTCCTCTATTTGTGTGGGTCTGGAGCTGGCCACTAGAATCTGGGCAACAGGGGTAATGTGAAATAACAACAGAAAATGCTGGAAAAACTCAGCAGGCCAGGCAACATCTGTGGAGAGAGAAACAGAGTTAACGTTTCAGGTCAAAACCCTTCGTCAGGACTGAAAAAACACAGGAAATGAAACAGGTTAAAAGGCCAGTTTGGGGGCTGGGAAATGGGGATGAAAGAACAAAAGAGAAGTGAAGAGACATTAAGAGATATTCAAAACGAGGCGAGATGGTGCTAGGACTAGTAGAGAGACAAAAGACGGCTCTAGATTAGGTGTGAAATGCGCTGGCAGAATGAGAGACAGTTGCCATGTGGGAGAGAAAAAAAGGGGGCAGGGCACAAAACAAAGGTATGGATAAAAAATATATATGTAAAAATGTAATAGGGGCCGAGGTTATGATCTGAAATTGGTAATGTGGCCCTCCCTGTGGTGAAGCACTTTATTTCGGCTTTAGAGAGCCTGGTCCCAATTATCCTGCTGAGATGAGCCAATAATTAGTGAGAATATGTAGCCTTCCTGCTTAAGCAATAAGTGGCAGAATTTGTTAATTAACAATCCACAATCATTAATGCCTGCTCGTACAAAAAAATCACGTCAGGTTCCCTACAATAATGAACCTCGATGTTGATTAGTGAGAAGTCAAAGGTAGTGCAAGATTTTGAGCGTTGGGGAGTCTGCATTTGAGACCCGAAGAAAGCAACAACTTGGATGTAGGAGATATTTCTGTCGGAAATGTTTCTCTGGGGTCTTTATAGATGTCTGAGGCAATGCGATGACAATTTAAGTGGAATTAGTGTTCAATCGGCATCTTAAGCAGTTGCAGGACAACTTCAGAATCATATTTTATTATTATTTTTAAATCTTATCTTTAAAATTACACAAAATTTATTTCACAGTCTCATCATTTTAATGAGTACTCCGGAGATAGGAAATAAAAGCTGTAAAGTCCTCAAGCTTAAAAATCCAATTAAAATTCCATAAATATTTGACATTTAATCTAAAACCACTAAAAAGGGAAAGAAAATGGGGACAATGTACAGATTCAACACTTACAATAGCTAGTTAATATTTTATGTAGATTTTTCAGTTCCCTAATCATACAATTCCAATTAAAATACCATAAATATTTGACATTTCATCTGAAGCCACTGAAAAGGAGACTAAATGGGCACAATCTTGCAGATGAAGTATTTAAGATGGATTTTCCGGTTATATTAATTTTGGAATTTTATTTCTTTATAATCCAAACTAACAGATTCAACTGTTGGAATTTTAAAAACCTTGTGAAGCAAAATGATCCAAAAAAAAATAATTTCTTTCTCGCTCATTTTACAGATTTATTATTTGTTTTAGACTTAGTATGGCGCTGGAATAAAAGAATGATAAAATAATGAACAGTCACAGCTGACCTGAATTCATTAAAATTGCACCATGGAAACGACACACAGAATTCCCAGCTAGTAGTTGACTTATGCCCCTCCCGTGCCTAAAAATATATTTTTCAAAAATTTGGATTCTTATTTTTTGAGACATGTGCCAAAATTACAGTACCTTGGTGGGCAGAGGTTCATTAAAAAACAACCTTTTAGCATAAAATAAATGATTTCACCATAAAGTGGTTTTAATACACGTAGAAAGAATGAACTAGCATTTCTATAGCGCCTTTCACAACCTCAAGATGTCCCAAAGCACTTCACAGCCAATGTAGAAGTGTAGTCAATTCAAATCAATTTTATTTGTCATATATGCAGCAGATGTGTGTACTGCACAATGAAATGTTGATTTTTACGAGTCCTCCCAACATTGGAATAAATATGGCATAGCAATGATAAAAATACTAATAGAAATACAATAATAATAAATAAGACAACAGTAATAAATAATAATAAATTATTTGTTCATGAGTCTTATGGCCTGGGGGTAGAAGCTGTTTTGAAACCTGCTGGTACGAGACCGTATGCTTCGATATCTCTTACTGGACGGGAGCAGGGCGAAAAGGTTGTGGCTGGGGTGGCTCGCGTCTTTGATGATTCTCAGGGCCTTCCCCCGGCACCTCTCGGGGTAGATATCCTGCACAGCAGGTAGTTTAATTCCTATAGTATGTTGTGCAGCTTTCACCACCATCTGTAGAGCCTTGCGGTCTGTGGCGGTGCAGTTGCCATACCAGGTAGTGATGCAGCCGGACAGGATGCTCTCAATGGTGCACCGGTAGAAGTTGGTGAGAATCTGGGGAGCCATTCCAAATTTCACTGTTGTAATGTAGGAAACATAGGTAAAGGACATTCCCCATTTTATAGAACTTTTGAGCAGTTGAAGGAAACAAATTATATAATTACAAACCATATATTGTTTATATTTCTTCCCCTCCACCTTCAATTGCATTTCCTCCTCTCCTGTAGGCACTGACTCATGCTGGGTTATCATTCCACAGGTACTGGCCACCTTCCACCACCTTGGCCAAGTGGTTAGTCTTCATGTGTGCAGTGAGATAGTATCAAATTATTCAACCATTGAGAACACCACAGCCAAACCAACACTTATGTTCATCTGGCACTTGCCAGGAATCACCGGATAGTGAACTGGCAGGATGTCTAGCCAGTTCCTCCCCACTCCCTGGCCTGGAGTACTGCGGCCAATTGTTGACCCCCAGAGTACTGCGGCCAACTGTTCTCCCAAGCTGAAATCAGCTCACCCAGCATTATCTGAGGAAGGATGTTCTTGCCATGGAGGGAGTGCAGCGAAGATTCACCAGGCTGATACCTGGGGTGGCAGGAATGACGTATGAGGAGAGATTGGGTCGATTGGGCTTGTACTCGCTGGAGTTTAGAAGAATGAGAGGGGATCTCATTGAAACTTATAAAGTTCTAACAGAACTAGACAGACTAGATGCAGGAAGGATGTTCCCGATGGTCGGGGAGTCCAGAACCAGGGGTCACAGTCTAAGGATAAGGGGTAAGCCATTTAGGACTGAGATGAGGAGGAATTTCTTCACCCAGAGAGTGGTGAACCTGTGGAATTCTCTACCACAGAAGGCAGTAGAGGCCAATTCATTAAATATATTCAAGAAGGAATTGGATATATTTCTTAAGGCTAAATGGATCAAGGGATATGGGGAGAAAGCAGGGACAGGGTACTGAATTTGGATGATCAGCCATGATCGCATTGAATGGTGGAGCAGGCTCGAGGGGCCGAATGGCCTATTCCTGCTCCTATCTTCTATGTTTATGTTTCTATGCTCCTGGCTAAGTTCCACCTTGAGCAGTTAACTTACCAACTCAGCCACTAGGAAACATATCAGTTTTATTTTAAGCAAGGTTCTGAATATAAAAATTGTACATACTTGAATGGATAACAAATAGAGTGGAACCTCCATTTTGCGCACATTAATTATTCCTGATTTTTCTTTAGAAGATTCAAGGGATAAAGTCTGCATGAGATGTTGACTCACTGCACAGCCTAACAGTCTTTGGCTATTCGGCTTCTCAATTAAGAGTCAACATAACTCAAAGTCAAAGCCCAAAATAGATCAGATTCCGCTTACTTGTATAGTATTTCTCTTTATTCCTGTACCTAGGATATTGCTGTGCTAAAAGTGCTAGCGCAAAATTTGGAGAATCTAAATTGTCCACCAAATTTTGTTATCGACCAAGACAATCCCTTCCATTACACAGATTAATGAGGGTCCCACTGCATATTGAAGTGTTTGGATTCTGCAAGAAAATAATTGCTTAGGGGTTGTACTGACTGGTCTTCTAATTGCAATAAAGATTTCCATAGCATTCGATTTACAAAAGTGCGAGTTTTATTTAACTTCCCTTTCTGGTTTCAGAGCCATTTATTTTGCATTATGGTTGAGGGAGAGGAGAGTGATATTTATGCTGAAGGAAAAGGTGTGGGATATCACAGTGGTTACACAAATGAAGATTATTTTGGTTCCCACACCTTAGAGACTGGTGGCTCTGAAGCCAGTCATGAATTAGCTCATCACCTCTACCCATGTTAATAAATTCACCTGTCACTTTAATTCTCCGCCCTACTCCCACTCTGACCTCTCTGTCCTCGGCCTCTTACACTGTTCCAATGAAGCTCAATGTAAGCTCGAGGAACAGCACCTCATCTTTCGATTAGGCACTTTACAGCCTTCTGGACTCAACATCCATTTCAACAATTTCAGATCATAACCTCTGCCCCCATTTTTTCAGATGGCAGCTGTTGTTGGGGATTCTGATATTCCCATTTACACCTCCTCTACACCCATCTTTTGTTTCTTTACTTGTCCCATTACCATCTCCTTTCACCTTGCACCATCATCCCTTTTGTCATTTAATCTCTCTTGCTTTCCACCCTACCACAGACCTTCCCCTTCTGTTCTTTCCCCCTCTCCCCGCTTTCCCTGCTCCTGCACTTGCTTAAAACCTGTTACATCTCTAACTTTTTCCAGTTCTGACGAAAGATCATCGACCTGAAACGTTAACTCTGTTTCTCTCTCCACAGATGCTGCCTGACCTGCTGAGTATTTCCAGCATCCGCAGTATTTTATTTTTTTATTAATAAATACCAGTCATGGCTACTGATTTCTTCCCAGCTATCTCACTGTGCTGTAGTTCTATTTGATTTGTCCTAGTACTTCTGCTTCGTAACCAGCAAAGAGTAGAAATGGTTAGCCTGATTCTACAAAATCACACACTTGGAAGGAAGCCTTACTCAGTCGGAGCACATATCGGAGGTTTGGGTAAGCACACCTCATGATTTGCATCCAATAATTTTAAAATTTGGTTGAGATTCTCCAGCGGGAGAGCGATTTTGTAAAATCGGCCTCATGTGTCAACAGCTTACTTCAACAAGTGTTGATCCCTGTCAATCACACTGCACAGTGGTGTGAAAAGGCCATGGGCACGATCTTGCCAGCCCTTGGGAGGTGGGTATGGAGGCGGGACTGCCGGGAAAATGGCAGAATTTGAGGGCGGGTGCCCAACCCGCCTCCGTGCCATGTTGCCAGGAGGCGGGTAGCCGACCCGCGCCGGGTCCCGTCTCCTTGGAGGCGGGAAGGGCTGTAGTGCCACTTTTCTGCCTGTTAACAGGTAGTTAACAGGCAGATAAGAGGATTATCTCCATTTTGCCCACACAAGTGCGGGCTTCCCGAAGGCTCCGAACCCCGCCAGGGTCACCAAGGCGAGTAGTGGGTCTGCAGGGGGTCGGAGGGGTGCAAAAGTGCACTGTAATGGTAAGTGATGGGTGCAAGTGTGGAGAGATGAGTATGTGAGGTAAGTGGAAAGTGTTAGAAAAAGTTTATTTACCTTTGTTTCTTCCTGCAGACTTCAAGAGTTGGGTATGTGGAGAGTCTCACACTTCCGCGGCAGAGATGACAGATGGTTGTTGCATTCTCCAATGCAACAACCATCTAATTCCTGCAAAAGAAAGAGGTTTGATGAGTCTTGAATTCAAGAACTCAACAAACTACAGAGAATGTCACTGTTTGACAGCTTCACAGAGCTGTCAAATGATGACAATTCTTCTGTCAAAAATTTTTGACAGATGAAACGTCATACGTTGATGTTCTCTGTAACCGGCTTACCCTTAATTGGCCAGCTAAGCCTGCTGGGTGAGCTTAACAAGTTCAATCAAGGGAAAATAGCATGGGTTGGCCAGAAGTTGATGGAGGCGGGACTGAAACCCGACAAGTGGGAGTCCCGCCTCCAAAAGCTCCCCATTGGCAAACTCCAGCCCAGTATAACTGCTGCATTCCCCACTCACAGTGTTACATTAGCATCCCCATTTAATGGCAGCATATGAGTTAGTAAGACTTTTCACTTGGTGGGAATCAAGCTTAAATGAAAGTTGAGACTCAGTTCTTACCCATATCAAGAATACAAATCAAACCCCTTACCATTAAGCCCAAATATTCCAAAAATGACAGCTCCAAGAATGGGCCACGACAAATCTCCTGATAGGATTCTCGCCCCCTAATTTGAATAGGCCACTGGCTCATGAAACATGTACTCAGCGAGCTTGACCTATTAAACACTTGCTTGGGAGCGCCAAATCCAGTGAGGCAGCAGCTCTTAAAGGGCTACAGCTTGCTATTGAAAGGAAAGGTTGTACAGTGACAAACCATTGACTAAATGCTCACAACGATACGGTTAAGATATGTGGGCTGTACTGCAATTTTTGACCCTGAAGATTGGAGGTCCTGTTGCAGGAAATGCACCAAAGGAGGACGAGCCTATCTGGGGCTGAAGGCTATCCTCCATTGAAAGCACAAATAAAAGCTTCTGGACAGACATCACTGTCGGAGTCAATTCCATCACCCCGATCTCTTGTACCTGGCTCTAAATGAGGAATAAGGAATAAGGCAATGGTAACTGTATTCCTTAATACTTGTGGGGCCCCATAAACTAAATTGGGACCCACAGTGCTGCACTCACGGTGAGGTACCATTTGAATCATTGTACACCACCATTGCTGTTTTGAACACACTCTTTCATTGTGCCAAAGCTGTACGGCGCACTTTCCTTGAGGGTCAAGGTGTCAGCCAAGGAGCAGCAAACAGATGCTCCTCCGCTACTGTTGGGGCAGGGGGACGGGGGGGTCTCAACAAGGTCAGCAGCCATGGATACAGGGGATAGCCCTGGTCTCCAAACAGCCATCCACCACAGCTGCTTCTTCAAATAATGCACGGACCTTGGACCGCTGCACAAAGAAGGTCTAATGGCTGCACAATGATGGTTCTGTACCTCTTTTCAATAGGAAAAGTTATAAAGGTTGCCCCTTACAAACAGTGTTTTCACTTGCTTGATATGGGTGTGCACTGTGGACTGCCTGATGTGACAGATGTCCCCTGTGGTAGATAAGAAGGATGCAGTGCCATGAAAACTTCAGGCAGCAGTCAACTTTCCTTCTATGCAAGGAGCCACTCCCTGTTCCAGATGTCGCTTGCAAGCTATCTCGCAGGAGCTGGTAGAAGTCTCTGGTAGCCAGTCTTGTGAAGTGGAGCTGGTGAAGATAGCTTTCCTCTGACACATCCAGGTATGTCTGGTGGGTTTTATAAATGCGGATCCCAGGGTAGGGATGAAAAAACAGCTCAGGTGCTTTTGCACCTGTATTTGTTGGCTCCTCGTGAACTACTGCATCTGAATCAGACACTGAATCAGGCAGTGCTATCAGAATAATGAAGGCAAGTATTGGTAAGGGAAAAAAAACAAAACTGCAGAAATGGTGGACTGCTCAGTAAAGACAATTACTGCATGGAACAAAATTTAACACAAAATGCCAGAACAATTCTCCATAACAATTGAGTAACATTAATCTACCGTTAAGAAGCCAACTTGACCTACATCATAAGATGCATGCTGTAGACAGCGCTTTGCCCAGAGTCAGGACATTTGGCATGGCACCGACTTTGAATGAAAGTGAGTCTTTAATCAGGTTTGTATTTGGCAGTACCACAGCCTCAATTTCTACCCTCAAACTACATCTCAGGAAATTGGGGATAATGCAGATTGGTTCACAAAATCAGGGGCCCAATTATCTACCCCACACCCACTGACAGATCCTCAGGAAATCAGGGCTCTATAACAAGCCTATTGTCCTCTAACATTTCTGCATTTGGAATCCCAATAAGACCCTAACCTTTCACTCTAATCTATACTGTCCCTACAGCTACTACTGTTTAAATATGTTAAAACATTCACTAAATCCACCTTGTAGTTATGAATACTGACTGATAGACAGACACCAGGTGATCCTCTTCATGTTTCAGTCTTGTGCACCAGTTGACAACTGCAGGCCCAAGTCTCCCACACTGGTTAAAATCCTTTTTAATTGATCATTCAGGCACTTGTGACAGTTGGTGTCTCCACGCTCCACACTGTAGGTGCACCTCTTTGGAGATAATTCCCTTTGAGCAGCTGCGGCTGTCACAATCCAGGTCACATATGGGATGAGGCAACAACCATACAACAGCTGACCGCCCGCCGCGCACCCACCGCCCCCAATACAGCTGCACTTGTCTCGTCGAGGATGCCACGCAATCCACAACTGCTCCTTTCCTGTAGTCCCTCTCGTTAGTGTCCCAACTCAGCCAATTTCTGTAAAAAGGCAAAACGTCAACCACTTCTCTTGAACTCCCCAGACGTTGCCAACTAAACTAAACATGAGAAAATCTAACTGATACCCAGTCGCTTTTTACAGGAAAGGATATGAAGAATTAAGAACCTCCAAATATCTTATTTCACTATCGAGTGAAGCAAGCAACCATTACAAAAATCAGGGCCCTTTTCTCAAGCTATTCATTAGCCTAATGGATTCCAGCTGCTATTGGCATGGTGGATATTTTGTGGCGAAATGCCATTCAGATCTATATAAACACATTTATACTCCATTCTTCTTCAATGCGATATCTAAGTGTGTGCCAGTGATGGGGGTTACATCTCATAAGACACATTTACAGCACCTGCTGAAACTACAATAAATGCTCATTCTACAGTACAGAAACAGATAATATTCTGGGTCCCTTATATTGTTCCTATAAGTGTCAGCTGTGGCTCAGTGGGTAGCACACTCGCCTCCGCGTCAGAAGGTTGTGGGTTCAAGTCCCACAGCAGGGACTTGAGCACATAAATCTAGGCTGACACTCCAGTGCAGTGCTGAGGGAGCGCTGCACTGTTGGAGGTGCTGTCTTTCGGATGAGATGTTAAACCGAGGCCCCGTCTGCTCTCTCAGGTGGACGTAAAAGATCCCATGGCACTATTTCGAAGAAGAGCAGTGGAGTTATCCCCGGTGTCCTGGCCAATAGTTATCCCTCAATCAACGTAATAAAAACAGATTATCTGATCATTATCACATTGCTGTTTTTGGGAGCTTGCTATGTGCAAATTGGCTGCCGCGTTTCCTACATTACAACAGTGACTACACTCCTAAAAAAAACCTACTTAATTGGTTGTAAAGCACTTTGAGATGTCCGGTGGTCGTGAAAGGTGCTATATTCTTTCTTTTATAAATGTAAGTCTTTCTTTCTTTTCATACTTATTTTGAACTACCAGGTAATATTATTTTCCCCAAATGAACAACATCACTGTGCTAATTTTTTTGTAAGTTTCATCCTACAAGGAATATTTGGACTTATTGTTCTGAAAGCAGTATGTCTACAAGATACTGTAGAAATTCGCATTTTCCCACATTGAACGCCATCTGCCACAGTTTAGCCCACTCACCCAGCTATTCACAATATATATTAATGATCTGGATGAGGGAACTAGATGTAATATCTCCAAGTTTGCAGACAACACAAAGCTGGGTGGGCGTGTGTGCTGTGAGGAGGATGCCGAGAAACTCCAGTATGATTTGGACAGGTTGGGTGATTGGGCAGAAGCATGGCAGATGCAATATAACGTGGATAAATGCGAGGTTATCCACTTTGGTGTCAAAAACAGGAAGGCAGATTATTATCTGAATGGCAATAGATTGGGAGAAGGGGAAGTGCAACGAGACCTGGGCGTCCTTGTGCACCAGTCGCTGAAAGTAAGCATGCAGGTGCAGCAGGCGGTTAAGAAGGCAAATGGTATGTTGGCCTTCGTAGCGAGAGGGTTTGAGTACAGGAACAAGGATGTCTTGCGGCAGCTGTACAGGGCCTTGGTGAGACCACATCTTGAGTATTGTGTGCAGTTTTGGTCGCCTTATCTGAGGAAGGATATTCTTGCCATGGAAGGAGTGCAGCGAAGATTCACCAGGCTGATACCTGGGATGGCAGAGATTGGGTCGATTGGGCTTGTACTCGCTGGAGTTTAGAAGAATGAGAGGGGATCTCATCGAAACTTATAAAATTCTAACAGAACTAGACAGACTAGATGCTGGAAGGATGTTCCCGATGGTCGGGGAGTCCAGAACCAGGGGTCACAGTCTAAGGATAAGGGGTAAGCCATTTAGGACAGAAATGAGGAGGAATTTCTTCACCCAGAGAGTGGTGAACCTGTGGAATTCTTTACCAAAGAAGGCAGTAGAGGCCAATTCATTAAATATATTCAAGAAGGAGTTGGATATATTTCTTAATGCTAAAGGGATCAAAGGGTATGGAGAGAAGGCAGGAACAGGGTACTGAATTTGGATGATCAGCCATGATCTCATTGAATGGCGGAGAAGACTCGAGGGGCCGAATGGCCTACTCCTGCTCCTATCTTCTATGTTTCTATCAATGCCCCATTGCAACTTTCTGCTCCCATCTACACGATTTACTGTGCCGCCTAAGTTAGCGCCAACCTAAACTACCAGTGTCAACACAGGAGGGTGTTTTAATTTACTTTAAAGTTGACTTTTTATAGTGATGAGACAGAAAAGATTTCCCATGTTGCTTATGGATCTGCAATTTGGTGATTGAACTTAAATGGACACATCACCAGGATTCTCATTAATTTCAGTTAATGAAAATCAGCAGATCACACGACTCAGAATTCAGTAAAGCTCTTGATGGACCAAGCTTCTTGTTGGTGAAACAATGGATCCATTGGTAGTTTTAGCCACCAACAACAACAACAAAAACTTCTATTTATATAGCGCCTTTAACGTAGTAAAATGTCCCAAGGCGCTTCACAGGAGTATTATAAGACAAAATAAAATTGACACCGAGCCACATAAGGGCAGGTGACCAAAAGCTTGGTCAAAGAGGTAGGTTTTAAGCAGCGTCTTAGAGGATAGAGAGGTAGAGAGGAGGAGAGGTTTAGGCAGGGAATTCCAGAGCTTGGGGCCTAGGCAACAGAAGGCACGGCCACCAATGGTTGAGCGATTATAAACAGAGTGGCCAGGTATGATTTCGAACTTCAAAAAGTTGGTTTAAAAAAAATCGTTATCAGCTATAAGAAGAAATAGTGTGTAAAATCAGAATAGAATGTTGACCCTCATCATAGATTTTTTGAAATTCATCTTGTGTCTGGATCACCTCATATTAAGTATATGCAGTAGATTAGAAGCAGTAACACTAGTGAATAGTGCAAGCTAGAGGAGCAAATATATTGAACAATATATAGTACATGATGGGCCTGAATTTGTGATCGAGGCTTCCCGCGGGCGGGTGCCTCCGATCATTAAAAAATCTACGCATTTACCTGGTGGTCCGGGAGATACGGAGGCTTGTGATCCTGGGCCTCTCCTGGTAGAAATGCATAGAGGCCCACGTGTCCCAGGGGTGCAGGTGGTTCGGAAGCACCCCTGGGATCACGTGGGCCGGCCCAACCAATGAAAGGGAATCCCCATTCATACTCATGGGGATTCCGTACGTACGGAACTGTCATAAGTATGAATGGGGATGACTTAAAAAATACACGAACACATGAAATAAAATTACGTATATAAAATTAATTAAAATGGCATTTAATTAAATATTTTAAACAAAAATGTAATTTTTTGGCTGAAAATGCTAAGTTTTTTTATGTACACAAGATGGCGACGGAGCTGGGAGAGAGACTTTCAAAACTTGATCCACAGCACCACCTACTGGCCAGAGGCTACAGCTACATTATTACAGACAACGGTTTACATACAAGATTTCCATTCCAAATGTTTACATATGCAGTTTCAATGTTAAACGTTGACATGGAAGTCTGACCAAAAACTGTGCATACATGCACAAGATTTTCAATAATACATGCACTATAATTGTCTAGTTTTATGCAATTTTATATAATTATACATTTAGATTAATATATTAGCTATTGTAATACAGGCATAGAATTCTAATTATACTGCATATATTTCTAATACATGTCATCTCCTGGATTGGTCTCTTGGTCGATCGCCGAAGGGGATCGGATAGGAATTTTCTAGATTTCCCCCCCCCCACAATTGGCCTGGGATTTTATCTGGTTTAGTGCCTCTCCCAGGAGATCACACGCCATTGTTTGTATATTCTTATTTATACATTTTTAAATGGAGCACATTTCTGAAACTTATCTATTGTTTTGAATTATTATGCAGCAAGGTGAAGATGACCAACAAATGTGTGTGTAACTGGCTTGGGTGACTATGTAACTGGGCTGTGTGAGGGGCACGAATTTATGTAATTAATTATTCTTCCTCAATTTATTTGACCTACGAGCAATACATGGAGTGGACTTCCATGAGCAATGTCACAGGAGATCCATTAGTATTTAATAAAGGTTAAAACCGTGGGAAAGCTGAGGCGGCCCCTTTCAACATGGCAGTTGGCTGATAATTGTGTAATCACAAGATATTTACTGATCAGGAAGGTTGTGCGGTCCATCTTAATTCATCCTTCCAGAAAGGTCCTACAGCCTCTTCCGTTGTAGCATCCAATTGGATCATAAATGATTCCAGGTTTTTCACTTCTCCGCGACTCTATCTGAAAGTCCATTCCAAGTGTTGATCACTCTTTGTGTGAAGAAGAATGTGCTGATATCAGTCCTAAATTTCCCTTTTACTACTTTGAACCTGTGTCCTCTTGTTCTATTTTTATAATTTAATTGATAAGTAATATTCCAGGTTTACCTTTTTCATTCCCTTAACAACCCTACATGCCTCCATAAGATCACTTCTGGGACGCCTCCTTTCTAAGCTGAAAAATCCAAGTTTCTCCAAACTTTGCTCGTAATTCTGATACTAGGGATCAGGTTCATGGCTCTTCCCTACATTACCTCCACCGCTTGAATGTGTCCCTGGTGTTACTGCAACCAGAAGTGGATGCAGCATTGAAGGTGTGGTCTGACCCCATAATCTATACAAAGCCTTGGTTAGACCACACCTGGAGTACTGTGAGCAGTTCTGGGCACCACACCTTAAGAAGGATATATTGGCCTTTGAGGGAGTGCAGGGTAGGTTTACCAGAATGATACCTGGACTCCAAGGGTTAAATTATACACAAACTAGGGTTGTATTCCCTGGAATTTAGACAGTTAAGGGGTGATTTGATCAAAGTTTTCAAGGTATTGCGGGGAACTGATAGGGTAGATAGAGAGAAACTATTTCTGCTGGTTGGGGATTCTAAGACTAGGGGGCATAGTCTAAAAATTAGAGCCAGACCGTTCAGGCGTGAAATTAGGGAACACTTCTACACACAAAGGGTGGTAGAAGTCTGGAACTCTCTTCCGCAAACGGCAATTGATGCTGAGCCAATTGTTTATTTTAAACCTGAGATTGATACGATTTTTGTTAACCAAAGGTATTAAGGAATATGGGGCAAAGGCGGGTATATAGTTAGGTCACAGATCATCCATGATCTCATTAAATGGGCTCGCGGGGCGAAATGGCCTACAAACAGAGAGCATTATAAAGTTTCATTCGAACTTCCTCTGACTGCTAATGTTTTGAATGCAGTGGCACTCGGCTAACCCAAAGGCATTCTTATCCTTGAAAGGCGGCAGCCTGACTTTGAAACTAAAAGACTGGCCAGAGAATTGCAAATAGATTTTGCTTATATATATATAATATATACACACAAACAGACATTTCATATTTCAGTTACACGTAGCAAAACCCAGCTTGATTTAAAAAAAAAATGTTTTTATCAGACTAATCATAATGCAGACAGTCAAAAATAGTACTAAACACACAAGTGCAACAATCCAATCAGCCTGCACTCCCTCTGCACAAGCTGCCCCTTGCACTGGGTCAGGAGCCGGCTGTGCTCGCCTGTCAATCATCGCCCGGGCATCTCTCTCGCGAGAGCGCGTCATTTTACGTCGGCTCCAAAAAAAAAATTGCTGCAAGGCAAAGAGAGCAAGAATTTATTTAAAAATAAATTCACAGGCGGGGTGTATATATTAAAAAAAAAGTAGTTCGGTCCAACACGGTGCAAATACTCTGGGGTCGTTAAAGGTCAGTAAAACGGGTAAGTTTTCGCTCTTTGGGAGAGAATGTTTTTTCCCCAGGAGAGTTTGTCAGAGTGACTGTGCATTCAACGCTGGGAATTTCTTTGCTCTTGTTTTTGTTGTGTGGTTTGCAGGAAACTAGAGTTTAAAAAAAAATATGCATCCCCCCCAAAAAAAAACTGCAAACAGCGCTTCCCACCTGCGGGCTGGAACTGGGTCATTTGCATTCAAGTTATTTGCAGGAGTATAAAGCAGAAGGGCCACTGCTAATCCAGAAATAGTTGGATTAAATGTGGAACAAGGTCAGGATTTAGGAATCTCAGCCCAAATATATACATGGCAGCGTTTGGGCACTCTCCCGTCTTTCGAAAAAAAGTTTTTTTCATCAAGTTTAAATGCATTATTTGCACAGTGGTTATTTCATGAATAACTTTACCTTTTTATAATAATTTACATGAGTTTTAAATATTCAAATGAAAGTAATTTTTGAATGAAATTTGGTAAGTAGGGAAATATCTATTATGTTCTACTTACATTTATTTAGAGCATGCTGCATTAATAAGGACACCAATCGTCGTCTGCCAGAAGGTGTTTTAGGCTCCCATTGTTCTGCTACATTGAAGTCTGCATAACAATTTTTACATTTTTAACTAATTACTGCAATCAAATCTTAAACTTTGTGTTGACTAGGTTTGCCAACACTCAATTTGGTTAAAAAAAAATTCCATTTGTGTGAAAAATTCATTAAGCATTTTGTCAGAGATTGGAAGTTTATAGGTTTTTGTGACAAGGCTCCTTTTAATAGTGGAGAGAAATTTGAGTTGACGTTTCGGGTCGAAACCCTTTTCGACCCGAAACGTCAACTCAAATTTCTCTCCACGGACGTTGCCTGACCTGCTGAGTTTTTCCAGCATTTTCTGTTGTTATTTCGGATTTCCAGCATCTGCAGTATTTTGCTATCGTCCTTTTAATAGTGCCTGGATTCATCAGTGAAAGTAATGCTGAACGAATCCCACACCCCAAAACAGAATAAATAATGACAGGTAAACTTCTTGAAAGAGATTTGCAAGAATCATGATGAAATGACTCAATTTGCAGAGTTTCTGATCCTCCACAGCTTAGGATTTCATGATCCTGGAATTCCGAATCTCAGCTCCTTGGCAAGTCTGCTGCCACAAGCTTGCCTCAAAGATTAGCTTTGGAGAAATACTTCACATAGACCGACAATTGATATTTTCCTGATTGTGCATTCACAAAATGGATATTCCCAATCCTAACGGGGAACTGGTTTTTAAGTTCTTTCTGTGCATTTTCATTGCTCTTAAAGTAATATGGCAGTGTGACTTTTGGTTGGTGGCCTTGAGATCTTGGCTCAGGTCTGCCTGAGAAGAGATCAAAAAAGATAAAACATTAGTTCGGCACCAGCTGGAGTATGGTGTCCAATTCTGGGCACCGCACTTTAGGAAGGACATGAAGGCTTTGGAGAGGGTACAGAAGAGATTTGCTAGACTGGTCCCAGGGATGAGGGATTACAGTTACGTGGATAGACTGGAGAAGCTGGGGTTGTTCTCCTTAGAGCAGAGAAGGCTAAGAGGAGATTTGATAGAGGTGTTTAAAATGATGAAGAGTTTAGATAGAGTAAATAAAGAATAAAGCGGTTTCCAATGGCTGAAGTGTCGATAACCAGTGGGCACAGATTTAAGGTGATTGGCAAAAGAACCAGAGGCGACATGAGGAAAAATTTTTTACGCGAGAGGATATTTGGAATGCACTGCCTGATATGGATACAGATTGAATAGTAGTCTTCAAAAGCGAATAAATACTTGAAAGAGAAAAAACTGCAGGGATATGGGGAAAGAGCAGGGGAGTGGGACTAACTGGGTTGCTCTTCGAAAGAGCCGGCGCAGACTCGATGGGCCGAATGGCCTCCTTCTGTGCTGTATTATATTCTATGATTCTATGACGCTTGATGGGATTGAGTTTTTAGCAAACGTTCAAAATATGAAAAATAGATGGTCTGCAATATCGGTCCAGAAACAGACTCCAGACAGGGAGGCCAAATTGCTGTTTCTCGTTGTTCCTGTTCTCAGTGGGTTGAAGATGGTGCTGCAAGACAATATTAAAAGCACAGCAAGAGTCACCAGTTAATATTTTCTTAACCGTCGTGCTGCAGATGTCTCCAACAAGTCTGTTGTCCAGTGTTTTTTCTCTGTGTGATAAACATGCTGGTTGTTCATCTCGACCTTCAGCTTTGAATTGTGAAATCCCTGCTACTTTACCACACCATGTGGTGGGTAAAGGTGATTAAAATTAAAGTCAGTCCTAAACACATTCAGAACACACATAATTGCAGTCCCTGCATGGCGTTTTTTTTTCCCTGCTGTTGGTTCCACCACAATTTCAGGTCACCACGGTTAGAAGTGAAATATTGCTCAAAGCTGAAATAACCTATTTACATGCAGTGAATAAATTGACTGGGAAAAGAAAATCCTCAGACTAGTCACGTGTTTGCAGGTTAACGCCAATGTCATTCGCACGAAGATCAGTGAACATTAGTCCCAGTACATAAAAGAACACTGCAAATGCGGGGAAATAATATCAAACAAAAAACAGAAAATTCTGCAAAAATACAACGGATCTGCAAAAAGAAAAGAGAGGTTCACTTTTTGGGGTCAGAAAGGCTATACCTGAAACAATTAAATCTGCCGTTTCTCTTTACAGACTGTTCATTTCCAGCATTTTCTGTTTTCGTTAAACGTTAATCGACATATCTCGCGCATGCATTATAGCAATCGCTATAGTAACACCTCTGCATGTTGATATAGTGGCTGATGTATCCAGACATTTGCCTTAACAAACATCATCAGTGGTTTGGGATGGGGAAAACAGTGTATACAGTCTCCTTCTCATAATGCAGTCAAATTTTGCACTGAAAGAAAATTATTCAGTAACTTGAATTACTCAAGGAAAATAACAGCAACGCGGGAATTTAGGGATGGGGCAAGGCCATGAAGGGATTTAAATACAAGGATGAGAATTTTAAATTGTCGGTGTTGGAGAACAGGAGCTAGTGTAGGTCAGCGAGCACAGGGGTGATAGGTGAGTGGGACTGGGTGCGGGATAGGATACGAGAAGCGGAGTTTCGGATGTCCTGGTCGTAAATAGAGGACAAAGAGGAGACGATGCGGGAGAGTTTGAGATACTCTGTGGTGAGATGAAGTGGCTTGTAGACAGGGTGGAGTTAGCTTGGAGCATTTGATGAACCATTGTCCAGGTTCGGAGAAACTTAAGGCGGGGGGAGTCGGTCAAGAAGCTGTTTGAGGGGGCAGATGTCAGTGGGTGCACTGGCTGAGATTGTCCAGTGGAAACACAGGGCCGAGGAGTGGACAGTCTGGTACACCAGCAGAGGAGCGAGGTGCAGTGGGGGTGAAACCCGAAAGACCAAGAGCAGTGAAGTCCGGGCAGCCAGGAGAGGGTGAAAGGTAAATCCACAGGATCGGTGCTGATGAGGGCAGGTGGTTCGAAGAACAGATGTAGGGAGATGAGCACAAAAGATCGGGAGTCGGTCTGACCCAGTCCAGTAAAGAGTGATGGGAGGAGTTCGAAAGGATTAGTGGAGTCAGTGGCCACGAGAAGCGAGCGGAAAGCAGCAAAGCAGAGATCTTCAGCAGCAAGGGAGCAGAATCCAGAGAACGATGAGCATCCGCAGGAACAGATCCGAGCTAGCTCAGTGTGGAGTGAAAAGTCTCCCAGTGGAGGAGCAGAACAGGTACTGGAATGAAGGCAGTCTAACAGAGAATACAGTCAATAAGAGCTGAGTAAAAGCAACTGATCAAATTAAAACAGTGTTTATTAAAAAAGGTGACAGTTAACCGTGATATGAAATCACCTCAATCTCTGTTCTAGTGACTGCTCTGCACCCTTTGATTACTACCTTGTAATTACTCTCTCATCCCATTACTACTACCGCCAAATTCCCAACTGTCAGCGACAAGCTTCAGTCATCTGAATCCCTTTCTCTGGCAAGTCACTCTTGACATTGTCTATCCCGTGCTGCCTTGGTCTTCCTCACTTTTGTTCCCTGTGCCTCTGTGTGCAGGGCTATGAAAGGTATCCGAGCTCTTTCTATTCTTGAAACGTGCCCAAACCATTGCAGTCGACTCTCTTGGATCTCCCATATAAGCCTTGTTTCTTGTCTATGCTGTGTTCTTATTCTTGATTCTTTGCATCCTGGACATTCCCGGGTATTCCTCTCAACCAACTCGTCTCTGCCGTTCGTATCTTTTGCTCGTCAACATTTCTCATGTTCCAGGAGAACGTGCTGAGAACTAGATTCCGACTGTGTGAAATAAAGGGGGTAGTTTTGACCTAACTCGTCGGCCGGGAAACCCACGGGATCGGGTAGAAAACTTGTTTCACACCCCGCCCAATTTTACTGTCCATTGACTTCAGAGTAAAAATCGGGCGGGGTGTGAAACCAGCGTTGCACCCGATCCAGTCAGTTTCCTGACGGGCGGGTAGGGTTAAAATTGGCCCCCAAAGTCTCTTAAAAATATGAACTACTTTCAAAGAGAACTGAACTTAGTTCCATTCATCTGGGTTGGATTTGTACAATTCTCTCACTCCTCCCCCCCCCCACCCAAAAAACCTGCCTAAGAACAGAATGGTGGGGAGATGCCGGAGTTGGACTGGGGTGGACAAATGTAAGAAGTCACACAACACCAGGTTATAGTCCAACAGCTTTATTTGAAATCACAAGCTTTCGGAGCGCTGCTCCTTCGTCAGGTGAAGTGGAGAAATGCATAAAGACACAGCTTATATAGTCAGAAAATAATGTCAGATGTTTACAGGTAATCTTTCTAACTGCCATTTATTACACCTCGGCAGAGAGATAATCACAGCAATCAAAGGTGTGAATGGTGTCCAAACAGGCCAGTCAGGAAAACATTACATCAAAGAACAATGAGGTGGGGTCAAATATTGCAGATGCTGGGGTCTGTATGAAAAACAAAAAAAGACAAAAAACATTTTTTTTTTTGCTGGAAATCACAGCAGGTCCGGCCGCATCTGTGTAGAGAGAACAAGCCAATGTCGACTCGAGTCTGGATGACCCTGCGTCAGGTGGGGTTACATGTAGCGTGACATGAACCCAAGATCTCGGTTGAGGCCGTCCTCATGGGTGCGGAACTTGGCTATCAGTTTCTGCTCGACGATTTTGCGTTGTGTGTCTCGAAGGCCGCCTTGGAGAATGCTTACCCGAAGATCGGAGGCTGAATATTCAAGTAAAGCTGTTGGACTATAACCTGGTGTTGTATGACTTCTTACATAAGAACAGAATGTCATCGAATGTCAGTCATCTCCTGACTAATAACGGCTACTTTCACCTGCCCCACTCAATTCTTTTCCTGTGCAGCAACGCGTAGCTGTGGCCAAAGATGTTTTCAATGAAATAAACAAAACAGTATAAAGTAAATAAAAGAGCTCGACCAACAAAACCGTAGCAAGCTGAAATCCTGTGTTTGAATCCGGTTTTCGTGAATCTACTGCGACGTCGGATTTATCCAATGAATAGCGTCAAGAAAATCTCGATGAGAAATCCATTTTTCCATTTCTTGTGCGAGAACGGCTCTTTCCCACAGGAAAGGAAAGCAAAACAAACGAGTCCTTAATTTCAGTGCGAGTTTCTGACAGGTTTCAGTGTGGTCGGAATATCCCTGCTTAACTCTTTGTGTACTGAATGCCCATGAAAAGATTTTAAAAGGAGCATAAACCTTTTGTCATAGACGGCAGTGGCTGTAGAAAATAAACATCTATAAATCTCCATGGCTGTAAAAGCCTGTTAGATAAAGAGTTACCATTTTGAAGGGGATTAGTTACCAAACAGTTTTTTTCTGGATTTTAAAATCTGCCTTTTAACCTATGTTAACCTTCAAGAAAAAAGTTTAATTCCGCCTTACTGAAAACTAACTTTCAAAAACAAAATTTGTGTGCATTTACAAGAGTTGTTGACAGCTTTGGCCTGTAGCCGTGCGGTGTTCATGGTTACAGATTTCAATCTCAGTCTTCAGTGGAATTCAGACTCGCGATCCCTCGCATTTTATGTCTCCCGCAGTGCCGACCAATTTTGGGAGGGTGGGGTAGGGTTGTGGCTATTAACTTTTTGCTGTTGGAAAGAATTGTTGTAAATGGAATGCTTTTCCCCAGGAGGCGGCTGAGGCAGAGACCTTGCACCTTCTAAGGGAAGAGTAGATAAAACTCTGAAGCGGAGCAAGTTACAGGGCTATGGGAGACAGCAAGGCAGTGGGATCAGTTTTGTATTGGGCTAGCTTGGACACGATGGGCCGAGTGGTCTGCTGCACGGTGAACGTCTGTGGTTTTGCTGCATATTTGCAACTTCTGAGATTTAGTGGCGCAAAGGATACGGCACAAAGTATTCTTAAACATGCTGTGTGAATGAACACCTTAATATCAGCAAATTAAAGTTTCGGAAGTTCCATCTAATCTGGACATAATTAAGAACAATTCTGGTTAGGATTTGGACATGATTTTTCCTTTGTGTGTTGCTGGTTGTTCAAGATGTCCAAATACAAAATCCAGTTGGTGTTAATAAGGGGACTTGGATGTGTGGGGCCAATCTGTGTTTTTTTTTAAAATGCTCGGGATGGTTGAGGCCACTGAAAAACAGTGGCTGTGTTTTAGAGTCATACAGTCATAACGGCACAGAAGGAGGCCTTTCGGCCCATCGAGTCCGTGCCAGCTCTCTGCCGATCAATCCAGTCAGTCCTATTCCCCCGCTCTATCCCTGGAGCCCTGCAAGTTTATTTCCCTCAAGTGCCTATCCAGTCTCCCCTTGAAAACATCGAGTGTCTCCGCTTCCACCACTTCCGTCGGCAGCGAGTTCCAGATCCTCACCACTCGCTGCGTAAAAAAGTTTTCCCTCACATCCCCCCCTGCATCTCTTGCCCAAAACCTTAAATCTGTGTCCCCTAGTCCTTGTACCATCAGCTAGTGGGAACAGCCTTTCCCCGTCTAGCCTATCCAAACCCGTCATAATCCTTTTCCTCTTTAAATTCAGCAGAGTTAACAAACGTCATCATCAGTCTCCACGTTTCTCCTCACATCAACAGCTGTCAGACATAGAAGTTGAAGATGCCACCAGAATGTACTTGGGATACTGTGTATAAATGTCGAGTTGCATGAATAAGCGCTGCTAAAGGTGTTGTTTCGTGGAGGTGTTGCAACGTGTGTGTTTGCAGTAAAGCTACTTCCGCTTTGTACTAAACGGAAATATTATTGAAAGTACTAGGGAAAAATACCGACTGTAGGTGACATCGGAAAATTATGCAGATTTCACAGATTTGAGCAAAAATTCCGCTAGTGGTAACTAGAATTGACTGCACCTGACAAACCCACCCACGTGTTCATTTCAAAACCGGTCATGTTTGTTTTGAACTGTTCTTACTGTGGGACCTGGTAAGTGTGGAGCATCTAAACTGAATATCACTACTCCTTCAAAACTGCAATCACCAGCAGATTTATTTTGTTTATAGGTGCCTTGGAAAAAGACAAAAGGGGAAACATTCTAAAAAGAGATAAGACAAAAAAAAAGTACGGAAAATTCCACAGCCAAGATTGATATTTGTTTTTCCTGACACACGGTACTGTAAATGTGCCAATCGTGAGGAGTTACCGAGGCTGTATTTGAAGAAATGGATTCTCCAGAGGGCCACAGAGTGAGGAGTCCAGATCCTCCTCCCAGCCCTGGGGAAGATTCTGCTGAAAGTAATGAGATTGCTTTTCTGGTGGGGGAAGATGGACAACTGCATTCTCTTCAAGAGGAAACCCATGACATTTGGAAGCCTGCGAACAGCCCTTTACAGCAAAATGGGATCCAAAGTAATAGAAAAGGTGCGTAAAAAAAAAAATACTGCACTACAAATTTGTGTCAACACTAGAGCACCTAGTTTGGCATTCTTTAGTGTTATCCGTTATCATCTTCTTAGGCAGTCCCTCGGAACCGAGGATGACTTGCTTCCACACTAAAAATGAGTTCTCAGGTGACCGATGAGTCCAATGCGGGACCTACAGTCTCTGTCACAGGTGGGGCAGACGGTGGTTGAAGGGGCGGGTGGGTTGGGTGCTTGGGTTGACGTGCACTGTTTGCGCTTGGCTTCCACTTGCTCCCGGCGAAGAGACTCGAGGTGTTCGGTGCCTTCCTGGATGCTTCCCCTCCACTTTGTCTGGTCTTGGGCCAAGGATTCCCAGGTGTCGGCGGGGATGTTGCACTTTTTCAAGGAGGCTTTGAGGGTGTCCTTGAAGTGTTTCCTCTGCTCACGTTATGGTGTGGTGGCAAAAGCTTGTTTGAGACCTAGGCTGAGAAAAATCAGGAAGTTGCCATGGGTAATCGTGAACTGGTGAAGGTAACCTGAACTGTCTCGTGATTATATTAGTAATTGCTTGCAATAACTGGGCACTTAGAAACTAATACAGGAAACTCTTTTTTATCCGGCACCGACGGGACTGGCGTGGTGCCGGTTGATCAAAAAGTCCATATTACAGAGAGGTATACTTACCACGGTACGAGAGCCCCGTACACGGCCACAGGTGCAGGAGCCCCAGTTACACGGCACTTGTGCAGGAGTCCCGGTTGTATGGCCACAGATCCAGGAGTCCCTGTTGCACGGCCACAGGTGCAGGAACCCCAGTTACATGGCCACAGATCCAGGAACACCGGTTACACGGCCACTAATATATAGTAAAATTACCTGAACCTACTCCTGAATTTTGCTGGTTAAGAGAGATTTCCGGATATTTAGGTGCCGGTTAAAAGAGCGTTTCCTGTAGTAAGATTGGGCAGAGTCAACATGGATTTCTGAAAGGGAAATCCTGTTTGACAAACCTATTGGAGTTCTTTGAGGATGTAACTAGTGGAGTAGACAAAGGGGAACCGGTAGATGTGGTGTATCTGGATTTTCAGAAGGCTTTCGATAAGGTCCCACACAAGAGGCTGGTGAACAAAATTAGGGCACATGCAATTGGGGATAATATACTAGCATGGATTGAGAATTGGTTAACAGACAGAAAACAAAGAGTAGGGATAAATGGGTCTTTTTCAGGATGGCAGGCTGTGACTAGTGGGGTACTGTAAGGATTGGTGCTTGGGACCCAGCTATTCACAATCTATATCAATGATTTGGATGAGGGGACTAAATGTAACATTTCCACATTTGCTGATGATACAAAGCTAGGTGGCAGTGTCAGATGTGAAGAGGCTTCAAGGGGATCTCAAAGCTGGGTGGGCGTGTGTGCTGTGAGGAGGATGCCGAGAAACTCCAGGATGATTTGGACAGGTTGGGTGATTGGGCAGAAGCATGGCAGATGCAATATAACGTGGATAAATGTGAGGTTATCCACTTTGGTAGCAAAAACAGGAAGGCAGATTATTATCTGAATGGCAATAGATTGGGAGAAGGGGAAGTGCAATGAGACCTGGGTGTCCTTGTGCACCAGTCGCTGAAGGTAAGCATGCAGGTGCAGCAGGCGGTTAAGAAGGCAAATGGTATGTTGGTCTTCGTAGCGAGAGGGTTTGAGTACAGGAACAAGGATGTCTTGCTGCAGTTGTACAGGGCCTTGGTGAGACCACATCTTGAGTATTGTGTGCAGTTTTGGTCGCCTTATCTGAGGAAGGATGTTCTTGCCATGGAAGGAGTTCAGCGAAGATTCACCAGGCTGATACCTGGGATGGCAGGAATGACGTATGAGGAGAGATTGGGTCGATTGGGCTTGTACTCGCTGGAGTTTAGAAGAATGAGAGGGGATCTCATTGAAACTTATAAAATTCTGACAGGACTGGACAGACTAGATGCAGGAAGGATGTTCCTGATGGTCGAGGGGTCCAGAACCAGGGGTCACAGTCTAAGGATAAGGGGTAGGCCATTTAGGACAGAAATGAGGAGGAATTTCTTCACCCAGAGAGTGGTGAACCTGTGGAATTCTCTACCACATAAGGCAGTAGAGGCCAATTCAAGAAGGAGTTGGATATATTTCTTAAGGCTAAAGGGATCAAGGGGTATGGGGAGAAAGCAGGGACCGGGTACTGAATTTGGATGATCAGCCATGATCGCATTGAATGGCAGAGCAGGCTCGAGGGGCCGAATGGCCTACTCCTGCTCCTATCTTCTATGTTTCTATGTTTCTATCTCGACAGGCTCAGTGAGTGGGCGAGAACATGGCAGATGGAATATAATGTGGATAAATGTAAAGTTATCCACTTTGGTAGAAAAAACAAAGGCAGAGTATTTCCTAAATGGTGAAAGATTGGGGAATGCAGATGCTCAAAGGAACCTGTGTGTCCTTGTACATGAGTCACTGAAAGTGAATGTGCAGGTGCAGCAAGCCATTAGGAAGGCAAATGGTATGCTGGCCTTCATTACAAGAGGATTTGAGTACAGGAGTAAAGAAGTCTTACTCCAATTATATAGGGCCTTGGTGAGACCACACCTGGAGTACTGTGTACAGTTTTGGTCTCCTTACCTAAGGAAGGATATACTTGTCATAGAGGGAGTGCAACAAAGGTTCACGAGATTGATTCCGGAGATGGCGGGACTGTCGTATGAGAAGAGATTGAGTAAACTAGACCTGTATTCTCTTGAATTCAGAAGAATGAGAGGGGATCTCATTGAAGCATACAAAATTATTACAGGGCTTGATAGGATGGATGCTGGGAGACTGTTACCTTTGGCTGGGGAGTCTAGAACCAGGGGCCAAGGCCTCAAAATAAAGGGTAGGCCATTCAGGACTGAGATTAGAAGAAATTTCTTCACACAGAGGGTGGTGAATCTTTGGAATTCTCTACCCGAGGGCTGTGGAGGCTCAGTCATTGGGTATATTCAAAACAGAAGTCGATAGATTTCTGACTAGTAAGGGCATCAAGGGATATGGCGATAGGGCCGGTGAATGAAGTTGAGGCAGAAGATCAGCCATGATCTCATTGAATGGTGGAGCAGGCTCGAAGGGCCGAATGGCCTACTCCAGCTCCTAATTTGTTATGTTCTTATGTACTCTGCTGTGATCTTTCACTTACACATTTCATTTACACTGAGATTTAGTGCCACTGGTGCCTGTTCATGTTGATGTCATACCTTTTTGATCGTGCAGGGTTTCCCTTCACGTGTACCAGTGTATATGGGGAGGGATGGGCTGCCTTATTGCTTCACACACACCAAGAGTCCATCCTGATTTTATTTTGAGACTGGCAAAACAGGAGGACACTTTCTATCGTGCAGAGCAGCTGTTTGGTGATCAGGAGAAAGCTCGACAGCAGGGGAAAAGGCCCCTGACTGCCACTCTGGATTGAAATTCTTCTGGGCACTATTTTTAGTGCACTGGTTAACACATTTGCGTCAGGTTCCTGAGTGCGCTATTTTAACAGTGTTGTTAACCATTTACTTTAAACGCACCCAGAAAGTTGACACAAACCTATTAAGCAGTGCGTTACAAATAGCCCAAAGAGGAATCTCAGCCCTTAACACTCGTCAGTGTTAGAACATGCATAGAAAGAGCGATACAGGAAACTTTGGTTTATCCGGAGGTTAACTGTCCGGAATGCTCGATCCACCGGCAAAATTCAGGAGTCGGTTCAGTAGATCCTGGGACTGCAGATCACTGATGACCTGGCCTGAAACCATAATACTGAGGCTATGCTGAAGAAGGCACACCAGCGCCTCTACCCTCTACGGTGCCTGAGGAAATGCGGCATAAGCACACAGTGGCTTGTGAACTTTTACCGCAGCACCATAGAATGTCCTGACGAGTGGTGTCAATGTGTGGTATGGTAACACCACTGCACAGAACAAGAAAGCCATCCAGAGAGTTGTGAATACGGCAGAAAAGATCATCGGGTGTGCACTTCCGTCCATCGAGGAGATCTTCCAGACCAGGTGCCGGAACAAGGCCCGCTCCATCATCCAGGACCCCAATCACCCTGGGCACAAACTGTTCTCCCTCCTGCAGTCCGGACGTCGGTACCGCAGCATCCGAACCAGGACTAGCAGGTTTAAGAACAGTTTCTATCCACAGGCAGTGCGCCTACTGAACTGCTATAGTTATATGTTTATGTAAATATCACAGAATCACAGAAACCCCACAGTGCAGATAGAGGCCATTTCGGCCCATCGAGCCTGCACCGACACACATCCCACCCGATCCCCGTAACCCCTACACCAACACATATCCCACCCTATTCCTGTAACCCCACGTATTTAATCCCCCTAACACTAAGGGTCAATTTATCATAGCCAATCAACCTAACCCGCACATCTTTGGACTGTGGGAGGAAACTGGAGCACCCGGAGGAAACCCACGCAAACACGGGGAGAATGTGCAAACTCCACACAGACAGTCGCCCGAGGCCGGATTCGAACCCGGGTCCCTGGCGCTGTGAGGCAACAGTGCTAACCGCTATGCCACCGTGCTGCCTTTAAGATCATGGCTGATCATCCAAACCCTAGCACCCGGTCCCTACACCGACAGCCATCCCACCCAAGCCCTATCCCCGTAACCCCACGTATTTAATCCCCCCTAACACTAAGGGTCAATTTTTTATCATGGCCAATCAACCTAACCTGCACATCTTTGGACTGTGGGAGGAAACCGGAGCACCCGGAGAAAACCCACGCAAACACGGGGAGAATGTGCAAACTCCACACAGACAGTCACCCGAGGCTGGATTTGAACCCGGGTCCCTGGCGCTGTGAGGCAACAGTGCTAACCACTATGTCAATATATATATTATACTTATATTACCATATATTTATCATATTACATTATTATTTCCAGTGGTAATTGAGGCTTTTTTGCACTATTCATCATATCCTGCAACTTGGACTGTTATTGCTATACTTTCTGCTTATTTGCTTATTGTTTTTATTTTTTGCTTTTATATTTATATGCTTGTATTGTGGGAGTGAGTGGGGAGTAAGCATTCTATTGTACTAGATACATATGGCAATAAAATGATCTTGAATCTTGAATCTGTAAGTTTTTTTTCTTTTCGTTGCTTTTTTTTCCCCACTAGTCAGGCTCTGCAAGGTCTAGCTAAAGCTGTTGCTTAGCTACAGAGACGCTTGCAAGCTACGGCCGACTGTTTAGAAGCTGTTGCTAAGCAACAGGGTTTGTTGCTAGATACGGAGCTCAAAAGCTTCTATATGTTTTAACATTAGTGCTGGTTTGTCCGGCAGTTTTGATGGGACGGCAACAGCTCGGTCCCGTCGGTGCCGGATATCACAAAGTTTCCTGTACCACCCCTCACCCCTTAGTAAAGTGCAAGTCCAACAACAACAACAACTTGTATTTACTGTATATAGCGCTTTTAACGTAAACGTAATAAAATGTCCCAAGGTGCTTCGCAGGAGTATTAGAAGACAAAAAATTTGACGCCGAGCCACATGGAGAAATTAGGGCATGTGACCAAAAGCTTGGTCAAAGAGGTAGGTTTTAAGGAATGTCTTAAAGGAGGAAAGAGAGATAGCGAGGTGGACAGGTTCTGGCAGGGAATTCCAGAGCTTAGGGCCTAGGCAACAGAAGGCACGGCCACCAATGGTTGAGCGATTGTAATCAGGGATCCTTAAGAGGGCAGAATTAGAGGAACGCAGATATCTCGGGGTGGGGGGGTGCTGGTGGGGTTGAAGGAGGTTACAGAGATTAGGAGGGGCGAGGTCATGGAGGGATTTGAAAACAAGGATGAGAATTTTGAAATCGAGGCGTTGCTTAACTGGGAGCCAATGTAGGCCAGCGAGCACAGGGGTGATGGGCGAACGGGACTTGGTGCGAGTTAGGACACGGGCAGCCGAGTTTTGGATGACCTCAAGTTTACATAGGGTAGAATGTGGGAGGCCAGCCAGGAGTGCGTTGGAATAGTCAAGTCTAGAGGTAACAAAGGCATGGATGAGGGTTTCAGCAGCGGATGAGCCGAGGCAAGGGTGGAGACGGGCGATGTTCCGGAGGTGGAAATAGGCAGTCTTTGTTATGCTTAAACTTCCTGCACACTGATGCTCAAATGCTGGCTGCACTGCACTGGCCCATGTAGTATTACAGCAGAATTGGGTGCAGCTTTACAGGATAGCACACAGAGTGATTCTAAACATTTAAATCTCAGTTTTCTTTTCTTCTCTCCCACATGGCAGCTGTCTTATTCTGCCAGCGCAATTTACACTTCATCTAGAGCCATCTTTTGTTTCTTAATCTGTCCCATTACCATCTCCTTTTGCCTTGAATATCTGTTAATGTCTCTTAACCTCTCCTGCCTTCTATCCTATCACAGACCTCCTACACTTGCTTAAAAATCTGTTCCATTTCCTGCTTTTTTCCAGTTCTGACAAAAGGTCATCGACCTGAAACGTTAACTCTGTTTCTCTCTTCACAGATGCTGCCTGACCTGCTGAGTATTTCCAGCATTTTCTGTTTTTATTTCAGATTTCCAGCATCTGCAGTCTTTTCTTTTTGTATTTAAATCTCAGTGTTGCTGCAGAAATTCCTTTCCGAGATGAATATGGTACTTTACGTAATGGTAATTTTCTAATATTTGTGTTCAAAAGGTTCAGAAAATGACGGTGAAGCAGAGTCACACATTCCAGATGAAATCAGTGCCGGTAACGTACGATTAAACAGCTAGAATTTTCAATATTTTCCATAATAGAATCATAGAATAGTACAGCACAGAAGGAGGCCATTCGGCCCATCGAGTCTGCGCCGGCTCTTTCGAAGAGCAATCCAGTTAGTCCCACTCCCCCGCTCTTTCCCCATATCCCTGCAGTTTTTTCTCTTTCAAGTATTTATCCAATTCGCTTTAGAAGACTACTATTCAACCTGTATCAGGCAGTGCATTCCGAATCCTCTCCTCTCGTTGTGTAATTTTTTTTTTCTTCCTGTTGCCTCTGGTTGTTTTGCCAATCCCCTTAAATCTGTGCCCTCTGGCTATCGACCCTTCAGCCATTGGAAACAGCTTTATTCTTTATTTACTCTATCTAAACCCTTCATCATTTTAAACACCTCTATCAAATCTCCTAATGATACACATGATTGTTTTGCAAGCATCTAGAACAGTACTGAAAGTAACCCGAGCTGTTTGTAACAACACGGGCATAATCTCCTTACAATAGCAAAATACTGCGAATGCTGGAAATTTGAAATAACAACAGAAGACGCTGGAAAAACTCAGCAGGCCAGGCAGCATCCATGGAGAGAGAAACAGAGTCAACGTTTCAGGTCGAAGACCTTTCGTCAGAACTCAGTTGCCCGGCCTGCTGAGTTTTTCCAGTGTTTTCTGTTGTTGTAATCTCCTTACAGACAGGCATCTGTGTAGCAAAAATGAACATCGCCCGTCTCTGCCCTTGGCTCAGCTCATCCGCTGCTGAAACCCTCATCCATGCCTTTGTTACTTCTAGACTTGACTATTCCAACGCACTCCTGGCTGGCCTCCCACATTCCACCCTCCATAAACTGAAGCTCATCCAAACTCTGCTACCCGTATCCTAACTCAGACCAAGTCCCGTTCACCCATCACCCCTGTTCTCGCTGACCTACATTGGCTCCCATTTAAGCAACGCCTCAATTTTAAAATTCTCATCCTTGTTTTCAAATCCCTCCATAGCCTTGCCCCTCCCTATCTCTGTAACCTCCTCCAGCCCTACAACTTGCCGAGATTTCTGGGCTCCTCTAATTCTGGCCTCTATTTTAATCGCTCCACCATTGGCATCCGTGCTTTCAGCTGCCTAGGCCCCAAGCTCTGGAATTCTCTCCCTAAACCTCTCCACCATTTAAGATGCTCCTTAAAACGTACCTCTTTGGCCAAGCATTTGGTCATCTGTCCTAATTATGTGGCTCGGCGTCAAATTTTGTTTGATAACGCTCCTCTGAAGTGCGTGGGGATGTTTTACTACGTTAAAGGCGCTAAATAAATTCAAGTTAATGTTGATGTAAGTGAGTCTGTGCTTGTACATGTATATCTGGTAATCAGTACGTGGAATTATTCTGCTAGAATAAGCTCACTTTCTAAAGAGTCATGGAAACGATCATGTAATGTTATTAAAGGCCTGGTAGTGTTTTAGCTTCAAGCAGGAAGGTGAGCTCTGGGACAACCCTCATCTAGTTTCAGGTATCTCAAAACCAATCTTGATTTGACTTGGACCACAGCCCTGAATGCAATTCTTTGTTGTTTTTGTGGCTGTGCTCTCATATCAAGACATTAGAATAATATCCTTACACACCGTTACTCTAAATATACCGCCCGCAAAATATACAGTTACTGATTTCATGGTAGATGGTTCAGAAGAGATTCATTGAGATGGTACCAGGGATGAGAGGCATTACTTACCGAAAAAGAGACTTGAGAAACTCTGTTGGGGAAAAATTTGGTTGCTTTGCGCCTCCATTAGCGCCCGGGCGCGGTGCCGCTAACGCCTCCCGTGAAATTCAGCGGGAGGTTAGCGGCGGCGGTAGCCAGTAGCACCCCCACGGTGCTGTGCCTCCGGCGATAATGTCATCGCCATGCGCAGCGCCCCGTTCACGCCCCAGCCGCAAACATCGCTCGCGCCCTCTGACCTATCACCAGATGCGATGCCTGACAGGGTCAGGGTGGCATTTTTGCGGCCGGGGCGGCGATAATTAAAGGGAGGCCATTTTTTTTTGGGCCGCCTGCCAGCACCTGCCCCCCCCCCCCCCCCTCGCCGCCTCCTGCGGGGTGCCGGCCACGATCCGTCAGCCCTGCACTCCTCTTGAGTGCTGGGCTCTTTTGCCGGCACCCCGCTCCCCGGTGGTCCAGCAGGGGAGGGAGTCCTGCAGTACCGTGGGGTGTGGCGCTGCTGCATGTAATGCCGCGATATTCAATGGGAGCGCCCCAAGAGGAAGGGGGTGCGCTTCCAGTAGCGCCCCGCCTCCTGCTTGAGGGCGCTACCATTGAATTTTGGTTGTGGGGACGCTAATATTTTTGGGGTGCTAAAAGTAGCGCCTGGTGAAGTTATTGCCCCAATGGGGGCGCGAGCCAATTTTCCCCCCTTTATATATAAAAAGAATTAAGAATTTCAAATTGAGAAAAACAAATTGACTGTAAAATAAATTTTAATGCATGAGGTGTTAAAAATATAAGAGAAATGCTTACTACCCATAGTGCATGCGAGTGATATTTATAATAAAATAATAATACTGTAAAAGATCCCATGGCACTATCTTGAAGAAGAGCAGGGGAGTTATCCCCGGTGTCCTGGCCAATATTTCTCCCTCAACCAACATAACAAAAACAGATTATCTGGTCATTTTCACATTGCTGTTTGTGGGAGCTTGCTGTGCGCAAATTGGCTGCCGCGTTTCCTACATTACAACCGTGAGTGCACTTTAAACGCTTTACAGCCAATGAAGTACTTTTGGAGACGTCTGGTGGTCATGAAAGGCGCTATAGAAATGCAAGTCTGTCTTTCTTTCAAGGCCTAAATGAAATGAATGAATTTAGGTGATACTAAATGAATAATTCTGTAAATTTCTGTTGCTGATTTTTAAAGAGATACTATGACTTGAATCGCAAGAATCTCTTGGAGGTCCTCGCTGTGAGAGCCAAAAAGTAGATAAATTGCCGCATATATGAGTACACCGATAAACTGGCTTAGAAGATAAATGCACTGCCTGATGTGGTTCAGAACCAGACAACAGAGCACAACAGACCAAACATTAAAAAAATAAATCAAACAACAACATAACATTGAACGTCAACTGTGGATCTAGTTCCCAAAAGTAAGAGGCGCTGAAAGGGAGGCTGGGTGGAGTTAATGGCAGTTTAAAAAAAAAGTCTAGAAGAGCAAGCACTGAGTGCGAGTCATCAAAGAGTGCTGTGAGTTTGGGTAAGTGTGAGAGTTCTTTAATTGTTATTTCTCTTTAAATCATTCTTGATAAGATTACTTAAGCAGTTTAAGTAAAGGGGAAAAGTTAAATATTTGGGATTCAGTTGGTTTAAGAAGAGTAAAACAAGGTTACACTGCAGTAGGAGTAAATTGGCACAGCAGGCAGTGGTTAGAAAACTGGTTTCCAATCAGCAGGGGTGACTCATTTGGCTGTAAACAAACAAACAGTATAAAAAGACCAGTCCGAGTGCGAGCAAGCACTGAGTGCGAGTCATCAAAGAGTGCTGTGAGTTAGCGTAAGTGTGAGTTAGGGTAAGTGGGGTGTTAGGTGCTCTTTTCAAACTTTAACTCTGTGGGTTGTAGTTAATAAGGCCTTTCTGGTGCAGAGTGACTGTTGGTAAACCATTTAACTGGTGTAATTAGAGGGATTGATTTAATTTAAATTCAATTAATTAAAGGGGATACTAGCATCTAAAATCGGGCAGAGGGTGTCCATAACTAACAATAAAAAATTTAATTAATTACATAGAATAGAGCAGGTGATGTGCGACTGTTGCGAGATGTGGAAGCCGGTGAACCCCATTGAGGCTCGCGGTGATTGCGTCTGTGACAAGTGTCTGCTGCTACAGGAACTCCAGCTCCGTGTTGATGAGCTGGAGTCTGAGCTTCAGACACTACGACACATCAGGGAGGGGGAGAGTTACCTGGACTCTGTGTATCAGGAGGTGGTCACACCTATGAAGTTAATTAATTCAGATGTAGCCCATGGTCAGGGACAGGACGGTGTGACTACGAGTGAGGCAGGTACGGGGATCCAGGAGGTAGAGCTGGAGGAGCCGCAGCCCTTGCTCTTGTCCAACAGGTTGGAGGTTCTTACTCCCTGTGGGGACAGGAGCAGGGACTGCAGGGAGGATGAGCAACCTGGCCACAGCACCGTGGAATGGGGGGGGGAGTAAATAGAAATGTTGTAGTGGTAGGGGATAGTATTATTAGGGGGATAGATAGAGTTCTCTGCAGCCGAGAGCGAGAGTCCCGAAGGCTGTGTTGCCTACCCGGTGCCAGGGTTAAGGACATCTCCTCTGGGCTGGAAAGAAACTTGCAGTGGGAGGGGGTGGATCCAGTTGTCGTGGTCCATGTTGGTACAAACGACGTAGATAGGACTAGGAAGCCGGTTCTGTTAAAGGAGTATGAGCAGCTAGGGGTCAAATTAAAAAACAGAACCTCAAGGGTAATAATTATTACCTGAGCCACGAGCGAATTTGGCTAGGACAAATAAAATTAGAGAGTTAAATGCGTGGCTCAAAGACTGGTGTGGGAGAAATGGGTTTTGCTTCCTGGGACACTGGCACCAGTACTGGGGCAGGAGGGAGCTGTTCCGTTGGGATGGGCTTCACTTGGCCAGTGCTGGGACTAGAGTCCTGGCAGATCATATAACTAGGGCTGTAGAGAGGGCTTTAAACTAACTAGTGGGGGGGAGGTTCCTAGAGAGCAAATAATAAAAATGACAACAGAGAAGGTCATAGACTTAGGTAGCAGTGGGGAAATTAAAAACCAGAGCGTGTCAGGAAGGGGCAGAAGGTATGGAGTAAAAGGTAAAGTAATAAAAAGGGCAAAAGCAGGAACTAAGTGTCACAAAACATATTTGAAAGTTCTCTATCTGAATGCACGTAGCATTCGTAACAAAATAGACGAGTTAATGGCACAAATAACTACATATGGGTATGATCTTGTGGCCATTACAGAAACATGGCTGCAGGGTGACAATGCCTGGGAATTAAACATACCAGGTTATTTAACGATCAGGAAGGACAGGCAGGAAGGAAGGGGAGGTGGGTTGGCTATGTTAATAAAGGAAGGAATCACTGTAATACAGAGAAATGATATTGGGTCAAAAGATCAGGATAATGAAACAGTTTGGGTGGAGGTAAGGAATAATAAGGGGAAAAAAACACTAGTGGGCGTAGTCTATAGGCCTCCGAACAGTTGCAACTCTGTTGGACGGAGTATGAATCAGGAAATAGTTGAGGCTTGTAATAAGGGAACATCTATAATTATGGGGGATTTTAACTATCATATTAATTGGACAAATCAAATTGGGCAGGGCTGCTTTGAGGATGAGTTCATTGAGTGTATTAGGGATGGGTTTCTTGAGCAGTATGTAACTGAACCGACCAGGGGGCAAGCAACCTTAGATCTGGTCCTGGGTAACGAGACAGGATTAATTAAAAATGTCCTAGTAAAGGATCCCCTTGGAATGAGTGACCATAACATGGTTGAATTCCATATTCAATTAGAGGGTGAGAAGGTTGGATCTCAAACAAGCGTGCTAAGCTTGAATAAAGGAGACTATGAAGGTATGAGAGCGGAATTGAGTAGAGTGGATTGGGAAAATAGATTAAAGGGTAAGACGATACATGATCAGTGGTGTACATTTAAGGAGTTATTTTACAACTTCCAAAAAAAATATATTCCACTGAGAAGAAAAGGGTGTAAAAGAAAAGACAACCATCAGTGGCTAATAAAGAAATTAAGGATAGTATTCGACTAAAAACAAGGGCATATAAGGTAGCCAAATCTAGTGGGAGGTTAGAGGATTGGGAAAACTTTAAAAGACAGCAAAAAATAACAAAAAGATTGATTAAGAAAGGGAAGATAGATTATGAAAGTAAATTAGCAAAAATATAAAAACAGATAGTAAGGGTTTTTATAGTTATATAAAAAGAAAAAGGGTGGCTAAAGTAAATGTTGGTCCCTTAGAGGATGAGACCGGGAAATTAATGGTGGGAAATATGGAGATGGCAAAAACACTGAATGAATATTTTGTATCAGTCTTTACAGTAGAGGACACTAAGAATATCTCAACACTGGACAAACAGGGGGCTATGGGGGGAGGAGCTAAACACGATCAAAATCACTAAGGAAGTGGTACTCGGTAAAATAATGGGACTCAAGGCGGATAAATCTCCTGGACCTGATGGCTTACATCCTAGGGTCTTGAGGGAAGTGGCGGTAGGTGTAGTGTATGTACCTTTAAGAGCCCCTGTGTACTGTAATACCGGTAGTGACCACTCGGGTATATAAGCCTGCATAGTGTCTTGTATCTTTTAGTTCACCTCCAGACTTTGTTCAGTAAACACCTGTTAAACCAACTCCTGCATTCCGTGTCTCCATTAATACATGGATACAACAGTGGCGACGAATTGGAAACGGACTTACCTGCAATTCGGCAGCAGCTCAAGAAGATTGATTCCTCAGACGAAGGTCGATGAAAAAACAAAACAAAAAAAAAACAAAAAACTGTGGTTTCACCAGCTAGCCGGGCTGGTGGCAGGTAATGCACTAATCCTTCCTGGGCAGCGGGCTGGGGCTCGATCGGGTGGCTCTGCAGCGGGGCTGAGCAGGGAATCGGAAGGTGGAGGCAAACAGAGACGGAGGGTGGAGCACTCGGGAGACGGCCGGCGCTGCAAAGCAGGTCGGCGTTCGGACCAAGCAGAGGGAGGGAAAAATCCCAGAGAGAACGGGAACGAGTCTCCAACTATTAAAAATATCTGTGTAAATAAAAACCGCGGAGAACAGCGTTGTCGGCAGCGGCGGGAGGCGCCATTTTTTTCTCGGCAGGGAAGAAAGGAAAGCGCGGGAGGCGCCATTTTTGATTTTCAGGATGCCTAAGACTGGCAATATTACTGCTTTCGATAGTAATATAGAGGATTGGACCACATATGTGGAAAGAGTGGAGGTATATTGCACAGCGAATGAAGTAGAGGATGATAAGGCATCGGTAGTTCTAAATCTGATGGGCGCAAGGACATACGGGCTGTTACGAAACTTAATCACTCCAGCCAAACCGATGGACAAGAATTTTAAGGAGATTGTTGATACCCTACAGGAGCACTTAAACCCAACACCGCTGCTGATAGCGGAACTATTCAAATTCTTCAGGAGGAATCAGCACAAGAATGAAAGTAACGCTGATTACCTCACCGAATTAAGAAAGCTGTCAAAGCACTGCCAATTCGGGGCAGGACTGGCAGATTCTCTACGAGACAAATTCGTCTGCGGTCTCCTAAGTGAAGGAACACAGAAAAGGCTACTTTCTGAGAAAGATTTGACACTGGACAAGGCTTTCAGTGTGGCTGTATCATACGAAGCAGCAGCAAGAGGAGCTGCAGAGATACAGCAAAAGCCACAGGACTTCGGCACCCATGAAATGACACGGGGTTTCGAGAGATGTTATCGCTGCGGCAGATCCACCCATGACCAGAGGGACTGCTGGTTCAAGGACAAAGCATGCAGGCAATGCGGAAAGATGGGACACATTGCACGTGTATGCCGATCTGGAAACAAAAAATCCACTGACAGAAAAAAGGTCAATAAGGAAAAGTACAGAAAGGTACAAATGATGACGGACAGTAGCTCCGAAGACCAGAAGAGCGATAGCGACTCCGGAAACAAGAGACTAAGCTGTCTCAAATTACATAATGTAATTGCCAAAGAAGATTACCAGACCATTTGGGTTACCCTCACGATAGCGGGGTCCCCAGTTAAAATGGAGCTAGATAGAAGATCAGCTCTGACCGTCATAAGTCAACGGGATTACGAGCGGCTATTTCCGCATATACGTTTGAAAGACACATCCATTATCTTGAAGACATATACGGGGCAGAAAGTATACCCCAGAGGGAAAATAAGGGTGCCTGTTGTATACAACGGCAAGGAAATACAGAAGTTGTATTTATACGTTCTGCAAGATGGTGGTCCACCGCTGTTGGGACGTGAATGGATCAGGAAGATACGTTTAGACTGGCACTCCATTCAGGCACTGACGGTGACCAGTAAGAAAAAAAATGATGATGACGTCATACCTGAACGATTAAAAGACATCTTGGCCAACGCCAAAGAAGTGTTTCAACAGGAACTAGGAACCTTGAAAGGCATCACCGCCTCAATAAAAGTGGAAGATGCGGCAATTCCCAAGTTTTTTAAGGCAAGGCCGGTGCCATACGCAATTCGTCCAGCAGTCGAGGCAGAGCTGGAGAATTTGGAAAAGGCAGGCGTGTTATCCAAGGTAGATTGGAGCGAGTGGGCAACACCCATCATTCCGGTCATGAAGAAAACGTTGAATAATGATCAATCTGAAGAACAGAGAAAAATTCGCATCTGTGGGGACTTCAAGGTGACTGTAAACCCGGTCCTTCATACGGTACAGTATCCTCTTCCGAGGATAGAAGATATTTTCGCCTCACTATCCGGAGGGAAACGTTTCACCAAAATTGACTTGGCACAGGCATATCTACAGATGGAGGTTGAGGAGGCCTCTAAAAAGTATCTCACGATAAACACACACAAAGGCCTGTACCAGTACATCGACTGGTTTTCGGAGTAGCATCAACTCCAGCTATCTGGCAAAGAGCTATGGAGCAAGTCCTGCAAGGGATTCCGGGGACTGAATGTTACCTAGACGACATCCTTGTAACAGGAGAAAACGACAACGAGCACCTTGCCAATTTGGAGCAGGTGCTCACTAGGCTGAGAGAACGGGGCCTACGAGCAAATCGCCCCAAGTGCGAATTTTTCCAGAAACAAATATCATATTGTGGCCATGTAATTAACGAAGAAGGGTTGCATAAGTCACCTGAAAAAATTGAAGCGGTCATAAAAGCCCCAGCACCTGAAAATGTCTCACAATTAAGGTCGTTCCTGGGATTGATAAATTACTATCATAAAGTTTTACCGAACTTGTCAACTGTTCTGCACCCTCTAAACGCACTGCTACAAACGGGAGTAATTTGGAAATGGAGCGAAGACTGTAAACGTGCCTTCCATAAATGCAAAGGCTTGATCACGTCCAAGGAAGTTTTGGCTCATTACAACCCATCACTTCCAATCAGACTGGCGTGCGATGCATCCCCTTATGGCGTAGGAGCGGTATTATCGCATAGATTCCCTGATGGCTCGGAGCGGCCGATAGCTTTTGCGTCACGCTCATTGAACTCAGCTGAGCGTAACTACGCCCAGATCGACAGGGAAGCACTCAGCCTGGTGTGGGGAGTGAAGAAATTCAACCATTACCTACACGGACAAAAATTTACCTTGTTGACTGACCATCAACCCCTCGTCTCAATATTCAACCCTAAAAAGGGCGTTCCCATTATGACAGCGCAAAGGCTACAGAGGTGGTCCCTTTTCCTAGGGGCACACCAATATGACATAGAATACAAAGGATCAAAAGAGCATGGGAATGCTGACAGTTTATCGCACCTACCGTTGCCAACGGTAGAAGAGGCACCTACAGTGGACCCAGTGGAGATGCTCCACTCAACCATAGTGGAATGTCTACCAGTAACAAATTCTACCATTGAAAAGGAAACGAGAAATGACCCGACTCTCTCACGAGTCTACAATTTAATGGTGAAGGGATGGCCAGCACATGGCGAACCACTGTTGCCAGCATTCTCGCAAAGAAGAGAACAGCTGTCAGTGTGCCGAGGAACCTTGATGTGTGGATCCAGAGTGGTGATTCCACCCAAACTCCAGGATAAAGTGCTAAAGGAGCTTCACGAGGGGCATCTGGGTGGAGTGAAAATGAAGAACCTAGCCAGAGCGTTTGTGTGGTGGCCAGCTATCGATGGAGACATCGAAGAAATGACCAAGAACTGCCTAGGATGCCAGAAGGTCCAAAACGCCCTACCACAAGCCCCTCTACATCCATGGGAGTGGCCCTCATCTCCATGGCAAAGGGTACATATCGACTTTGCTGGTCCATTTATGGACTCAATGTTCTTAATCGCGGTTGATGCACACTCCAAGTGGCCGGAGGTAATAAAGATGTCCTCCACCACCACGGAAAAAACCATCACATTATTAAGGACCATATTTGCCAGGAATGGACTGCCTGAACAGATCTGTTCTGATAATGGACCGCAATTTGTGTCCGAAGAATTCAGGAAGTTCTTAAAAAAAACAATGGGGTTAAGCACTACACGTCCGCCCCATACCATCCCGCCACCAATGGATTAGCTGAAAGGTTTGTCCAGACCTTCAAGAAGGCCATAAAGGCCATGGGTAATGAAGACATAAATCTACAACATAAGGTAGATAACTTCTTGTTTGCGTACAGGAATGCAACACATGTGGTTACAAACCAAACTCCCGCCATGATGTTTTTCAATAGAAGAGTAAGATGCCGGCTGGATTTGATCAAGCCAAACATCAGAAGGGACGTAGAGAACCGGCAATTTCAAGGCATGAATGAAAGGCCAACTAGAACCTTCCAGATAGGTCAACAAGTTTTGGCCCGGGACTACCGTACGGAGAAATGGCAGCCTGGAACTATTTGCACACGACTAGGACCACTGATGTGGACATCCTCTTTTGGTGAGTTCTGTCATCCTCTTTTGGTGAGTTCTGTCATCCTCTTTTGGTCTGATGTGGACATTGGAGAAAGCATAATAAGGCGCCATGCTGACCAGATCATAGAGTCATCCGAAAAGGGACAACCTACACCACAACTCTATACACCTAATGATGAAGCAGAGATACCCATAGTATCTACCTCCGATCCGGTGATACTGGAACCAGATGAACCCGACACTGGCATTCAAGCCGAATCGACCTTGCCAAAAGAACCTACTACACCACCGAAAACTACTACACCACCGAGGCGTTATCCGGACCCAGTCAGGAAGCCTCCAGAGAGACTGACTTATAATTGATTAACTGCAGCAAATGTGTAGATTATTGTTCTTGTAAACATGTTAATTAATGATTACTTAAAATGTTATGTACTAATTATCTAAAAGGGGAGGAATTGTAGTGTATGTACCTTTAAGAGCCCCTGTGTACTGTAATACCGGTAGTGACCACTCGGGTATATAAGCCTGTATAGTGTCTTGTATCTTTTAGTTCACTCCAGACTTTGTTCAGTGAACACCTGTTAAACCAACTCCTGCATTCCGTGTCTCCATTAATACACGGATACAACAGTAGGGATTGTGGATGCATTGGTAATAATTTTCCAAAACTCCCTGGACTCAGCAAAGGTCCTGGCAGACTGGAAAACTACTAATGTAACACCCTTATTTAAAAAGGGCAGTAGACAGAAGGCTGGAAACTAGACCGGTTAGCCTAACATCTGTGGTAGGTAAAATTTTGGAGTCCATTATTAAGGAGACAGTAACAGGACATTTGGATAATCATAATTTAATAGGACAAAGTCAGCATGGTTTTATGAAGGGGAAGTCATGTTTGACAAATTTGCTGGAGTTCTTTGAGGAAGTAACATATAGGGTGGATAAAGGGGAACCAGTGGACGTAGTGTATTTAGACTTCCAAAAGGCATTTGACAAGGTGCCACACAAAAGATTATTGCTTAAGATAAAAAATCACGGGATTGGGGGTAATATTCTGGCATGGATAGAGGATTGGCTATCTAACAGAAGGCAGAGAGTTGGGATAAATGGTTCATTCTCAGACTGGCAATCAGTAACTAGTGGTGTTCCACAGGGGTCAGTGCTGGGTCCCCAACTCTTTACAATCTATATTAACGATTTGGAGGAGGGGACCGAGTGTAACATATCAAAGTTTGCAGATGATGCTTTGCAGATGATGCTAAGATGGGAGGGAAAGTAGTGAGTGAGGAGGACATAAAAAACCTGCAAGGGGACATAGACAGGCTAAGTAAGTGGGCAGAGATTTGGCAGATGGAATACAATACTGGAAAGTGTGAGGTTATGCACTTTGGCAGGAAAAATCGTAGAGCAAGTTATTATCTTAATGGCAAGAAACTGGAAAGTACTGAAGTACAAAGGGATCTGGGGGTCCTGTTGCACGAAACTCAAAAGGTTAGTATGCAGGTGCAGCAAGTGATTAAGAAGGCCAATGGAATGTTGGCTTTCATTGCTAGGGGGGTAGAATATAAAAATAGGGAGGTATTGCTTCAGTTGTACAAGGTATTGGTGAGACCGCACCTGGAATACTGCATACAGTTTTGGTGTCCATACTTAAGAAAAGACATACTTGCTCTCGAGTCAGTACAAAGAAGGTTCACTCGGTTAATCCCGGGGATGAGGGGATGGACATATGAGGAGAGGTTGAGTAGATTGGGACTCTACTCATTGGAGTTCAGAAGAATGAGAGGCGATCTTATTGAAACATATAAGATTGTGAAGGGGTTGGATCGGGTGGATGTGGGGAGGATGTTCCCGATGATGGGTGAAACTGGAACTAGGGGGCATAGTCTTAGGATAAGGGGCTGCTCTTTCAAAACTGAGATGAGGAGGAACTACTTCACTCAGAGGGTGGTAGGTCCATAGAATATGCTGCCCCAAAAAGCTGTAGAAGCTACATCATTACATAAATTTAAAACAGAAATAGACAGTTTCCTAGAAGTAAAGGAAATTAAGGGTTACGGGGAGCGGGCAGGAATTTGGACATGAGTCTAGGTTCGGATCGGACATGGCCCTGTGGGTAGCGGAGCGGGCCCAGGGGCCGTGTAGCCTGATCCTGCTCCTATTTCGTGTGTCTAATTCTGTTAGATTCAGGAGATGGTTCTGTGATAGTAGATTGGCGGTTAGGATCAGATCAGCCATGATCTTATTGAATGGCGGAGCAGGCTCGAGGGGCCGATTGGCCTACTCCTGCTCCTATTTCTTATGTTCTTAAGATACAAGGGGGGCGATTTTCTCAATGGGGAGCTTTTGGAGGCGGGTCTCCCACTTGTCAGGTTTCAGTCTCTCCTCCATCAACTTCTGGCCAACCCACGCTATTTTCCCTTGATTGATCTTGTTAAGCCCGCCCAGCGGGCTTAGCAGGCCAATTAAGGGAAAGCCGGTTACAGAGCACGTCAACGTATGACGTTTCATCTGTCAAATTTTTGACACATGAATTGTCATCGTTTGACATTCTCTGTAGTTTGATGAGGTCTTGAATTCAAGACCTCATCAAACCTCTTTCTTTTGCAGAAATGAGATGGTTTGGAGAATGCAACGGCCATCTGTTATCTCTACCGCGGAGACTCTCCGCATACCCACCAACTGAAGCCTGCAGGAAGAAACAAAGTTAAGTACACTTTTTCTATCACTTTGCACTTACCTCAGATACTCACCTCTACACTCTTGCACCCATCACTTACCTTCACAGTGCACTTTTGCACCCCGCCAACCCCCGCAGACCCACTACTCGCTGAGCTGAGCTGAGCTGGCGGGTTTTGGAAGTCCGCACTTGTGAGGGGAAAAGGGGATAATCCTATTTTCTGCCTGTTAACTACCTGTTAACAGGCAATTAACAGGCTTTAATCCCTTCCCGCCTCCAAGGAGATGGGACCCAGCGTGTGGCGACTACCCGCCTCCTGGCAAGATGGCATGGAGGCGGGTTGGGCACCCGCCCCCAAATTCTGCCATTTTCCCGGCAGACCCACCTCCCCAAGGCTGGCAAGATCGCGCCCAAGGAAACCGCTGGACCTCGACATATAGCATGTTTTTAAATACATGTAAGTTCTGTTTCTGAAATAGTAAACCGAGATTATCTTTTTAGGGTTGGGTGGGGGGAAACACTTTGCAATTGATATTATTAGATGCTCCAGTATTGTCCGCTAAAATTAGTAATTTTTAAAATAACAAAGCAGTAGAGAAACAACCCTGCTTCACTGCTACAACTTCATGTTTGGTGTATGTGGGATGAACAGACTGCAGCTGTGTATTGCCACCCATCTGTAGCCAGACCCAGTAGGGGACAGTGATCGGGGCGGTAGGGGACGGCGATCGGCGCGGTAGGGGACGGCGATCGGCGCGGTACGGGACGGCGATCGGCGCGGTACGGGACGGCGATCGGCGCGGTACGGGACGGCGATCGGCACGGGACGGCGATCAGCGCGGTACGGGACGGCGACCGCCGCAGTAGGGGACGGCGACCGCCGCAGTAGGGGACGGCGACCGCCGCAGTAGGGGACGGCGACCGCCGCAGTAGGGGACGGCGACCGCCGCAGTAGGGGACAGTGATCGCCACAGTAGGTGCATTATTGTGTCAGCTGAATTGAAGGCAGGTGGGTTCAGCAGAGTTCTAGGTACGATAGAACAACGCCAATAAAAACATAATATCCTAAAAGTGCCTCTGGAGGATTTGGGTACAATGCATCCAATTTTATTCTAGAAATAAAAAGACATAAAACATGCAGTGAAAATGGTTGGAGACATTGAATTTACAAAAGTGCCTGACCTGAACTGTGAATCTTGGCGGTGCCAGTATTCTAGCTCGAAGTTATGGCTTGGAGGAAATAATGTTCCTTGAGGAGACTGTGAATTAGTTCTGACTGCTGAAGACAGTAATCCAAAAAGTGAGGAAAAGAAACAAAGCTTTGTAAATTTGTGAGTGATACTGAGGGAGGCTGCTGAAAGGGGGCGGCTGCTGGGAGGGGGCGGCTGCTGGGAGGGGGCGGCTGCTGAGAGGGGGCGGCTGCTGGGAGAGGGAGGCTGCTGGGAGAGGGAGGCTGCTGGGAGGGGGCGGCTGCTGGGAGGGGGCGGCTGCTGGGAGAGGGAGGCTGCTGGGAGGGGGCGGCTGCTGGGAGGGGGCGGCTGCTGGGAGAGGGAGGCTACTATTAACGGGGAGCACGCCCCCAAATGTAGACTGGATAGATTGGGCTCACGTGGCAAATGTAATTTAATATGGACAAACGTTTGCAACCAACCATTTTCACTGGGCCGCTGCCACTTTAATGGGTTTAAACTAAAATACGCAAGTGCTCTAGTGATTACAGCAAATCTGGTCAGAAATCTCTTGCATCAGAATAAAGGTTCAGGCAGTTGGACTGGCCTCCTTATTTACCAAAGTGAAATCCTGCTGAGAAAGTTTGCCGAGACTAGCTGTGAGCAATCGGCTTTTTGAAAGGGTTTGGGGAGAGTGCCAGAAAAGTCAAAACACAGTGGAAAATCATTGTTGAATAGCAGAAGATCTCTGGAGAAACATGACAGATTATAATCTGGCAATTACTGTTGGCAATTTTAGCTGAAATGCTTAAATGTATTCATATAACATTCCTATGGCTGATACTTTGTCAGAAGGGTTAACTTGTTTATTTTAAATGGGTTTTAATAGCAGAGAGGCATGTTACACAAACGAGTTAAGTGTTTCTCTGCTAGTAACAACATCAGTAATCGCAAGACTAATAAAGGTGTAATTCAAGGGATCCTGTGCAGAATACCCTGGCAATAACAAGTGCTGCGATCAGATACTTCTCTGGCACTATCCCCTAACACTGTCAAAACAGCCAATGGCTCGCAAGGCAGTCGGGAAATCTGCTGCAGCCTGCTGTTGTTGCTGGTTGATTACGGGAGAAATTAATAATGACCTATCCTTTGGACTTTTGCAACCGTTAAGTTTGGCGATGAAGGCCAACCTAAATGTCGAGATGCTGGGACACAAATTCAACACTGTTGCGGCCGTTTTACAGGCGTAAGATGGGCCGCAACGATAACCAAATTTAGCAGGGCAGAGGCCTGTGGCCGATTCGCTAAATTGGTCGGGGCCTTTTTTCTTGGTGGTGGCACTGGCGGCTGCCTGAAATGAGGTTCCTGCTCCCATTTCCGACACGGATTTCTAAATTCAGTCAGACTGGCTGGCACCGTGCAAGCTCACGACTAGTATTTCCATGTCTCGAGCAACCTAGCCAGCGGTCCTTAAAGAGACTGCTGGTGGCCGGGAAAAACAGTGTTTCAAATTTTGTTTTCTTGTGGAGTCGGACGGAGCAGGAGTGCTCCTCCTGGCTCCAACAAAACAACAATGGACCTCCGCAAGCCTGCGCTCGCCCCCCCTCTCCCCTGGACTTAGCCGTGGGGCCTCGGACAAAATCAGTTAGGCCCCAACAGGCGAGCTGCATCAGGGTGCCCAATTCCCGCCTGCGGCTGTCTGGAATTATGATGTTGAGGCCTAAGGTCCAATTTATCGACAACAAAGCAGCAGTGGACTTGGCTTTTCATAGATAAAGCACTGATTCTAGCTGTGTGGCTCTCCTGATCAATTCAAAAGCGAACACACCTCGGATAGTTTAGTTTTGTGATATAGAGCTGTGACTTGTCCCTCGTTGAAGATTTTCTGGCATTATGAGGAGAATTTTAACCCCCAAAATCGGGCAGATTTGGGTCTCAAACCTGACCCCAACCCGCCTCGAACCCGCCCTCTTCCAGTTTTAATGGAGATGGGATGAGGAGCAGGCAACCATCCCGCTCCCAGGAGGTGGGACTCATTAAAATATTTAAATGAGGCGGTGTGCTTCAGATTTCATCTCTCTTCCAGCTTTAATGCTGTCTGACCGGGTTTCCCAGGCCTCGGGAAACCCGGCAGCTAAAGATAGGCGAGGACAGCTGCGTGGAAGAGGGAAATGCTTTTCCAGCGCTGCTTGTGGGCCAGCAGGAGCAGGGGAGCTTCCCCCACCCACTAAGCTAATCTGCTTCCCTCCCCGTGATCGGCCCCCACCACGATCACCGACCCTGCTCCCCCAAACCCCCATCTCTGCCCCCAATCTGTCTCCGACCCCCCACGATCACACCCCCCACCCCACGACCCTACAAGCCACTACGTACCTCCAGCGTTACCTACCCCCCACCCCCCCCCCGCTTGGAAAACCTGCCCCAGTAAAGATCGGGGCCTGTGTGTTAGCATAGTTCTTTCACCTCTAGCACTGGAACCAAGTTCAGCTTGAGATAAATAATGATACTGTCCTTCTTCCAATGATTGCAAAGATCCAAAGTGAAAGGCTATTTAGCACTCAATCTAGTGTCAAGAGCCACGAGTCCACAGCACAAAACTGCCTACAATTTAGGATTAAATTGTCAGTTCGAGATGCCAAAAGCTTGTTTAAAAAGGACATGCAACACTGGTCAGCAGGGAAGGTTGACCTGATTTTAAGCAGGCTGCTGCAGAAATGTAGAGAGAAAAAAAGAACTTGCATTTATGTAACGCCTTTCACCACCTCAGGACGTCCGAAAGCGCATTACAGCCAATGAAGTACTTTTGAGCAGTAGTCATTGTTGTAAAGTAGGTACTTTTATCCCATGTTATTCCTGAAATGGGAGTGCCTGAATACTCACAACAAATTCAGTAAATGTGAAAAACGTTCTCTCAGCTTTGGCATTCATGGCCTTCAGCCTGACAGATGTCAGTTTGGCCCAGCCAGCAGCACTATCACCTTCAAATCAAATGACTATGGGTTTAAACCCCACTACAGAATAAGTGTGTGATCTATGCCGATACCTCAGTGGTGGACTGAGGGAGTACTGCATTTTTGGATGAGGCCCCACCTGCCCGCTCAGATAGACATAGATGATGCGTTGGCGCTATTTGAAGAGGAACAGGGAGTTCTCTTGGTGTCCTGGCCAACATTTGTCTCTTTACAAGTCATTCATTTCATTTGCTATTTGTGGGACCCTGCGTTACAGAATTTGTTCATCCCAGTTTGGCATAAAAATAAAACAAAAAAGGTGACTCAACCCTGGCTAACAAGGGAAATTAGGGATGGCATAAAATCCAAGGAGAGGACATATAAATTGGCCAGAAAAAGCAGTAAACCTGAGGATTGGGAGCAGTTTAGGATTCAACAAAGGAGGACAAAGGGATTAATTAAGAAAGGGAAAATAGAATATGAGAGTAAGCTTGCAGGGAACATAAAAACTGACTGTAAAAGCTTTTATAGATATGTGAAGAGAAAAAGATTGGTGAAGTCAAGCGTAGGTTTCTTGCAGTCAGAATCAGGGGAATTTATAATGGGGAACAAAGAAATGGCAGACCAATTAAATACATATTCTGGTTCTGTATTCACAAAGGAGGACACAAATAACCTCCCAGAGATGCCGGGGAACATAGGGTCTGATGAAAGGGAGGAACTGAAAGAAATCAGTATTTGTAGGGAAATGGTGTTAGGGAAATTGATGGGATTGAAGGCCGATAAATCCCCAGGGCCTGATAATCTACATCCTAGGGTACTTAAGGAAGTGGCCCTAGAAATAGTTGATGCTTTGCTGATCATTTTCCAGCATTTGATGGAATCTGGAACAGTACCCATGGATTGGAGGGTAGCTAATGTTACCCCACTATTCAAAAAAGGTGGTAGAGAGAAAACGGGGAATTACAGACCGGTAAGCCTGACATCGATAGTGGGGAAAATGCTAGAGTCCATTATAAAAGATGTAATAGCAGAGCACTTGGAAAACAGTGACAGGATCGGACAAAGTCAACATGGACTTACAAAAGGTAAATCGTGCTTGACTAATCTACTGGAATTTTTTGAGGCTGTAACTGGTAAAATAGATAAGGGAGAACCAGTGGATGTGGTGTATTTGGACTTTCAGAAGGCTTTCGATAAGGTCCCGGTTAAGAGATTAGCGTGTAAAGTTAAGGCACATGGGATTGGGGGCAAGGTATTGACTTGGATAGAGAACTGGTTGGCGGACAGAAAGCAAAGAGTTGGAATAAACGGGTCTTTTTCCGAGTGGCATGCAGTGACTAGTGGGGTACCGCAGGGATCGGTCCTTGGGCCCCAGCTATTCACAATATATATTAATGATCTAGACAAGGGAACTAGATGTAATATCTCCAAATTTGCAGACGACACAAAGCTGGGTGGGCGTGTGTGCTGTGAGGAGGATGCCGAGAAACTCCAGGATGATTTGGACAGGTTGGGCAATTGGGCAAAAGCATGGCGGATGCAATATAACGTGGATAAATGCGAGGTACAAGAACATGGATGTCTTGCTGCAGTTGTACAGGGCCTTGGGAGACCACATCTTGAGTATTGTGTGCAGTTTTGGTCGCCTTATCTGAGGAAGGATGTTCTTGCCATGGAAGGAGTTCAGCGAAGATTCACCAGGCTGATACCTGGGATGGCAGGAATGACGTATGAGGAGAGATTGGGTCGATTGGGCTTGTACTCGCTGGAGTTTAGAAGAATGAGAGGGGATCTCATTGAAACTTATAAAATTCTGACAGGACTGGACAGACTAGATGCAGGAAGGATGTTCCCGATGGTCGGGGAGTCCAGAACCAGGGGTCACAGTCTAAGGATAAGGGGTAGGCCATTTACATAGAAACATAGAAGATAGGAGCAGGAGTAGGCCATTCGGCCCTTTGAGCCTGCCCCGCCATTCGGCCCTTTGAGCCTGCCCCGCCATTCAATGAGATCATGGCTGATCATCAAAATTCAGTACCCTGTCCCTGCCTTCTCCCCATATCCCTTGATCCCTTTAGCCTCAAGAAATATATCCAACTCTTTCTTGAATATATTTAATGAATTCGCCTCCACCGCCCTCTGTGGCAGAGAATTCCACAGGTTCACCACTTTCTGGGTGAAGAAATTCCTCATTTCAGTCCTAAATGGCTTACCCCTTATCCTTAGACTATGACCCCTGGTTCTGGACTCCCTGGCCATCAGAAACATCCTTTCTGCATCTAGTCTGTCCAGACCTGACAGAATTTTATAGGTTTCGATGAGATCCCCTCTCAATCTTCTAAACTCCAGTGAGTATAAGTCCAATCGACACAATCTCTCCTCGTACGTCATTCCTGCCATCCCAGGTATTAGCCTGGTGAATCTTCGCTGCACTCCTTCCATGGCAAGAACGTCCTTCCTCAGGTAAAGTGACCAAAACTGCACACAATACTCAAGGTGTGGTCTCACCAAGGCCCTGTACAACTGCAGTAAGACATCCTTGTTCTGGTACTCGAACCCTCTTGCTACGAAGGCCAACATACCATTTGCCTTCTTAACCGCCTGCTGCACCTGCATGCTTACCTTCATCGACTGGTGCACAATAACACCCAGGTCTCTTTGCACTTCCCCTTCTCCCAATCTATTGCCATTCAAATAATAATCTGCCTTCCTGTTTTTGCCATCAAAGTGGATAACCTCACATTTATCCACATTATAGTGCATTTGCCATGTTTCTGCCCAATCACCCAACCTGTCCAAATTGTACTGGAGTTTCACGACAACCTCCTCACAGCTTACCCTCCCACCCAGCTTTGTGTTGTCTGCAAATTTGGAGATATTACATCCAATTCCCTCGTCCAGATCATTAATATATATTGTGAACAGCTGGGGTCCTAGGACCGATCCTTGTGGTACCCCACTAGTCACTGCCTGCCACTCGGAAAATGACCTGTTTATTCCAACTCTTTGCTTTCTGTCCGCCAACCAGTTCTCTATCCAAGTCAATACCTTGCCCCCAATCCCATGTGCCTTAATTTTACACGCTAATCTCTTATGTGGGACCTTATCGAAAGCCTTCTGAAAGTCCAAATACACCACATCCACTGGTTCTCCCTTATCCATTTTACCAGTTACATCCTCAAAAAATTCCAGTAGATTAGTCAAGCATGATTTACCTTTTGTAAATCCATGTTGACTTTGTCCGATCCTGTCACTGCTTTCCAAGTGATCTGCTATTACATCTTATATAATAGACTCTAGCATTTTCCCCACTACTGATGTCAGGCTTACCGGTCCATAATTCCCCGCATTTTCTCTACCACCTTTTTTGAATAGTGGGGTAACATTAGCTACCCTCCAATCCATGGGTACTGTTCCAGAGTCTATCGAGTTCTGGAAGATGACCAGCAATGCATCTACTATCTCTAGGACAGAAATGAGGAGGAATTTATTCAAGAAGGAATTGGATATATTTCTTAAGGCTAAGGGGATCAAGGGGTATGGGGAGAAAGCAGGGACCGGGTACTGAATTTGGCTGATCAGCCATGATCGCATTGAATGGCGGAGCAGGCTCGAGGGGCCGAATGGCCGACTCCTGCTCCTATTTCTATGTTTAATCGATTTGATGGCGAGAATGTGGAACTCGCCGCCACATGGCGTGGTTGAGGCGAAAAGCATAGCTGCAATTAAAGGGAAGCTGGAAAAGCACGAGGGAGAAAGGAATAAAAGGATATGCTGATCGAGTTAGAAATAATAAGGTGGAAGGAGGCTTGCGTAGAGCATAAACACATGGCGTCGGGCTGAACGGCCTGTTTCTGTGCTGTAGATTCTAAGTAATTCTATGTTAGAATACAAAAATGTATGTAGTACGATTTTAAAACACACACACATTTGTGAGGTAGGAAGTTATTTCAAATCAGAATAAATTTTGCCTCCAAAACATATTCTGTTTTAGCAGTCATTCTGTAGCCAGTTATTTGATATTTTTATATTGCATGAAGTACGAGCAGTGAATCACAGACGTCCCAGAAAACGTGACTAAAGTCACATCTTATATCTTTTTATTGACGAATTTCAGTTTGCCCGTGATGTTTGTGGTAAAAGATCCAGATCAGAGGGCTCCCAAAGTGGAGGCATTGTGAGTCGCTGGAGGCTCCTGAAACAATAAATCTTTCACAAACATGGAACTGACCAGACTTTAAGTTCATGTTTCCTTTAGAAAATGGGAAAGCTGGGAACCGTCAGCGGATCCAGCAGTTTTCCCACGAGTGCTTGTTCATCCAACACACTTTGCTAACAAAAATATTGATAAGGAATCTTACATAAAAGAACATGAAATGAGAACAGAACATTTGGCCATTAGGCACATTTCCCCCCCCACTTCTGCAGATCACATACAACCTACCTCATCACAGACTCTGTTCGCTCTTGGGGTGGGGGGGATAAGTTTGGTATCAATAATCACTCATAACCAAAGGAAATCAGCCAAAAACAGTCACTTCACCCTTTTCCACGATTTAATCCTGGCATCCTGCCCTCCACAGCCAGCTCTTCCCCTCTCCAGGCCCCAGCTGCACAGGGAATATTGTGCTCTGCTCACTCCATACTTGCCCTGGTAAACTTTCTTCCACTGCACTGAAAATATTCGTGATGAAAACTGGGCGGAAAAGGGGGAACATTTTTGGTTTGCGGCACAAATTTCGAATTGGCGCCTTCTTAACACTTCATTGTATTTTTGCAAACATGATGTGTGTCTTCTAGTTATCAAAATCACTTCTTTAAAAAAAGCCATGTATAAAACGGCAGGTGTTTATCTCTGTATATCCATATACTTAGCATGACATTAATTTAATATTTTATTGGACTGTCTAGAATGTCTTTTAAGACTCTGCATTTGTTTTTAAAATGCATTATATTGTGGCAGCTTTGCAATATTCAGTTTTCTGTGTTGGTGTACTTCTATTTTTGACGAAAACAAAAGCCATTTGTGGAGAAATTGTAAACCTAAGTTAAAAGTGATTATGATCCCGCTGCAGAAATCTACTGGAGGGAGTATTTTCCCATGGTTTATAATTTGTTGTGCAAAAATGCAAAACACTTAACTGAATGACTTGCACTCAATTTATTCTATTTATGGATTTTTAAAAAAAAATCTGCATCTGTGCAGATGACATGCAACCAGTGGAGGGTTTTGACCCCTTTCTAATTTCTTGTCTGTTATATCGGAACTGGAAGTGTTTGCATAGTGCGTGGTGCTACCTTTACTCGTAGATGTGCCCTGGTGGAGCACGTACAGTACCTACACCAACAATGTAGTTAAAACTCCCCAGCGTGCGGGGAAACCCGGAACTCCCATGGTACACAACTCTGGGTTTCCCCGCAGTCGACTGCTCCTCCCTGCTCCCCGCGGGGCAGGTGGAAAACGGGAAAATCCAGCCCATAATTCAAAGGAATCCAGGTGAGGCTGGTATTGTAATCGGTAGCAGGCAGGTTGTACGTGACTCGTAGGGGCCGATTTTATCAATGGGCACCTGATGGAGGCGGGACTGCTGCTTGTCGGGTTTTAGTCCCGCCTCCATCGACGTCTGGCCAACCCTCGCTATTTTCCCTTGATTGACCTAGTTAAGCCCACCCAGCAGGCTTAGCAGGCCAATTGAGGGAAAGCCGGTGACAGAGAACGCCAGCGTATGACGTTTCATCTGTCAAGACTTTTTGACAGATGAATTGTCATTGTTTGACAGCTCTGTGAAGCTGACAATCTGTCTTCTAAGTTGAGTCCTTTACTGAAGACTCAATTTGAAAGCTTTCCTAAGCAGAAGGCAGCAGCCATTCTGCTTTCTCTGCCGGTGAGATGAGGCAGCTCCGCAGCCTAAAGGGATGAAGCCTGGAGGAAGAAGCAAAGGTAAGTAATCTTATTAAAACACTCTACACTCATCTCACACACTTACCTCTCCACACTTGCACTCATCACTCACCTGCACAGCGCACATTTCGGCCCCTCCGACCCCCGCAGATCCACGGCTTGCCTCGCTGACCCTGGCGGGGTTTGGAACCATCGGAAAGCCCACACTTTAGGTGGCAAAATAGGGATTAGCTAAAAAAACTGCCTGTTAACTACCTGTTAACAGGCAGTTAATTGGCACTAATCCCCTTCCCACCTCGAGGAGACGGGACCCGGCACAGGTCAGGTGCCCGCCTCCTGGGAAGATGGCACGAGGGCAGGATGGGAACCCGCTCCCAGATTCTGCCATTTTCCTGGCAGTCCCGCCTCCATAGGGCTGGCAAAATCACCCCCGTAGAGTGTGAAGAATACATAGCATATAGTGTGTTAAATCAGCATGTTTGTAAGTGTTTACAGTAAATCTGTTGGAAGGTATTTGAAAACTATTTCCCTCGTCACGTTTTAGTGAATCAAATGGAGTGTAGCGAGGCACACAAGCCCCAATTCTATCCTCCATAATTATAGGTGAACTCAGAGCCATAAGCATGTGTAAAGATTCACATCTATATATGTTAAAAATCTTAATGTCTGCATACATTTCCTGTCAACTATTTCCCAATTATAAATTCCTGTGTCCACATTGGATGGGTTTCGCCCATGCAAACTCGTCACTCTGATTGTACAATCTGACCACCACAAATTGCTCAAAATATTTCCCCCTCCCTCAGAATTGAACTTTTGTGTCCAAAATAAAGATCAAAAAAATTAGATATTTCACAACAACATTATCCATTGACTTGTCTGTTATGCCTGGATTTAAAGATTTACTAGAAGGCTTCAGCCTCGCCCAAAAGGCTGTGCTTGGAGTCAGTATTTCCGCCCAGTTCCATGACTTTGAGCTCACTTTGGAATGTGCAGTCTGAGCATGTGCCGTGGATGTAATTTCCAAGGATGCATCAATACCATTCAGTCAGCTGTGAAGCTGCAACACCAGCATTTGCAGGAGGGTGTCATTATATCAGGAGAAGTTTACATATGAATGTGAACACAGGAATTTATAGTGGAAATATTAAAAAAAGGTGTGGCTTTAAAATGATATCCTGCATGCTCTGGTCCAACTATCTCCTGCCCTCTGACTCCGATTGGTCTTTGGTTGTAGCAGCCATTTATAAGGAGATGTGCATTCAATTCAATTCAATTCAATTCAATTTTATTTGTCATATATGCAGCAGACTTGCACTGCACAATGAAATGTTGATTTTTACGAGTCCTCCCAACATTGGAATAAATATGGCACAGCAATGATAAAAATACTAATAGAAATACAGTAATAATAAATAAGACAACAGTAATAAATAATAATAAATTATTCATTCATGAGTCTTATGGCCTGGGGGTAGAAGCTGTTTCGAAACCTGCTGGTACGAGACCGTATACTTCGGTATCTTTTACCGGACGGGAGCAGGGCGAAGAGGTTGTGGCTGGGGTGGCTCGCGTCTTTGATGATTCTCAGGGCCTTCCCCCGGCACCTCTTGGGGTAGATATCCTGCACAGCAGCAGGATTGGTGTTGGGTTAAAATTATTCAAGCCTAGAAATATTGTCAGACAATGGAGCAAGATCCTTGCGCTTTGCAGATGCAGCTGCTGGAAATGGATGAAGAGAGGGTTTGAATCGCAGCATTCAAAGCCACTCTTCCCCACAGGATAGCACTGTCCGGGAGGAGGTGGTGCAGATGATGAGATGAGTGGTGTGAAAGGGTGCTTTAAGTGCAGATGAGAAACACGTTTGCCAGCCTGAGAAAACCTGCCCCAGTAAAGCTACCTAGCTTTTCCTATACTAAGTAGAGGCATGACATCAACCTGCTGTAACTGGACTTTGGCGTCACATAGAACATCTGTAAAGGATTACACAGGATATACGGCACAGAAACAGGCCATTCGGCCCAGCCAGTCCGTGCCGGCATTTATGCTCCACTCGAGCCTCCTCTCGTCTTTCCTCATCTAAATCTATCAGCAGGACCCTGTATTCCCTTCTCCCTATATAAATGCAAGTCTTTTTATATGCTTAACTAGCCTCCCCTTAAATGCATCTTCGCTTCAACCACTTCCTCTGGTAGCAAGTTCCACATTCTCACCACTCTTTGGGTAAAGAAGTTTCTCCTGAATTCCCTATTGGATTTCTTGGTGACTATCTTATAGGGATGGCCTCTAGTTATGCTCTTCACCACAAGTGGAAACATTCTCTCTGTATTCACTTTCAAAACCTCTCATAGTTTTAAAGACCTCTATTCGGTCACCCTTCAGCCTTTTTCCCAAGAGAAAAGAGACCCAGCCCGTTCATCCTTTCCTGATATGTAGACCCTCGCATTTCTGGTATCATCCTTGCAAATCTTCTCTGCACCCTCTCCAGTGCCTCTATATCCTTCTTATAATATGACAACCAAAATTGTATGCAGTACTCCAAGTGTGGTCTAACCAAAGTTTGATACAAGTTTAGCATAAATTCCCTACTTTTCAATTCTATACCTCTAGAAATAAACCTTAGTGCTTGATTTGTTTTTTTTAATGGCCTTGCCTGTGTCGCAACCTTTAGTGATTTGTGTATTTGTACTCCGAGATCCCTTTGCTTCTCTACCCCACCTAGACTCGCACTCTCCAAGTAATATGTGACCTCCCTATTCTTCCTACCAAAATGTAATACCTCACATTTTTCTGTGTTGAACTTCATTTGCCAATTATATGCCCATTCTGCAAGTTTATTAATGTCCTCCTGTAATTTGTTGCAGTCCTCCTCAGTATTGACTATCCCCCTCAATTTGGTGTCATCCGCAAATTTAGAAATTGTGCTTTTGATTCCAAAGTCTAAATCGTTAATATAAATTGTGAACAACAGTGGTCCCAGCGCTGATCCTTGTGGAACACCACTACCCACCTTCTGCCATTGTGAAGAGCTACCCTTTACTCCCACTCTCTGCTTTCTGTCTTGAAGCCAGCCAGCAATCCATTCTGCTACTTGTCCCCTGACTCCGCATTCTCTGACCTTGTTCATCAGTCTATTATGAGGTACCTCATCAAAGGCCTTTTGAAAATCTAGATAAATTACATCTACTGCATTACCATTATCTACTCAGAAAACAATTTTCAAAAAAAAGTATATGATGCACATTACTTTACTCACATATGCGTTAGGATGAAAAATTGAGATCTTAGCAATCTAAGACTATACTTACAGACACTCCATTTGAATCAGTAACAATTGGGAAGAATACCTCCGCACAAGAGCATAAAGTATTGGCACTGGTGCATTCGGAGCAAAGTGATCATTTTTGTCTTCAGTTGAAGAAATCAACCTTTGTTAAGATGTATGTAAGCACTGCACAGTCCAATCTGTATTCTCATTCAAATAGAAAGAGATTTTGAAGTAAAACAATTTATTTTGCAGAGTCTCGCCTCTTTACGTCAGCCAGCTCATTTCGGCGTCACAATGAGAACACAGTTTTGCAGCAGACCTCAGGTACATATATGTCTAAGAATTATTTAAAGAAAAGAAAGAACTTGCATTTATGTAGCACCTTTCACGTCCTCAGGACGTCCCACAGCGCTTTACAGCCAATGAAGTACTTTTGAAGTGTAGTCGCTGTTGTAATGTAGCAAAAGATTTCCAATGAACTCAAGTAATTAAAGGCATAAATTTGAGAGATTTTAAGTAAACTGGAGGAAAAGAACACGTGTAAAAATTGCCCATGTACCATTTTAAACTATTTTACCATCCTGCCCGTATATTTCAGTGAGCATATTTCTTCACGTTCTGTTTTTTCCCTGCTGACATTGTGTCTATTTTAATACTCCTGACATCAGACGGTGCTCAAATTGAACAAATATTTCTGTCCTAACAATCGAAATATCTTTGCTCATCATAAACTTGACTGAAAATTATGCCGAGAGATACGGCTGGTAGTGATTCTGTACAGTTTTATTAGTATAGTCCCAAGAACTTTACAATAAAACGCCCACTGCTGTCTATAAACGAGGATGGAAAGTGTTTTCCTAAGACAAATAGAGGGAAGTCTGAGTGTGAATGTGGCGACTATGAAGGTACTAGGAAGGGCAGACGTCGATGACAAAGTCCAACACCACCTTCAGTGTGCTAGTGCAGCCTTCGGTCGCCTGAGGAAGAGAGTGTTTGAAGACCAGGACCTCAAACCCGGCACCAAGCTCATGGTCCACAGAGCAGCAGTGATACCCGCCCTGCTGTATGCCTCAGAGACATTGGACCATGTACAGCAGGCACCTCAAAGCCCTGGAGAGGTACCACCAACGCTGCCTCCGCAAGATCCTGCAAATCCATTGGCAGGATAGGCGCACCAACGTCAGTGTTCTCGCTCAGGCCAACATCCCCAGCATCGAAGCTTTGACCACGCTCGATCAGCTCCGATGGACAGGTCACATTGTCCGCATGCCCGATACGAGACTCCCAAAACAAGCGCTCTACTCGGAGCTCCGGCACGGCAAGAGAGCCCCAGGTGGGCAGAGGAAACGTTTCAAGCACACCTTCAAAGCCGCCTTGAAAAAGTGCAACATCCCCACCGACACCTGGGAATCCCTGGCCCAAGACCGCACAAAGTGGAGGAGAAGCATCCGGGAAGGCGCCGAACACCTCGAGTCCCTTCGCCAGGAGCAAGTGGAAGCCAAGCGCAGGCAGCACAAGGAGCGCACGTCAACACAAGCACCCCACCCACCCGCCCCCTTCAACCACCATCTGCCCCACCTGTGACAGAGACTGTAGGTCCCGCATTGGACTCATCAGTCACCTGCGAACTCATTTTTAATGTGGAATCAAGTCATCCTCGGTTCCGAGGGACTGCCTAAGAAGAAAAGAGTAGGAAGCTGCCCAATTGTAGCAAAATGAAAATATTGGAAAATTCCCACCAGCGCTTTCTGGGATTATTGGCATGGAATCAAATGGAGCCTCCCACCATACCATGCTAGATTAATAACTCTTGAGCTGAAAAGGATCACTTGAGAACAAGTGGATCCAGTCAGTCCTGATTTGTATTTGCGAAAAGAGCTTCCAGTTATTGCAGCTACATTGTTTGCAAATCAGCTCCCTTGAAATTCCTGTTCACATGCAAATCAGCATCACTGTTAAATTTTCACACAAACTCGTACACAGTACGTCATCCAAACGTTCCCCCTTCTGAGAGTGTGAGTACTGACCTGTTACAATGTTAGTGTGCTTTTGTATGTTATGCACATTGGATGCTCTGCTTTTAAATCAAAGCCATTTTTGTATTAATTTATCAGAAGAATTTATACACAAAGCAGGAAATTCCATTCTGCTTTTCTGACCCAAAGCCTTGCTCCCCACATGTACTCTTAAATGGCGTGGTTGGACTCCCTGTGCATGCGCTGGCTGGCCATGATATGAAAAGATGCGACTGCAGTATGAATATGTTTGTTCACAATGACACCCCCGCCAAAATGTCTTGCTGGAAAGATTCCGTGAACATTGGGTCTTCATTGCTGCTGGTTAAAAACAACAGTGGCAGATTTGCCTTGGTGACTGCTGGTTGCAGGAGATCTGTGCTACCGTGGCTGGCAATAGGGGAACAATATAAAATTGTCTAACGCGATGGCCTGGAACGTTCGTTTCAGGTCACTGGTCTTGTGGTTCAGCAAAATAAAAATCAGCTTCTCCAGCTGGAACTGTAAATATACATACAGGAAACTTTTTTTAAATCCGGCATGGACGGGACCGACGTGGTGCCGGTTCATCAAAAATTCCGGATAACCGAATGCTATAGCAAAAGATACGGAGCTGAGAGCGCTGTATAAAGCAACAAACCCTGTTGCTTAGCAACAGCTTCAGAACAATGGCCACAAGTTCCAAGCGTCTCTGTAGCTTAACAACAGCTGCAGCCACACCCTTGCACAGCAACAAATGGAGTAATAAAAGTTACCTGAACCTACTCCTGAATTTTGCCGGTTAACCGAGATTTCCGGTTATTTAGGTGCCGGTAAATCGAAAGTTTCCTGTATCTTAAAAAGTAGACCCCGATGGCTTAATGGAGAAATCCATCACCAGTCGCTACATTGAGCCGCACAGACGAGAAGGTCTACTTTCCAACCCTCGGTTTGTGCCAAGATAGCTGATCTCAGCCAAGGTAGTAGGGAGGTGCAGTTGGATGCAGCATCTCAGGACTTGGGAGCCAGCGTTCCCACTCCCGATCACTATCCAGTGGATCTTTGCTGGAAGGCAGGTGTATGAAGGTTGAGTGACAACAGGATTGGGCATGGCCATGATGCTGCCCATAGTTGTTAACTCAGACGTGACCAGTGGCCACTTGGGTAAGACGGAGGGCAGCCAACACCCATGGAGCTCTTCCACAGAAAGATGCAACACAATCAGAAGAAGGATTATGTCATCAGGCTCAGGTTGGTGTACTACTTCTGTATTGAGACACCAGTTTGTTTCCGAATATATGCTGGTGTTTGTATAAATTCCACACCAAATTAGTGATGGAATACCAGGGGGAACCAATTCATCTGGGAATGGCGCTTTAATACTATTTACAAGGATGATACCAGAAATGCAAGGGTATACATATCAGGAAAGTGTAAAGTCTGTGGGTTGTGCAGTTAATAAATACACAGACTTCAGAAGTAACAAACAAAACAGGTCTTTACTATTCGAAGGTCCGGGCGAATCTGCCCAATAACTCCTGGCACAACACTTATATACTGGTGTGGTCACTATCGGTATTACAGTATACAGAAGCCAAACAAATAGTGCCACACCTAAAGTAGTTCCCTTAAAGGTGAACGGTTACATTCAATAGTTCCCTTAAAGATAGACGGGTACATACACTACAATCCTCCCTTTTTAGCTTATTACTTACAGAGTCCCCGTTAAACATACATATCTTCAACTTCCTATAAAACAAATTACAGATATAATCTCGGTGGAGTCAATGTCATATAAAACAATTTACAAATATAATCTCGGTGGAAACAGTTCACAGGTTCAGTCTCTGCGGAAACAGTTCATAGATTCAGTCTCTGATCTTGACTCGTTCCGAACAACATTTCTTTGGTGTAGCCGGATTACCTGGCTAGCGTGACTCCTCCATAGCCTTTTTCTTGACGTAACAGCTTGAACCTTCGTCCTGTTGAACCAGCAGTGCGGACTTTTACAACCAACTGGCTGTCTTGACATTTTCCAGTTTTTCAACTAGTTTAGCTCCTTTCGTAATGTCCCGCCTGGAATGGTAGAAGTGCTAATATTTTAGACAGTTATTATCTTCTGCTTCTTTTTCTTTTCTGCCTTTTTGAAACTCTCGGAGCTCCTTTCTCGGCTGCCAGCTGTAGCGCCACCAACTCTCTATGTTCCTTAGACCTTAAGTGCTTCCTCCGGATTTCAGCACTTTGAGAGTTTTCATCACAAGCTGGGCAGACCACATCCTCGTAATATTCAGTGTCACTCAACAGGTCATGGTAATATTCGGGTTCGTCCTGAGTTAGGCCAGCGAGAGAGACTTCTTCTTCCTCCTCACCCGTCTGGACGTTAGCTGACGGTGGTTCCTTCCCTAAACATCTTTCTTGAAAAGCCTTCTTCATGCATTCATATTCATCCCGCTCTTCCTGGGTTATCTGCCATTCCTTCACGACGGACCTCATTTGTGAGTTCAATACCTTCCTTTCCATCGGTAATTGCGTTATCAGGCTATTTAACCCTTCTACTGAAGTAACAGTTTCCACATTCTTCTGTTCACCTTGACGTGATTCAACGTACTTTTGGCATCCTTGTAAAATTTGTGTTGCCACCTCCGCTATCTCCGTGACTTTTGAGAGCTCCGAACTCGTTCCCCCTGAAGATTGAAGCTCGTGTTCAGATTGTTCCCCTTGCAGAGTCTTGTCCTTCAGCATATGAAGGAGTTGGCTGACCGTTAACTCTTCCCTGGGAACACGGTGGATCAGAGTCTTCTCCATTTCCTCCACCTCTTTCTCCAATACTTCCACCTTACGTTCCTCTTGAACTTTGGCTTTCAGCGCTCGGAAAAGTTGCGCCCTGATGCTCTCTAGTTCATGTTCAGGGACCATTCTTACAGTGTCCTGTTCTTCCACTGAAAGGATTCCCAGTTGAATCTGTTCTTCAAGTTGTTGAACCTCGGTCATTGCCGCCTCATATTTGTCTTGGGTGTCCTTCAATGTTTTTATAAGTTCTTGGACATCCTGTCTTTCATGCTCTGCCATGATTTTCACCTCTAATTTCTCATCTATGGATGGATCTCCTACCGATGAGTCTGTCTTGGCCTTGAGCTCATCAAGAATTTCCTGCAGCCTTTGGACTTCTTGCTCATGTTCAACCTTTAGTTGTTCATATGCTTCTACTGAAACTAGCTTTTCGGAGGCTGCCAGTGTCCAGCTCCATTCTTACTTGGACTCCAGCTATTTTTAGTATGACCCAGATGGCCTGTAGATCCGTTTCTTTACCCACATTGTGGATTCTCAGCCTACCCAGCTCCTGGTTGTTTGAGTCTGAATTCTGTTCGTCTGAACTCTTCTCAGCCACCTTGTGTACCTTGTTGTACTTTTCTTGTGGTGGCTTCCTTTGATTATTGGTCTTTTTCCCGGACCGGCATACCTTCGCGATGTGACCCAGTTTGCCACATTTCCTACACTCTTGGTTCTTAAACCAGCATTGATTCTGGTCATGCGTGGTCTTCCCACAACGGTAGCATTTTGTTGTGCTTGAAGTAATTTGGTCCACCCCAAGTGCCGCCGCCTTTAGTTGCATTTCCGCCGTTCCTTTCGCTGCGGCTTCGTGCGATGCAGCTATAAGGACAGCCCTGTCCAGTGTGAGGTCGTTCTCTTCCAGTAGTCGCTTCTGCGTCCCTTCTTTGGACAATCCGCATACGAACTTGTCCCGCAGCGCTTCTGTCAGATTCCCTCCGAACTGGCAGTATTTCGCTAGCCTACGCAGTTCGACCAAGTATTCCGCATTGCTTTCGTCTTTCATCTGCGTTCTTGCGTAGAATTTGAATCGTTCAGCCAGCATCAGCGGTGTGGGGTTCAAATGGTCCTTCAGCACAGCCACAATCTCTTCGAAGGTCTGATCCGCTGGTTTATTTGGTGCTATTAGATGCTTCAAGAGCCCGTATGTTTTTGCCCCCATCGAGTTTAGCAATGTTATCGCCTTGTCGTCTTCCTCTATTTTGTTGGCTTCGCAATTGATCTCTATGCGTTCCACGTACGTGGCCCAGTCTTCTATTTCCGAATTAAAGTCGTTAATATTCCCTCGCTTAGGCATTTTTCTTCCCTTGGGAGCAGCACCAGTATTTCTTTAAGTATTCTTATTTATTTGTTTGTTTCTAAGATGGCGGTTTTCCCGCGAAATCGGCGGTTTCCTGCTCTTTCCTTCTCTCCCCGCCCACTTCAATGGCGGTATGTCAATCAAGATGGCGGTTTTCCCGCGAAAATGGCGGTTTCCCGCTCTTCCTTTCTCGCCCCGCCCACTTCAATGGCGTCTTCTCCGCCTAATGGCGGCTTCCCGCGTTTCTTCCCGGTGGAAGGGGTACGCTTCCCCCACAGCGGACAGGTTCAGCCGCAGGCTGGCTTCCGCACAGCTCCCCTTACTCGGCTATGTCTTTTCCTCCCACCCGCACGGCCCAACCGGCGCTGGGTACACCCCGTTAACGGAGGACAGTTCAGCCGCTGGACTGGCTCTCGCGCAGTCTTTCTCTCTGTACCCGGCTCTGTCGCTCTCTCACCCGCACGTTCGGTGCTACCGGCCCTGGGTACCCCGTTGGTGGAGAACAGTTCAGCCGCTGGACTGGCTCTCGCACAGTCTCTCACCCCGTTTTCGGCTGTGACTCTCACCCACTCCCGCACGTTCGGTTTTGCCGGCTCTGAGTAACCCGTTGGTGGAGAACAGCTCCGCCGCTGGACTGGCTCCTCGCAGTCTCTCTCTCCGCACCCGGCTCTCACCCGCACGGTTCCCGTTCGCCTCCCCAGCCCTCTCGCAGACCGGTGTTTCCCTCCCCGGCTGCGGCTGGGTTTCTCTTCCCGCGCCTACTCGCAGGCTCAGCGCTTCGCGGCTGCGGTCGCTGCCCGGATTTTTCCCGCCGATCGCGGTCCGGCTGTCACCCGACGCCGTTGGACCCGACTTTTGGCCGGCACAGCTCCCCCTCGACCGAGGTCGAGTGCTCTGCCCTTATCCTCCGGATACTTCTACACCTTCCCCTACTCACAGTCTCTTCGGCCGCCTTGTTTCTTGCTGATCGGCTCACTCCGCACCGTGGTAGAAGGGTAGTCAGTGCCTGTTGCTAATGGAAGCTTTTGTTGCTAAAGTCTTCCACCTTTCTCCTGCTGCAGCCTCGTGTTTTCTTCCAGCAGCACGACGAGGGCGGTTGCCTCTCTTCGACGCTCTTCTTGCTTTGGTAATCTTGCCGCAGGGTACGATCGGACTCGTCGCCACTGTAAAGTCTGTGGGTTGTGCAGTTAATAAATACACAGACTTCAGAAGTAACAAACAAAACAGGTCTTTACTATTCGAAGGTCCGGGCGAATCTGCCCAATAACTCCTGGCACAACACTTATATACTGGTGTGGTCACTATCGGTATTACAGTATACAGAAGCCAAACAAATAGTGCCACACCTAAAGTAGTTCCCTTAAAGGTGAACGGTTACATTCAATAGTTCCCTTAAAGATAGACGGGTACATACACTACAGAAAGGATGAACAGGCTGGGTCTCTTTTCTCTTGAAAAATGGCTGAGGGATGACCTAATAGAGGTCTTTAAAATTGAGAGGTTTTGATAGAGTGGATACAGAGAGAATGTTTCCACTTGTGGGGAAGGGCAAAACTAGAGGCCATCTATATAAGATAGTCACCAAGAAATCCAATAGGGAATTCAGGAGAAACTTCTTTACCCAAAGAGTGGTGAGAATGTGGAACTTGCTACCACAGGGAGTGGTTGAAGCGAATAGTATAGATGCATTTAAGGGGAGGCTGGACAAGCATATGAGGGAGAAGGGAATAGAGGGTTATGCTGATAGATTTAGATGAGGAAAGACGGGAGGAGGCTCGAGTGGAGCATAAACGCGGCATGGGCTGGTTGGGCCGTCTATCCGATGTAGTCCTATGTAAGGTCAGATCCGTGAAGACTCACAGTGATGAGTGGTTTTTCCACGTGTGGGGCAGGTGCTAACACTGGGTGCTCCTGTTTCTTATGGTACTCCATGTGTCCGCAGAAACCCAATGACAGTCTGAATGTTGATCGAAACCAGAGCGCCAAGAAGCAAAATCTGATGAGGTTTAGTAGTGGTAGGAGTGCCACGATTAGCCTCAGCACCCTGGGTTACTGCCAGTAATCTGCATCATGGTGATGGCAGATGCCCAGTAAATAGCTGACTCCATTCTGTCCTTTGTGGCATTACTGCAGTGAAAAATTGGAGAAGGAAATCTGGGGCTATATTGGAGTGCTGCAAATATGCACTTGCTCTGTGAAATATGGAGGAAATGAATCTTTAGTGTGATGGAAAGCAAATAAAAGGCGGTTTGACAGAGGAGCACAATTGATTAACAAAAAAAACTTGCTAAATGATAAAATGAACACTTTTCCACATTTAAGAACTGATGAATAAATGTAAAGGTTTGAATAAACAGTAGCAAGTTAATTTCTGCATTAATTTATTTGATTGTTTTTCATTTTTGGCACCCAGAATGCTCATAACTACAGTAAATCAGACCTTACCATTGAGTTTTTTGTTTGTCCAATGCCATATGATGAATGACATTGGGCAGAAAAGTCTTGATGATTAATATTAACAAAGAACTGGACCTGTCCTCAGCAAGTCATTCTTTTAAAATAATGTGTGTCTGTGCCAGTTGCAATCAACTTAAAACAAGTCATTTCAAAAAGCTGGGAGGCTTCCTAAGTTGAAGGAGATTTTACACGTCATTACAGGGACAGAGTTGGCCATCACTAATGCAAGTTTAATGCAATCTTTCTTGTTAGGTTGATTTATTCCAGTAATTACAGTTCAAATTAAAATGTGCCTTTCAAAGGAAAAGGGAACCTGCTGGCCAAGACGGTCACATTAATTGTGGAACAGTGCTGCTTGCAGCATTCTTTTCTGAAATATTTATAACCTACAGCCTTCAACACTTCCCGAGCTGAATGAACAAGTTCTATAGGGTAGGCACAACTAAGTTATTGGGTAGTGCAGCAATTTAAAAAAAAAACACTATTTCAGCAGCTCAGTGTTACTGAATGTTCTAGTTGTAGCACACGGGTCAAACTCCCCATCAAGTTCATTGTTGCTCTCATCCTAAGCCTGCCTGTCCCCACCCCCCACCCCTCGCTTTTGGACTGATAAAAAGGTAGCATTCCAAGTACAAGCACAAGCACAGATCCCATCCTTGGCTTATGGACCACTGTTTCATTTTGTTCTCACAGCCTCTACACCCCCCAATTCTACAGTCTTGCAGTCTACATGTAATCATTCCAATGAGGTAGGTGGGCAGACACCCTAATGATACTCTGAAACTGACCGCTCGGACATGGCCAGAGTAGTTCAGGACTATTCCTCTGGGCGGAGAGGAAGTCTTCACTTGAACCTCCCTGTGGCGCCTGCTCGAGATCAGCAACTCGTTATATGGTGGGCTGGATTTGAGTCCATGTCTTTTTGCTGCGTGTTGACACGGTAATCCCTCGGAACAGTTGTCTTGAAAATCTAAATACTGTTCAGCATCTTGCGTAGGATGGAGAAATGACAGCTACTTTTCACTTACTGCTTTCTTCTTGCTAAGCACTGAAGTTGTAGTTGGCCAGTTGTGTACGTGCGGTGGAGGAGACAGAAGTTTAGTTTTCTGTGAGAATGAGAATTGTTCACTTCAGGATTAACTTGCAATATGAGCAAGTGCAGACGTATGTAACCAGCTTTGGGCAGGTGCCAATCTTACGTATCCAATGAGAAGTTTTGAGAAATTCAGGGCAGATTACATCCATTTGATCACTATTAAAATAACTGTAGAAAGCTCTCTCTCAGTGGGTGAAGGTACTTTGTGTTGTGGCACTGAGCTCTACAGACCAGAAGGTCCCCCATTCTGATCTTGCAGCTGGTTAGATTAGCTAATTTGTTGATATAGGTTGAGCGTCCCAAATCTGGAGTTCCGGAATCCGGACTCCGGGATGATTGGTGGCAGGGGTCCGGAATCCGTAAAATATTCCGGAATCTGGACATCCTGAGGGAGGCTTACCAAAAACCGGAAATGGCGCAACCTGGGCCCAGGCATTTCCGGACTCGGCACGTGTTCCTGATGTCCGAAGTCCGTGATGCGCTATCAATAACTCAAAAGACTGAGGGCTAGATTTTCAGTTGCTTGCGCCAGCAGTTAGCGCCTTAAGAGAAGTGATTTTCGGGCGCTATGCGTGTAGCGCCCGGGCGCAGCGCAGTTTGCGCCCCGCCCCAAATTAAGTTGCCCGTTAGCGCCGGCGCAAAGTTTAGCGGCCGCCCGGATGCGCGCGCAGAAAATGACGTCACATCCTCGTGCAACGCCCTTTGGCCGCCCCGAATCCAAAGTTCAGTCGGACCGCCCCATTGTGCGGCTGGCGTCCAGAGCGTTTGTAAAATGGAATGCAACACACCCTGGGGAGTGCAAATTAAAGGGCACTCCTCCTGCACTATAAAAGGCAGTCTGCATGTGTTGTGTGGAAGGATGTGAACGGTGTATTTATGTCCTCCTCCTCCTCCTCCTCCTCTTCTTTCTCCCCCCCCCAGACTCTGCCTTTGAAAAACACACATGCACCCTTCCCCTTTAAGAGCTCACTGGCTCCAGAGTGTCTGCCGTGCGCTGCGCCCGAGCTCGGGTGTTGCGCTCTGCACCGCCGGCTTAGCGCCGAAAGATAGTAGTGGAACGCCTCTTTTAGCGCTCCACCAACCTCTTAGGGCGAAGCCACTGAAGTTCCGGCAACGGGGCGCTACTTTGGGGCGGGCGCTAAGGTTAGCGCCCCAAAACTGTCTATACTGAAAATCTAGCCCTGAGATTAAGCGAGTAATTAACAGGCTTTTATTAACAAGAGAATGAAGGTGTGCCTCGAGTGGTCGACCGGTCCAGAATACAAAGGGGCTGTGGAGCAGTCACCTTTAATCTGGATTCGTGGGAGGAGTCAGCCGAGGCATGTACAGGCATGTACACAGTGGAATACAAACAGTGGTTTACCACATTCACCCCTTGTTTAAAATCGAGTCCGGCGGGGTGAAGTGTATTAAAAGTTAGTGTATTGGAGTCTTTCCGGAGGTCTTGTCTGCCGCTGTGATCGACGTGGCGACGGCAGGGGTAGTGAAGCTTCCGGCGTCAAGTCCCGCGTAGGCTGGGGCACTGGTGTGTAGTCCTCGTAGATGTCGAGTGGGTCGCGGGGCCCAGGCCTGCCGTCTGCTGGGGCTGGATATCTGATCGTGGGGGGGGTGGGTAGTGGGTTACTGCGGCCCCCGAGGGTGCGAGGTCTCTTATGGAGACTGTGTCCTCCTGCCCATCCGGGTACGCAATGTAAGCATACTGGGGGTTGGCGTGGAGGAGGTCGACCCTCTCGACCAGGGGGTCCGTTTTATGGGTCCTCACGTGTCTTCTCAGTAGGACCGGCCCTGGGGACGTCAGCCATGGCGGTAGCGATGTCCCCGATGTGGACTTCCTTGGGAAGACAAACATTTTCTCATGAGGGGTGGCGTTAGTGGCAGTGCAGAGCAGTGACCGAATAGAGTGGAGCGCATCGGGGAGCACATCCTGCCAGCGGGAGGTCGGAAGGCCCCTAGACTTTAAGACTAGCAGGGCGGCCTTCCAAACTGTCGCATTCTCTCTTTCCACCTGTCCGTTCCCCCGGGGGTTGTAACTGGTGGTCCTGCTTGTGGCAATACCCCTAGCGAGCAGGTACTGACGGAGTTCGTCGCTCATAAACGATGAGCCCCGGTCGCTATGGATATAGCTGGGGAAACCGAACAGGGTGAAGAGGTCGTTCAGACATTTAATGACCGTGGCACTGGTCATGTCCGGGCAGGGGATGGCGAACGGGAAACTGGAGTACTCATCAATAATATTGAGGAAGTACACATTGTGGTCGGAGGAGGGGAGAGGCCCTTTAAAATCAACGCTCAGGCGCTCGAAGGGGCGAGTGGCTTTTATCAGGTGAGCCCTGTCTGGTCTATAAAAGTGCGGTTTACACTCAGCGCAGACTTGGCAGTTCCTGGTCATGGTCCTGACCTCCTCAATGGAGTAAGGCAGGTTGCGGGCCTTGATGAAGTGGAAGAACCTGGTGACCCCCGGGTGGCAGAGGTCATTGTGGAGGGCCCGCAGTCTATCGATCTGCGCGCTGGCGCAGGTGCCACGCGATAGAGCATCCGGGGGTTCATTGAGCTTCCCGGGCCGGTACAAGATCTCGTAATTGTAGGTGGAAAGTTCGATCCTCCACCTCAGGATCTTGTCGTTTTTGATTTTGCCCCTCTGCTTGTTGTTAAACACGAAAGCAACTGAACGCTGCTCAGTGAGCAGGGTAAATCATTTTCTGGCCAGGTAGTGCCTCCAATGACGCACAGCCTCCACAATAGCCTGGGCCTCCTTCTCAACAGCGGAGTGTCTGGTCTCCGGGCCCTGGAGGGTTCGTGAAAAGGCGGCCACGGGTCTCCGCGCCTGATTGAGGGTAGCAGCCAGGGCAAAGTCGGACGCGTCGCTTTCCACCTGGAAGGGGATGGATTTGTCCACTGCGTGCATGGTGGCTTTGGCAATGTCTTCCTTGATACGGTGGAAGGCTAAGCGGGCCTCTGCCGTCACGGGAAAAGAGGTGGACTTGATCAGCGGACGGGCCTTGTCCGCATAGTAGGGGACCCACTGGGCGTAATAAGAGAAAAACCCTAGGCACCTCTTCAGGGCCTTGAGGCAGTGGGGCAGTGGGAGTTCCATAAGGGGACGCATCCGGTCGGGGTCGGGGCCGATGACTCCGTGTTCCACAACACAGCCAAGGATGGCGAGGCAGGTTGTGCGGAATATGCACTTCTCCTTGTTATACGTCAGGTTGAGGAGTTTGGCGGTGCAGAGGAATTTTTCGAGGTTTGCGTCATGGTCCTGCAAGTCATGGCCGCAGATGGTCACATTGTCCAGATATGGGAAAGTGGCCTGCAACGCATTTTGATCGACCATCTGGTCCATCTCCCTTTGGAAGACGGAGACCCCGTTGGTGACACCAAAGGGAACACTAAGGAAGTGATAGAGGCGGTCGTTTGCCTCAAAGGCAGTATACTGGCGGTCCTCAGGGCGGATAGGGAGCTGGTGGTACGCTGATTTCAGGTCAATGGTCGAGAAGACGCGGTACTGCGCGATCTGGTTGACCATATCAGCTATGCGGGGGAGTGGGTAAGCGTCCAGCAGGGTGTAGCGATTTATTGTCTGGCTGTAGTCGATGACCAGGTGCTGCTTCTCGCCGGTCTTAACGACCACAACCTGGGCTCGCCAGGGGCTGGTGCTGCCCTCAATAATCCCCTCCTTCAGCAGCCGCTCCACTTCGGTTTTAATGAAAACCCTGTCCCCGGCACTGTATCGCCTGCTCTTTGTGGCGATGGGCTTACAGTCGGGGGGTGAGGTTAGCAAACAGTGGGGGGGGGGGGGGGGGGTGACTCTGAGTGTGGAGAGGTTGCACCTGGTGCGCGGCGGGCAATTTGGAAGCTGCTGGCTGCGGACTGTGAGTGGGGGGAGGGGTCCATCGTACGCCATTGTAACACTTTTAAGGTGGCACTGAAAATCTAACCCCAGTAGAACGGCAGCGCAGAGGTCGGGCAGGACCAGAAGTTTAAAATTATCGTACACAGTCCCGTCTACTACGAGTGTCACCACGCAGTAGCCACCAATGTCCACCGACTGGGACTCGGAGGCCATAGAAATCCGCTGGTGCGCAGGCAGGACTGGGAGAGAGCAACGCCGCACCGTGTCGGGGTGGATGAAGCTCTCCGTACTCCCAGAGTCAAAAAGGCAGATTGTTTCGTGACCATTTACTTTAATGTCCATTGTGGAACTGGCCAGCTGGTGCGGTCTCGCTTGGTCCAGTGTAACGGAGGCCAGCGTAGGGGTCGGTGTGTCGCTGCGGGTATCAGATGAGGCGGTGTTGGGGGCCTGCTGCGTCCCGGCTGTCGTCCAAGATGGCGGCGTCCATGATCCCCATGTGGCTGGAGGCGTCCAAAATGGCTGCTGTTCCGGTGGTTCGCACATGGCTGGGGAGGCCCAAGATGACGGCCCACACGCGGCGCTGCTGGGGTTCGGGGTGGCTTTGGCCCTGCAGACGCTGGCCTAGTGTCCCTTCTTCCCGCAGCCCGAGCAGATCGCATTTTTCGCCGGGCAGCGCGCTCTGGGGCGTTTGGCCTGGCCACAGAAGTAGCATTTCTGGCCTTGGGGCACTGCTGTCTGGCCTTGGGACACTGCTGCGGTCGTTGGGCCGTTGCTGGGATGTGGCTGGGGTGGCACGGCGTTATGAGACGGTCCTACCGTGTCCCAGGCTGTCGTTCCCCGCGGCATCCACGGTGCAGAGGAGTAGGCATCCATGCCCTGGTAGGCTGCGTCCAATGATAGTGCGAGTTCAGAGGCCTTGTTGAGGTCGAGGCCACTTTGCTCCAACAGTCGCTGTCGGGTGTAATTGGACCTGTGGCCCGCTACAAAAGCGTCCCGGATAAGTTCCTCTGTGTACACGGCGGCCTTTACATCCTTACAACCACAGGCCCGGCCAAGCACAGACAGTGCCTGAAGGTATTCCTCGGTCGATTCCCCAGGTTGTTGTTTACTACTCCCCAGAAGGTGCCTGGCGTACACTTCGTTCACTGGGCGCGTGTACTGGTCCTTGAGGAGCTTGATAGCGTCCGCGTACGAGGTCGCGTCTTGGATGACCGAGTACACTCGGTGGCTCACTTTGGAGGTCAGGACATCCAGTTTGTCCTCGTCCGATTTGATTGCAGCGGAGGCGGTCAGGAATTTTTCGAAACACCTAAGCCAGTGAGTAAACTTGGTGGATGAGTCCGCCTCCCGATGATCTAAGTCCAGGCATGCTGGTGTGAGGATCTTCTCCATTATAAAAATCTTGTTAATAAAATTGATGCGCTATCAATAACTCAAAAGACTGAGATTAAGCGAGTAATTAACAGGCTTTTATTAACGAGAATGAAGGTGTGCCTCGAGTGGTCGACCGGACCAGAATACAAAGGGGCTGTGGAGCAGTCACCTTTATACCTGGATTCATGGGAGGAGTCAGCCGAGGCATGTACAGGCATGTACACAGTGGAATACAAACAGTGGTTTACCACAGACCGGAAATATCGCAACCTGGGCTCGGGCGTTTCCGGACTTCGGACATCAGAAACACATTCTGAAGTCCGGAAAAACCCAAAAACCGGCTAGGCCTCGGTCCTGAGGTTGCCGGATTCGGGACGCTCAACCTGTAGTAGCTTATCTCTAGTCTTTTAAATAATCAGGATTGACTGCAAACCAATATGGTGGGAATATTGTGATTAATCAGAGTTTAAGACAGAATATAACACACTAGTTATACAGCAAAAACATACGGCCGTGACAAGCAGCTGGTACTGGACCCCTTCACCGTCTCTGTGAAAAAACTCCCTAGGTCTTTCTTTTATTCTCTTTTTAGGGGTGGGCCTGATGTAAAATATGGACAGGACCATTTAACCTGTAAAGACTCTTCCTAAACCAAGGTGCCCAATGGCATGTCGAGTTCTTTGTCTCAACTTCGAGATGAAGATCCACCCTCCAAGAGGGGTCTTCACAGTCATTACACATGCTTTATTGTTTATACATTTTGAAGGCCTACCCATCGGAATTTCTCTTGTCTCCCTTGTCCCTATCCTCCCTAGTTTGGAGTCAGACATGCCATTCCCAGCCATCAGATGTTCGTAACTGCTTGTTATCAGTTATTTATGTTCATGCTACTATTGTACCATGGAATGAATCATTAAATTTCCAAAAGATATCTTCCATCCTATGTTGTTCTACTTAATTAACTTACGCATTTTAAAGCAGTTTTGTTAAACAAAGTTAAAATCCTAACTTAGCATTATAATATGGTTATTAGCAATAATGGAAGAAACATAGGCATTATATAGAAACATAGACGATAGGAGCAGGAATCGGCCATTCGGCCCCTCGAGCCTGTTCTGCCATTTAATGAGATCATGGCTGATCATTCAAATTCAGTGCCCTGTCCCTGCTTTCTCCCCATATCCCTTGATCCCTTTAGCCTTAAGAAATATATCTAACTCCTTCTTGAATATATTTAATAAGTTGGCCTCAACTGCCTTCTGTGGTAGAGAATTCCACAGGTTCACCACTCTCTGGGTGAAGAAATTCTTCCTCATCTCAGTCCTAAATGGCTTACCCCTTATCCTTAGACTGTGACCCCTAGTTGGCCAAATCAAAGATACTTTCTAGCACACAAACAGCAGACAGCTAGCCTGGAAACAAGGTCACCGCCATGGTGCAGAATATTATAACATCCGCAGGGAACCAAGAACATCAGCAAATTCTAAGCGTCTATCCAGTTATTCTAACACCAGTCGGAAGAGACTTTTGGTCTCAAGTTCCAGTACAATCATCTAAGCACAGTATTATTCACATAACCCCATATATTTTGGATACCCTAATTTCTAACAAACTCAGTAGCACAACACATCATCCATTTACCCACTGAGGGGGAGCTTTCTACAGTTATGATAGAAACAGTATCAGCGCCTTAGACCCCCTGGGCCAGGGAATGGGAAAAACAAAATGGACCAGCCGGGATTCTCACTCCTGACTACAATCTAGCAACTACTGTTGGAAAGTGTGTGGATATCAGGCAAGGACAAGATCGGTTTCAGTGATAATGCCCTTCAGGCTTCAACACATATCGTCGAACCTCATATTTAAGAATAGCCATATGGGCCCAATGAGGCAGCAGCTCAAGATAAGAAGGGAGAGATGGGAGGTGGGGTTGGGTGAGCTGAGGGGAAGAGAAATGCTTACTACCCGTAGTGCGTGCGGGTGATATTTATAAAATAATAATATTGTAAAAGATCCCATGGCACTATTTCGAAGAGAAGCAGGGGAGTTATTCCCGATGTCCTGGCCAATATTTATCCCTCAATCAACATCGAAACACAGATTATCTGGTCATCATCACCTTGCTGTTTGTGGGAGCTTGCTGTGCACAAATTGGCTGTCGCGTTTCCTACATTACAACAGCGACAACACTTCAAAAAGTACTTCATTGGCTGTAAAGCGCTTTGGGATATCCAGTGGTTGTGAAAGGCGCTATATAAATGCAAGTCTTTTAATTGGAAACTTGTGTCATTTTAGGGTATTTTAATTTTTTTACTTTCTAGTTGTGCGAGATGAAATAAACACACAGAGATAACGCTTATTTAACCATACAGGACCCTCAGTGTATGTATCTGCACAGCCAGTGTAACCAGCAGAGTACTCGGTACTCTGTCATTACCCGAGAAAGTGTGCAACACCCTGCACAACTCAATAAGAAATTACCGTTATTTGGGGGGGAAAAAAAATAAACACGGCCAAAGAACAGATTAGTAAAATGACTGGTCGGCCAAGTCTCTGAAGAACCAAGTTCAGAGATGCATGGGTTCAGACAGTGCTCATGGCTCTGGGTAGCAGGACGCAGTACACGCAGAAACTGTACATCACTTGTAATTTCACATCTGTAATTCTGTTTTCCTTCTGCAGACAATTTGAATGGAGACCAACTAGCCCGGCCACGTGCTGCAGTTAACGAAAAGATACTGGTGAAGGCGTGTGGTCCAGCCCTGTGGTCAGGTAGAGTGAGAAGCTGGTAAAACAGCTGAATCAGTACGGGAAAATATTTCCACTCGCTGTCTTTGGAACAGATCGGTGCCTGCATTTCTGATGGCTTCGCGAGTTTATCTTTACCTTAAGTGGGGGCCATTTTACTTGATTGGATAATCATCTCCTTTCCTGGTGAAAGAGTATTTTCCTCTCCACTACTATACATTGATGCTCTGCTCTCCATTTACACTCTGTGCAGTTTCTTTACTGCAGCTGCTAGCTTGGCACTGTTCTCTTTTCTTTTTTATACTCGCTCCGCTACCATTCCCCAATTAAAAGGACGGCCAAATGGCCCTCATTCAGGCCTTGGTCAGTAACAGACTGGCAGGAGATGGCACCAAAGTACCCCAAGGTGACTGCCCAACCCTCCTGTATCAGGAATGCGCGACATGACTTAAGCCTGGTCTGGAGCCTGACTTTGATTGAAAACTCACTGCACAAAGAAACCAGGCCTGCGCCACGTCCCACAGCTCTGTCGTGCAGGCTTCTTCTTCTTAGGCAGTCCCTCGGAACCGAGGATGACTTGCTTCCACACTAAAAATTAGTTCTCAGGTGACTGATGAGTCCAATGCAGGACCTACAGTCTCTGTCACAGGTGGGGCAGACGGTGATTGAAGGGGCGGGTGGGTGGGGTGCTTGGGTTGACATGCGCTCCTTCCGCTGTTAGCGCTTGGCTTCCGCTTATTCCTGGCGAAGAGACTCGAGGTGTTCGGCGCCTTCCCAGATGATTCTCCTCCACTTTGTGCAGTCTTGGGCCAGGAATTCCCAGGTGTCGGTGGGGATGTTGCACTTTTTCAAGGAGGCTTTGAGAGTGTCCTTGAAGCATTTCCTCTGCCCACCTGGGGCTCTCTTGCTGTGTCGGAGCTCCGAGTAGAGGGCTTGTTTTGGGAGTCTCGTATCGGGCATGCGGATGATGTGGTCCGTCCATCGGAGCTGATCGAGCGTGGTCAAAGTTTCGATGCTGGGGATGTTGGCCTGAGCGAGAACACGGACGTTGGTGCGCCTATCCTGCCAATGGATTTGCAGGATCTTGCGGAGGCAGCGTTGATGGTACCGCTCTAGTGTTTTGAGGTGCCTGCTGTATCCTGCTCGTAGCAATCAATCTCATCTACTGTCAGAAATATGACGTGCAGAATGCCTGTTTTCAAACTATCCAAGGAGGAAAATGTATTACAGATCAGGAATAATCAATATATTTTAGAGTGATGCATTTAGTTGTTGAAATAATGTTCTAGATGGATTGCAATAATTTATTTGAGTATTGATGCAGACTGCCTTATTCCAGGTGATTGCAGATTGCCTGTTGCTTGCCATTATATCGCATCACACGATTCCCCAAAAGAGGACGGTCCAATTCAAAATCATCATGCAGGTGAAAAATGAGCTTTCGATTGTGAATTGCTGTCCTTGTCCTGATCGATGTAAAATATTTCCCACTTTGTTAAATTACAGCATCAGTAATTTTCAGCAAACTATTTCCTTTCTAGATGACATGGTTTGTAACATTTGTGGCAAAAGGTACAAGTACATGTCCAGCTTCTGGAAGCACAGACGAGACCATGAAGCAAAAGGTGAGCACAGTAAAATACGCAGCCGACGCATTATCTAATGATGACGTGCTGCACTTCCTATTGGACTCGCTCATTCACTGCGAGGTGGGATCCTCTCGGCACCTTCAGTGCCAGTGGCTGGAATAGATCATTTTCACTGGTGCTCAGAAAGCTTCCCGGGGCGGGGGGGGGAATTAAAAAAAAAAAAAATTCCTTCATGGGAAGTGAGCATCACTGGCAAGGCCAGTCTTTATTGCCCATCCCTAATTGCCCTTGTGAAGGTGGTGGTGAGCCGCCTTCTTGAACTGTTGCAGTCCCTGTGGTGAAGGTACTCCCACAGTGCCGTTAGGATCGGAGTTCCAGGATTTTGACCCAGCATCGATGAAGAATCGGCAATATTTTTCCGAGTCAAGGTGGTGTGTGACTTGGAGGTGGTGGTGTTCCCATGCGCCTGCTGCCCTTGTCCTTCTAGGTGGTAGAGTTCGCGGGTTTGGGAGGTGCTGCCGAAGAAGCCTTGGCGAGTTGCTGCAGTTGCATCTTTTAGATGTTACACACTGCAGCCACAGTACGCCGGTGGTGGAGGGAGTGAATGTTTAAGGTGGTGGATGGGGTGCCAATCAAGGAGGCTCCTTTGTCCTGGATGGTGTCGAGCTTCTTGAGTGTTGTTGCAGCTGCACTCATCCAAGCAAGGCATTCCTACAAGATGAAGGGGAAGTGGCATGTTAGAGGAGATGAAGGGATTGCGAAGGCATGAATTGTGCAGAGGGAAGATCAGGATCTCAGTCTAAGATTAAATTCCTTATTGTTCAGCCCTGATCAATTCCCTCAAAAGCAAAATACTGCAGATGCTGGAAATTGGAAATAAAAACAGAAAATGCTGGAAACACTCAGCAGGTCAGGCAACAGCTGTGGAGAGAGAAACAGAGCTAATGTTTCAGGTCGATGGCCTTTCATCAGAACTGGAAGATGTTAAGAGATTAACAGTTTTTAAACAAGAAGCGTTTTCCAGCATTTTCTGTTTTTATTTCTGATCAATAGATAACATTTCCATGGTCTCAGTGATACGGGAAGTATTATAATCTGTAGATTGTGAATAGTTAAGAGTTTACAGCAACAACTTCAATTTATGTAGCGCCTCTAATATAGTAAACCTCTCAAGGAACCACTTGTATCCAGACCTCGTCACAGCCTTGATCTAGACATGGGCACAAGAGAGAAACGCCAGAGGAGAGACGCGAGTAGCTGCCTCGACATTAAGGCAGAATTTGGCACCAACGAGCCCAACAGAACTGAAGTCAACGAGGGCGGTCAAAGGGAAAACGTACTGTGGCTGGAATCATACCCAATGCAAAGGAAGATGGTTTTGATTATCAAGAGGACAGTCATCACAGCCCCAGTGCAGGAATTCCTCAGGGAAATGTCCTCGGCCCTACCATCTTAAGCTGCTTCATCAATGACCTTTCCTCTATCTCTCCCTCAGGGTCAGGAGTGAGGCTGTTTGCTGACAATTCTACAATGTTCAGCAACATTCACAACTCCCTCGGATAATGAAGCAGGATCTGGATATAATCCAGGCTTTGGTTGACAAGTGGCAGGTAACATTTGTGCCACAAAAGTGCCTGGCAATGACCATCTCAGCCAAGAGAGCCCGGTCATCTCCCCTTGACCCTCAATGACATCACCGAGTCCCCCACCAACCATACCTTGGGGGTGACCAGTGATCAGAAGTTGAATTGGACCAGCCATGTCAACAAGATCAGGGCAGAGGATGGGTACTGTGCAATGAGTGGATCACCCTACTGACCCCTCAAAGCCTCTGCATCCATCTACAAGGCTCGGGCTAGGTATATCAATGCAAGTTGTGATGGAATACTCACCACTCGCCTGGGTGCAGCCACTACAGCACTCAAGAAGCTCAACACTATTGTTACACTAGTTCTTGTTTGTGTAATGTCACTTTCGATACCAGAAATAAATGCGCTTGCAGAAGTTTAAGTCAACAGAATTTATTTACAACACTGTACAGATCAAGAACAAACGACTATTACCTGACCCAGAGAAGAGATGTTTTGTGGTGGAGCTCCTCTTACCCCAGGTCCATTCTAAATACTGCGGCTAGTTCAGCCATATTTATGCTTAACTACTGCTAATTTCATTAATGGTTATCTTTGGTCAAGGATACCCGAGAGTCATTCCTCTGTTACCTCAAACACAGTTACCATTTTATTCAACAAAGAACACCTGTTCACATCCATTTCAGTGTTATCTCAAAACTCAGCTATAGTTTCCCCCACAGAAAACACCTCTTTCTACACAATTAAGGCATATCTGAGGTCGGCAATTAGTTTACACAGAAACAACCTAATTAAGAATGCTGGTGCCTGCACAATTAAGGCATACCCTGAGCTCGGTAGTTAGCTCACACAAGCATAACCCCATTGAGAATGCTCGTGCCTGCAGTTTTAGTAAAGGTCATTTTTATTTCAGAAGTTCACTGGCCTTCATCTTGAGTAGGTGTGTAGAACAGAAAAACAGCGTACTTGTCCAGTTACCAAAATCTCACCTGCTAACACCACCATCCAGGATAGAGCAGTTTGCTTGATCAGCACCCCTGTGCTCATTGTCCACTCCACCCCCACCACCGACCAGTGCACTGTGGCTGCAGTTGCACTATCGACACAATGCACTGCAATGCTCCCCAGGTTTTTTCACCAGCACCTCCCTCCCCTGCAACCTCTAGCATAGAGAAGGACAATGTGTGGGCACACCATCATCTCCAAGTCACACACCACCCAGGCTTGGAGATATATCGCCATTCCTACACTGTCACTGAGTCAATACCCTGGAATTCCCTACATAACACTATTGTGAAAGCCGTAATCATAATGAACTGCACTGGTTCAAAGAGAAAGCCACCTTCTTACGTCATCCAGGGTTAGATAATAAATGTAGCCTTGCCAGTGTTGCCCACATCCGGAGAACAAAAAAAAGAGTAGAAATGGCTGTCAATAAGCAATGAGAAGTGAGCTAGAGGAGGCGGTCCAAAAAGCAGGGTGATTCAGGAGACCTTTGAAGCTGTGGAGAGAGAATGCAATCCAGAGGGGTTGAGGCAGACAGTTGAATACTGAAGGTGGAGGAGAGGGGACTGCGAAGGTGGTCAGAGTAGAAAGAGCTCTTACCTTTAACTGGTGTTTGTTTTTAAAATAAAACATTACCGCATCGCTCACACTGGTGTTTTTGGATAGTTCAGCTCTAATAACTTTCGCAACAAAGTGGTAAAATTGTCCCTTCTGTCTAATAATGGCTTTGGGCATTTTAAGACTTTACATTTTTAATTTATTGAAATAATGTTGAAATTGATTAAATCTCATTTAAAGAAACAATGGATATCATTATGCACTACTGATCGATAGTCAGTTCGAGTTCTATAAATAGCTCTTTATAAAACAATATTCATGTCTCAGGTATGTTCATATAATCTATACTGATTGGTTCATATACCGATAAGACTATAATCTGTATCATATTGAGTCGGGTGAAATTCTTGTCTTCACTAGTGAAAACGTTGGCATTGTACCAGCAGATGAGACCTCAGTGTGCAGCAGTACCCTTCTGCTATTTCATGCTGCATCAACCTCGCAACTATATTTAACAAGAAAGGGAAAGCTATTTAAAGAAACAAAAGTTTTATGTTCTATAAAACGTGTTCCACTTACCTGCTCACTGAAGTAGAGCTGACTAATTACGATGTGTGCGCTAAAAATATTCCGCAAAATTCACAGTCTCCCAAGAGGTTAGAATCACTTCAAGTCCATTGGTTCATTGTTAGGCAGAAATTCTCAACATTTTCAATTATTGACTTCAAAGGGATAATATTTCCAATGTTTGTTATTTAAAGATTGTTCGTGATTTCTCCCTGAATAGCAAAACAGCAGAAAACTTCACCTTCCCCGAAAGTGACTAAGAGACTGCTCAGTTCTGATTACACTGAGTACCTGTTGCTAGCATGGTTAGTAAATAGGTAGAGGTACAGTACTTTGAACTGCCTAACACTGAACTCGGATGCCCTGAATTTGCAGTCGGAGGCGTACCTCCGGAGTACGCCTGTGACCCGCGAAACCGCTACGAACTTACCTCCTGGCTCCAAAACTACGGAGCGTTCAGGTCCTGGGCCTCCAGGTGTATGCCTGCGTAAAGGCCCATGGATCCCAGGGACGCAGGCGGTCTGGAAACGTCCCTGGGATCACGTGGGCCAGGTCCTCCAATGAGAAAGGAGGACTCCATTTGCAAACGGAATTCCCTATAAATCCTAATGGAATCCCCAAATAATTAAACAATTTAGACAGCTGCAATAAAAATAAATGTTCTGATTTTCAAATTTAAATGCAAGTCCCTTCATTACAGCAAATACAATAAAAATGTAATTCAAAAATAATTTTAAATGTTTTAATCCAGGGCAATATTTGCATGAGCTAATTTTACGTGTTTGTGCATCATTTTTTTATTAAAATTTTTTAAATTTAAGATTAATAACCCTTACGCTGGTGAAAACAGGCCCTAAGCCTGCTTTTACCAGCTGTAAGAGTTTTGTGGGCAATTGCTCAGCAGTAGTTGGGCAAACTCTGCGGCAGTTAAAGTGATTTTCTAGTCGGTTGGTATGATTGTACCTTAACGTCTCGCAAGTTCTGGGTTTTCGCGCATGCAGAAGGCTTACAAGCGTACGCCGAAGACATTGTAAATTCTAGCCCAATGTATTGCATTGTGTGTGTATATATTATCACACATACATGTAATATTTTGAAGTATGTCAATCTAGTTTATAATTAAAATAATGCAGGCAATTTTAACAGTTGCGTGTGCTTTTATGAAAGCTTTTCTCTCCTTTTCTGCAGGAGAATTTTTCACTGCTTTCCTCTCTATGCCGGATGCTGCGAACAAAAATACTACAGGTAAGATGCTGGTGATTTGGAGTTTCAGCACAGTGACCGTACTCTAACTACCATTATAAACCTATACGTTTTAGCACATGAGCTTCAAAAGAAGCCTAACTTTTATATAAGATGATGTGATAGAAAAGACCCAAATCAGTAAAAGGACAGAACTTTTGTCTGGACCCGAAGAATCTCATCCAAATTGGTTTTGCCATCTTTTTGTTGCAAATAACTAGTACTGACCCCTATTTAAATATATTTCTGATACAGTTTTACATCAAGGCACTTAGATTACATAGGCAAATCACTGAGAAAATATTGCTCGAGATGGTGGGTCTGAAGTTGCTGGGCAATTCATCTGAAGACCAGGAGCAACATTTTCAACAAAAAAAAACACTCTTTGGGCACCAGACCCCTCTTGATTTTTGAAAAATCAAAATGAGATTTTGTATAAGAAGCATTCTACGTCTGAAAGCTATCTTATGTAAAATGGTTCTGGCAGTGTAAAGGCATTTAAAAATATTATTGGCAGTGTCTCCAGGCTACATCATCCCTTTGCACACAAAAGAAATGCAGAATAAAGGAAGGTCTCTAGATTTGTTGTGGAATGCAAAACAAGCATATTTTTGCTGGAATAGAAAATGAATTAAGTCCCACTCAACAGATGCACTTCATTATCCATTGCCTGTATTTCTATCTGCGATATAAAAAGGTTCATTTATAAAAAGTGTGTCTGTGCAAACGTTGAATAATAAAAATTCTTAATTGTCAGCTCATCTATCCTCCTTACAAGTAATTTAAATGTTAAGATACGACCATCATTTTCAAATAAAGCAGTCATTTGCTAAAAGAAAATAGTTCTTCTGGAAACAGCACAAGCCGGTGGAGAAGAGAGAAGAGGGCAGTGTGACATTTCCCTGTGCCCCAGAAATTTCTGCAGCTCTCGGACTAAAAATAGCCTCAGTTAGAGCAAGAAAATCTGCAGAAGACATTTGCGGCAAAATTAGAAGTTGCAGATGGCTCTATGGAGTTGCTGCTCCATTGAAACATCTCATCCCAGAATCCCAAGTCAGCTCGAGTATCCACTCATAAAATTGCTCAGAGATTCCATGAATAAAGTTGTTCAGTATACGCGGGCACCAAAACTCAGAGGTAAGGTATACATATAGGAAATTTAATCAATTTCCCACTCTTAGTTACACATGAGTGCATTCACATTTTAATTGATAGATCTCATTAGGTAGAATTACACAGTTTATAATTACGCTCTCACCCATGTCTTTTTACCATTTTAGCTATTTGAATACTCTTTTGTCTTTTCATTGTTTCACTGACAGGATATAAAATATCATCTCACAGTGCCCTGGTTTTCTATTAAGCAGTTTGCAGATCATCCATTAACTTCCCCACTGTGACTGCAATGTCTATTGTTTTGCCTCCTTTTTCTTCACAACCACACATAAAGTGCTTGCTTATCTTCCAGTTCTGAAGGGTTGCATCCTAAAGCTTTCTCTTTACAAATACTGGCTGTTATACTTGGTGTTTGCAGCATTTTGCATTTTTGTTTCCTAGATTTCCTATGCTTGCATTTCCCCCCCCCGCCCGATCAAATCTAGCCCAGACTGATGGGCTGAAAGTCCACTGCATCTCCAGAGCTGCAAACATCCTAGGCAAAACAAGGGCGATCTCAATCCAATTCCTGCTGGGCACGGGCCGACATCACACAATGATCTCGAATATGGCTCAGTTGGTAGCATTCTCACCTGAGTCAGAAGGTCGTGGGTTGAAGTCCCTCTGAGACTCAAGCATACAATCCAGGCTGACACTCCAGTGCAGTACTGAGGGAGTGCTGCACTGTCGGAGGTGCCGTCTTACGGATGAGATGTTAAACCGAGGCCCCGTCTGCCCTCTCAGGTGGACGTAAAAGATCCCATGGCACTATTCGAAGAGCAGGGAGTTCTGCCCCGGTGTCCTGGCTAATGTTTATCCTCTATCAACTTCACTAAAACAGATTATCTGGTCATTAACACATTGCTATTTGTGGGACCTTGCTGTGCACAAATTGGCTGTGCGTTTTACATTACAACAGTGACTACACTTCAAAAGTACTTCATTGGCTGTAAACTGCTTTGGGACGCCCTGAGGTCATGAAAGGCGCTATATACAGGAAACTTTGTGCTATCCGGAGGTTGAATGTCCGGCAGCTTCGATCTAACGGCAGAAATCAGCAGCCATTTTGGTTAGGTTTTTTTTCTTCTCCTAGCATTCTTTTCACAGGCAGGCTCTGGAAAGCGCCTTTGTAGCTTAGCAACAGCTTCAGAGACGTTTCCAAGCTACTGGGCCGAGTGTTTACAAGCTGTTGCTGAGCAACAGTGTTTGTGGTCAGATACGGCAGGCTCTGGAAGGTGTCTCTGTATCTTAGCAACAGCTTCAGAGACACTTCCAAGCCACGGGCCGAGTGTTGACAAGCTGTTGCTAAGCAACAGTCTTTGTTGTCAGATACGGAGATGAAAAGCTCCTATCTGATAACATTGACGCTGGTCTATCCGGAAGTTTTGAGGCAACGGCAGCAGCTCGGTCCCGTGGGTGCCGGATAGCACAAAGTTTCCTGTAAATGCAAGTCTTTCTTTATATGGCTGGTGTTGGACATGTAGTGGGTGTGCTGTTTTGAAGTTGGGGCTGGGCATGTTGTTGGAACAGAGTAAAGGGAGCTTTTCTCTGCATTTAGCCATACCGGACCTGGGAATGCTTGGAAATGGGAACAGCTCCATTCCCCAGTATGAACATCCTTCAACTTGATGAACACACACAAAAAAAAACTGCCCATAAAATCCAAGGTATCGATAGCAGTGAATCACAAAATACAAAGTGAAGATGCAGCTCCTGCTCTGTATTTGACAGTAATAAGTTTCAAACTAAACTTCGTAACTTTTTAAGATATCGGCGTATTTCCAAAAATATGCATGTTGGGAACTATTCATTTAGCAACCCAATAAATTAATTTTTAAAATTACATTTTCACTAATTTCAAAGTGTGAATTTTTCCCCATTAACTTATTTTACCATTTCGCCAGTGGACATATTGAAAACCAGAAATACATCCAACTGAGTTCCTGCCACCTCAGCAGCTCTCAAACATTTCATTAATCCTGATGAGTGATTTCTAATTGTAAAATAAATTGTATGCTTGTACATACATATGTGACTATTAATCTGGAGGACGAGTTCATGGAATGCAATCAGGACAGTTTCCTAGAACAATACATCATGGAACCAACTAGGGAACAGGCTGTTTTAGATCTTGTATTGTGCAATGAGACAGGGTTAATTAGCATTCTCATAGCAAAGGATCCTCTGGGGCAGAGTGATCATAATATGATAGAATTCCACATTAAGTTTGAGAGTGACTTGCCTAAATCCAAAACTAGAGTCATAAACTTAAATAAAGCCAATTACATAGGTATGAGGGGCGAGTTGGCTAAGATAGATTGGAAAAATAGATTAAAAGGTATGGTGGTAGATAAGCAGTGGCAAGCATTTAAAGAAATATTTCATAATTCTCAACAAAAATACATTCCATTGAGAAACAAAAACTCCACAGGAAAAGTGATCCATCCGTGGCTAACTAAAGAAGTTAAGGATAGCATTAGATTGAAAAAAGAAGCTTACAATGTTGCAAAGAATAGTAGTAAGCCTGAGGATTGGGAGAGTTTCAGAAACCAGCAAACGATGACCAAAAAATTGATAAAAAGGGAAAAAATAGAATATGAGCAAAAACTAGCAAGAAATATAAAAGCAGATTGTAAGAGTTTCTACAAGTATGTAAAAAGGAAAAGAGTAGCAAAAGTAAATGTTGGCCCCTTAGAGGCTGAGACAGGAGAAATTATTATGGGGAATAAGGAAATGGCAGAAATGTTAAACAAATATTTTGTATCTGTCTTAACAGTAGAAGACACAAAAAACATACCAAAAATAGTGGGGAACCAAGGGTCTAATGAGGGTGAGGAACTTAACATAATTAATACAAGTAGAGAAAAAGTACTAGAGAAACTAATGGGACTAAAAACCGACAAATCCCCTGGACCTGACGGCCTACATCCTAGGGTTCTAAAAGAGGTGGCTGAAGAGATAGTGGATGCATTGGTTTTGATCTTCCAAAATTCCCTAGATTCTAGAACGGTCCCAGCGGATTGGAAGGTTGCAAATGTAACACTGCTATTCAAGAAAGGAGGGAGAGAAAAAACAGGGAACGACAGGCCAGTTAGCCTGATATCAGTCGTTGGGAAAATGCTGGAATCCATTGTTAAGGAAGTGGTATCAAGGCACTTAGAAAATCATAACATGATTAGGCAGAGTCAACATGGTTTTATGAAAGGGAAATCGTGTTTGACAAATTTATTAGTTTTTTGAGGATGTAACTAGCAGGGTAGATAAAGGGGAATCTGGATGTAGTATATTTGGATTTCTAAAAGGCATTCGATAAGGTGCCACATAAAAGGTTATTACACAAGATTAGAGCTCATGGGGTAATATAGTAGCATGGATAGAGGATTGGTTAACAGACAGAAAACAGAGAGTAGGGATAAACGGATCTTCTTCAGGTTAGCAGGCTGTAACTAGTGGGGTGCCGCAAGGATCAGTGTTGGGGGCCTTAACTATTTACAATCTATATTAATGACCTAGATGAAGGGACCAAGTATAATGTATCCAAGTTTGCTGACGATACAAAGCTTGGTGGGACAGTAAGCTGTGAGGAGAACACAAAGGGCAGGATTTTCATTGGGCCGTGGAGGCGGGATTGGAGGCGTGTGGGGGGTTGAAATCCCGAAATTGGGGGGCACGAACCCAACCCGCCTCCATGCCAGTTTCAAAGGAGGCGGGTACCCGACCCGCGCTGGGACCCGCCTCCCCGATATGGGAAGGGGATTAGTGCCAATTAACTGCCTGTTAACAGGTAGTTAACAGGCAGTTTTTAGCCTAATCCCTATTTTCATTGGTGAAGTGTGGGATTCCCGATGGCTCCAAACCACGCCAAGTTAGCGAGGCGGGCTGAAGGGCTTGGAGGGATCGAGAGGTCCGGTGTTCAGGTGAGTGATGGGTGCATGAGTGCAGAGGTAAGTGTGTTTGGTGTGTTTAAAGAAGTTTTACTTACCTTTACAGCCTTCCTTCCTTCAGGCCTCGGGAGTCCCTCATCTCACCGGCACAGAAAGCAGAATGGCCGCGATCTGTCAAAAATTGCAGCATTCTGCTTTCTGTTCCAGAGAGATCTCTAAATCATCCTGAGAGGAAGGAATTAACTTGGAGTACAGATTGTCAGTGTTTGACAGCTTCAAACAGCTGTCAAACGCTGATATTTCATCTGTCAAAAGGTCTTGACAGATGAAATATCAATCTGTGATGTCACCTGTTGCCGGGTGGTCCTAATTGGCCTGCTGAGCCCGCTGGGTGGGCTCAACAAGGTCAATCAAGTGAAAATCGCATGGGTTGGCTACAACTCGATGGAGGCGGGACTACAACCCCAAAAGTTGTAGTCCCGCCTCCTCAATGAAAATCCAGCCCAAAGAGTCTGCAAAGGGATATAGTTAGACTGTGAGTGGGCAGTAAGGTGGCAGATGGAGTAAAATGTAGGGAAATGTGAGGTTATTCACATTGGTAGGAAGAATAGAAAAACAATATTTTTTAAATGGTGAGAAACTTTCAAATGTTGGTGTTCAGAGAGATTTGGGTGTCCTCGTGCAAGAAACACAGAACGCTAGCATGCAGGTACAGCAAGCAATAAGGAAGGCAAATGGCATGTTGGCCTTTATTGCAAGGGGGTTGGAGTACGAATAAGGAAGTCTTACTACAATTGTACAGGGCTTTGGTGAGATCACACCAGGAGTACTGTGCACAGTAGTTCCTTAGATAAGTCTCCTTATCTAAGGAAGGATATACTTGCCTTGGAGGCGGTGCAACAAAGGTTCACTAGATTGATTCCTGGGATGAGAGGGTTGTCCTATGAGGAGAGATTGTGTAGAATGGGCCTATACTCTCTGGAGTTTAGAAGAATGAGAGGTGATCTCATTGAAACATGCAAGATTCTGAAGGGGATTGACAGGGTAGATGCTGAGAGGTTGTTTCCCCTGGCTGGAGTGTCTAGAACTAGGGGGAACAGTCTCAGGATAAGGGGTAGGCCATTTAAGACTGAGATGAGGAGGAATTTCTTCACTCAGAGGGTTTTGAATCTTTGGAATTCTGTGCCCCAGAGGGCGGTGAATGCTGAGTCCTTGAGTATATTCAAGGCTGAGATAGATAGATTTTTGGACTCTAGAGGAATCAGGGGATATGGAGATCAGGCGGGAAGGTGGAGTTGAGGTTGATGATCAGCCATGATCTTATTGAATGGCAGAGCAGGCTAGAGGGGCCGTATGGCCTACTCCTGATCCTATTTCTTATGTTCTTATTAAAGATTAATTGGAGACCCAAACTGCTATAATAATTATTTGCCACAATCTGTCCTCCTTAATTCTTGTGAAAGAAAATTCAGAAACCACGTATCTATGTAGCTCAGCAAGTTAATCCAGTGAGATGATGACCCCCGACAGACCAGAAAGACCTTTTTCTCACCTAGCTGACAGTAGGGAAACTACTTTCTGGCCTCAACATCACTGGGTTAGGGAAGAAAAAAAGTGATCAGGACTCCAGCTCCGGACTACTGTCTAGTAATCCATGGTGGAAGTCCAGGTGTGTGGCTGTTGATTGAGGACAAGATCAGGTTCAGCTATTATGCTTCCCATGGTTGAACAACCTGCCAACTCCCTCGGTAAAGGCTCACTCATGAATATTGGTCATTTGAACAAAGTAAGAGGGCTTCTGAAAACCCTGCAAGAAGGTGTTGCTGCCTGCAAGAGGGGAGGGGAGAAAAAACATTAAATACCTATGTCTCCTTCAAAAAATGAAATGATATTCCTTTGGGCTGTATTTATTTATTCACTTTCCCCCAAATAAAAAGACTATAAAATATGAAATGCAGACTTATCTTCTCAGTAAGGCAACAGCATAAATTGTTACTACTGTAATTGATTGAACTGAAGCAGACTGGAAAGATAAAAGAGCTTTAAATCTATTCTGTATGAACAGAGTGCAGATAATATGTAGCTTTAACACATTTTAATTGCTTTTAAGATCAGTTGCAAACTTTCATCAGTGTGCTTTTCACAGAGAATGTTGGTTTTTAGTTTTATATTTTTATTTTATATAAACATATTTGTGTCGATAATTATTAATAAAATCTCCATTTTCCTTACCCACGATGGTGCCTGAGTTTGAACCCTTGCTCCCTCATCACCTCCCAGCTGGAAGGTGACAGCAAGCTCGGAGTGTCATCAGAGCCTGACCTGCATATTTAAAGAAGGACCCGCTGGCTTGAGGCGGGTGTCCTATCCTCCCTGGATAGGAAAGAGCAAAATGAAATGAGGGTAGACCAACGGAGCTGGACAACGGAGGAGAGTTGTTGAAGAAGGATGATGTGGTCAACTGTGCCAATTTAAAACGGCAGTCAACCAGATCGGGGTGGAAAAGGAGCGGGCAAGACCCCACTTCATTTTAACTGCCACCCCACCCCCCCCCCCCGCCTGAATTCGGCCTGGTTGTCGAGGGGTTGGTGGAGGGGAAGAGTTACAATCGACCCCATTGTGTACGTAGTGCGTACACTACCGCAAATGGCACCGATATGCAAATTAGTTGGAGAAAAGGCTACAAACCTAGAAATCCAAAATTAGTTTTTGAAACAGCGGAGAGCAATTTAGTATGAAACAGTTCGGTGCTAGAATAAATACTCACTATCATTTCCCCCTCTATATTAGACAATACCATTTGGATGCATTCCGTTCTTAATTTCTTTGAGAATCAGATGTTTTATAATGAATAAAATCGTATTAAGAATGATGCCATATTCAAAAATCATGAACTGATCACAGGTTGTGATTGACTGGCCCATGTAGTTCACATCACGTCGACTTGTTCTCAATTGTATTTTAGATAAAACTGCATAACGCTGTGACAGTTAACTGTTTGTCTTTACTTGGATAGGAATGGTGCTTTCTTCTGCTGCCAGTATAAAAGCTTTGATTTCGCAGAAACTCTCTGGTAAGTTGTTGGATATTCTATTTTTCCTTCTGCTAATCTTCACCAGGATATACAAAAAGAGGGAATGTTGAATTTCATTTTATGGGAATCGCAGTTAATGCAACAAATTCAAGTTCGCTTGCACTGACACTTGGCAATTTGGTTTGCCACCTCTTTCAACCTCTTTTCATGTGTATTTGTTTTAGATAGGTCTGGAAAATTGTGTCCTAGAAAAGAAGTTAATCCAGTGTCAGAGTCCAGGCCAATTGTGAAGATGGAAAAAGCTGGTCCCGCCAGTAAGCCTCATATAAACAAACTGCATTTCAGTGAACCATGTGTTTGGATATAAATCGTGTGAACTTTTTACATTATCTACATAGATTCCTCTCAAATCTTTACTATCTTTATGTCAGCTTGGAAAAGGACCAAGTATCCGTGAACTATGTAAACTTTCTGAAATAAGTTTTCCATCAATAGATTTATCAAAGTCTTGCTCCTTTGTTGTCCACATCATCCTTCTTGAACACCTCCCCTCCATTGTCCAACTCACTGGCTCTACCCTCGTTACATATCGAGTTGTAGCCAGAGGATCTCCAGCAACAGCTTCTTTTCCAGCCCCTGCACCATTAGCTCCAGTCCACCACGGATCTGTCTTTAGCCCCCCCGCCTCCCCCCACCCCCTCTCATCTACAAGCTTCCCCTTGGTGAAGTCCGAAGACATGTGCTCAGCTCCCACCTGTACGCTGAAACAGCCAGCTCTACCTCTCCACCCCCTTCACTGGCTTTGTTTTGTCGGACTGCTTGTCCAACATCTATTAATGGATGACCTTCAGTTTTCCTCCAATTAAACATTGGGAAGACCAAAGTCATCGTCTTCAGCTGTTCACAGCTCCCACCCATTCCATTCCCCTTTCCCAGCCTCTTATCAAGTTGAACCAGACCATTTGAGCCCTCAGGGTCTTATTCGACACCAAAGGCCCCATACCTTCTCCATCATAAAAACCGCCCACTTCATCTGTGAAATATAGCCCACCTCCACCCCTGCCTCAGTCTATCACCTGCTGAAATTCTCATCCATGGCTTTGTCATTGTAAGACTTTACTAATCCAATGGTGTCCCATCCTCCATACTCTGTAAACTTCAGCTCATCCATCTGCTGCCCTTTACCTGTCCAGCACCAAGTCCTGTTCACCCATCACTTCTGTCCTTGCTGACCTACATTGGCTTCCGGTTCCTCAATGCCTTCAATTAAAAATTCTGATCCTTGTGTTTAAATCTCTTCATGGCTTCACTCCCCAACTTTTCATTCTTCCGACTCTTGTCTCTTGTGCACCCCGCACCTTTTGCTTCACTATGGGAACAATGCCTTCAATCGTCTCGGCCCCACGCTCCGGAATTCCCTCTCTCCTCCAGAACCCCCCTTAAAACCCACCTCAGATTAAGTTTGTAGTCACCCCTTCAAATATCTCCTTTTTTTGGCTCAGTCTGTATTTTTTGACTGATTACACCTTTGAAGTTTCTACAGAGTTTTTTTTTACATTAAAGGCGAAGTAAAAATGCAAGTTGTTGTCATTGCTCCAAAAGTAATTTATTGTTAAAGCTTATAGATGATGAATTTGGAGATTGTTTCGAAAAATGCGTTTGAAATTTTCATTTAAGGCCAACTTGTAGCAATTTGCAAAGTTTGATTAACATTTGTATGATTAAGCTCGTTGCTATTTCAATACCAGAGAGTAACAGAAAATCTGGAAACACTCAGGTTAGGTAGCATCTGTGGAGAGAACAGACAAGTTAACGTTTCAGGTATGAAAAGAAAGAAAGACTTGCATTTATATAGCGCCTTTCATGACCACCGGACGTCTCAAAGCGCTTTACAGCCAATGAAGTACTTTTGAAGTGGAGTCACTGTTGTAATGTGGGAGCCAGTTTGCGCACAGCAAGCTCCCACAAACAGCAGTGTGATAATGGCCAGATAATCTGTTTTTGTTGTGTTGGTTGAGGGAGAAACATTGGCCCCAGGAATAACTTCCCTGCTCTTCTTCGAAATAGTGCCATGGGATCTTTTACATCCACCTGAGAGAGCAGATGGGGCCTCGGTTTAGCATCTTATCTGAAAGATGGCACCTCCGACAGTGCAGCACTCCCTCAGCACTGCACTGCATTGTCAGCCTAGCTTTATGTGCTCAAGTCCCTGGAGTGGGACTTGAACCCACAACCTCCTGACTCAGAGGCGAGTGTGCTACCCACTGAGCCACGGCTAACGCCTTAAGTGAACAATACAGAAGATGAACAGCATTTTGAACGTGAATAGAACAAGGGAAAGGGAAAAACAAAACACACAGGAAAGAACGAGCGATTTGTAAAGAGCTAATATCACTTCTACGAAAGGTTCATACCTGAAATGTTTAATTTATTTGTCCTCACCACAGATGCTGCATCGCCCGAGTATTTCCAGCATTTCCTGGCTGTGTTTCAGATTTTCAGCATCTGCAGTGTTTTGCTTTCTGTTCATACTAAAATAAATCTTTCAGATTCATCGCAAGGGAAATTTCATGACAAAGGATGCAGTTCAGTGGCAGGATCCAGGCTCTCGGTTATAAAGGCAGAGGAAGCTGCTCCCTATTGTAAGCTCTATAAAACAAATTCCATTTCTCCTTAATGGCAGTTAGCATTGATTTAAAAAAAATGTACGGCAAAGATCTGTCCTCGGGCTATTCGAACAGCGCAAACTCGGGTCCAGTGCAAGGTCATTGATGAATCATCTTACACTGTACCATTGGTTCTGAAGATTAGGCTACAGCCTTCTGACAAAAGCGGTTCTTTTGGACACATCTCAGCTTCTCCCAAAACTTGTCCCACAGCTTATAAAATGTAAACAGCCCAACACGTTAACAGTAAAATGCCACACATACCTAGGCGGGGGGCGGGGGGGGGAGGTCTCAGGTCTCAGTTGCCTTTCTTCTGCCACGTCCTATACAGCAGCACTTTGAGGCTCCAACTTCCCTCGGTGCCCATGGCGTCCCATTGTATCCATTCATTCTCATATCACAAGACAAGTGGTCATAATGGCTTCTTTTTAATTGCACTACCTCCTTTACACCAGTACCCAGCTAAATCTTTCACAGGAGACTGGAATGATTAGCAACATCCTTACAAAGTACAAGGTACAGATGTGCCATTTTAAGTTGTGCGTAGTACTCAAGAGTTTTTGTCAAAGGTAATGCAGTTTTGTGCTTATTAAGGTGGGGGTTGGTACAAGCGTAGAACATTTTAACATCAGCCTCCAGCACTCACAGGATAGCATGAATTAGATACAGAATGATTCCGCTTGTAGTTCATTGCAGCAATGTTCCTTAGCCCAAGCTCAGAATGATACCCTCTTGTGCAATTTCATGGGATGTGGGTGTCGCTGGCAAGGCCAGCATTTATTGCCCATTCCTAATTGCCCTTGAGAAGGTGGTGGTGGTGAGCCATTTCAGAGGGCAGTTAAGAGTCAACCACATTGCTGTGGGTCTGGAATCACATACTGGCCAGACCGGGTAAGGACAGCAGATTTCCTTCCCTAAAGGACATTAGTGAACCAGTTGGGTTTTTATGACAATCCGGTAGTTTTCATTGACTGACACTAGCTTTTTTTAAATTCCAGATTCATTTAATTAACTGAATTTAAATTCCCTACAGCTGCCGTGGTGGGATTTGAACTCGTGTCTCTGGATCATTAGCCCAGGCCTCTGGATTGCTAGTCCAGTAACACAACCACAATGCTACCGTACTCCTAATATCAAAATGGCCTTTCCATTTCCAATACTTGCCAATTTTGTAGCTTCTCGGAATGAAAACAGAAAGTTTTGTGCTACAGATCAGTGTGAACTGCTTACAGCCCCAACAGCACCAAAAAGGATGCCGAACATGAGCCTGAACAGACTAGTTAAAACCAGAATCAGCTGGCTGCACAATCGTGGTTGCCAAAGTGATCATTGGCTGCAATAATGAGAATTCATGATCCAGAATAAATCTCAAATTGGATGTTTTAACCTGGCTGTTTCCTAAAATTGTAGTAAAACCAGTTCTCCGAGGAGGAGTTGCACAAGGCACTTAGGTTAGGGGAAAGATGCCATCTGTTATTATAAAGTGCCTTTAGCAACTGTCCAATAAATGAGAAAAAAAAGTCTCACTGCTTTTTCAAGGTCAGTGAAAAAAATACATAAACATTCTACCGGAATGATAGAAATGCCTACTTTCAAACATAGTGCATGGAAGAAAGAAAAAAGTGTAAATTCATTGCCGAGAGCAATGCACAGTGGTACCAGATGAATAGTACTGATTGTTGCCATTTACTGTGTGGCTGGGACATTTCTGAAGGACTTTTCAGCGATGCTGATGCTGCTGGCAATCTGAGTAAACAGGAATATCTCCAACAAAACAAATATCAGTTATTTGCTTTTGGGTCATAAAGGAAATGCTTAACATTTGCATCTTAAAACTTGTTATTCATATCAAACATTCGTTTTCTATAGTGCACTCCAAAACTAGCACAAAAGAGCTGTCTTCCGTCAATTGTTTCCATTGCCTCCTGATCTCGGTGTTTTTCCCACACCTGCACCCTCCCCAACTCGCTCTGCTTTTTCATGAGCTACTCCTCCTTCAGTCTTCCTATTTGAAGGAATTGGAAAAGAGAAAAGTCCAGTTGGGCTGAAGAGGGACGGGGACAGACTGTTTGGAATGGCCGGGGTAGGCGGACCCAGTTGAAAGTGGTCAAGGAGAGGAAGCTGTTTCTTGTTGTGCAGGTAGATAGAGAGTGATGAGGGTGGGGAAGAGAGGTTAAGAGTGGGAAGGGAGAGCGAGAGCAAGAGCGAGACCCTGCCTGGAAAACCCTATTGCTGGGGCTAGGAGCATCTCATGTCGTATTGAGAGCAGGATGGATGGCTGCCATTGGAGCTTAGCGGGCCCAGTTTATAGACCAACTCAGCCTCTGATTCACTGAGCACTGCTACACGAGATGCACTCACTGATATGTATGAGACAAAAAAAATAATCTGTTTGGTAACCAAAATTTCTATAAATCCAGGTATAGCAGAAAAAGTGAGTCGGCCTTCAAACTACAACATTACCATAAGAGATCCCTCCCCGGCAGTACAACCAAGACCACTTCCAGGTAACATTTGATTATAGTCCCCATTCTGCTGTTTTTGTATATAATGTACACATGCACAACAACGCACTCAAAGTCTTTTGGTGGTTTAATTTAGGTTAGAAAGTGACTTGAGAAATCTTAATGTTTTGTGAGATCTGTGAAGCCCCCTGTATTCAGATTCAAGTAAGTAACGACGACAACTTGTATTTATATATTAATCGCCCTAAAATGTTCCACTCTTGTATTCTCAGATGACTTTTTCTCATGTGAAATTTGTGGGAAGAAATACAAATACAAGTCCAGTTTCTGGAAACACATTGAAGACCATAAAAACTATGGTTCGTACGGCATACTTGGAAGTCTGAAGGAGGCAGACAGTGTTGGCAAGTTTAAGAGGGAGCTGGATAATTTTTTGGGTGAAAGAAGGACTGAAGGGTGCATAGATACAATATAATGCAATAATTTTTGAACTTTATGTCTGGCCAGATGGATCGTAGTGACTTTTATCAAATTATTTTCTGTTGCTTGTGAAGATTTTCTGGCATTTGAAAAGATACCTCAACAGATTTTTAAATTATTTAACTTTAAAAAAAAATAAATAAAGATTTTGGTATGTGAGTATGTTAAAATTAATATTCTCAGGTTGATGGAGTTTAATTTTTGTTTGTGCATGATGCAGTATTTACACTTGTTTTTGCCTTATTGGAATTATTGCTTAATTCTGCTGTTCATCCGCAATTCCACAAAAAGATACACATTAATGTTTTTAATTGCTGATTGAAAAAGCAGATTGAACATTTGATTAACATTCAGTGCCATTTTGTTCTATATTTTGCCCATTTTGTTAAGCCATGCTGTTACAGATGTTTTTTTTCTCCAGTTGTTGACAGTACAGCTTCAGATCAAGGCTGGAATCGAATAGCCGGATCACAACTGACTGAAAAACGAGCTTATAGTGAGTCCACTACAGATGTACTTGAAATTAATTTTAATTACCTGATTTGTTTACAGGTTCCTTGTGTTCAAGGTAATGCCTTGCTAATGCCAGTGACAAAAGCAAGTTTCCATTTTCACCGTGTCAGCATCAAGCACACTGAGGCTAGGTTTAGCACACTCATATAGCTAGATGCAGAATAGACGTCCCTTTACTCTGCCCAAACCTCAAAGATACTCTCTGCTGTATTACTGTAAATATTTCCATTGGCGCAGATTTTGCGGTGGATAATAACAGCGAACTGTCAGTGTTCGCCGTCATTACCCTTCTGAAACTGAACGCAACTTCAGGATTTAGCACATGCGCATCTAAATGTGGAAATCCTGAAGTTGAGGTTAGTCATTCATTGCTCTGACACTGGCTACGCTGTCTCTCCCCCACCCCGCCCCACCCATAGCCGGAAATCAGTGAAATCAGTGGAATGGACAAAGACTTGAGCTATTCTGCGCTAATATCGCTGTTAAATACCCCATTAAATGTCGAGCCTTGTTGGAATAGGTGTAACTGGAGTTTTAACAGCGCATTGACTGCTAAACAACCATTCTGGCCCTGAAAAACAAATTTTTATATTTGTGGAGCGTCAAATTTCTCCATTATGATAAAAATTACAATTAATGTTTTTTAGTTTGTTCATATTTCAGCTTCTGCCTTAACCCCAGCGTACATCCCAATCTTTATTTCGCTCTCTGTAAATTTTTTTTTTTTTTTTTTTTAAAGTGCAGATCATTTACTGCTTTTCATTTCCTGGTTTGCTGTCTGAGAATTCTTCAATGTGATTGGCTGCTTAGACAGCTTGATGACATAATTGCAGCTCTTTGCTGGGGATTCCCATTACACTGCACTACAATCAATTGCATGTCAAGAAAGGTAAACATCTCACCATAGAGATCGCGAGATCTCTGGGCAGCTTTCTTCGAGGTCAGTGGCGAGCGCTTAGCTTCGATGCTGACCGCAAATTACGGGCCATTATCTTTAGCAGTTAGAAGAGGAGAGAAGAATAAAGAGGTTGATTTCTGGACTGGGATTACCACGATAAGACACCAGACTGAAGCTCTAAAACATACAAAATTCTTACAGGGTTTGACAGGGTAGATGCAGGGAGGATGTTTCCCCTGGCTGGGGAGTCTAGAACCAGGAGTCACAGTCTCAGAATAAGGGGTCGGCCATTTAGGACTGAGATGAGAAGAAATTTCTTCACTCAGAGGGTGGGGAATCTTTGTAATTCTCTACCCCAGAGATCTGTGGAGGCTCAGTCGTTGAGTATATTCAAGACCGAGATCGATAGATTTTTGAATATTAAGGGAATCAAGGGATATGGGGATAGTGCAGGAAAGTGGAGTCGAGGTAGAAAATTAGCCATGATCTTATTGAATGGCAGAGCAGGCTCGAGGGGCTGAATGGCCTACTCCTGCTCCTATTTCTTATGTTCTTATAGACAAAATGAACAGAATATGGTAGACTGAGTTGAAATTCGGAAGCCATTGGCAAAAAACAAAAGCAGTTTTTCCTCTTGGAGGTTATCAATTTATCGACTAAGTCACCATCTAATCCACGGAGGTTACATCGGCAGTTGTTCAGAAAAGGAGTTGGATGGTTTTCTCAACCTAGTGAAACATGAGAGGTACAAGACTTGGGTCTGTTCCCCGGAGCATGATTAGCGCTCGAGGTATACCAATTAATAACTCAAAAGGCGTTAGGAGGCTCAGCTAAAAACGACTGATATTCGATTGACATCTAGACTATAAAGCGAGCTGAAGGAAAATAATGGGCTTTTCTTATTCCTAAGATTCTTATCGTTTTACAATCTTCTACTCTGTTGGGGAGAATATCTGTTTTGAGAATTGTTTTCACCGCAGGTCAAATGTTAAATGGCAATAAATGGTTGGAGCTAGATGTGCTTTTTTTGTACGGTTCCATAGCCTAGATTTTCCAGTGAATCCTACTTCACTAGAAGTAAGGAGTTGTGTGCTTGTCCTTTGATGAACACCAACGTGCTCCACAATGACTAATCTCCGCTTCTAAGCAAAGGAAATAAATTCCTCTGATCAGACTTCATTTGTTTTTGGAGACGGCGATACTTTGAAGTGCTGGCGGTTCCTATTTGTGCATTTATAAACACTGTGCAGGTGTTACACATTTGCCTTTTCACTCACGCTTTTATTTTTTTTGGGGGGGGAGGGGTGGTCCCCTGAATTAATCATCTTTCTGCTAACCTCTCGGTTCTTGCAAGTTGAGTTTTGCTGGCAACTGTCGCCGTGTTTACAAACATACTGCCTGTGAACACCAATTTATTATCGCATCAAAGGTGATAAGGGACTTGTCGGATAATTGGGTCCATCGAGATACGTGGATCCCAGAACCTGCACACCCGTCTGTATTTCTGCAAACACTGAAGTTACTTCACTCACAATGTCACAGTCACACTTTCAAGAAACTGAATAACTTCCTCTCATCACTGTTAAACTTAAAAAAAGTTTGCTGTTAACTCAATGTTTGCTGACACTGAATTATTGCTTTATTAGCTTTATGTTCTGCAACTTTTTTTTAATGATTACAGTGTGACCTGTGGATGATGTAATAAAATGTACTGTCTTCTACAGATAGTGAACAGTCAGTTAGAATGGAAGTCCAACATCTTAATTTGCTGCCCATAAGAGATGACAAACAGCAGGTGCAAACTGCAAACAGTAAGTCACACAGACGATTGTCTTCACCCCCTTTGTTCAAAGCATGGTTTCCCCCCTTTTGTCTGCCCCCCTCTCACCTGTAGAAGTATATGCAGACAATCTTTTCTCATACATCGGCTGATTCTGCCTTTTGAACTCGTTGCTAGAATTTGAGAGAGAGTGACCAGGATGACCCACACGCTTCTGATTATTTATCATTTCCCACTGGTCCTCTGTGGTGAGGTGCTCAGTCTCCATTCCACACCATCTCCTGATACTCCATCCTGCTGGAATTGGCAATTCAACATTTAGCAAACCATGGGTACAAACAAACTCGCTTCATTTCTCTCAATACACAATGGGGCACCACCACATTGCGAGCCTCCAGTCATGCTTAGGCGTGCTATACATTTAGCACTGAGGCAAATCTCATGTAGGACTTCAGATTACAAAAGAATCAACGTTCAGGACACAAACCTGTTTGTGCAAAATCCAGTTTAAAACAAATGATGGTAACTCCATTAACAAGCAATGCATAATCCTTTTTCCTTGGAGAAAATCTGCTGCACATCACTATAAGAACATAAGAAATAGGAGCAGCAGTAGGCCATTTGGCCCTTTGAGACTGCTCCGCCATTCAATAAGATCATGGCTGATCATCTACCTCATCTCCACTTTCCTGCACTATCTCCATATCCCTTGATTCTCTTAATATTCAAAAATCTATCGATCTCTGTCTTGAATATACTCAACGACTGAGCCTCCACAGCCCTCTGGGATAGAGAATTCCAAAGATTCACCACCCTCTGAGTGAAGACATTTCTCCTCCTCTCAGTCCTAAATGGCCGACCCCTTATTCTGAGACTGTGACCCCTGGTTCTAGACGCCCCAGCCAGGGGAAACATCCTCCCTGCATCTACCCTGTCAAGCCCTGTAAGAATTTTATATGTTTCAATGAGATCACCTCTCATTCTTCTAAACTCTAGTGAATATAGGCCTAGTCTACTCAATCGCTCCTCATAGGATAATCTCCCCATCCCAGGAACCAATCTGGTGAGCCTTCATTGCACTCCCTCAATGGCAAATATATCCTTCCTTAGGTAAGGAGACCAAAACTGTACACAATACTCCAGGTGTGGTCTCACCAGGGCCCTATATAATTGCAGTAAGACATCTTTACTCTTATACTCAAATCCTCTTGTAATAAAGGCCAACATACCATTTGCTTTCCTAATTGCTTGCTGTACCTGCATGTTAACTATACTAGTAGATCATTGACCATTGATCCAGTATTGACTGTAAATAACCGTTTGCAGGGAACAAAACATTTAAGTGTTGAGATATTTATACTTCATGTAGTTTGATACTAATAAAGCAACCCCTCGTTAATTCATGGGATGCAAATGCACAAATTCTGATAACTCGCAGGCCCCAACATACCGCTAGACCCAAGTAAATTCTTGGTCATAATTTGCTGCCAGCTTGGTTTTTTTTAAATTATAATTTATTTAGAAGTGAAAGTTGGGTTTAGTGATGCTGAATAGGGATACCAATTTCTCCGCACACTGCAAAAATATCGGCCCGCATGGGCATCAGTACATGATTAATAAATTCCAAGGATAGCCAGTGCCACATGTCATAGCCTCAGCAGCACATTGTACTTGGAGTTGGAAAATTATTCATCTTATCCGTGTCATTCATGAGAAAGTACTGAAAGGAAACCAGGCACTTTCCTCGAGGGAGGGAGAGAAGTCAGAGTGAGACTTACTGCGAGCCACTCTTGTGCACCTCCTCGCTGCCACTTCAGAGTAACTTAGAAGAAAGCCTCTTATCCTCCACCTTAACTAGGGACACACGGCTAAAGAAACCTAAACGTGTGAAAATAAGTCACATCCTGACTCGTGTAAAGGGAGCAGGGATATAGTAAATGGTGAATTCATTTTCAGTCAGCTTTCCCAAACTGCTGCCAGCTGCTGCTAATGCCTCTGTAACCACCTCCGAGACCAGCAACAGTCCTCACTTTGGATTTTCTTCAGTTGTTAACTTACAGACCAATTTAGTCATCATTCTGTGTCTTTTACGACATTAGGAACTTGGCTAATCTTGATTGGTGTGACCTCTTGGTCCTGTTGTGTATTAGGACCTGCATCATAGAAACCAGTTCATTTTCCCTCCCAGCATTGAAAGGCTCCCAACCATTGCAAGTTCCTGACATCTAGAGTCAAGCCCTGCAGATTTGAGCATCTTTAAAAGGCACAAAAACTGCACTTCTCATTCTTCAGTGAAGTACGTTTGTCATTGTTTGCGTTTAGCTAGAAAAGGTTCCAGTAGTCTAGTTGAAGGCCTTTATTCGTGTGCTGTGGTTGATTCCAGAGCTTCCCTTAGTCTGTATCTGTAAGGCAGCTACACGGAGTGCCTCGCACACATTTACCAGTCATTACTCTTTAAATTTGGTCAGCACCCAGGACAGTGCTTTTGCCAGTTCTGCTTGGGCAGCAGGGGCCGAAAATACCAGCTTGACCCTCCCAAATTGTTCCTACGGTTGTGTGGCTCCTTTGGTGCATTGAAGAAAGTAAGGCTCATTCCCGTTATCAGAGTTGATCAGTCTTTGTGAATTCGAGCATTCTTCATACATCACCATCCCTCCTGACCATCTCCTCGGGCCCTATGGGCTTTCTTTTGGGAGTGGTTAGGAATTTTAAGGTCCGTAGGAATTCGCTTCCGGTCAAACATTAAACTGCTGTGTGTGACGGAAACCTTGGGGCTTTGTACAAGGCAGGGGCAGATCATGCGTTGCCACCCAGAATGTGAGCAGGCTGTGAATTTTCATGGACATACTTGGCATGCGGTTTCCCCAGAACCAACCAAAGTTCCTGCAGCTTAGGAAGAAACCTGATCAATGATGAAACCCAAAAGGTCAGTAATCTTATTATCGTGCACACAAATCAACAATGTAGGATTATGAAATAATATTTGGAGCTCAGATATATGCAAGTTCTTTCTTTTCATGTTATGCTTAATGTGTCTGCGTTGCAGAAGGACAAAGGACTCTTGCTTTTGATCAGAAGCACAGCCTTTACAATGATCCCATTTGTGACTCAGACTTTTCCATAGGTAAGGCTGAATTTCTTTACTGTTTTTGAACATTGAGAAGTATTTTCTTTGCAGCGTTTTAAGGATTTTTTTATTGACCTACATTAATGCGTAATGGTGACCATCAGTCACTGCTTCAGTCAGCTCATGCCAGGTGAAGGTGGTACCGACTGGCTCTGTGCATGTGTGGCTCTTTAGTATGCCACGCAATCGGAAAAAGGAGTAAGGCACGACTGCAGTCCATGTCAAAAGTGAGCACATCACCATTTAGTGTAAATAAAACGCAAGCAGGGGATTTGGTTGTAAAATTGCAAGTTCGGGGACCCCGTCCTCATCCGGTGACACAATGTTAAGAGAATATAACTAAAGTAAGACTAACATTTGAGATAGACAAGATTAAAGTTAAGATTTTAATTATTTCTAGGACAAACAATTTTGGTCAGTTGGCCCTAACTTTTGGAACCAGTGTTGCCAATTAAAATAGCAAAATAAAGTTTTAGTTGTCATTCAAGTGCCAGTTTATTGTTTCTGAACAATTTCTATGACCTTGTAAAACTGTAAGGAGTGAAACAACAATTCTGATATTTTGTTGAAACATAAGTTTTGAAAAGATTCCAACCAAAATGAGAAAAAGAATTTTCTGACAAAATGTATTTTCAAGAAAAACTACAATCTGTCCAAACTTTGCGAAACAAGACTAGACTAAAATTAGGACGACGTTTCTCCTCAAGGTTTCAAATAAAGTAAGAAATTCAAGCCGAGATTAAATTTAAATTATTTCTCGGATTAAAACAAAACTTGTTACACCTCTTCTATAAGAAGCAGGATTTCCATTTGCCGTTTCTTCCCTCTTGAAGTGCCAATTGTTGCTGGGGTGAAGATCCTCAAACACACCAGCAACACTCTGCTATTTAGAATAATAGCCATGGTTGATGTACCAGCCCAGACAGTGGAAGTTATCAAGCTGTTGAACTGCGAAAGGCATAGATTAGTACAGCACAGAAGGTGCTGTGCCAGCTCTTTCGAAGAGCAATCCAGTTAGTCCCACTACCTCGCTCTTTCCCCATATCCCTGCAATTTTTTCTCTTTCAAGTATTTATCTAATACCCTTTTGAAGGCTACGATTGAATCTGTATCCTCCACCTTATCGGGCATTGCATTCCAAATCCTAACCACTCGCTGTGTAAAAAAGTTTTTCCTCCTGTCACCTCTGGTTCTTTTGCCAAGCACCTTAAATCCGTCTCCTCTGGTTATTGCCCCTTCAGCCATTGGAAACAGTTTCTCTTTATTTACTCTAACTAAACCCTTCATGATCTTAAACCCCTCTTTCAAATCTCCTCTTAGCCTTCTCTGCTCTAAAGAGAACCCCAGCTTCTCAAGTCTAGCCACGTAACTTTAATCCCTCAGCCCTGGAACCATTCTAGTAAATCCCTTCTGCACCCTCCCCAAAGCCTTCACGTCCTTCCTAAAGTGTGCTTCCCAGAATTGGACACACTACTCCAGCTGGGGCCGAACTAGTCTTTTATATAGGTTTAGCATAACTTCCTTGCTTTTGCACTCTATACCTCTATTTATAAAGCCCAGGATCCCAGATGCTTTATTGACCTGTCCTGCTACCTTCAAAGATTTGTGCACAAACACCCCCAGGTCCCTCTCTTCTTGCACCCCCATTAAAATTGTACCGTTTAGCTTGTATTGTCTCTCATTCTTCCGACCAAAATGTATCACCTCATACATTTCGGCGTTGAACTTCATCTGCCATATGTCCGCCCATTCCACCAGCTGCTCTATGCCCTCTTGAAGTCTACCACTTCACAGCTGACCCGGTCCTCATCCGATGACCCCTTCCCATTTATTGTTGCCTCTCCATTTGATACCATTGTTCTGTTAAGAGAAGCAAGAAACGCATACTAAATACATTTCTGATAGGAATTGATTTTGTGTGAATTTGTTGCTAGTTAATAGAGTTTTATATCTTGTACACTTTCATGTAATCTATTAGAAAGAAAATCTGTGTTCCAGTAATACCTCAATTGCTGGAAGTTTGAAACAGAAAATGATGGAAAAATGTAGCAGGTGGATGATATAAACACAAGGGGGGAAAAATTGGGCGGTGCCCATTTTGGGGCGCGTCCCACCGCCGGAAATTCAGTAGTAGCGCCCCAAGCAGGAGGTGGGGCACTACTGGAAGCACTCTACCTCCTTCTTTGGGGCGCTACGTGCAACAGCACCACGCGCATCGGCACGTAGCGCCGTGTCATTGTAGTCCTCCCTCCCCTGATTAAAGGGGTGGGGCCTAGCGCTGCGCGCACCGGGGCTCTGCTGGACCACCGGGAAGCGGGGTGCTGTGAAAACAGCCCAGCACTCAAGAGGAGCGCTGGGGCTGAGCGATCGCGGCCGGCACCCCGAGAATAAAAGGGGAAGGGGGCAGGTGCTTGTAGTTGGCCCCAAAAAATGGCTGCCCGACACCTGTCCCTTTTACTAGCGCCGCCGCTGCAAAAACGCTACCCTGACCCCGTCGGACATATTGTCCGGCGATAGGTCGGGGCGTAAGGGAAATTTGCGGCTGGGGCACTGCGCATGGCGATGACGTCATTGCTGGCGGCGCTACCAGCTCCCGCTGCCGCTAACCTCCCACTGAATTTCACGGGAGGCGTTAGCGGCGCCGTCCCCCGGGCACTAAGGGGAGCCGCAAATCCAACCCAATTTCCACCCCCCCCCCCCCCAAGAGATTTTTTTTGGAACAGGAACAGGAAGAGGCCATTGTGCACAACCAACCTCTCCTGATGAAGGGATACACTTGAACATCTGAAAATGCTAGGTTAACACGTCCAACAGTCTGCAGTAATTTCTGTTTCTATCTCCCAGGCTGCTTTATTGTGTGAACTGTGTACCAGAGTGCGTTTCGTAGTCCGAGCCCGCTGCATGTGTTATTTTCTTTCCTTACAGGACAGCTAAGTAACACCTGCCAGTTGTGTGGAGCCAACTTTTCCCGAAAGAGTGGCCTGGTGGATCACGTTCAGTTTGTGCATCAGCAATATCGGCCCCACGTGTGCATGCTGTGTGGTCAGGGGTTCCGTCGGCCATCAGAACTCAAAAGACATGTCCAGCGGTGTCATGACAGTGAGTTTCATCTACATCGCAAGAATCCAACTGGAACCTTTTCTCCCAACAATTTTTGCCCCGTCTGCACAAAGTGTGAATGCCGGAGATCTGCTGTACACTTTCAGCATTTCCCCCTCTGAATTCTTTCTCAAGTCTCTGCAAAACATCCGGAGATGATGTTGTTTCCAATTTGATTATCATTTGAACCAGTAATTTGAACGGCTTTCCTGCGCTAAAATAATCATAATTTGCCTTTCTATTCTGAACCAATAATTTCATTAAGGTTTTATCGTTTGGAAATTAATTTGTTAATCAAAGCTGAAAAGCCCTCGCAGATTGTATCTACTTTTGATTTTATTGAGTGTCTCTGATTTACACCTTTTAGATTTCAAAAATTACCAGCTTTGTTGAAACACCATCAAAGAAATTTAACTATGATAAATTTGGTTAGTTTTTAGATTCTTGTAAAATTACAGTACAAGGTCATTGCTTTATATTCATTTGAAAGTCAGTTAGGCCACCATTTTGAAACATTATTGTAAAGTTCTTGCTTTACATCTTTAGTGCGGTCCCTTGTTCCACCTCAGAGCATAACTGTGCATCGTTTCTGGTTTACAGATTGCACGTCTAGCATCCAGATTCGCAATGTTACATCTCGAGAGAAAGCTCGCACTGTCGAAAATGGGCTGTTAGGATTACCAGGTATGTTTTCAACCTGCTTTGTTTAAAAGGGTAGAAGCTAAGCAGAATACCTTGACGTAATATTTTCTTCAGTACCTTGCTGGATTTTAATTTTTTCCTTTCGTGGGTTTTCCTGTCCCACAGCAGCATCTCACAAAAGAGCAACCCATGTGAATGAGACTGCCGGAGAGACGCCCGTGAAAGTCTCGTCCCACGGCAGGTTTTATTTTTGTTTCTGTCTTTAGACAATAATAGTTAGCCATTAGGTGTCAGTCTTGGCTCACTAGGAGCTACTCTTGTCTGAGTCAGAAGGTCGAGCATTCAAGCCCCACTTTAGAGACTTCAGCGTGAAACTCCGGTGCAGCACCGAGGGGCTGGTTGCATCATCGGAAGTGCCGTCTTTCGGATGAGCCATTAAACCGAGGCCCCATCTGCCCTGTCAGGTGGATGCAAAAGATCCCACGGCACGATTCGAAATAGAGCAGGGTAGTTCTCCCAGGATCCCTCAATCAACATGACAAAAACAGATTATTTCGTCAATTATCTCGCTGCTTCTTGTGGGACCTCGCTGTGCCCAGAATGGCTGCCACATTTGCCTACATTACAACAATGACTGCACTTCAAAAGTAACTCATTAACTGTGAAGTGCATAGCGATGTCCTGAGGCTATGCGCTGTATTTGTAAGCTCTTTCCTCTTTCGTTAATCACATCACCAGGCATCTTACCACTTTGTCATGTACCACTTGCCCCTCCTTCATGTGGGGATGTGATTATTTTACCCAATGTTTATCTCCACCAAGAATCAAGTTAATAATGCATTTATCATGCAACAAGTCAGCAGCACCAATAATTTGAGAATTTGCGATTCAGCATAACCTAAAACATGCATTTGGATCAAATGCAAGTGAAATGAACGAGTTCATTTGAGGTACAAGGCAGAGATGTTCGTGGGATTCGTTCTCCGAGACTCTATTACTGCTTTCAAAGGCTAATCTGTAGAAATATAACAAGGTAACCCTTCACAGTAGTGGTAAATACAGTCATTAAATACACAAAACTGTCTAAATGGTAGGTGAAAGGTGTCCTGAAAATTAAGCAGAATATTTTTTTAATGGTGAAAAACTATTAAATGTTGGTGTTCAGAGAGGTTTAGGTGTCCTAGTGCAAGAAACAGAGTTCGCATGCAGGTACAGCAAGCAGTTTGGAAGGCAAATGGCATGTTGGCCTTTATTGTTAGAGGGTTGGAATACAAAAGTAAGGAAGTCTTGCTACAATTGTACAGGGCCTTGGTGAGACCACACCTGGAGTACTGTGCACACTTTTGGTCTCCTTATCTGAGGAAGGATATACTTGCCTTAGAGGCGGTGCAATGAAGGTTCACTAGATTGATTCCTGGGATGAGAGGGTTGTCCTATGAGGTGTGATTGAGCCTCTGGAGTTTAGAAGAATGGGAGGTGATCTCATTGAAACGTATAAGATTCTGAGGGGGATTGACAGGGTAGATGCTGAGAGGTTGTTTCCACTGGCTGGAGAGTCTAGAACTAGGGGGCATAGTCTCAGGATAAGGGGTCGGCCATTTAAGACCGAGATGAGGAATTTCTTCACTTAGAGGGTTGTGAATCTTTGCCCTAAAGGGCTGTGGATGCTGAGTCGTTGAGTAAATTCAAGGCTGAGAGATAGATTTTTGGACTCGAGGAATCAAGGGATTTGGGGATCGGGCGGGAAAGTGGAGTTGAGGATCAGCCATGATCTTATTGAATGGTGGAGCAGGCTCGAGGGGCCATATGGCCTGCTCCTAACTCTTATGTTCTTAAACTGTAGCTGAGTAGAATTGATTTTCTGTTAGATAAAGTGAGTGTGTTATCAGGGCTTCCAACATAAACGCTGCACTTATTTAAAATCAACACGTTCGTATTTGGAAACACTTCAGCAGCTCCTTTGTACTTCACAGAGTCAGTTTGTGCCCATTTTAAAATATAAATTACTTGCCTGTAGTGTTTGCCCTTCAGGGAAAAAAAAGTTTAACCATCTCGTAATACATTTCATTGTCTGCCAACATCAGTCAAAGTTCCTGAGCCTTCACAGGTCGAACTTACTTGTAATTTTATTCACTAAACACAATCAGAAACATCGGTCAACCTGTAGGCCAGCATGATTATGCATTAAAAAAAAACTCTCCATGCCTTTGACTCTGGCCATTTGTGCATTTCCACCTCTTTTCACCCCATCATTGGCGGCCAGCCTTCAATGCCCCGAGCTCTAGAATTCCCTCTGCAAAGCCTTCTGCCTTTTCATTGCCCGCTTCTCCTTTAAGACCTTCGTTAAAAACCCACCACTTTGACCAAGCCCCTTCTAATATCTCCTTCTTTGTCTCGGTGTCTATTTTTGTCTGTTGATGATTCTGTGAAGCGTCTTGTGATGTTTTTCTACATTAAAGGCATTATATAAATGCAAGTTGTTCACATAGAATCATGTAGCACAGAAGGAGGCTGTACGGCCCATCGTTCTTGGAAAGATCGTCCCACTCCCCTGCTCTTTCCCCATAGCCCTGTAAATATTTGTTGTATTCTTACAAAATTACTCACATTGCATTCATTTATCTTACTAAAATAACACCAACAATATTGAAAGAGTGTCTTCAAACCTGGCACAATAGTGTATGGCTTTCTGTCTTACAGATCACTTACCCAAGATTCAGATCAGTAATGTTACATCTTTAATCAAATACTACATTGTTGAAAACAATGAACAGAAATCAGCAGGTACGTTTTCAGTCTGTTTTGTTTAAGGGTACAGGGTACTTTGCAAGAATGAGGGGAACCGTGAAAAGCATCTCCTTTGGCTTTTTAAAGGATTTTGTTTTTACTTTGCATATTTTCCTGCCGTGCAGATGAAGGGAAACTTGTCCGAGGTTCTGCCAATCAGACTGAAACTGGTAGAATAACACCTGCGAAAAACAAAAAGGCAATCAAAAGGCCCAGGAGTAAGTTCATTTTTCACAACTTTTTTTTTTCGTTACTACTCTCTTGAAAGTTTTGACTCCTGCCCGAGCAAGATTCGAAAGGCTCTGGCAGCCCTCCTGTGCTTTACTTAAGCGGCAGTTCTTCATGCAAGAACCCAATGAGTGTCAACAGGCTATTCAGTTATCGAGGGAATCACAGAAGGGCTAGATCTTGTCCTCATCAATGTCCACTGCGGCACACTTCCCAGCAAGAGTGAAGAGGAACAGGGACTATGACTCATTTTGCCCTTCCTTGTAGAGGGACCTAGAGGCCAATGGTAATTACCCCACTGATGTTTAACGTTAACTTTCCAATGAGGAAAAAACCTGAAAAATGTTAACCCATTAATAAATGGTTACTGAAGTCAGCTACAAGCATGATAGCACACTGTTAGTCACTTCTATATATTTACATTATAGCCTTCAATTATAGTTAGTGTCTCCATAAATTATTGGGAAGAAGTTTCACAATGCAATATTAGCACATAATGCAATTTTCACACAAAAACATTCAGATAATATTCCTTTGTCTGCTATTTTAACAGGGCATTAAATGGTTTACTTTAAATGGGCTGATGTCTTCTTTAAGACAGAGGAAGTGGACAGAGGAATTATACACACACACTGATAAATGTATTTGTTAATATCCCACAGTACAGTTTCGTCCAATGCATTTCATTTCATATATAGGTGGGGATTTCACGGGTGGGAATAAAGAGAAACTCTTGAAATTCGTGAATCTACAGCAATGTGTAACTAGAATTCCAGTCAATCTGCCTAGAATTTCAGTATCTATGGAATATAGGGGCAAATGTTATGATTTAATTACTCCCCCCCCCCCCCCAGCATAGAGCTTCTCAAGACGAGAGCGGGTATCGGGACCTTTTGGCCTGCGCCATCTTCCACCCATTAAAATTAGGCTCGGCCCCAGCCACACAATCACAAAATGGACTCCTCAGTGTTCTTGCCACGAACGGCGCAAGTCTCAGTGGAAACAGTTGATGTAGATTAGATATTTCTGAAAACATCTGAGGACAGAGGTTACGAGGCGCCACTCTGGGGCAGGAAACCTCACTGTGGGCAGGAAATGTTGCTTGATGGAAGGAAGCAGTGTGCAAGAATCATGGCTACAATGTTTTAAGGCCAATTTCTGAATCACACTCGTGTCTGGCAAGGCTCCACGAGGACAGAAGCACTCGACAATTTCTGTCCTCAGATGCATGTTCAGTTATAAAAGAACATGGAATTGCACTTCCATCCAAACCAGATTTTTATTATGTTGATTTTTTTTTTTAATACTACACGCACTTGTTAAAAATATTTGAATCATTGCAGGAAAAGCTCATTCCGTTGATAATCAATCATGTAAGTTTTTTTCCCTTAAAAGTGGCACTGTGAAAAAATTAGAACTTCCGACAGTTGGCCAATTTACAAGTTTAATTTGTGGAGTGAAAGCTTATTTTAAATTGTACTGTTTCTCTTTATTTTTGGAAGATAACCTTTAAACCCATTACGCTGCTACAATCCATTGCTGACTCCCAGATTTCACTGATCATCAGGGGGATTGCTCTTACTGCAGACACGGTTTTCCTGCCCGTTGGTCTGACCGACCTAATATTTGGCATCTTCAGTTTCTCCAGAGAAGATTATCGATCCCCCCCGGGCCCCCCCCCCCCCAAAAACTTTCGAGAACACGTATTATTTTTCTCTGCCGACAGGAACAAATCTTCCTGATTCTTGGCTCCACAGCTGCTCCTCTCAGTTGAGAGCTCCCATTTCCACATTTGTTGATATGCAACAGACGTGCATTTATAACAGGACAGAAGGGTGCTGCACTGATCAGTCAGCCATTAACAGCTTGCACTCGCTTCATTTTGCGCCAATGATGATGAAACAGTTGGTGCGGAGGCACGGGATGTCAGTATCGAGCATTTTGAGGTCACCAATAACACAGAAGCAGATTAAAGTTTCCCCCCCTTACTCTGCGCCCAGACCCTGTCTCAGAAGAGCATTCCCAATGTGACATTTTTTCCATTTCTCACACTAGCTATCCTATGGCCTGTCGCGCTAAATTAGGGGTAATTTTGCAACGTGTGCTCAAGCCCATTAATGACTGGACCGAGACGACCCAAACCCATTTCATGCAGGTCGCTTGTAGCCAGCAGATAAAGGACAGGGTCTTCCTGGACTGGATTTAATTCTAGATTTCAAAGGTGAAACGTCAGCGTGTATCCCACTGCATCACCCAACAACAGACTCCCAAAGCAAGCGCTCTGCTCCGGCACGGCAAGAGAGCCCCAGGTTCAAGGACACCCTCAAAGCCTCCTTGAAAAAATGTAACATCCCCATCGACACCTGGGAATCTCTGGCCCAAGACCGCACAAAGTGGAGGAGAAGCATCCGGGAAGGCGCCGAACACCGAGTCTCTTCGCCGGGAGCAAGCAGAAGCCAAGCGCAGGCAGCGCAAGGAGCGCACGTCAACCCAAGCACCCCACCCACCCGCCCCTTCAACCACCGTCTGCCGCACCTGTGACAGAGACTGTAGGTCCTGCATTGGACTCATCAGTCACCTGCGAACTCATTTTTAATGTGGAAGCAAGTCATCCTCGGTTCCGAGGGACTGCCTAAGAAGAAGCATCACCCAATCGTACTTTGTAAGTTTCACAAAATATGCAGTGCTTATATTATTTAAGCAGCAGCAACAACTTGCATTTTTATAGCACCTTTAACATTCCAAAGCACTTCACAGAAATATAATCTGTTAAAAATGGACACTGGCCCATATCATTCGATTTTTCTGCTCAAAAATGTATTTCCTAATTAAGAGACATTTCTAATTTCAAATAGAGGTGAGGTGAGAGTGACTGCCCTTGACACCAAGGCAGCAGTTGACCGAGTGTGCCATCAAGGAGCCCAAGTAAAATTGAAGTCAATGGGAATCGGGGGGAAAAACGCTCCACTGGCTGGAATCATACCCATCTCAAAAGAAGATGGTTGTAGTTGTTTGAGGTCAATCATCTCAGCCCTAGGACATCACTGCAGGAGCTCCTCAGAGCAGTGTCCTTGGCCAACCATCTTTAGCTGCTTCATCAATGACCTTCCCTCCATCATAAGGTCAGACATGGGGATGTTCGCTGATGACTGCACAGTGTTCAGTTCCATTCGCAACTCCTCAGATAAGGAAGCAGTCCATGCCCACATGCAACAAGACCTGGACGACAGTCAGGCTTGGGCTGATAAGCGGCAAGTAACATTCGCGCCATACATGTGTCAGGCAATGACTGTCTCCAACAAGAGAGTCCAACCACCGCCCCTTGATGTTCAACGGCATTACCATCGCCAAATTCCTCACCATCAACATCCTGGGGGTGACCATTGACCAGAAACCTAACTGGACCAGCCACATAAGTACTGTGGCTATAAGAGCAGGTCAGAGACTGGGTATTCTGCGGCGAGTGTCTCACCTTCTGACTCCCCAAAGCCTTTCCACCATCTACAAGGCACAAGTAAGGAGTGTGATGGAATAAGCTCCACTTGTTGTTGGTGCTGCACTCCTCCAGGCAACACAAGAAGCTCAACACCATCCAGGACAAAGCAGCCCGCTTGATCGGCACCCCATCCACCACCATAAACATGCACTCCCTCCACCACCAGCGCACCGTGGCTGCAGTGTGTACCATCTACAAGATGCACTGCAGCAACTCGCCAAGGCTTCTTCGGCAGCACCTCCCAAACCCGCGACCTCGACCACCTAAGAAGGACATGGGCAGCAGGCGCATGGGAACACCATCACCTCCAAGTTCCCCTCCAAGTCACACACCATCCTGACTTAGAAGTATATCGCTGTTCCTTCATCATCGCTGGGTCAAAATCCTGGAACTCCCTCGCTAATAGCACCATGGGACTACCTTCACCACACGGACTGCAGCGGTTCAAGGCGGCGGCTCACCACCACCTTCTCAAGGGCAATAAATGCTGGCCTTGCCAGCAACGCCCACATCCCAGGAACTAATTAAAAAAAAGATAATTTCTGTTGTTCAGGGGATGGTTCCTGTCTTCTGTTGAGGTGTTAAGGGAGTGACAGTACTAACCACACACAGCTCTTCTCTCTCGTGTCTATCTTTTCACCATAGCAGATAAAATCAGCCTCCGAGATGCCTGGAGTCATGATTTGCGTCGCTGGGATCTGCCTTTAGCTCGTTGCCTGACTGAGAAAAGTGTTGCAATCAGCTCAAACATTAATCTGCAAAGAGAAAGTTGTGACTCTGATTAGCAACAGGCTTTTTTTGACAAGCAGGTGATATTTCGACACTGTGCTAAACCATTTTCTGACACAATGTTGAATTTTGCTATTTTGCTGTATATACCATAAAAAACATTTATTTTTCCCTTTTGTGTCAGCACATTAAAAAATGTATTTAAAAAGAAAACAAGCCACTTTGTTCTTGAAGTTCAGCAATACAGCTTGCTCCTCTGTTGTGTGATATAACTGCATTAAATCAGAGAGAGAAACAGAATGCGGTGAATTGTTGCACAACTTTGGAACATTTTGTTCCATATTTTAATGTTTTTTTTTATGGTGATCTTAGGTAGCAGTTAGATGGGATGGTCCACCAGCACCTTTACCATGATATTCTGGTCTACATTCAGCAGCAGCAGGGGCAGTAGTTGATGTACTGCTCAGAGTCTTTACCTATTTGAGGATTATGGATATTAGAAATGACTTTGGGGAGTAAGTGACCCAGTTAAGGGAAGAATTTTCTCTCTTAAAAACAGAATCTAATTGAACAATTTTTCAATCTTTGAATTTTCCTTTCTCCATCTTTCCATTAGTGTTACTTTCCCTCTTCAGATCTGCTCCGCAGTGGACCATTTCCCAATATAGTACAGGAAACTCTCGATTTACCGGCACCCAAACAACCGGAAATCTCGGTTAACCGGCAAAATTCAGGAGTAGGTTCAGTTAAGTTTTTCTTCATATTAGTGGCCGTTTCTTGATTCTTGGCTGTGTAATCGGGGGTTCCTGCACTTGTTGCTAAGCAACAGGGACGCTTGGTCTGTGGTCGGGCTTCTTGCACCTGTTGCTAAGCAATAGGGAAGCCTGGCTTTGTTGCTGTGTACGGAGCTCTCGTACCTTTTAACTATAACTCTCTGTAATCCGGACTTTTTGATAAACCGGCACCATGCCGGTCCCGTCGGTGCCGGATAAAAAAGAGTTTCCTGTATGCAGGTGGGCACCTTGTCCCAGGCCTCTGCCAGTGCTGTTCTTGAACTGCTGGCTGGAAGCTGCAAAAGAATAGTGCAGCTCGAGTCTCTTCCTCTGTGGAAGTGCTTCACCTCATCTAACCTCAATGTCACCTCTTCAGTCGAGGTTGGAAACTAGATGTGAAGGAAAAGCTGTGTCCTGCAGCATGTTAATGCACCAATGCGATAAATGAACTATAAATGTTTCATCACCAATGAAAGGAATAGCTGATGGAATCGATACAGAACAATGTTCTATTCAAAGGCCAATGCAATATTGCTCCCAATGGGCCATTAAAGAGGTATGCAACGGCGAAACTCTGCCCAACTTGGCATTTTTCTTCCTCCCAGGAGAGCCCACCCGACCTCTACCTGCCATACTTCTGCACCGTGTGGCTGAGATTGGGAACTCAGAGGAGCAGGGAGCTTGGACCTGCGTCCCTTCATTCCATAGCACTGTGTGTCCAGCTATGGTGCAATGCTTCAAGCACCTTTTCTTGTCTCGGTACAGGATCCAAAGCCTCACTTACAAGGATTCTACTGAACGTTCTTCCTTGTATTTAGAATTTCTGAAATGCTGTGATAAATGTCATTGCACAAGTAGATTTTGCTTTACACTTCGTTTTTGCAATTATTTTTCACTTTAGTTTTTCCACCCAAATCAACCTCTAGGACCCACACACTCATTGAGCAGTTAGGCACCTCCATGGACACCCTCAATACTGGTCTTGGTTGACCTTCATGTTGGCACATTTCATTTCAGTAAGGAACCCTCTCCAAACACTTACTCCTCTCCTCCAAACACTTACTCCTCTCCTCCCTAGACAGACTACTTGAGTGGCAAACCTTTCTGTAGGGAATTCCCCATATCAGTCAAAACTGTTTTTAAAAAATCTGTATTTCCTGATATGGCTTTGTTTTCGTGTTATTATTAACACTAAGCATCCCAAGTATACAGTGATGCAATGAGAATATGTTTAAGTGTCAGTTTGGGAATCTATAACCTAATGGTCTCACGCTAACGTTTTATATTTTCAGGAGTGCATGGTTGCAGTCTTTGTGGGAACAAGTACTTGTATTATTCCATTCTCTGGAAACACAAACTTATGCACGGAGGTACGCTTTCCTTCCAATCAGAATTCTAGTTTCAAATCTTGCTACTTTTGAGATAACTTAGGAGATTTAATTTTGGCCAATATTATGAATGGCAAATTTGGTAATAAGTACAAACACTGTTAATTGCATTTAGTTTCTTTACCCAGTTAATTAGAATCAAAAAAAATAGATTAGCAAATACTCATTTTTCCTCAGTTATTTCCCAAAGTATACAAGGTCTTTAGATTTCCCAGATTTGAATATTTAAGGGCAGGACCAGCAAAGGGGCCTAGTGACACACAGTGCCAGTTCACTAACATGGTGTCACCCAAACTGATGGGTTGAAAATCGCCCACTGTGGTTTGCCATTGCCGATCCCGATCCACGCTGGTGGACGGGGTTTCTGCAGGAGGCCTTATTAGGCTCAATTACATTTTCTTAGAAGTGGGCAGGAAAATTAGAAGACAAAGAAGTGTGAGGAGGACACAAAGAGCCTGCAAAAGGGATATAGACAGGTTAAGTGAGTGGGCAGTAAGGTGGCAGATGGAGTATAATGTGGGGAAATGTGAGGTTATTCAATTTGGTAGGAAGAATAGAAAAACAATTTTTTTTAAATGGTGAGAAACTATTAAATGTTGGTGTCAGCGAGGTTTAGGTGTCCTCGTACAGGAAACACAATGTTAGCATGCAGGTACAGCAAGTAATTAGAAAGGCAAATGGCATGTTGGCCTTTATTGCAAGGGGGTTGGAGTATAAGAGTAAGGAAGTCTTGCTACAATTGTACAGGGCTTTGGTGAGACCACACCTGGAGTACTGTGCACAGTTTTGGTTTCCTTATCTGAAGGAGGATATAACTTGCCTTAGGTTCACTAGATTGATTCCTCAGATGAGAGGGTTGTCCTATGAGGAGAGATTGAGTAGATTGGGCCTATACTCTCTGGAGTTTAGAAGAATGAGAGGTGATCTCATTGGAACAGATAAAATTCTGAGGGGGATTGATGGGGTAGATGCTGAGAGGTTGTTTCCCCTGGCTGGAGTGTCTAGAACTAGGGGGCATAGTCTCAGGATAAGGGGTCGGCCATTTAAGACCGAGATGAGGAGTAATTTCTTCACTCAGAGGGTTGTGAATCTTTGAGCATCCACAGCCCTCTGGGATAGAGAATTCCAGTCGATAACTATATCCAAGACAGAGATAGATGGATTTTTGGACTCTTGGGGAATCAATTTGGGGGAATATGGGGGTCGGGCGGGAAAGTGGAACTGAGGTCGAAGATCAGCCATGATCTTATTGAATGGCGGAGCAGGCTCAAGGGGCCCTATGGCCTACTCCTGTTCGTATTTCTTACGTTCTTGTAAGAAATCCATGCTGCTGTTTGGTACTTAGCAGCTGGAAGGTAAACAGCATTGGGAGAGGCATGCAAATGGGCCACCTGTTCACCTCATGCTCGGGGAGGAGTGCATAACATAGAGGGGCAGTAACTGAAAGAAACAGAGACTGGAAAGTAAAATGTACAACAGCTGCCAAAAACCTACCCAGCTGGCTTGAGAAGTAATCCATAATTTACATGGACCTTGCCGACAGTGGCTAATAACATCGTCAAGCTGGTGCCTTTTATGCTGTTAATCTTTTATGTCTCATATGAAATTACATTAGAATAAGCTTCAATAAATATAATTTTTATTAAAGTACTCTTTGTTTGCAGCACTTACATAGCATGAAGACGACAAAAATGATTAGTTTTTTTGGAGGGAGTACTGAAATGAGTAGAGGCGTGTGTATACAGTAGACTGGCATATAGTATTGTTAGAATCTTTCAGCTTCCTTTACAAGTTTACAGCCCAATGTGAATGGACTGCATGTGATGAAGAATACAAGTTTGAGAAATGCATTTTTACTTACAGGAAAAAAGAAACAGTTCTGTCTACTGTGTGGATCTGGCTTTTTCAGGCCAAAGGACCTGGACATTCACTTCAAATCAGAACATCATCAGGCCTTTAAGTTTAAGTGTCCACACTGTGAAAAAGGTTTCAACCGACCCATTGATGCTCAAAAGCACATAATTGTTAGGCATACAGGTAGGTTTATGGTGATGTGTTAAGACTTGCTTCTTCAGTATTTAGAAGATTTTCAGTGCGATTGGAATCTGAATGTTTTCCAATCCCTGAGGCTAGAAAATGTTTACAAGCTCAAGATAATAAAGCCATTCAGCCCAAAATGATTCATTCATCCAGAATAATTCTGAAATAACCCGTAATATAATCTAGTATAACATAACATATAATAACTTTTTCTCAGCGTAACTAGAGTGAGGGAGGGCGAGCATGATGTACGCAGTTGTGCACAAGTTTACTTCTGTATACACTCCTGGCAGCAGAGGCTCAGAACAGCACTTGTTCCTTGCTATTTTGTCCAGAGGATAGGAAGCAACACGTTTGCTGATTGTAAGGTGTGCTGGAATCCCAGGGGATGCATGGCCACTGAAGGGAGAGGGGCATTGGACAGATCTAATAATGCTAGCTACAGTCTTGAAGCTAACACAGATGAAGTGTAAGAGCTTTAGAAGAACCAAGACACATCTGCACACCCACATCCCAAAATAAAATCAACCAAGTTAAAGATGGAACAGATTTGAATTTATATAGCACCTGCATGTTCTCAGGATGTCGCAAAGCGCTTCACAGCCAAGACACTACTTTTGAAGTGTAATCACTGTTGTTATGTAGGCAATACAGCAGCCAATTTGTACCCAAGGTCCCACAGACACAAAAAATGAAATGACCAGTGATTTAAGTTACGAGAAGCATTTCAGTATCGCTGGTAAAAAGCAGCCAGGTACTAGTCAGAAATCAGAGCTCACCATCACTGTGCATAAAGCACACTACGAATACATGCCAAAGGGGCAACTTTGCACAGACTCTCACTTTCAGCGAATGTGGGTGGGAAATTCGGGCCGACAATGTTGAAACCTTAACCCCACCTGAGCCAAGAACAGAGCCTTGTAAAATAGCCCCTAAAATCTAATTGACAAACTATTTACAAAACTCAACATATAGCATGGACAATCCAATCAAAAAGACAACAAAGAAATCACTGCACTGTTATACTATTAAGTTACAGTAATTCCCACAAGCAAGCTGTCAGTATTTAGAACAGAAAAATCGAGGCAACAATTCAAGCTTCGGAAATTCACAAAGCAGAGTATTATCTCGAATGTTCCTTCAAACTTTGCTGCCTTTGTACAAAACATAGGCACTCTCAGTGTACGGATCTCAGCAACACTGACTGCTCACCCAGTGTTAGCCGAGGCTTCCATCGAGTTGACATCACCACCCGGGTATGGAACTTTTCCACCGCAGACAGCACCTGAAGAAAGCAAGACGCACAAACACCTCTGGTGCAGGATTCTGCTAGAGCAAATCTCTAGTCCTTGACAGAGGAAATGCATAGTGCAAGGAGAGTACAGGAGCCAAAACAGGGAAGTAAATATGCACACTAAGTATATACATTTTTTAAAAAATACATTGCAAAAGGCAATACTTACCATTTCTCTTACTCAGGCTGTTTGTGAAGTGTCTCCCTGACTGTACAATATACCCAGTATCTCTCAGCTGCTCAGATGGTGCACTGCATTAAAACTGTCAAAATATAAATCATTGCCAAAATGTCATCGGACAATTGGTCAAAAGAATGGTCCCTCATGTCCTTCACACTCGAGTGCAGCCAGGAAACGGATTTTAAGATAGTGTCTGCCACCCTAGTGTTCATACACGTCAGTCATGATCCATGATAACCACTGTAGCATCTTCATGCTGCATTTCTTTGATTTTTCAGATTTGGAGAATTTTATTTGTCGAATTTGTAACACAAGCACAGTGACAGCCTCAGAACTGCAGAATCATGTCAAAAAATTCCACTCCCCAAGTAAGTAAACTTAGATTCCCAAGAGTAATAAGTTCATGACTTTTTGAAAAGTGGCATTGTTCATTTGGATAACTTCCAATTGGCTTGTCCATTCATCACTGTGTGTATTTTAAATGTATTTAATTTCACTTCTGCATTTCCATGCCGATTAGTGGTTCACAAGATGTGTAACCGAGTATAGAATCAGCCTGTACCTGACCCGGACTGGGCAGGAGTACAGAATCAGCCTGTACCTGACCCGGACTGGGCAGGAGTACAGAATCAGCCTGTACCTGACCCGGACTGGGCAGGAGTACAGAATCAGCCTGTACCTGACCCAGACTGGGCAGGAGTACAGAATCAGCCTGTACCTGACCCGGACTGGGCAGGAGTACAGAATCAACCTGTACCTGACCCGGACTGGGCAGGAGTACAGAATCAGCCTGTACCTGACCCGGACTGGGCAGGAGTACAGAATCAGCCTGTACCTGACCCGGACTGGGCAGGAGTACAGAATCAGCCTGTACCTGACCCAGACTGGGCAGGAGTACAGAATCAGCCTGTACCTGACCCAGACTGGGCAGGGTCAAGAAGTTTGTGATAGAAGAAGTTGTGCCCAAAGGCAGATGTTCTGCACCAGGTGATCGGACAGTGAGCTGGAATAAGTGACTCACTTTCTGGTTTTCATCTCCAGACACAGTCACAACGAGAACCACCAGGCTACTTAGCCCAGAAGGATCAGCTCACTGAAGGTGTCCTGGGTCATATAAACACAACCCATTGAAATATGGGTCTATATATTTACCAAATCTTCTGCTCTAGTTCAGCAATATCACTGCTGGAGAAGGGAATATTTTTCTACATTACACACCCAAGTAGTGACAGGAAATACTTTCAGGGCAAGTGAAGCATGGACAGATACAGAATAATAGTTCCCCTGTTCTTCCATTGTACGTGCTTTAAACTCATCCTCCGAAAGTGCCCACTTCTGCTGCATAGTGACATTTCCGTTCCCATTCCCACATCAGCAATCCTCATGACCTGTCTAAATGGGATTTGCCAGCTGAGGGCTACTCTCTTCCAATTTGTGGGTAATTTGGTGATAGGGTCTTACGTTAGGAAGAATGGAGTAATTTTATCTGGGGCCCTTATAGCCAACAGGAATCTAAGAGATGGTGGAAACACTCAGCAGGCCAGGCAGCATTTTCTGTTATTTCAGATTTCCAGCTGCCGCAGTATTTTGCTATTGAATCTAAGAGATAGGTTCGATTCAAACTCAGATCGCAGAGACCTGGGTGCAACCACAATGCACCATCCAAACTGAGGAAGTCTTTTAATGGGATTGTGCCTAACCAGCTGATATTGCTCAATCTATCTTCTCATTGATACTCTGATGTTTTTTCAGTGCAGGTTTTAGTTACTTGATACCTTTTATAATAAATATTTTAAAGAGCCACCATTTTCAAGAAAAACTACAAATCAATAAATCAGAGCCACAAATTGCATTGAAATCCATCAGCCGGTTACTTGTGCAAGTCACCAGCGATGAGAATTACATACAGCTCTTCTAGCTTTGCCTTTACTAGTAAGTGTTGGCCCCTGTAAAAACCTGCTCTCACTGGGAAAGGAGGTTTTCATTTTATTATAATTGTTCAACAGTAAAAAGTAAAACGTTCTTTTTTGCTGAATTCAAAACTTAAAAGTTTTACCACCACCAATCTGGTCATGTCAGCAGATCTCCAGTCACTTTGACCTCTTCTACATCAGCAGAGATTTCTGTGGTAAACAGTTGACCGCTTTCTCCTTGGTTATGGTACACTGTTGCTCTGTGGTGCCTTATCCACCTACAGTTTGCGTCATTGGTACTTCTGTGTTGCCAAATTTCTCCTTTGCGTGTCTTCCGATATCAAACTGCTGCCTAGTCTCTCATCCACAGTGACTTGACAATTGCATTCATCTTAATATCAATTTTATCCACAAGCTCAGCTCTTTTGTGGGTTGAAAGTTCTTTAATATTGCTTATTCCTAGTTTACTTACAGACCATGGGCAGTTTGTGTCTTTTTCCCTCCCTATCTCTGTAACCTCCTCCAGCCCTACAACCCTCCGAGATATCTGTGCTCCTCTAATTCTGGTCTCTTGTGCATACCCAATTTTAATCGCCCCACCATTGGCAGCTGCCAAAGCCCTAAGCTCTGGAATTTCCTCCCTATACCTCTCCACCTCTCTGTCCTCCTTTAAGACGCTCCTTAAAACCTAACTCTTTGACCAAGCTTTTAGTCATCTGTCCCAATATCTCTGTGAAGCGTCTCGAGACGCTTTACTACGTTAAATGCGCTATATAAATGCAAGTTGTTGTTAACCGTTTGTCTCCCTATTTCCTTATGATGATAACTCCTTGCTGGACGAGCATTCCTTTCCCAAGTGACCATGATTCATGTAGGATTCTTGATGCCGAATTTCAGAAAATTATTCAATCCTGTGAGCATTAGAGACAAACCCAATTTTGTCCTTGTAATTGAAATAACAAATTCTAGTGGGGCAAAATTGGGTTGTGCCCTCTTTGGGGCGCTAACTTAGTTGGGGCACTACTTATAGCACCCTGAAAAGTTGGCACCCCGCGCCCAAAATTCACTGGAAGCGCCCCGCCTCCCTCGGAGTGCTGCGAGTGGCGCTGCGGCACTGCAGGTTTTCCTCCCCTTCTTAAAGGGGAGGGGCCTTGCGCAATGCAACCCGGGGCCCAGCTGGGCCACCAGCAATCGGGAGTGCCGGTAAAAGAGCCAGGCACTCGAGGAGTGCCGGGCTCATGGAGCGCAGCCGGCACCCCGCAAGTGGGGGGGGGGGGGGGGGGGGGGGGCCTTCACAGGAGACCGGGGGCAGGTGCTAGCAGGTGGCCAGCAACAAAAATGGCCGGCCGACACACACCCCCCCCCCCCCCCCACTTCAATTTGCGCCGCCCTGGCCACACGTACACCCCCCTGACCCTGTCGGACATAGCGTCCGGTGGTAAGTCAGTGGAGCTACCGAAGATCGCGAGCGGGGCGCTGAATTTTACGGGAGGTGTTAGCGGCGCAAATCAATCAAATTTTTTCCCCTAGGTGTATTTCCAAAATAGGGTCAAGTAGTACGTGACATACCATTAGTCAGAAACCAGATGCAATTAACAAATGTTACATTGAAATTGTGCAAAGCTGTTAAAAAAAAATAAAGCCTTACCAGATGTGAACTGGCAGCATGTTCATTAAATCCATTGCTACCTCCTTTTTACCTTGAGGTCCCAGTTGCCGGACAGCCAGCTCTTTCATACCTCCTTAGAAGTTTGGTGGCAAGGAGTTTGAAATTCTCTCATTGCTCATTATTTTCTCTATTTAAAAGAAGTGTGCATACAGAAACGTTCACTAATCTGAAGCCATTTGAACAACAGACATGACACAACCTGCTTGTAACTTAGGAATATGGGGATGATTACCTGCTATTGCCCATCAGAATCCAAGAAATATGCATTAAAGATGTTAAGTTGAGATAAGCAAACGTGGTACAAACGGATACTTTTTCCATTAAAAACTCATGAAAAATAATGGTTTTATTTAATATTTTATGCAACACATTTATAACTTTGGGCAGAATTATTAGCAGTTCTCAGCTGACCACATCAGCCCCAAGACAAGCATATCTTCTTTTAGCAGAATTGGCAACTGCAGTCATATAGAATGGATGCAGAGAAATGTTTTACATAATAATTCACTCATTTGCTTGTCTTTATAGAATTGTTCCCTTTTAGTTTTCAATTCAGTTCTTAACTGGAAAGTTTTATCCCACTAGAGTACCTGGCTCTATAGTGTTTAGTTCCAGGTTTGGTTCAGTCTTGCCAATTTTTGTTTCTGAGGCTCGGTTTTTCTGAAAGGAGATGTAATGTCTGTTTTTCAAAGCTAAAAGCTTGTTCTTATATATTTTTCCGCAGAAGTCCCTTGCACTCACTGTAATTCTATATTTGAAAACGAATTGCAACTTAAGAGACACATGGGAAAACATTGAAGTAATTTGATTCATTAAAGTAAGTATTCCAAGAAAAATGCATCGTCATCTGTGAACCATGTGCAGATCCCTTGGATTACTTTAAGCATCCTATCAAAAGGACATTTATGCAATGGAGAGCGTTCAGAGAAATGCGCCAGGATGACTTCAGAGCTGGCTTTTATTGGAGAAAGGATGATGAAGGGACGTGACCCAAGTCGCCAAAATAAGGGACATAATTTATGTGGATGGAAGCAGCTATTTGACACAGACTAAGTGCAGAGCTAAAGAACAAAATGCAAAATTAACCAAGCTTCAATTGAGCTGGAGATCAATACATAGAACAGACCTTACAGCTGATGCCAAGCAACTCATGGAAAAAAAGCTGGATAAACACACAGTTGGGAACAGTATTTAAGATATAGTACATACTGAGGTAGACGAAGGCTGCACAAGAGTACAGTGATTTTTAAGTTGCTGGGGTGAAGTAGTTGGGAAGAGTCATTTACAGAGGTCACCACCCAAGGTTGAATGGGGACTAATAAATATTCTGGCATTTTGCTGGATTACTTTAAGCGATCAGAGAAACTTTATGCAGACTATTCTCTTTGGAGATAAAATACAGTGTAAAGTTTATGATGGGTAGGTTGTACATGGTCTGGAGGAGGAGTAAGTTTCCATGTTCTCTTAGATTCTTATATTGTGTAGCTTTTGCGCTAATTAACAGGACATCAGCAAATCTCTGCGTTCCTCGAATTCTGGCCTCTTGCGCGTCCCTGATTTTCATCGCTCAACCATGGGCGGCCATGCATTCAGCTGCCTGGGCCCGAAGTTCTGGAATCCCCTCCCTAAAACTCTCCACCTCTCTCTCCTCCTTTAAGACACTGTTTAAAACCTACCTCTTTGACAAAGCTTTTGGTCACCTTTCCTAATGTGGCTCGGTGTCAAATTTTGTTTGATAACGCTCGTGAAATGCCGTGGGTTATTTTACTACATTAAAAGGTGCTATATAAATGCAAGTTGTTGAAGTTACTAGCTTGGCTTTGTTTCTGAATACAAGACAATAGTGGTTTTTCGTGTTTCAGAAATGTCATTGCATTACCAGTGGACAAAATTGCACCATATCAGAGACAAGACTGACAAGCTATAAAGTAAAAGTGATTAAAATTCCTTCCCCAAAAAGATGATTCCCTCATCAAGCAAAAGCGGAGCAGGCTCGAGGGGCCAAATGGCCTACTCCTGCTCCTATTTCCCATTTCTTATGTAAGTATATTTTCCACTATCTGCTAATTTTAGCAAAAGTTTGCCGAGTTTAGAGAATCAGATTTATACTCGCAACTACTTTACTAAAGGTAATGAATGGTGGAAAATATACCCGAGTGTCTTTTTAAAACCTTACAGCAGAATATTATTCTGCTGCACCAACTGGAATATGCAGTTCCTAAAGCTCATGCTGCATATGTTGAAATCCTTTAACATGGAGTTCTATCCCCATTATGCAACCACTTCAATAAATCTGTAAGAATGTTGGTGTTTCTTTTCAATACGTATGCTCATGGCTTTAAGATATGAACCAGGCCAGAATGGAGTGATCGGCAGTTATAAAATGTAGTTGTAGAAAGATGTTGAAAGTTTTTCTAACAATCCTTATTTGCAGGGCATGGCAAATATAGAGGAGAAACAGGTCACATTTTTCAAGAGTCTGTATCTCTGTATGATGATGAAGACTATTAATGCCCACTACCTTAATGGGGAGAGAGAGACACACATCTGAAGACCAGGTCAAAATGTGAAGGATCAGCTTTTGTGATGGTTAGAAACTGCCAGATAAGCATTTATGGAACTTTTTTTTTTAATTGAAAGACATTTTGATGTTTTTACATTTAAAAATAAAGATGCACATTGTGCAATATTAGCAAAAGGCTGCTCATTTTCATATACCTGGATACTGGGGTTTATGCAGCAAAGCTATTAGCAAAAATGTTTTTAAATATGTGAAGCACTACTGAGGTTGCTGCGTCCCTTCCATAAAATTGAGAGTTTCTCCCTCATGTTCAGATGTAGAAAATAAGTATACTTTGGTCCTTTTGCTCGTAGTTCCTGAAGTGAAATGAGACGGAAAAACTTAAAACCTGTTTGCTGACTCCTACCCTTGACAGGAGTCAGCATTCCTGGTACAGGAAACTCTTTTTTATCCGGCACTGACGGGACCGGCGTGGTGCCGGTTGATCAAAAAGTCTGGATTACAGAGAGGTACATTTACCAAGGTACGAGAGCCCCGTACACGGCCACAGGTGCAGGAGCCCCGGTTACACGGCACTTATGCAGGAGTCCTGGTTACATGGCCACAGATCCAGGAGTCCCTGTTGCACGGCCACTAATATAAAGTAAAACTTACCTGAACCTACTCCTGAATTTTGCCGATTAAGAGAGATTTCCGGATATTAGGTGCCAGTTAAAAGAGTGTTTCCTGGTACAGTGCTGGGTTTTGTTTTAAAGCTCATTGTTCTGTGCCCATCCACCTTTATTTTGTTCAGATTAGTTAAGGCTTTTTTTTTTTAAACCTTCCATTTCTGTTTTGATGCACGGCTACACCTGAAATGTTAACCTATCCTTTTTTCCAGATGCTGATGTGTATTTCTGGCATTTGATGTTTTATTTAAAATTTCCAGCAATTTAAAAAGAAATATGAAAAATTACATTTTAATGTTTGTGGTCTGTTAGTTTCAGGCTTTTACTTCAGTAAATACTAAAAAAAAAAACTTGTATTTACCTTTCATGTCCTGAGGACATCCAAAGTGTTTCATAGCCAAATTGATTATTTTTGAAGTGTAATCATTGTTAGAGTGTAGTGCAGAATCCATAAGAAATAGGAGCAGAAATAGGCCACTTGGCCCCTCGAGCCTGCTCCGCCATTCAATAAGATCATGGCTGATCTTGGGCTCAAAGCCACTTCCCTGCCCGCTCCCCATAATCCTTCACTCCTTTATCTTGCAAAAATCTGTCTATCTCCAACTTAAATGTATTTAATGACCCAGCCTCCACGGCTCTCGGGCAGAGAATTCCCCAGATTTATGACCCTCAGAAGAAATTCTTCGTCATCTCAGTTCTAAAAGGGCAACCCTTTATTCTGAAACTATGCTCCCAAGTTCTAGATTTCCCCTCGAGGGGGAACATCCTCTCTGCATCTACCTTGTTGAGCCCCCTCAGTATCATACGTTTCAATAAGATCACCTCTCATTCTTCTAAATTCCAGTGAGTATAGGCCCAACCTGCTCAACCTTTCTTCATAAGTCAACCCCCTCATCTCAGGAATCAACCGAGTGAATCGTCTCTGAACACATTTACAGGAAATTCTTTTTTATCCGGCACTGACTGGACCGGCGTGTTGCCAGTTTATTCAAATTTCCGGATGACGGAGAGGGTTATCTACCGAGGCTATTTTTAACAAAGAAAAATTTAAAAAAAATCAAGAAATGTGCAGTACAGGAAACTTTGTGCTATCCGGAGGTGAGCTATCCGGCAATCTGGAGCCACCGGCAAAAATCAGCAGCCGTTTTTTATTCTTTTTGTTTGGTTTTTTTGCTTTGTTTGAACAGTCAAGCTGTGCAAGGTCTGTAGCTATAGCAACAGCTTCAGCTACAGAGCTTACAGGCCACACCCAAGTGTTTAGAAGCTGTTGCTAAGCAAGTGTTTGTCGTCAAATACGGAGATAAGAATCTCCGTATCAACATCAACTCTGGAGAGTACGGCAGTTTTGAGGCAACGGCAGCAGCTCGGTCCCGTGGGTGCCGGATAGCACAAAGTTTCCTGTATACAGTAATTGGGTACTCACCTACAGAATGTTGTGTTAAATGGATGGTGGAAGATGCTTGATTAAGTACAGTACTGCCAGTTGAGGGTAATGCAATGCAATGACTACCAGCAGCGTGGGAGACACACAGTACCCCTGTAAAATGGTGGATCAGAAGAGACTACCGGCAGCGTGGGAGAGTCAGACTCCTGTTACAGGGGTATTGAGGTGTTCCGACTCCCAACAGCGCCAAGAAGCCAAGTAGTGGCAGTTTGGAGAACTACCCCCACTGACTAACTCGGCCACCGCGGGAGACTCGGACTCTGACTCGGCAACATTGCCGGTTATTGAGGTGTTATTTTCGGAGTATGAATTTTGCCGGTTAAGAGAATTCCGGATATTTAGGTGCCGTTTAAACGAGAGTTTCCTGTATTTACTTTTCTGCAGCCAAGTATAACCAGCAATAAGTTAAGTGGTGAATTTACTATTACTGTGGCAGAATTCAGTTCAACGCTCAGTGCCCAGCCTGCAGCTTCCTCAGGTCCTTTTATCTCCTTGGGTTGTGTCATGAATCTTAGCATTCATGAAGAAACAAAATAACACTGGGCGGCCAGCTGGTGGCGCCGTCCAAGGAGTATAAATACTCGGGCGTGGGCCCAGCTTCCCCAGGACGTTTTTGTAACCAGAAACTAGTGATGTAACTAGAATCTCATGGTTGTGAAACAGTTGATTAAAGCCTTGTTTTATACTCAACCAAGTGCTTAGTGAGTTTTCTTACGTCAGGTTGTATAACGATTTGGTTTTCTTTTCTTACAACAGTATGCGAACATATTTTGTTAGTAGGTTACATTTTTAAAAACTAGTTCTGTGTAAAACAAAGGATTTGTAATGGATTCGAGAAACTCAGAACCACTTTATAAAGTGCCAACTTGAAAAACTGCATGTGGTCCTAAACTCAGATGTCATTCACAAAAATAGAACGCAGTTCCCAATAAACCAGTTAAACTCTATTCTAACAGATCTCTACATGAATTTGCATTCATGTTAAAACTGTTACTTAAAATTAAACAAAACAAAGGAGGGAGCCAAAGACAAACAGATTCTGTGGTGTACAGTTTTATATGATTTTGCACTTGTGTGCACAGCTTGTGCCATCTTCTAACGCATTGGCGCAGCCGCTACTTAATCATCAGCTGGATACCAAACATTCGAAACAAACAAAAACTGACACAGTGGAAATCTAGACTGGGCAACCAACAGAGAGTCTTGTGGGCTTTATGGTTGTGAAGTGCATTTTCATTTGTAATATAGATTAAACATTTTTCAGTGCCAATTTCAAATCAAACTAAGTGAAAAATCTAGCTTCATTGAAAGTAGAATTTTTTTGATGTTAGTTTGGATATAGCAGGCATGCAAATTAATAAATAAAACATGGTAGTGGGGAAAATACTAGAGTCCATTATAAAAGATGTAATAGCAGAGCACTTGGAAAACAGTGACAGGATCGGACAAAGTCAACATGGATTTACCAAAGGGGAATCATGCTTGACTAATCTACTGGAATTTTTTGAGGATGTAACTGGTAGAATAGCTAAGGGATAACCAGTGGATGTGGTGTATTTGGACTTTCAGAAGGCTTTCGATAAGGTCCCGCATAAGAGATTAGTGTGCAAAGTTAAACCACATGGGATTGGGGGTAAGGTACCGACTTGGAGAGAGAACTGATTGGCAGACAGGAAGCAAAGAGTTGGAATATAGGAAGCAAAGAGTTGGAATAAACGGGTCTTTTTCCAGAGTGGCAGGCAGTGACTAGTGGGGTACCGCAGGGATCGGTGCTAGGACCCGTTATTCACAATATATATTAATGATCTAGACGAGGGAACTAGATGTAATATCTCCAGGTTTGCAGATGACACAAAGCTGGGTGGGCGTGTGTGCTGTGAGGAGGATGCAGAGAAACTCCAGTATGATTTGGACAGATGCATGGCAGATGCAGTATAATGTGGATAAATGCGAGGTTATCCACTTTGGTGGCAAAAACAGGAAGGCAGATTATTATCTGAACGGCAACAGATTGGGAAAAGGGGAAGTGCAACGAGACCTGGGTGTCCTTGTGCACCAATCGCTGAAGGTAAGCATGCAGGTGCAGCAGGCGGTTAAGGCGGCAAATGGCATGTTGGCCTTCATAGCGAAAGGATTCGAGTACAGGAGTAAGGATGTCTTGCTGCAGTTGTACAGGGCCTTGGTGTGACCACACCTTGAGTATTGTGTGCAGTTTTGGTCGCCTTATCTGAGGATGTTCTTGCCATGGAGGGAGTGCAGCAAAGATTCACCAGACTGATACCTGGGATGGCAGGAATGACATGCAGAGAGATTGGGTCGATTAGGCTTATATTCGCTAGAGTTTAGAAGAATGAAAGGGGATCTCATTGAAACTTATAAAATTCTAACAAGACTAGACAGACTAGATGCAGGAAGGATGTTCCCGAGGCGGGGGAGTCGAGAGCCAGGGGTAAGGATAAGGGGTAAGCCATTTGGGACTGAGATGAGGAATTTCTTCACCCAGAGTGTGGTGAACCTGTGGAATTCTCTACCATAGAAGGTAGTTGAGGCCAATTCATTAAATATATTCAAGAAGGAGTTAGATATATTTCTCAAGGCTAAAGGGATCAAGGGATATGGAGAGAAAGCAGGGACAGGGCACTGAATTTGGATGATCAGCCATGATCTCATTAAATGGTGGAACAGGCTCCAGGGGCCGAATGGCCTACTCCTGCTCCTATCTTCTATGTTTCTAAAGCAACACATGAACACAGCTGGACTTAGTGACTCATGACTTGAATGTGTAGACACCTTCATATAAAATGATCTTGTGTGGAGCTGAAGTGACCCTGGTTTGTATTTTATTATCTATCTTGGAATGGGACTAGCTAATTCTTCTCCTGTTTAACCTGTTCAAAACATTTTTTTAAAGTTTTAAATCACCAGTTTATTGCAATAGCCAAAAAAGCTGAATGCGTCTTTTAGATCAGATTTAGACGTGCACACGTTCCTAAAATAATCTCTGAAAGAACATAAGTAGGAGGAGCAGTAGGCGGCCATACGGCCCCTCGGGCCTGCTCCGCTATTCAATAGGATCATGGCTGATCCGAACCTAGACTCACGTCCACTTCCCTGCCCGCTCCCCGTAACCCCCTTATCAGCTAGGAAACTATCTCCGCTTTAAATTTATTTAATGTTGCAGCTTCCGCAGCTCTCTGGGGTAGCAAATTCCATAGATTTACTACCCTCTGAGTGAAGAAGTTTCTCCTCATCTCAGTTTTGAAAGGGCAGCCCCTTATTCTAAGATTATGCCCCCTAGTTCTAGTCTCACCCATCAGTGGAAACATCCTCCCCGCATCTACCCGATCAAGCCCCCTCACAATCTTATATGTTTCGATAAGATCGCCTCTCATTTTTCTAAATTCCAATGAGTAGAGGCCCAACCTACTCAACCTTTCCTCATACGTCAACCCCCTCATCTCCGGAATCAACCGAGTGAACCTTCTTGAACTGCCTCGAGAGCAAGTATATCTTTTCTTAAAGAAAATACCAACTCGGGGTGCGCATTTCATTTGAACAGTGGCTTTACATTTTACAAGCTATGAGCAATTGGGGAAGAGAGAGAGATTACATTTATTTTGTTGCAAAAATGGAGTATGCCTTATGTAAAGTAAAGGAAGAGCTACAACACAAGAAGCCCAACTTCAGAGAATGCTGCCAACAATGTACCAGCAACAGTTTATAGCTCCGGCAGAGCCTCGAATATGTTTCAAGGGAGTCAACCTTTGGAACATTGTACTGTTTTAGTCTCTGCACATCTTTATTTCTTCCTGTTCTGTTAAAAAAAAATCAACATCAAAGGAAACTTCACTCTTAGTCCCCATGATTAATTATACCACAAAGCATAGTTCTGTCACATGCTAGCACTGCAACAGGATCCAGATACCAAACCCCATTGCTGCTGGTTGCAGACAGCACTGTGCAGCAAAATAATGTGGTGCAATACTTTATGTTTATAGTGAGGTAAATAGAGCGAGCATTTTTGGAAATGAGCAAGACTGCATACTCCTCCCCATTAATTTATCAGCAGATAAGGTGCGAGTGACAACAAAAGACGAGAATATGAAATTACATCTATTCAAGCCAATTTTACACCACTAACTGAAATTAGCAATACAAATTACAAATACACAGTGGTTGTTGGGAGAAAAGGGATGATGGAGCAAAACAACTGCTTAATCCATATCGCTCTGTTAATGTACCACAATGACAAATAGTTACTGAAACAGAAACTGATGTCGAGGCGAGGTGCACAGAAAGTGTTGGGTGGAACAATCTCCTGTGTTGTTTTACATGTGGCTGGAGATTTGAACCATTAAATGCAATGCACTAGCGTTAAGATGTATGTGTTGTAATACACTAATCATAAATGCACATACATTCAATAAGATGGACTGGTACCTGCGTTTAGTGGGTTGGTACAGTGCTGCTGGCCGGGATTTTGCTTACCTCGGCGGGTCTGGTGCGGGGGTCGCGGCCCCGCTGCTGGCTCCATCCCGCTGCCTAAAATGAACTTAACTCCATGGGGCTTGTTAAGCCAGCCCAGCGCATTTCCCGGTCCAATTAGAGGAAGCGGGTCTGGCGACATCCTTCATGACGCGTCATCAGCCAGTTTCCTTAAAGGGACCATGGCCACCTTACTTTTGACATTTGTGCTGTCAGTGTTCTACAGCATTGAAGTGCTGCAAACACTGACAATGACTGCACAGAGGTTCAGGGCTGCACCCAGGTTCTCCCATGACTCCCGCCATATGTTTATGGAGAGAGTCAGAGCATGCAAGGAGGTCCTCTTCCCTTTCGATGAGCGGAAGAGACCTCCCCAGGAGATCAAAACAGCCTGGTTGATGATTGCAGAGGAGGGCACAAGCAGTGATGTGGTCAGGAGGAGCTGGGTGCAGGGCCGCAAACATTTCAATGATCTCAGTAGATCACGAAACGTTAGTACAAAGCCACATTCAACCTCATCCTGCTGTGCCTCTCATCACATTTCCATCACTCTGCCTTCCCTACCACATCCTTATTCACACCAACTTACCTTGCACCTCCACCCATCCCTCTCTGTCATCACATCCCCATCTCACTAGCCATCCCTCACACTCGCCCTCACCCTAGTGCAATCATACCAACTAACAACAGACAAGGGTAGCCACTTGGGTATTTTATGCAATGTTCATGTAAAGTTTCTGTGAATGTGACGTCAAACATTGAAACCTTTATTTTCAACACTTTGCGTTCCTGGACAGATTTGTGTGCACCTTTGGAAGTGGCTTAGTGAGTTGCAGTGAATGGTAAGACATAACAGTACCCCCCGCAATGGTGATGAGTATGAAAGGAATGGCTTGGGCATTGTAGAGATGCATTATGGTGTTGGTGTGGGGTGGTAGCCAGAGTGTACAGCGTAAAGTTAAGTAAATCTGGCCATGATGAGGCCATCCCTGGCAGCAATGTGCTCGTGTGCTGGTGCCCTGTGCAGCATCAGGTGATTGCGGGGAAGGTTGGTGCTGCTGGTGTTGGGGCTCATCGTGGTCCAATTCTGAGGACCAAAGCGAGACTGTAAACGGCACCTATGCCGATGGAATAGATGGCAGGTGAAAATACAGATGACAGAAACGATCTGTCAATGGCGAGAGAGGTAATGAGTTGAGACTGGATGGAGACTTGTGGAAAGACTTGCAGCATGCTGAATCTGTTGTGGAAATGCAGTGAGGAACAGCTTGTGGCTGAGGAAAGTGATCTCTGTCAGGTGGGAGCTTTTACTGTACATTTGAAGCTGTCAAAGGAATCAGCTGGAGCAATGGCCACTGAACTCCCGCCTCTGGCTGACAGACGTGGTCCCCGAACAGCGTGGTTCCCGTGGCCATGAAGTTAAAGTTAAAAAGTGAGTGAAAAAACCCTATTAAGGGTCTGTTCAGTACATTATAATGAGTTTAATTGGGTCGCCCGCCGCTGCCCGTCGGGTCTGCTCAGTGGTGAGACATGCCATTGGGGTTGGCGCGTTGCGATGGGATGACAGCAGGTTCCCGACCCGCTGTCAACAAAAAACATTTTCCCACCCAACCTGCCACCAATCCCGCCTGCTGACACCCTGGAAAATTCCGGCCGCTGTAACTGAAGTGATCGCTGCTTTTTGACTGCGCTTAATCTCCACACACACACCTGCTGATAAGTTACAATACCAGGCTTCATTAATTTAAAAAACTGCTTGCTGTATCTCATTGAAAGTCAACTGAACAGAATACTTCCAACGTTCTGCAATGCAACAAGAAATCCAGAGAGAATTTTCCTCTCTGTGTCCGCTGAACACTTACTACCTGGGCGCAAAGCAGAGGTAAATCAAAGAGCTGGGACCAATCAGCTGGTTTTCTGCTCCCTTTGCGTGGCTTGGGTGGCACAACCACGGAAATACCAACCTAATGAGGCGGCTGTTAGGTTATAGCACCTCCTACCGCTTAGTCCTGGGTCCTCTTTGGACTGACACCCTTTATTCGGGGTGCTGACAGCAAGTGGGCCTTAGGCTTTGTGAGCAGTCCCACTCAGGTCAGGATCAGTGAAGGAGCAGCTGAAAAGACGCAGGTGGTCTTTTTTCCCCCCCACCAGGATCTTTGGGAGCTGCAGATTTTCTGGCTGTTGTTTTTGGGCAGCAACCATAAGGCCCTGCAGCTGGCAGCCATAACCATTGCTGCAGGCATCTCGGGCCTACAGGAATGGTGGACTTTCCTCCCCTGCTTCCAAGCACAAGGGGGTAGCGGAAGGAAATTCAGACCACAAATATGCTGCTAAGTTACCTATTCAGTTTATTTTTGTCGCCGGGGGTGGGGTGGGCGAGAGGAGCTGGTACCATTGTTACACCGATGGGACGTTACAATGGTGAACCTTCATTAAAAAGTGTCTCACTTGTACTTCTTTTAAAGTTTAACTTTGGTGAGATAGCCTTCACAGTAAGACTGATGCTTGAACTGTTAAGTAAAACGGAGTTAACGTTTATGAAGTTAAGTTTCACAAATTGCTAGGAGATGAAATATTTGTGGTAATTCCTTTTAACTTGTCATTTTCTAAATTGTGTACACTATCAGCAAACAGAGTTAACGTTTCCGGTCGATGACCTTTCATCAGAACTGTTTTGACCGAAAGGTCATCGACCTGAAACGTTAACTCTGTTTCTTGCTCCACAGATGCTGCCTGACCAGCTGAGTATTTCCAGCATTTTCTTTTATATTAAGGATGAATTACCTTTGGACTTTTGCATCTTAGTCCATTTTGTCTCTACTTCCAGATGTTTGTTAGCTCTTAAAAGCTTGTCAGCTGTGGCTCAGTGGTAGCACACTCAGCTCTGAGGCAGAAGGTTGTGGGTTCAAGCCCCACTCCAGAGACTGGAGCACAAAATCTAGGCCAACAGTCAGAGGTGCCGTCTTTCAGATGAGACGATAAACCGAAGCTCCCTCTGCCCTCTCGTTAAAGGTCACATGGCACTATTCGAAGAAGAGTAGCAGGAGTTTTCTCCCCGGTGCCCTGGCCAATGTTAATCCCTCAATCAACATCACTTTAAAAAAAATTATCTGGTCATTATTATCTGCTGTTTGTGGGACCTTGCTCTGAGGCAAATTGGCTGCTACGTTTCCACAACAGGGATTACACTTCAAAAGTACTTCACTGGCTGTGCAGTGCTTTGGGACATCCTGGGGTCGTGAAAGGCGCTACATAAATGCAAGTCTTTCTTTTTTGAATAATGCCGCTGAGTTACATTTGTGCTTTTCGTTGATCTTTTTGAAAATTTAAAAACTTCAGATTGTAAAATTAGAGTTTAGCAAAAAATACCACGGCACTCCACCAGCATCAAGCAAGGGTTTTCACTATCTTAATAGAGTAAAAAAGGAAGGCATAAAGTTCTGTTTAAAAACAATCTTGTAGCTAATGAATGAAGCGAAAGCACATCCCTTAGATCAACAGAATTAAAGAGTAATGTTCTAACAACACAAAAGTGGTCTGTTTTTATATAAAAGGATAAATAGAAAATGGTAAACTATGAAAAAAGCTCAAAAGCAAACTGGAAAATTCCAAATTTGTAACAAGTTTATTGTAACTAATGTTGAATGCAAAATAAAAAGCTGACGCTTTGAGGCATGTTACCGTAAAAGATCATGGGCGATCAGTTATGCAGAAAGACTTAAGGAGTTTGGGCTTTTTTCACTAGCGTTGAGAGAATTAAAGAGTGACCTGATGAGGGTCTTCCAAATGATGAAGAGGTTTGATAGGCTAAATAATGATGGACTGTTTCCAATGTTCGACGAGATGGTAACAAGATGGCGCAAATTTAAGACGACCACAGAAAGAATTAAAGTGGTTAGGTTATAAAACTCTTTAGAGGGTGGTTAGATTATGGAATTCTTTGCTAAAAGATCATCTAACATCTCGAGACGGAGAATATAATAAAAATAGTCAGCATGGATTTCTAAAAGGAAGGTCCGTGTTTAACCAACCTTATTGAATTCTTTGAGTAACAGAAAGTGTAGACAAAGGCAATGCAATGGATGTGGTATACACGGACTTTAAGGAGGCCTTTGATAAGATGCCACACTAGAGACTCATGAAAAAGTCCATGCCTTGTGGAGTCAGAAGCCAGGTATCAGAATGGATTGGAAGATGGCTACAACAGAAAACAGAGGGTGGGAGTTAAGAGAAGTTTCTTGGACTGGCAGAAAGTGGAAGTGTTTTCAAGCAGGGATCTATGTTGGAGCCATTGTTGTTTACCATATACATAAATTATTTGAACTCAGGAATTGGAGGTATGGTGTCGCAATGTGCAGACGAGATACTAAATTGTGTGGTATAGCTAACAATGCGGAGTACTGCACCAAAATACAGGAAGACATAAACAGGCTTGCAGAGTGAGTGGATAAATGGCAAATTAAATTCAATAAAGCGTAGTGGCAGGTGGTTCATTTTGGTAGGAAGAATAAGGATGCAACTTATTCCCTGGAAGGTTCGAAATTAAATAGGGTAGAGTAGCAAAGAGATATGGGAATACAGATACATAAATCGCTAAAAGTAGCCACACAAGTAGGTAAGGCTATAAAGAGTGCAAACAAAGTACTGGGGATCATTTCTAGATGAATAGAATAAAAAGCAGGGAGGTATTAAATTGATATTAGAACCTTGGTTACACCACACTTGGAATACTGTGTGAAGTTCTGGTCTGCATACTACAAAAAAGAATACTGGCTTGTAACTTGCGGTCAGCGGTGAAGCAAAGGCATTCGCCGCTGGCCCCAAAGTGAGCGTCCCAAAAAGATCTCGATCTTTGTGGCGAGAAGTTTGGCTTTTCCAACATGCAGCTGAAATCAACTTAATATAGTGGGAATCCCATAGTGCAAGTTGCTGTGATGTCAACAAACTGTCTAAGCAGCCAATCACTGCAGAATTCTCAGACAGGGAACCAGGAAATAGAAAGCACCAACAATAACTTTTTAAAAAATTACAGAGAGCTACATAATGATTGGGACATACACATTGGGTTAAGGTAGAAGCTGAAATATCATGAACTTTTAAAATCTAATAATTTTTAATTTAACGGAGAAATTTTGACGTTCCACCAATATAAAATTAGTTTTTCAGGGCCAGAACGGCTGTTTATCAGGAGTTAGTACTCAGATCACCATTAAAAACCCAGTTACACCTCATTTGAATGGGTCTAACTTTTTATGGGGTTTCCAACAGCGATATTTGTTCGGAAAAGGGAAAGTTTTCGTCAGGCCAGTGATTGACAACTCGGGAGTGGGAGGTCAACAGCGGAGCAGTGAATTACAGGCCACAACTTCAGGATTTCCGTGTTCGGCTGCGCATGCGCTAAATGCTGAAGTTGCGGTCAGTTTCAAAGGCAAAATGATGGCGAACGCAAGTTCCAGGCCATTGAAGCAGTATCAGGGACGATCAAGTAGGATGGTGCTCATTTCTCTAGAAAAGAGAAAACTAACAGGAGTTTTCAAAATTATGAAGGGGTTCGATATGGTGGATGTGGAGAAATGGTTTCCAATTGTGCGAGAGTCCAGAACAGAGGGAGCATAAATATAAGATAGTCACTAACAGATCAAAGAAAGAATTTAGGAGGAATTTCTTTACACAGAAAGTGGTAACAATGTGGATCTTGCTGTCACATGAGTGGTAGAAGAGCATTGATGCATCTAAGGGGAGGCTTGATACATACGTGAGTGAGAAGGGAAGAGAGAGATACGGGGCATGGTGGGAGAGGTAATTGGAGTGGGAGGAGGCACGTGGGGAATATAAACACTGGCATAGACCAGTTGGGCTGAATGACCTGTTTCTGGGCTGTAGATTCTATGTAAAACTGTTGTTGAAGCAGAGTCTATTAATTCTTTTCAAAGAGTTTTAGATTGTTGCTTGAAAAAAGGAATATCAAAAAGGTATGGGAGTTGAGCAGGAGTGAGCCGAGGTGGCTCATGTGGAGAACATGTGCAGACTTCATGGAAGAATGGCCTGTTTCTATGATGTGACATTGTATATAATTTTTAAAAAATCTCTTAAGAACATAAGAAATAGGAGCAGGAGTAGGCCAATCGGCCCCTCGAGCCTGCTCCGCCATTTAATAAGATCATGGCTGATCTGATCCTAACCGCCAATCTACTATCACAGAACCATCTCCTGAATCTAACAGAATTAGACACACGAAATAGGAGCAGGATCAGGCTACACGGCCCCTGGGCCCGCTCCGCTACCCACAGGGCCATGTCCGATCCGAACCTGGACTCATGTCCAAATTCCTGCCCGTTCCCCGTAACCCTTAATTCCCTTTACTTCTAGGAAACTATTTCTGTTTTAAATTTATGTAATGATGTAGCTTCTACAGCTTTTTGGGACAGCATATTCCATGGACCTACCACCCTCTGAGTGAAGTAGTTCCTCCTCATCTCAGTTTTGAAAGAGCAGCCCCTTATTCTAAGACTATGCCCCCTAGTTCTAATTTCACCCATCATCGGGAACATCCTCCCCGCATCCACCCGATCCAACCCCTTCACAATCTTATATGTTTCAATAAGATCGCCTCTCATTCTTCTGAACTCCAATGAGTAGAGTCCCAATCTACTCAACCTCCCCTCATATGTCCCATCCCCTCATCCCCGGGATTAACCGAGTGAACCTTCTTTGTACTGACTCGAGAGCAAGTATGTCTTTTCTTAAGTATGGACACCAAAACTGTATGCAGTATTCCAGGTGCGGTCTCACCAATACCTTGTACAACTGAAGCAATACCTCCCTATTTTTATATTCTATCCCCCTAGCAATGAAAGCCAACATTCCATTGGCCTTCTTAATCACTTGCTGCACCTGCATACTAATCTTTTGTGTTTCGTGCACCAGGACCCCCAGATCCCTTTGTACTTCAGTACTTTCCAGTTTCTTGCCATTAAGATAATAGCTTGCTCTACGATTTTTCCTGCCAAAGTGCATAACCTCACACTTTCCAGTATTGTATTCCATCTGCCAAATCTCTGCCCACTTACTTAGCCTGTCTATGTCCCCTTGCAGGTTTTTTATGTCCTCCTCACTCACTACTTTCCCTCCCATCTTAGTATCATCTGCAAACTTTGATATGTTACACTCGGTCCCCTCCTCCAAATCGTTAATATAGATTGTAGAGTTGGGGACCCAGCACCGACCCCTGCGGAACACCACTAGTTACTGATTGCCATTCTGAGAATGAACCATTTATCCCAACTCTCTGCCTTTGTTAGATAGCCAATCCTCTATCCATGCCAGAATATTACCCCCATCCCGTGATTTTTTATCTTAAGCAATAATCTTTTGTGTGGCACCTTGTCAAATGCCTTTTGGAAGTCTAAATACACTACGTCCACTGGTTCCCCTTTATCCACCCTATATGTTACTTCCTCAAAGAACTCCAACAAATTTGTCAAACATGACTTCCCCTTCATAAAACCATGCTGACTTTGTCCTATGAAATGATGATTATCCAAATGTCCTGTTACTGTCTCCTTAATAATGGACTCCAAAATTTTACCTGCCACAGATGTTAGGCTAACCGGACTATAGTTTCCAGCCTTCTGTCTACTGCCCTTTTTAAATAAGGGTGTTACATTAGCAGTTTTCCAGTCTGCCGGGACCTTTGCCGAGTCCAGGGAGTTTTGGAAAATTATTACCAATGCATCCACAATCCCTACCGCCACTTCCCTCAAGACCCTAGGATGTAAGCCATCAGGTCCAGGTGATTTATCCGCCTTGAGTCCCATTATTTTACCGAGTACCACTTCCTTAGTGATTTTGATCGTGTTTAGCTCCTCCCCCCCCTATAGCCCCGTTTGTCCAGTGTTGGGATATTCTTAGTGTCCTCTACTGTAAGACTGATACAAAATATTTATTCAGTGTTTTTGCCATCTCCATATTTCCCACCATTAATTTCCCGATCTCATCCTATAAGGGACCAACATTTACTTTAGCCACCCTTTTTCTTTTTATATAACTATAAAAACTCTGTTTTTATATTTTTTGCTAATTTACTTTCATAATCTATCTTCCCTTTCTTAATCAATCTTTTTGTTATTTTTTGCTGTCTTTTAAAGTTTTCCCAATCCTCTATCCTCCCACTAGATTTGGCTACCTTATATGCCCTTGTTTTTAGTCGAATACTATCCTTAATTTCTTTACTTAGCCACGGATGGCTGTCTTTTCTTTTACACCCTTTTCTTCAGTGGAATATTTTTTTTTGGAAGTTGTAAAATAACTCCTTGAATGTACACCACTGATCATGTATCGTCTTACCCTTTAATCTATTTTCCCAATCCACTCTACTCAATTCCGCTCTCATACCTTCATAGTCTCCTTTATTCAAGCTTAGCACGCTTGTTTGAGATCCAACCTTCTCACCCTCTAATTGAATATGGAATTCAACCATGTTATGGTCACTCATTCCAATGGGATCCTTTACTAGGACATTTTTAATTAATCCTGTCTTGTTACACAGGACCAGATGTAAGGTTGCTTGCCCCCTGGTCGGTTCAGTTACATACTGCTCAAGAAACCCATCCCTAATACACTCAATGAACTCATCCTCAAGGCAGCCCTGCCTAATTTGATTTGTCCAATTAATATGATAGTTAAAATCCCCCATAATTATAGATGTTCCCTTATTACAAGCCTCAACTATTTCCTGATTGATACTCCGTCCAACATAGTTGCAACTGTTCGGAGGCCTATAGACTACGCCCACTAGTGTTTTTTTCCCCTTATTCCTTACCTCCACCCAAATTGTTTCATTATCCTGATCTTTTGACCCAATATCATTTCTCTGTATTAGTGATTGCTTCCTTTATTAACATAGCCACCCCACCTCCCCTTCCTTCCTGATCATTAAATATCCTGGTATGTTGAATTCCCAGGCATTGTCACCCTGCAGCCATGTTTCTGTAATGGCCACAAGATCATACCCATATGTAGTTATTTGTGCCATTAACTCGTCTATTTTGTTACGAATGCTACGTGCATTCAGATAGAGAACTTTCAAATATGTTTTGTGACACTTAGTTCCTGCTTTTGCCCTTTTTATTACTTTACCTTTTACTCCATACCTTCTGTCCCTTCCTGACACACTCTGGTTTTTAATTTCCCCACTGCTACCTAAGTCTATGACCTTCTCTGTTGTCATTTTTATTATTTGCTCTCTAGGAACCTCCCCCCCACTAGTTAGTTTAAAGCCCTCTCTACAGCCCTAGTTATATGATCCGCCAGGACTCTAGTCCCAGCACTGGCCAAGTGAAGCCCGTCCCAACGGAACAGCTCCCTCCTGCCCCAGTACTGGTGCCAGTGTCCCAGGAAGCAAAACCCATTTCTCCCACACCAGTCTTTGAGCCACGCATTTAACTCTCTAATTTTATTTGTCCTAGCCAAATTCGCTCGTGGCTCAGGTACCCTTGAGGTTCTGTTTTTTAATTTGACCCCTAGCTGTTCATACTCCTTTAACAGAACCGGCTTCCTAGTCCTATCTATGTCATTTGTACCAACATGGACCACGACAACTGGATCCACCCCCTCCCACTGCATGTTTCTTTCCAGCCCAGAGGAAAGGTCCTTAACCCTGGCACCGGGTAGGCAACACAGCCTTCGGGACTCTCGCTCTCGGCTGCAGAGAACTCTATCTATCCCCCTAATAATACTATCCCCTACCATAAATGGACAGCTATCACTGACTTTCCTGGGTGTAGATCTCACCTTTAAATACAGATGGAATATAATGAAAACAACCAGAATCATGCGACATAGTAGTACCTTCCAAAGCACCTCCACTTATCCAGCCGTGTACACTTAACCCACCTGGAAGCGGTTTCAGAACACTGGTTTTGATAATGACAATCAGCAGCTTCATGGAGATGACAAATATTTGTGACTTCTGCACACTCAACAATCACGTGTTGCCGTTTACATTTATACATTTCAAACCTAAAAGTAAATGACAAAAACTATTCAGCTTTCCTGCTTACATGCCGAGCCTCACATCTGGAGATATATGCAGTTTTATATTAGACATAAAAGATGCAAGGCCATGACAGCTGCACTGTACAATATCTACCGGACACGTTGAAAGAGGCCTGTAAGTTGCAGACTTGCAACTTGTCAAGTTGAGGCATAGGTAGTTTGTTAACCCAAGGCAAATCTCAGGAATTTTGTGGAATACCTGCAATGACTCGTCATTTCATTAAGATAGCGTACAGCCATACTAAGCAAAATGTTTTCTGCCTGTTGAGCCAGAGTTATGATCCATAATGCAAAGTAAAATTCAGAGGTCTTTGTGCTGCAGTGCCCTCCAGCACGGACAATGGTTCTCAAACACAAATGTGTATGTAACAAATAATATTACCTCTAGGATACATTCACACAAGACATCATTGTACAGTCATAAACTTATAACCACAGATAGAATAGTTTCACCTAGTTTGGTAAAAGTGAGATCAATGACAATACCAGAATCATAATGTGACAATATTTCATACATTGCTATTGGGTTCTTTTCCAGGTTCAGTATAACAAAACCTCATTTTAATAAAGTAGAACAGAGTTATGTATTCTTATTGTTATGACCAGAAGTAGGTTGGTTAAGTAGTATTTTAAACCTGCTCTTCAAGCAAATGCTGCACAACAGCATTTTGAAAGGAGTGAAGGTTATCTAGTTGCCCTTTAATGCCACGCCTGGATAGGGTTACCAGGAACATGCACTCTTGTGAAAATGCACATTCTTCTACCCATCTCCTTTTTACGTCTCCCTGGGTTTGCTGGTGAAGGGGCAGACAACCTGCTCCTAGGTCTTTGCTAGCATCACTCCAGTTAACAGCCACAGCCAAGTTACTCAACTGCCCCCCCCCCCCGCTTCGCATCTGTAGGGAATGCCTAGTCTCTACTTAGTGATTTGCTGTGAAAGAATGTGCAACAACAGGAATTCACCATGTTGAGAATCTCATGTCCTACCACTCTGTGGCAGAGTGTTGGAGCTGTATCAGCGTTATGTCAATTTAGTGAAAACTTCCAAATTACACAGCACTTAACTTTTGTTTTAGAACAAGCCTGTTCAATGATCGAATATTAACAAGCAATTTGATTACTAACCACTCTTCATGAGCTTTTTGGCCAAACCAAGATACTAAAAACGATGGGCTGAATGGCCCTCTATGCCGTAATTTTTTATGATTCGATGAAAAACTATACATTATACAGGCTGGGTTCAGAAAGACACACTTTTTTGTACATGTATATAAAACTGTACCTATTTCTATCTTCGACCAACAAATTACATATTCATTTTTCAGTCTTTCAAATGCTTTAAAAAAGTCATCTTCGAATTAATTAAAAAATCTGTATATGCCTTTAATAGAGAAATCCCATTATGTCCAACAATTACTGTCAACTCACCATAAACCAACATGTATTCAAACCCAGATCTAAATCTAGTCAAGTAGTAAAATGTTAGTCAATAAAAGGTAAACCTGAAATTTTATTAAGTGTCCAACGTTAATTTAAGAAAACAAATTGAAGGAAACCAACGAATGAAAACATCAGTCAAATGGATAACAATTTATGGCTGTGGTAACATTTTTATAATTGCACAAAACCTGATTATATATTTCAGAAAAGAACAAAAGATAGAAAATACTGTTAAAAACTGTTAATGTCTTATTACACAAACAGATTTGGGAAAGTAATAAAAATAAGGCAACAGCCATCAGGTCTGGATGACAAAATCTGCTCCGGCAAATAAAAAGCTTAATGAGACATGATTTTTGACACATCAATACTGGAAATGGCACCTGTTTAGATCTTTTTTGAAAATCTCGTGTGCGGTCTTCCAATCTCACAACAGGTACTGTATTAGTGTTTTAAAGATTTGAACACAATGTTTGGATAACACAGGCATATACTTATGGATTTTCATATGAAGCAATATGTATAAAGAACCATGTTGCGAAAAAGTGAAGGATTGTTACTGGCTTTGAAAAATCAAACGTGTACAACTCGCAGCCTAATGAGAGATCATTGCCCCTACAAAGTGCTCCAATTTCTAACACACAGAGAAATTAAATGCCAGGTTTGCCAAAGTAACCTTGTGATTTGTAGTTTTCGATTTTCATATCTGATACTGAATGTCTGATGTATTTTTCCAAATGTTCTTTACTTTTCAGTACAAATCAAGTTCTTACCGGTGCAATTTAACGACTAACGCTCAAGACCAGCATTTATTTTTTTTTAAATGTAAAAATATTCTATGTATTAGAAAACAGGATGCGCTACAAAGGTGCTTATGTTTGATGATGATTATATGAAATGTATTGGTTAAAAAAAAGCAAAATCAGGACCCCATACATCTTTGTAATACACCCCAACCATACTCTATATACATATATATATGGGTGCCATGGCTACAGTAGGTGTATTTCATTTTTGCCTAAATTTTAAATGCCTAAAGTAACAATAGTTTAAATATATATTTTTACATTAAAATTGCATTACATACTATGTTCTTAAACATGGCACCTTTAACTGAATGACACAAACATAAAGGAGACATGTTTTGAGTTCACTCTACAAATCTGAAATTTAACACAATACATGGAAAATGGTTAACAGTAGGTATGGGAACTATAGTACAGCGATACCAGTTTTTAACAATAGAATTGAAGGCGACTTGGGGGGAAAGAACAAGAGTGCTTCTGGGAAGGGAGCGGAGAAGAGAGGGACATGGAGGAAACAATTTAAGAAACAGGTACAATAAATATGCAAATCCAGAAAGTATGGACTAAAGCTTACTATGCCTGGTACATTGGTGCATTAAAAAAAATAAAACTCAGCAGGCTTTTGTGTATTAGATTATCAGGAAGCCTTTTGGTGATAATGCTTCCCTGCTGTTTACCACAGCAACTACCATTTCAGGTCTCTGCCAATATAACTCTCTCAGCTCTATAATGGGACAAGTTGCATGCCTGCCTTTAAGAATTTGCACTAGAATGACCCCAAAACATTTCCCCAATTTAACATTACTTTCTCTTCCAGTGGATATATATATATTACCAGCATCATACCTGCTCAGTTCTGGTCTCCTACTGTCACTTTGATGCATTTCCAAAATTTTGAGTGTTCATTCTACCACCTCCCCTCAGTCCATTTAAAACAGCAAAAACGCTGAGTAACCGCCAAAAGCAGTGCATGTTTGCAAATAGTTTTCAAGAACCACACAGTTCAAGATTCCCAAAAATAAATCTTCAGTGGATGCCAAGTATTTCAGAATTGTACCTGCTGTAGTAAGGCCTTTCTTGGCTAAAAGGCATGACTCTGATCTGCTTTATTTTGTGACATATTTCAAAACTATTGCAATGAGAGGCAAAACACAGTAATGGGCCTCATTGTATCTACTGATGTCAAGAACGTGCAGAAAACCATAGACACGGCCTACAAGAGCAGCATGGGGCACAAGAATCGACTCATATTTGCACATTCATCCGGGTCATATAAGGGTCCTTCCATCATTCTTGTACTTTGCAAGTGCAAGACACTGTGACCTCAAATCTCAACAGCATGACGGATTACATAGCTTTCCCCAGGTGGACCCAACCCCACAATCCTTGGACATTGGCCATTACAGGAAACTTGGTCCCCCTGCATGAACTCTAGGATACTATTCAACAAGGCTGAGTAATGTTCCTGCATAGAGTAGGGTGTGACCATGGTTACTGCCCAACTAAAAAAGGTTACTAAAATCAACAGCCATCTAACCAGTCTCCCCAAAAAGATCAACAGGGCTGTTGCTCCAGGTACTCTCATCAACCCTAAAATATCAGGAGGTTTTCACCCCACTTTGAATCTCAGGTAGCAGAACCTTGAATACCTCAAGAAATGGGACCATAATAGCAGCCCTATTCACATGGATGATTTTATGGCTCCATTTCTTTTTTAAACTAGGGAAATACTTTGAACGGAAGCGTTGAGTGATTCGTTTAGGATCAACAACATATGGTGCTTTAACATAATAAATGTCCCAAGGCACTTCACATAGGAAAGCTTAACATACAAGCTTATACAGGGGAAGGTTATTGAATATTTTCCTGCAATTGATTCTGATAATATAATACATATCACAAATAATGAATCAATCACAACTTTGAAGAGGAAATTATACAAACCCAAAGAAAAAAGTATTAAAGATTATGAGGAAAAGAGCAGGGAAAATGACTGGAGGGCAAGTCCAATGTGGAACTAGCATCACCCGATAGACCAAATGACCTCTACCCGTGTTGAAATTTCTAGGATCCTACAAAAGGGCTATGATTGATCCGGATAGAACATGAAGCAGTAACAGGAAGATTCATTCAGAGCAAGATGTCACACAAACGCATGACAGTCGTGCTTGTATGAAAAAGGCCGATTTCCATCCCAATATTGTGCAAAATACTAGCCAGTTGTAGCACCGATGCTAATAAAAGCCAGACAAGATGGAATTAGGTCATCTGAACAGATAGATAATACATCAATGGCCTCTACCGAGAATTCAGATATTCTGCTGGATGCAGGAATGAAGTCATCTAAACGGATACATAGTATAACCACACACATGAAGCCTCTACCAGGAATTCAGAGAAACACACTCACAGATGTGTGAATGCGAATGAAGGTTCATATTGTAACTGAAGATAAGGCACATCCATCTTGCTTCATGTTCAATCTTTGCTGTTGAGAAGGGAAAGTAGAACATCTCTGTGAAGGAACAGGTTCAACTGGCATGACCTTTGCCAGAGGAAAAAATGTTCAGCACCTAAACTGCATTCACGGAGACTGGCTATAGATAGGAAAGTTTAAAAGCTTACAGGTGGTCACCTTGGTTGTATAAAACCTTCAACGTGATTGGTCTATAAAAATTGGAAGGAGGAAGCGTACAGAATTGTGGAGATAATCGCATGATGCAAGGAGTCTCTGGAATTTAGATCGCATGATTCTGAATCCAAACTAATGCCCATGAAATACCTATTTCAGTATTCAGTACACAATAATTGAAAGTTCACCCCATATGGTCATAGTTTATGAATAGAGATGGGGAGAATAGATCTCCCAAGACATGTGCCCTTCAACAGGAGCCTAACTTAATTCTTCAAAACATGCATCCCTAATTCAAGCTTAAGACCAAAATATGACAAGACTTGTAGTGTTGGTCTTAAAAGAAAGCATCAGGATTGGTCAATCATCCTTAGTTCCAAATATCTAGGATTATTCATATATTTACTAAGTATTAACTAGACTAATACTCCTCTGGAAATCTGTGATTTGGCTGAACAATTTTCCCTTAATAACAGTACTCAAATCAATGAGTTCAGACACTCATTTCCTTCTATTTCTTAGCAATACCACTGTCATCCAAAGGAGCGTGTTACTTACAGGAGAACTGAAAATGAAAAGGGAAGGTAGATTACTCACCAGAGAGGCAGAAATCCTAAATTTAATATCTTCTTCACATAACAGACATTTCTTTCTCAGCCATTGTCGGAAGGGCAGGAATATAAATTAGTTTTGTAGGCCACTATTACAGAAAACTTTGTTAATATGCCTCATCATGCCAATATGAGGATAATTCACTGATTTCTGTATTGACCAAAAATGTCAATGAAAAATGCACAAATCATATATATCCAGTGATAGGGCATCCAAACTTCTTTTCATACGATATTTAAGTAATCGAGCTAGCATGGCTCATCATGCTGAAGGTGTTGCACGTGATCATCTTAAGGGGCAGGTGCATTACTTCTCCCATTTGGAGTGCAGACTGCAACATGAAACAGGTAGACTGATTCAGAGAATAAGAATGACTACAATTTTAGTGGATAATCTACCCTTTTAAAAGCACAAAAAAGATATTAATTTGCCCAAAATAATTCACTTAACTGAAAATATTTTTGGGTGTGCCACCCCTTATTTCTAGAATCAGACAGATTTAAGCGGAGGTTTTTGTCAAACGGAACAGAAGCCGAAGTAGCGAAGTTAATCTGTTTTTAAAATAGAATCCATCTTTGACATTTTGTAATGTCTTCTTTAATTTTTCAGAAATTTTAGCAGGGATATTCACAACATAATTTTAGAGGGGACACACACACATAAAGACATGCAGCTTAGTTCTTAACTAATTTTTGAATGATTGCAGCAAGAAAATAAAGAGTTAGGAATTTAGACATAATGTTATACAAATGAATGGAGAACACACATTTATGCATATGCGAGTCTAATGAAAACACACAGAATTCTTTTTAAACATCTTGTCCAATGTATGTTCAAGAGCCCTAAGAATTCTACCCATTTCATACTACATTTATTCCACACACTGGCTGAACTGAGCAGAAGTTGCAAACTATCGGTGAATGCTATAGGTATGGCAACAGTTTAAACTGCATCATTCGCTGCTGCAAGTAGCAATTTCACTACTTAGTTTCAGGATGTTACTAGAAAAATATTTGGGTGTAAAGTTACAAGCACATTTATGTAGAACATAAATAACAAGAACATGTATTGTATTGCCAAATGACAGGAGTGCAAAGCTTTATATACAACAGAACCAATGATGAAATGGGGGCTAGTGAAAATAAAAGTAGATATACCACAGAATATGCTTCCTTGATACCAATATGAATCTCAGATGCAGGATAGCATTCTTGAAGGGGGATGGGGGTGTAAAATGTGGTGCAACATGCTTGTTTAGCAGTGAGCTCCAAATCTCCAGTGTTAAGTTAAATAATGTCTTCCAATTATTGCTTTTAACCTCAATAGTACTGGTTAGTGGTTTTTTAATACTTAAAATGCCATATAGAAATTTAATTTTGAAATGGCTCAGACTACTTTGTATATAGTATGTCCCTGGCAATCCAACAGTCCAAAACTTTAGATGCTGGAGCTATATTTATAAAATAGAATCATGAAAGTTTACAGCACAGGCGGTCATTTGGCCGATTGAGTTTTTGCTAGTCCCACAGCCCTGCTTTCTCCCCATAGCCCGGTTTCTTCCTCTAATTTGTTTATCTTCTTCTGTGGTCTATCTAAACTACTCCCTGTGGCAAAGCCGTCTATGTTCAAACAAGTGAAGACATTTTTCCTAAACTGTCTCCTTGCTATCTTAGTAACCATTTTAAATTGCTCACTTGTCACCGACTTCCCAGCGGATCTTTTACATCCAGCAGAAAAGGCAGATGGGATCACAGCTTTAACGTCTCATCTGAAAAATGGCACCTCTGACAATGCAGCATCACCTCAGTCCTGCACTGAAGTGTCAGCCTAGAATATGTGAAGTCTGAACTGATAACCTTCTGACACAGAGTGCTATGAACTGAAACCAGCCGACACTTGATTTACTGTTCATCTTAAATATAAAATCTTCGTGTTGAGATTGGAATTGACAGGCTTTGAGTTAAAAGTAATTCAGCAGAGAGGCAATGGCTGTGAACATAGAAAACATGGAAGTCCTGGAGAGAAAGGTGTACAGTGAGGCTAATTGGGAAGTAAACATCACAACCCTCAACGTCAGCTAAAAATGTCATGAATTCTAAAAAAAAAAACAATGGATTGCGAGCTGCAGAACTTTGTATAGGATCCAGTGGTATACTTACTGGAACTGTTGGCTCTCATGAGGCCTTTAGGAGAATTAAGGGCCCAAGAGCTGTAATAGTTAAAAATTGTATATTATCCACAAAAGAGTCAGTTTTTAGTTGAGTAACTAGTGAACTCTTCTACCTTGTTCACGAATAGGCTGAGGCAATAAAATATGGGTAAAAGATTTTTGCCGCACAGATATTTCATGCAGTTAAAGCAGGGATTTTTTTCTATGATTAAAAACTGTGTATATTTGAAATTTCTCAGCAAAAATGAGAAATTAACTGGAAGGCATTTGGCAATTGAAGCAGCTATTGCACAGCCTGGGGTTGGAGCGGAGAAAAGTCCAAGCTGTGTGGGCCACCATCTGAGCAATCCAACACCTCAAACACATGTTGGTCCCTCCATCCCTGCTACGGAGCCAACCAGACCAACCCAAGGCAAGATAGAAGATGCCAACCGAAGCTTTCAGCTTGCACATTATTCACACATCACAATAAAAGTGAGCACTTGCATGACACGCTCTGAGACCATTTCCTGCTTATGGTCAGAGGACATTTATTAATGCAAGATTATGTAATGTTCATGATATATGTGAGTTAATTATTAAACTCAAATTATAATGCTGCAAACCACTGTATTAATAGATTTTCATTTTTTTTTAAAATTGGTATTCTCGTAGCATAGAAAACATTAGCCCAGTCGGACAGGTTCTTCCTGGCTTCTGAACAGCACCATAAAAAGACAATACAGAAACACCAATTGGTTGAGAAAATTAGGGTTTCTTGTATTTGGGATGTTTACTCTGGATCTTAGGTGCATAATACTTATTAATTTTGGTATGATAGAGGTGAAATTGATTGTATTCAACCTACTTGGGCTACAAAAGATGATGAACTTTGTCGATTCACATCATTAACTACACACTTCATAAACTTTTAAAATCTACTGATATGCAGGCAGGTGGACCCTGCTCAATAATGAAAACAAAGGACTTTGTAATTGGGGGTTGCTGGGTCTTTCGAATATATTATTCTCCGTAAATGGAGTAGCCACTGTCATTTTGATTACTTCCCTGGTAAATCATAATTAATGGAGTTCGAGCTGGAGACTTTGAAACCGCATCCTGAGTTTAATCCCAAGTATGTTTTTGGATTCAATTGGTTCCAAGTGGGAGATGTTTCATTTTGTGAAAGCGCTTAAACAAGACAATTCATTTCAGTCCAATAAGTCACCATTTTAGTTTAATTCATATATACAGGTCAACAAGAAGCCTGGCTGTTTTAAAGATAGGGTTATTAACAATTTATTCAAAGAAAGTGGTGCTCTTTTGAACAAATCCAGCTTAAATATCACTTCCTATTCATAAGAGTTCTAATGCGACTACACAGTGCCCTTGCATTTAAGAACAGAATTTTACATACCGTCTAGCTTGAAACATTTTTGACAAATAATAAAATTTTATGTCTCTGTGCTTTATCGCTATTTGGAAAAAGTCTGACCCAATCTGTGCGACAGCAAGAGGTCCTGGGACAATTTGGAAAAAGGATTTTGTGGTACAAATTTCAGCTGAGGAATTCACTAAATGGTGGACAGTATGTTAATGTGTTAGATAGATGAAAATATTATGAATACAGTTCAGACTTACTCAAAGAATCTACTGGACCCCAATCAGACTTTGAACAACTGGGTTAGTGACCAAATGTGTGTGTCATGGATGTAATTAGTCTATGGGTGCACTCTCCCATATTTTGGTAGACTATCTGAGGTTCGAAGAGTTATTAGAAAGTACGTTTGAATAATAAAGACAGTGTCAAGTGGAGACATCTAGGTGCAACGGCACTGTCCTGCTGGGTAACATTGATATTATTGAAGGATTTCTGTGTCAGGATAACATCAGCTTGGACAAACCTTTTCGAGGGTAGTAATGCAGCACTGAAGGGAGAAGGATCGAGTATCAGTGAGAGAATGGATAGCCTTGATAATACTGACCTGCAAAAGGGCTCTTGGTAGCTCCTGGGGGCAGAGAACCATTTTGTAAATTTAGAAACTCCAATGTAATTTTTTTTTACTGACTTTAGTAAAGATAAACCAATGTATGGTGGATGTATGCTGGTCATCCATTAGTTTCGATTGGTTTTGATACTGGCTTCTATGTGGATTCAAGAGTCAGGTACATTGCACAAAAATGGGGAGTGAGAGGGGAATTGCTCTTATGCTGGTTTATTTTTTTGGTCGGTTGTTGTGTTTTGTATTCAAGGTTTTAAGTCACTTTTGTTACAGTACTGTCTCACTATGTATTTTTGGATTGTTGTATGTTAATATTTGGTTTTTTAGTATATGGCTTTGTTAGTTTAAAATAAAACCAGTTAAAATCAAACAAGAGTTCAAAATTTTCCAAAGTCCCTCATATGTCTCAAAAGGAGCTACTTTTGTGCAATCTTTTTATTCAATACATTTAGCAGATCATCTAGTTGAACTGATAAATATTTAATATTAAATTCTAATCAAGTTCCACTAATTTGGACATCAAATTTCAGTCTGGGAACTTGCCATTCAGAGAACATGACATTTTAATTATATAAATGACCGTCAGATAACCACTTTTGAAATAGCAGACATATCTCATATAGAAGATAATAGCTCCATTGATTTTGACAAGTAATATACAACAGCACCATCTGCATACATTGCAATTTTAGACAACTGCCTATGTTAAAGATGGCCATCAATATAAAGCCAGGAGAGCACAGGCTGAGTGTAGAACCATGAAGGACTCAGACTTTGGCTGGGAATCAATTTTCTCGTCTCTTATTAACTTGTTTTTTTAACAGTTAAGATTGGAACAATTTTCTTCTTTGCGCATTTGGTACATATAAACAGGGTATAGTCAGAGACAACAGTAACAAGGACAGAGGTCACACGGATTTGACCCTGCTGGTTGCTGGAAGCACAAAATGGACAAGCCACAGATTTCTCACAGCCGATTGCATGCTCCAATCTTGACATGATGACTTCAATTAAAATGTAAAATTAGCCAATTTGTTGCAAATTGTGCAACCAATAGTGCTCAAGTCATTATTCCAGGAAAACACTTTCTCTAACTTTTTATTTAGATTAATAGCAACGTGGCCCAAAAAGCAGTTGCAGTCCATCCCGTTATTACCTCAGCACAGACCAGGGATCAAATCTGGGGCATTCCTGGTCTGTATGGCCTAGCCACTCACTGGATAAACTCAGTAAGCCATCGGGGGCAGCTCATCCATATTGTCTTAACAAATACAGCGTGGTCTGACCACAGAAATATAAGACAAAAGTTATCACAGTAAGAAAAAGTTATGTAATAAAACTGACTTCACCACCTGGGTTTAGTTCTGCTTTAAAGCACCAATGTGTCAGACAGAGAGGCAGCTACTGCAAGTTTGATCTCAAAAACATTAGTTTGTTCACCACCTCAGGTGTCAGCTGCCTTTTTTGCTTTCCTGAAAATGTCTCACCAAAATTATTCATACAGTCACTTCTTGCACCAACAGCTGGCACAGCCAAAAGCCAAAAGGCAAGTTTGGCTAACTTAGGATGCTTTTGAGTGGCATTCGACCAGTAAGTGAACAGATCTACGGTTTTATTGGGCACAGGTTCCTTTAAATATTGAAATACTTCATCTTTTCGCGTATCCTGATTCACCTCTTTGTTTGACGATGTTTTTGGGTTTTCACTAATCCCACACACTTTCTTTCTTGCAGGTTCAAATTCAATGACATCTTCACAAGACTGCCCAATATCCGAAATCATTTCACAAACTCTATTGATTACTTCCTCTTGTTGGTAGTGTGGCACTGACCTCAAATGCTTCAGGTGTGGGTCAAGGACCATTGCTACTTTGTGAGCAGTCTCCACTTTGAAGTTCTCCTTTAAAGACTCCAGAAAAAGGTGGCAGAGTTTACTTACAGTGCCAGCATCATTAGCTTTGGAAGTGAAAAGTTTCTCTAATTTTACATAGGTTGGGAGCACAAGCTGTAACGTTGGCTTATTTTCACAACTCAGTTCTATTACAGCCTGCTTTACGGGAGCCAAAATGGCTGTAAGGTTGCTCAACAAACTTTTATTGCAATTTTGGAGGTGCTGGAGTTCCTTCCTTCCACTGATTAATTCTCGTATCTGCTCATACTTCTCATGTACAAGGAGGAGAGAGTCTGCAACAGAATTCCAGCAACAGGGGACCTGCTGCCCTTCAAGAAGGCTGGATAACTCTGGAGTGATGGTACCTTGTTCCAAAGAACTCATTAACTGCATGCAGTTACTCACAAGTTCGGTAACTTCTGGCATGTTTTGTGCCTGCAATGTCCTTTCGTTAAGTACGCTCCTTACTGTTGAGTTCAATGCACAAGCTGAACATCGTAGACACATTCCAGCTTTCAACAGTGCGGCTGAACTGACTTTGCTATCAGTGACGTAAACTGTTCGCATCTCGGACATGACAAATTCTGAAAGGACATTCAATACCCACTGGTGAACCTGCTCACCAGTTTCTTTGCCATCTACTTCTTTAATGCCTAGGACATATCTCTTCATTTGCAATCCCTCTATTTGATGTGCTGTTAGAATGTAGTACGACTCCGAGCCAACATTCTGACAATGACAGGTGACACCTATCCCCCAGCACGCATTGCTTCCAAGTGCACATGTGACTTTTACCTTCACCTGGTTGTACATTCTGGGCAGATGTTTCAGAGCAAGTGTATTCATGTCCCCGAGGACATCACCTACAGGAAAGGATCCATAACGCGCACCGATATCAACAAGCGTCTGAGCAAGTTTGACGAAGTCTTTCCCATTTATCACAGTCAGTGCTTTCAGATCAGCACACATCACTCTGAGCAACTTTTCAGCAACATGTTGCCGTTCTTTTTCAAGGACTGAGCTATTAACTGCAAATGAAAATAAGTCATTATGCAAACAACTGCAATTCATAGTTATATAAAGATTCTTCCCACCAAATTGGCAACTTTACAATCTGGAAATTACTGCAGTAACACTATGATGAATAATTCATGTCGTGAAACCTGCGAGGTTTCCATTATCAACTGATAATCCGCTCTTTGAAGATTGCACTACTGAAAAGGCATTGATGATACGGCAAAACTTTCCATGTGTATTTTACTGCATGCCCAAAGGGCTGTCTCTAACAACTACAAGATTTGAGATTTTAAAAATCAATTTCATTAGCGGACAATATAACATTACATAGAATTATACAGTGGGGAACAATAATTAGGACTGTTACAATAGCAAGAAGGAAGTGGACACCAAATAGCCCTAACACCGATTTATTATAAAAGGTAATAGTTCGTGTAGTAGTGTAAAAGGTCAATTATTTTGAGTTCTCAGCTTTTCAGTTTTGAAAATAATGTACACTGCTTTCAGTACAAACCCTTGCTTCAAGTCTGATCAGTCTTGTTCTCCCTACCTCACGGCTGACCGAGATGCCTTTTCAACTCCAATTGACCTTGCTGATAGCTACATGAGCCTCCCATATTTATAACATGTGACAGTGTCTCTGTTTAATCATTTACCTTACATGTTTCATCAGGTTAATAGAAATGTTATCACTTGCATATAAGCTGAGAAATGTCTGTCCCTGTTCAAAGATTTAAATGGGGGGGGGGGGGGGGGGGGCGGAATGGAGAGGGAGTATGCAGGCAATATCCAGATAGGCTTTGTGGAGAGTGGAACTCTATTAAAACAAAGTAGATATTAGCAGCACATGCACGCATTAAAATTAAAGGATTCAATTTACTCGGAACTAGAGAGCAACTGTGATCAACAAGGTGGCCCCTCAAACCACTGGAAATTTGCATTCTGGCTTTTTGAAGCATCCAAATGGATTTTAAAAAAAGACATGGAAATTTAACAAAGCTTAGGAAGCTGTTCACCTTCGCAGAAATTTGAAGTTTTCACTGGAAGCAGGAGTTAAAGACAGAAGAACCTTAGCAACTGCAGTAATTCAAGTGGCGCAGTCAGCCTGCAGAGTCCATCTCTTAACCACTCCCGAGCAGGGTGCCATCACTTTATATCTAGGATTAATGGCCACTGGGGACATCCCCAAGCCTTGGAGCCTAAACCGAAGCAGACTTCAGACAGTCCTCCCTCCACAGTCATTTAATATCACATTTGCTGCTGGAAATACCCAGATTAGTTATCGAAGTTTTCGCAAAGCTGAATTAACTTCATATTCTGTTTGTGCCAGGTTTATTTTTGTTTCGATGCCATTAATCTTTCAGCATGAGCTAAAGAATGTTGATTTTTAGTGCTTTATTATTGCATATTCTTGTTTATTCAGAGAAGTAATTTGAGTAAGTTATAGAGACTGACAATTAATTGATGTTCTGCATTTAAAAAAAATGATTAAAATGCAAACTAGACTAATACTTTGCCAGATCACTCAGAACTAGGCATCCAATAATTTGTTCAGCCCACACACATTCTCTTGAACGTTAGATTTACCAACTTAACTGCTGCATTGCATAGCATGTTTATGAAAAAAGACCTAACAAAAATTTGACATGAATGGAATTTTGTCAAGTTTCAGTGCCACATTATGTTAAATCTCTTGTACGTGGGTTATGGAATATTTTTCTAGTTGGTTTTTAGATAGAAGGTGGAGGACGGGGTATAGACCAGGGTCAGCATCTTATATGTAGGACCTCTCCTACATGAATATACATAGCACTACAATGTGCCTCAACTAAAATAGTATTTGTTGCTTTGCCTCATTATATTGCTTGGTTTTGATTGTTGAATACTGCTATTGACAGCTTTTAAAAATAATCAGAAATCAAATCAAGTATACAAATTGGACAAAGCAGAAAACACAAGACCCAGTAAATTACTTTCGGTTCACCATACCTTTATAATTTAGCAGTCTCTTTCAAAAAAAAAAATGAACACCCCTCACATTTGCTTCTTTTTTTAATAGCCTTCGTTTTCAAAAATATTTTGGCCTTTCCCATGTCATTCTCATTTAGCATTCAAACGCTGAGGTGGGTACGTGCGTGAATGCTAAATGAGAATCATTTACCTTTCTAATGTTGGTGCCCCAGTATTAACCCTCTCCTGGTGGCTAAGTGCCAAACTTCCACTTACTTCTCTTGTGCACGTGAAAGACTTGAAACTGAAACCTACAACAAACCCATTTCTTACCACTCTTGAGGTGTGGAGTTATTAAACAGATTTGATATTTTGTCTTGATGAGAATTAAAATTAGAAAAAGAAACTCCGATCCCAGCTCAGTCCACACTAATCTATCCATGTGAGAAACTTAAAACATTTTTTCCACTTCTGCGCAGGGCTTCAATACAGTACATTACCATCATTTGTGCAGTTACTCTGGCGATGTGCATTCTTCTTCTCTGGAGAAGCAGCAGCAGCTGTAGTAGTAGCAGTAGCAGTAGATGTAGTAGCAGCAGCGGTGCGAGGTGTCTGCACTTGTTTAATTGCTATGCTGTTTTCATTATCAGCTACAAAAAAAGAAGTCATGTGGATTACAAGGATAAGTAGAATGAAGAGAAAGATTATCAACCGTATAGGGTTTTCAGTTGTCTGGAACAAACTCCCCACACAGCTGGAGTGTGACCACCACTGAATTATATTGTTTGGGGTATGGAGAGGAGGCAGGACAGAGGGCAAGGAGAAAAGAAAGTCACAATGGGATCAAGCTCCTTTCAAGATGTTTTGTCATGTCATGCATTGGTGTCATCCCACATTCAGTTATTCCTGGTCCCACAGTTTAGATAGGTAAACTTCCCCTACTTTGCATTTACACTAAGCCCCAAGATACTGGTGTGGAAAATGCTCCATAGAAGAATGAAGACCACGCCTCAAGACATGTAATCTTTCTTTGTTCGAGAGATTGTATCCTCCACATACAAGAGGTGAACAAGTAGCTATCAGGAGGAAGGAGGTTCATGAAAATAAAAGATTCCAATTACCAAGATAGACCTGCACGTTGCTGAATCTAAACTAGATTTGGTAAAGGCAGGCAGGTTGCTTCTTGTAGCTGTGTTGCATTTATTACCTATGGACACCTGTTTCAGAATATCCATGAAGGATGGAATGGCCCTTAGTTTTCTGACCGCTAGATGGTAGCAATATAGTATATATTTAACAAACCATCTTTAAGTCATTTTTTTAGCGATAGACTTATCAGGTAGCTTAGGTCAGGAGTGTCGAGTGCTCAAGTCTCTGGAGTGGGACTTGAACCTGCAACCTTAAGAGTCAGAGGCGAGGATGCTACCAACTGAACCACAGCGTGGTTCTAAGTTGTCTAGGCTTCAAGGGCCAGATTGATCAGGGTCAGAGAACGGGTTGTCACTGTTCATATAAAACTGCTGATATTAGCAGAGAAATTTCATACGCTCTAATGAAAAGGTTACTGCTCCAAGGGTGACCCGATTACTAAGGACGTGGATAAAAATGAGGTGATATGATTTCTTGACTCAAATGAAACTTGGATAGAACCTTTGGCAGGAACCAAGTACCACATGATAAGAATGGCAAATAAGGCAAGGTTGATCAGAAACTCGCACCTGAATCTCACTAGCCTTATATGCTGAAAGAGCCGCCAAGCGTGGTTTTCCACGAGGTATACTTATGATCACAAATGTTAAGAGGTTTTATTAAAGGATGCATGAACTTGTGGCAAATGAGAGACAAGGTAGTAGCTTGTTCGTACAAGTGATCTATCTGGATTCATTTTCCAGACTGCTATACACCCTCTCCAGTTACTACCTTGTCTCTCAACTTCAAAGTAGACCTTGTTTTTGCATACCTGTTTAAAATGCAAGTGAAACCCGGCAATTTAAAATAGAACTATTTATAGCAATGAATGGTGAAGAATTATGGATTAAATGATGCCTGTAGAATTACATATATAAGTTAAAGAATGTTAGTGGTGATTTTCAGATAGCAGGCCCAATATGACATTTCCTCTGCAGATTAGCAGATAGATCATAATTTAACACTGAATTCTAAGTTGCAATCCTTTCTTCTCCTTCCTTGATCCTTTGTCAAGTTTTGTTTCTTCCGAATAAGCACACCCCCAGCATTCCTTCATGATTCTTGGAAATATGTCCAAAAGGATAGCCAAGAAATTGACTGTATTTTTAAGTGCACTTTAATCTGATCATATGATCTGATGGGGTATTTTGTGAAAATATGAGGATAAATGTCGTTTTGTAAAGCTTTCCATTCTCAGCATACAATAAAATTCCTGCTGCAACAAAAGTCGATAAGTACAATAAATGGAACTTATTTGTAGTGAAAAGGGTTTAATACCCAAATGAACCAACATAATTGTTAGGGAAAAAAATGACACTTACCTGTGTGGGAATGCATGTGCTCTATTAGATTGTTGTAAAACTGGAACTGAATTCCACATGCCCCACAGGTATATTGCTCTTAAGTGGAACAGAAAAGATAAAAATCAGAAACAATAAAGTCAATGCAACAATTGAGTATTGTGCTCCCAAATGGAAACACCAAATTCAAATCTCAACCGTGACCAGTACATTGGCTTTTCCTCGGGGCAAAGTTCACCGTCTTAAATAGATCCTCTAGGGCAAGTTTCCCTTAACTATGCTCATGAGCCCAAGTAAACAACATTGAGACATCCACTATAAAGTCATCCTCCTCTTCTAACCAAAGACAACATGGATGCAGGAACTAATATGGATGGAGAGGAAAGAAAGATAAAATTAAAAACTGAAAAATCAAAGCCAGATGGAAGATTTCTTTAATAAAAATGCCTATACAGACAGACTAAGTCTACTACTGAAAAACCACACCCCCATCACACAATATTTAAATATGTAAGAATAACTGTTGCACTATTTGGTCACCGCATCTCAAAAATACACATTCCATCTAGTTAAGATCTTAAGCAGCAATTGGAATTTAACTTGATACCAAACACATGCATTTGTTCAAATCAAGTTAAATGGAATGCTTCAATTCCAAGAATCGAGGAAGACGGGGAAAATTTTATAAACCACTGAGGGATGCCATCAATATTCACCCCGCATGATCTTACAAATTCACTATTTTATGTAACTTTTACTAATGTGCCACAACGGAACAAAAAGTGGATTCATTTTATGCTTGATTGCTCTGTGGGGAGGTTCTGACACTAACTTTATCCAGTTCTTTCATAGTGAGATTTAATTGATTAATTGAGCCCACAGAATTTTTTTGGACAGAACAGTATCAGCCACCTACAGCTTTACTTAGACACTTACTGAAATGACTATGATCTTAAGGTGTTCTTTTTAACCACCCCATCTCTAGGTTACCTTCTGCGACATCCATTCTTTGAGTTAGATGGCAGACAGGCCATAGCCAGTGTTCTCTGTAGGTGGCCAGCAGAAGGTGGGCAAGTGTTATCTGGGAGGACTCATTTTGCTTCCACCTTCCTCCTGCAGAGGAAGTGCCTAGCTTTTGCTCAGTAGCACCTCAGACTCAGAACAGAAAGGTAGCACATCAGGAACATCGCCTGTGAATCAGTGTCTTACTGCTCTATGAAACAGCATGCTGGTACACCAGCACCATCATTGAGCCACCCAAGTTATACTATTAAAAAAAGGAATCAAGATATGAAGAAGTCTATTTTGGAACTATATTTTTGGTTATTCAGCGTCCGTTGGAGACGATGTATTTTGCACAATTGATTCAAATAATATCTAAGCGTTTAGAGGCTGAAAAATATGAAGCAGCACTGATAAGATCATAATTCCAAACAATATGACAACTTCACATTAATGTAATCTGCTATACAAGGTACAGGAAACTTTGTGCTATCCGGCACCGACGGGACCGAGCTGTTGCCGTTCCCTCAAAACTGCCGGACACTCCAGCTCTAATGTTGAAGCATACGGAGGTTTTCATCTCCGTATCTGACAACACTGTTGCTTAGCAACAGCTTCTAAAGAGTCGGCTGCAGCTGCAAGCGTCTCTAGCTGAAGCTGTTGCTATAGCTACAGACCTTGCAGTGCCTGACTGGGAAAAAAAAAGCAACAAAAAGAAAAAACGGCTCCTGATTTTTGCCGGTGGCTCGAGCTTTTAGCCTCCGAGACATTTAGCCTCCGGATAACACAAAGTTTCCTGTACATTTGGTCCAAGGCTAGGATGGCTCAGCAAGAATGTTTCAGTCAAAGCTTTTGACAATCCAGCCATTTTGTTAACGGTGTCAAGCAATATTATTGGGGCCAATTTTCCTGCCCCTGTACTCCGTGAGAACTGAATTCTGGGTTGTTAGAGACAGGAAAGAGGAATGGAAATCTGTAATCGAGGTTTCCATCCCATTTCCACGCGACACGTCTTTCCTGGTGCTGAAAGGATTGGGCTGGAATTAACGTCAGAACGCCTTCTGTATCACTTTTTGGCCATACTGCTCAGCGGACAATTGCCCTGAAGGCTAACCATGAAACTGGGCGATAGGGGTTGCGGGACTGCATCTCAAGATTGAAAGATCTGAAAGGCGACAACCAGCAAATTCTGCTTATCTCAGGCAGGGCTGCACTGAGTTGATGGAGGCAGTTTAGTTGCTGTTTTTGACATCTCGCCAAAATAACACTTTGATTTTAAAATTCTGAAGCCTTTAAAGTCTGCAACATTGCGCACCTTCCTGCCCCTGGTTTGGAATGTGTGTCGCATTAGCGGCAGTAGTCCTGCACACTCTCGTCCAACACATGTAACTTAGCCAAACCTGGATAATCAGCTTATTTAGCCGGTCAAGTCAGGCAAATGTGAAAAGCATGCTGCCTGACTTCCACTGGGGGAAGGGGTGGGGCAAATATAATCAAACACATTGGGGGAGAAATTGGGTGGAGCCGCAAACGGGGCGCCAAGCTCGCCTGGGCGCTGGTTTTTGCGCTGCGATCGGAGCAGTAGCGATCGCCGGAAATTCAGCTTGAGCGCCCCAAGAGGGACACGGGGCGAGGCTCGAGGCGCTCCACGTCCCTCTTAGGGTGCTGAAACTGAATATCGCAGCGCAACGTGCCGCAGCGTCACATGCTGCGGCACGGCGCGCTGCGGCACTGCAGGCCTTCCTCCCATTCTTAAGGGGGAGGGGCCTGCACCAGCGCGATCAGAGATCGCGAGTGCCGGCAAAAGAGCCCGGCACCGAGGAGAAGTGCCGGGCTCTCGGAAAACAGCCGGCAATGCCGCGGGGGGCGATCAGGAGGCCGGGGACGGAGGTGCTGGCAGGCGGCCGCCCCGCACCTCCACCTTAATTTGCGCCACTGCCGCCACAGGTAGGCCCCGTGAACCGGGCGCGATTAGCGAATGGCGCTACAGAGGCGGTCGCTGCCAAATATCGCGATCGGGGCGGTAGCGGGGCGCTGCGCACACCGATGTGGTTAAAAAGCTCTTCTGCAGTGAGTTCACAAATTGCCTGAACATATTACAGTAAATTCTTGTTTAAACTGCACTTTATCATCCGGAATACTTTAATAACCGGCAAAATAGATATATCTCAATACAAAACAACACCTCAATAACCGGTAATCTTGCCGATTCTACCATACATTTAACGGAACATTCTGTAGGTGAGTACCCAATTATACAGTACATTTCTTGATTTTTTACAGTTGTTTGTTAAAAATTGCCTTGGTAGGTATACCTCTCCGTTATCCAGAATTTTTCATCAACCGGCACCATCCTGGTCCCATAGGTGCCGGATAAGAAAGAGTTTATTGTATATAGTTTCTAGATATGCAATTGTTAATTTTATGCTTTGGAGAAAAAAAAATTGAGCAAGTATCCCAACATAAATTAGTGTAAAATCTGATGTGCAGTTAGGGTTGCGAAGGGGTGGAAAGTTTCCGGAAATTTTCCACGGGAAGTTTAGCTTGGGAATTTTGCCCAAAAAAGCACATGCTAGCATATTGTTTTTTTTTGTATTTCTTTCATTTTTTTTCCCCCCACAGGTCCTCTCTTAAAATTACTAACAGAGATAGAATCTTAATTATTAAGGAATTTCTTAATTAATATATGTTTATCTTCTTACTTGGCTTGTTTTAATAATTACAAGTTTTGTGTGTAACTGTGAACAAATGTGTCCTGATTGGTTGGATGAGTGGATGAGCAATTAGCTCCCTCTATTGGTGATGTAGCATTGTGCGTGCACAGGTCATGCTTCCATCACATGGAGCATCAGGAAAAATTTACTCACCCTGTTGCAATCGTGCTGATCGACCGCAGTTCGACACAGAGACGAATGCCTTTTATTTCTCTGCATAGAACAATGCCATGTTTACCGTCGGATGTGTGGATACATTTTACCCCAGGCATTAAAGATGGAAAGACTGTATACATGTTCCAGCACTGTACAAAGCCATATGTAAAGAATGCCACAAAGATGCAGCAGCATTTATCCAAATGCAATAACTTCACTCAAAGCTCACAGCAGTCAGCCCAGAGTTCCTCTGCTTCCATTCAAGATGATGATGATTCACATTCAGCATCAGGCTCCTTATCAGCAACTCCTGGCCCACTTGGAAGGTTCTTTGATACAATGGATAACCATAGCCAGAAGAATGCAGACGAGTGCCTTGCTCAAGCTGTATATGCGACAGGCTCACCCCTTATGCTCATAGCCAATGTGTACTGGAAGAGATTTTTCAATGTTATTCACCCTGCATACTGTCCTCCCACCAGACATGCTTTGTCTACTTATTTGCTGGAGGCTAAGTATAACAGAGTCCAAGGAAAGCTCAAAGAAATAATAGAGATGGCAGACTGTGTTGCAGTTATCTCAGATGGGTGGTCAAATGTACGAGGGGAGGGCATCGTAAACTATATCGTCTCCACTCCTCTCCCAGTGTTCTTCAAGAGCACAGACACGAAGGACAACAGACACACAGGCACATATATTGCTGATGAGCTGAAAGCGGTCATCAACGATCTTGGATCACAAAAGGTCTTTGCAGTAGTTACTGACAATGCTGCTAATATGAAGGCTGCTTGGGCTCAAGTGGAGGAGGCCTACCCTCATTTTACGTCTATTGGGTGCACAGTTCTTGGGCTCAAACTGCTCCTCAAGGACATTATGGGTTTGAGAGCCATGGAAACACTGTACAAGAGAACCAAGCAAGTTGTTAAGTATGTCAGGGGAAAACAGGTAGTTGCAGCAACTTACAACTCCAAGCAAATGACAAAGAACAAGAACACCAGACTGAAGCTGCCCAGCAACACTAGATGGGGTGGCATTGTCATAATGTACAACAGCCTTCTGGAGGGCAAGGAGTTGCTGCAAGAAATGGCAATATCCCAGTCTGGAGATATGGAAACCACCATCAAGAAAATACTGCTGGATGATGTGTTTTGGGAGAGTGATTAGCAGCCTTAAACTACTCTCACCAGTAGCATCTGCAATTGCTCAGATTGAAGGAGATGATGTTGTCTTGTCAGATGTTCTCAGGCTTTTTGCTGATTTAAAAGAACAAATCAGCATTGCCCTACCCACGTCCCTGCTGCTCAAAGCAGAGAAGGCAATTGTTCAATTCATACAGACGCATCAAGAATTTTGTGTCAAGCCGATTCATGCTGCGGCATACATGCCGGACCCCAAGCATGTTGGGAGACCAATACTTTCTAGAGAACAGATCAACAGCGCTTACAGTGTGATTTCTATCCTCTCACGCCACCTCAATGTGGACGTGGGCAAAGTTCTGGGAAGTCTGGCAAAGTTCTCTACCAAGCAAGGTCTTTGGAATGGGGACGGGATATGGGAATCATGCAAGTATATCAGTGCACATACCTGGTGGAAGGGACTTTGTGCATCCGAGGCCCTGTCACCCATTGCATCGGTGATACTCCAAATCCCACCTTCATCAGCGGCCTCTGAACGAAACTGGTCACTTTTTGGGAATACGCATACAAAGGTGCGCAACAGGCTGACTAACAAGAGAGTGGAGAAACTGGTGGCTATCTGGGCGAACCTACAACTTATTGAGCCAGATACAGAAGTGTCCACCACACAGCTAGACAGTGACACAGAGGAGGAAATGGACACGTTAGAGTCAGAGAATCAGGAGGAGCAATGATGAGTAGAAGACTCAAAGGGACAAAATAAGGACAAATTACAGGCTAAATAAGCTGACGCTCTTTTAATTTTATTTTAAATGGGTCTTTTTTGTGGGGGTTCAATAAAGTTCAAAATTATAACCTAAATAAAGTTTTGAAAGCCTGTTTTTATTTGTATGGAACAGTATGTCTATTTTGATGACAAAGGTAATATAAGGGTCAGAGACAAAAACCATCAGTGTGCAAAATAACTCAAAATTCCCGAAAATTCCCATGGAAAGTTTCCTCTTAAAAATTCCCAGAATTTTGCAACCCTATGTGCAGTCACATCTTCAGTCAATAAAAAGCAAAAATGTTCATGTCGCCAGCAGGTCCTTCCACATCTGAAAAGACAGCTGAATTTTTTTGGTGGAAGCTGTCAGAACAAAGGATCTCCTCCCAAAACGTTAATCTGTCTTTTCATATCTTAAAGATATTACATTCAGTAACAGATGCAACAACACACCAAAATAACAAATCAAAATTTTTAAGGAATTCACAATCATAAAATTGCAGTGATTGGTATACATACATTTATGCCAGTTATATAATACAATACAAGTCACAATGAATCATCAGCCAAGTCTATGAATTTCCCATCTTGATAGCTTAGCATACTCTTTGGTATCTAAAGGATATCTGGGTGAAGATAAATGCTACAAGACAGTGAATTATCGTAATTATGCATAAACATACAGTGCAAATAAATATGTTCATTGCTACATTAAATGATTTTGAGGCGTGAAGTCTAATTGTAAAAAGATTGCATTTTTATTATTCTAATTTGTACAGCAAACACTTTATAAATTACCTCTTGCTCTGCTATTATGTGCCTGTTGTCTTAAACAGGTGCAGTGTTTATGCTCATTTCCACAGCTCTGACATGTGGAGCCATCTGCAAATATTAAACAAACCATAACTAGTATGCAATTTCCATAATTTTTTCACCAGCAAAATTATTTTTTCTGAGAACTTGTGTTCAAGCATTGATTTTCACTTCATTTTTAAAAAAATAGGATTTATTTATTTTGTAAGAATACATTTTGCTGCAGTTTTAAATATCAAGCTTCCATTGAAAGTTAAAGCAAGACACACTGCAACAAGATCCAGTCAGACTTACTTTTCACAGAAGACAGATTCGACTTCTGTACACTGGCACCTCCTGTAAAACATTTTATGGAGATAAGTGCATTTACTTTAAAGAGACATTCACAATGCAATATGCAGACAGAGCCTAAGTACAGCAAGTTAAGTTTGTAGTGATGCTGTAGCATGCAAGATGTCCATTTGTTCCTACACAGCTCTGTAATACAAATAAGCTTTTCTAATTATACTGCTATATTCTACAAAACAACCTATACTTGTAGAAAATCACTAATGAATGTGAATACAGCCAAATATACTGCATATTTTTTGGATAGCTCACTGCAACAACTTCATTAAAATAGAAACCAGCAACTTTAAAATGGTACGAAAAGCATTTGGAACCCATTTAGAGTCATGGGTCTACAAGTCCAATTTTTATTAATTTTTGTTTGAATGGCCATGTGACGACTGATGTACAGTTTCCACAGTGGAGGTACCAACATTGTGGATGTCCCACAGTGGAAGCCACAAAGCAACAGCTCTTGTGCTAAATTAGTATTGACCCCAGCCCCTCCGTTACCAGCTCTGGTGGGGCGGTTGGGGGGGGGTGAGGTGAAAGAGAGGGGGTTACGCCACTGTTTTAACTGGTATTAAACTGTGGAAGTGCCTCCAGAGAAGAGTGAAATAATTTAAATAATAAGCTTGGAAATTTCAGAAATTGCATGCAAAAACAGGGTAAATATTGTGCTGAGTATCCAATCACTGCACTTAATGGACATTTACTCGATATTGGAGATTTGCGTTTTTGGACTATTCGGTGCAAATTGCTGCCCACACTGCAGTCCACCTCGCACAACAACTGCACAAGCTGACTCTCATTTAAATACTCCAGCGTCCATTTAAATGGTTGCCTTTTTGTCCGCAATACAGGGGAGGGATTTTATGCTCCAAAATTCCTGGACTGTGAAAATGTTTCATCCATGCATTCGGCACGGCTAATGACATTCTTGGAACTTTGGTGCTCGAGCGTGCACAGCCAGAAGAGAACCAGGGCTGGAATTTCACGTACAATGCTGGGAACGTAAAAAGCAAGAAGTTGAAGAACTTCTGATTTTCTGGCAGCTGCATGCAATATTCCCACCAATGTTGACTGAAATTTCCAATCATTGTATCCTTGATTTAATAGTGGCAGTTAAAATAGATTAAATGAACTACTTTTTAAAAGGTAGACTTCCAACAATTCACTATACAGATTCCCTTGCCTTCAACACAATGATGTGCCACTTGAGGGATTGTGCTCCACATATATTTAATGCATTGTACGTACCGCTAGAATTCTGAGAGCTGTTGTTATTTTCTTCACATGTATTTGGCAGTTTAGCTTCACTTCTTTTGACAAGAGGACTCTCTGCATCTGCACATTTTTTTGAGAAATGTAATTAAGATTTCTTTAAGAAACGTGTCGTGCCCTAAAGAAAAACTGAGCATTATGTGGACCATTTCTTTGCTTTTTTTGCTGAAATTGCAGAAGCTTTGTCACATTTAAATTCTTACAATAAAAACAAGATAACATCCTGAAGTGTAACTTCTCAATTTTGGGAAACACATATGGATTATCTGTTTGCTAAAGTGTCACAAGAATGCTGTACATCTTGTAAGACAGTCATGTAGAGAAAATGGTAAATATGTGTAACTTTTCAACACCATGAAGACCTACTATTTCAGGTCTTCCATAAAACCAAGTAGGTGCTTTGTTGGCCTTAGCAGGTGACTGGTCCAGATGCTGACCTGGAGATCCCAGAACTGGAAACGACAGTTTCCAACTGATGCTAACTTTTCCCAGCTTGGATGCTTCCCAATTGCACTACGTGTTGGTCCTAGATGACAATTTGTAGGATTCACTATGTTCCTTTGTATGATCATAATAGACATCTACTGATACCAATGGAATAGTATCCCAGTGCAAGAGCAGAGTTGAAATGAAAGGTCTCCACAGGACTGAGGGAAGCGGGAAATTTAATTAAATTAGGCAAGAGACTGGCACACATTTTAATCAGCTGATGGAGCAGTTTACTCTATCCCCATCAGGGTTTTATTAAAGGGGAATCTCTCTCAAGTATGTTTTCAAAGTCCTAAAAATTACACTTTAAAGGATCCCCCCTTCTTGCAACTTTAATTTGCTGATACAAAGCAGCTGTCTCTAGAACCATCAACCAAATGAATCCACTTGGAACACATTGCTTGCCATCATTGGTGGCAGCATTCCATGGAAGTAATTTTTTATTTTTTATTTTTTTAAGTTCAATCTTTATTATTTTAGAAAAGGAAGTGGTTGGTACAATGTATAATTCTACCTCAAACAAAATCAAAATAAACATATCAAATTATGAAATTAATGTATGTTTTCCATTTACTTCTGTTACAATGTTTTCATGAAAATATTAGTATGTGTATAAATTTAACTTGGCCTTCTCTAGTTACTAAGTATTATGGAGACTTCCTCTGAACAGGAACCAGATCAAATGCCCTGCCCATAACATGCCCCTCACTAACACACTTTTATACATTCCCAAACGTTCAGAGAGGGGCTTTGGTTTACCTGCACGCTTCAGTTAGTTTTATGTTTCATAATCCTACAATATGTTACTTATGCCAAGTGCAAATTTAGGTTTGGAACATCATACATACCAGAGGATGCATGCAAAGCCACGTGTTCCTGGTAAGGAGTGTAATACTTGTACCGTTTGCCACAGTATTCACAGATGTAACTGCCTGTTTCTGGAACAGTAAAACAGAATAGTGAGAACTAACATCCTACTCTCAGTTCTTATGTTTAGTGGAAAAGCTGTTAAAGTCCTCAAGAATGATAAACTAGAGAAAAATACTAGGATCCAGCTACAAGATCAGAGTTAGAATCATGGTCTTGGCTGACATTTATCTCTAACTTGCCCTGGATGGCAAGTTAAATTTGCATTTGTTAGTTTGTCACCAGAAATGAGGGGTAAACCAGTCAAGGACTTCTCTTTTCCTGCAGTACTCAAGTAAAGAAGTTATATGTTATAAAGTAATGAAAATATCCACGGGTGAGGAAGCTGCATTCCTTCAACAAAGGACAATACAGATGCAAACAGATAAATGTAAGTGGATGGAGAGACTGTAAGCACCTCACATTGCATCCTTTCTTCTTGCAATTCATCATACACGGATATAAATTTCAAAATGTTCCAATACTAATATTGGTGTATTTAATTAATATAGTATATACATGTGGTGATTATTCCTTGATTAGTAAAAGTATTGTGATTCGTTGTTTGTTAACTGCCTTGGGATATGTGTTGTAATCTCATTGGTAGTTGATGATCACATGATGTGTTGTGGCTACCTTAAATTCAGTCCTTTTCTAGCTTAGTTGGGAATGGATGTGGAAAGATATGCTGCTGATTTTAAAGTTAATAAAGCCTAGCTTTGGAAGGCAAATCTATTCTTTATTTAAATATAAAAATTGCAATTATGGCACACGCTGGGTACCAATAATTGTTAACATGTCCAGCTTGGCAATGACATTTAAATTAAAATGCTGAGAGAATCTGAACAAGTTCACAAATAATAAATGACCGAATAAAATATGCTAGGCCCAACTTTCAACCCAATTTTACTTTTGCCACAAACTTCAGCAAACTTATGTGCCACTGGGGAGATTTCTTAGTTTACTTTCCCTTGGTTTTCACAATTTCCAGCTTAGTTTTCAGCATTAGAGAAAGAGATAGTAGACACCTACTGCATAGTTATGGCATTCAACTAGGTATTTCACATTTTAAAATCTCTTTTAAAAATAAGCTTTTAGTGATTCGTGCTTATAAGAAAAACAAGAATTATCTGACTTGTGTTCAATAAATTAAGTCTGGTGGAATATGAGTACTCCAGTCATAAAAATTGGGTTAAAACACCTAAAACAGATTTTTTGGAAATTCATTTCAAAAACTTGACTGCCACATTGAGGGATCATATTTTGATGACCTTGCTTTCTTCCCAGTGGCCAAATAAAAACCATGTCCTTCTGCCTAAATTTGTCTTGATATTATGTGGCACTCGTAAAAGTCAAGGTAACATGACACATTAACAATTTAGCAAACTGTCACAAAAAATGATTATTTCCTCCTGCAGATTTAGTGGACTGGACTGAGCTGAGCAAAGCTGCAGAAGTATTTGCTGGATCTCATCATCCCAACTGGAGAGTTCCAAAGAACATTAAATCCATACAATTACAGTTAAAGGCGACCTTAATTCTACATAATCAAAATATTTCAGTGAGATGTTAGCAAATATATTGATGTTCTCTGTGCTTTTGCTTTCACGTTTAAAACTATATCATAGATTTATCTGCCTATAGACTGTCCAAGTAGAAAGTCTTCCTGAGCTGACATTAATGGAGCTTTCTATCCACAGGCCCACCTCTACTCACATCTGCAGCAGAATTTCATAATTCAAGATCAACTGTACACAACACAAAATACAAATAAATATCAATTTTACTCTACAAAACTCTTACATCAATGTTACTGACGATATCAGAATATAGTCCCACAGAAGCTATTCTGAAACTGTCCATATTTGCAATCTGTGTTTTAGATCACCTGCTGGTATTAATGGTGCCATTTTAGCCTGTTGTTCAAGTCGCACTTAGTCGGTATTATTCAATAATACACCAACCCGCTATTGCATTAGGCATTTAGAAATCACACAGGGAAGCCAGGGAATGGGGCCTGGGCTGGCAGTTAGCAGAGGAAGAATGGAGGAAGGTATGGAAGCAAACCCCTCACAAATACCAGTTGCCGTAGAATGTGAAAGGGACAACTTAATAGTGGAGAGTACAGAACTACCCCCAATGCTTCACAAGTTACACCTATCTCTGTGGGATGACTGTTGGAGGGGCGTTGGGATAGAAAAATCACAACATTACACATATTCTGGTCATTCCCTGCATTCAGACATTCTGGACAGCAGCCCTGAAGCTAAATGAGATTCTCAATTCCTACACACCCAGGCGGTCTGTGCCGATGGAGCCTAGCCACTGGAGAAAGAGCTCCCCCGGGAACCCTGGTAAGTTAATACAGCTGTCAGTAATAGCTGCATGATGCCAACCCCCTCCATAGCATATGCAAGAAACACTTGTGGGAAACATGCCAGCCAGAATGTTTAACGTAGAGTCTAAGCCTGGAGCTCTGGAAGTACTACACAGTCTGGAGCCCTTTTCTTAGAACCTACTCTACTCACAGGAAGGTAACAATTGGTTAACTTGGAATGCCATAAGCTATCAAAGGTTCTCTTGCATTCCGTGAAATATGCATATATGCTAACAACCTAACCCCGAGACAACTGCCCCTCCCGCAACACCGCCATGCAGGCAGGATCTCTGAAATGTCCTCAATTCGGCTGTATACGAAGGACACCTTCAAATTACCCTGACCCTTCCAAAGCGTGTGGTCTCCAACATGCAGTTAACTATACAAACAACCTCTTGCGTCAATGTCGAAGTACCACGTAATGAAACTGTATGGAGACTTCCCAAAATGCATGTATATTTTCCATTAAAAAAAGAAATCATACTTGATCCAGGGCTGCGGACCGTTTCTTCCACCTGTTCAGTTTTCACCTCTGCTGGTGTCTCAACTGCATGATCATAAGGATCTATAATTAAGAAGCAGGTTAATTAGTTTATTTAACAACACAACACTGAAAGAACAGCATTAATTTATGCAACAGCTTTCCAACCCGTCAAGAATTAGTTTCCTCTTGCAGTTCAAAGTGTGTTTTGGAGGTCATTGGTGGGGTGTGCCCTTTCAGTATCAGCACCACATAACAGTAATATATCCTGAACTCACTGCAATATTCACTACAGAAGCAAGCAAATAAAGTGAATGCCAGTATAGTCACAACTAATTTCACTGCATAAGATAAGCACTTACAGTCTACAAGTAAATCAAGGGTCTTAGCTGTGTATAGTTCACAGCACTGCAGATTGATACCTACTATGCCTACAAAGTAAATGCCAAGATTTTAATTAGCAGCTTTCAGGGAAAGATGTACAGGGTCACTTTAATTTGACTGACTCCAAGTTCAGTTTGGGTAAAATCAAATACCTAGCCATTTGGCCAGGTGAAATTGTTGACTGGTAAATAAGATTAAAACAAACAATTTTTGGTAGAGTAGAACAGGTGATCTGAATTCAACAGTGAAGTGGGTGAAAATCACATCATCCATGCAAATCTTCACATAGCTTTGAGCAAAATGAATCGTAAACTATATTTACGTGCTCTTCTGTTTGCACTACATTAATTTTTCGTTTAAATAATAGTTTTACAATTATGATGTATCTTCTGAATAAGGTGAAAAGCAACTTGATTCTCTCTCTTCCCCCCCACCCTGCCCCACCTCCCCCATTTGATCACTCAGTGATACTATCAAGCACACCCAGGTCAGGTACTGAATGGTCAGATTCACTATGAAGTTCACTTTGCTCTGTCTAACAATGTGCCTCAGCCTCAAACGCAGAAGAGTTATTGCTTACTGCAGCAGAGTGAGGTTTTACATTTTCCAAGCCAACCATCCTCACTTTCGGGTGAGGCTGCCAATTTGCTGACAGTTTTGTCCTGTGAGCCCCTGCGCTTTAGGAAATGTATTTAAATGACCTAAACTTATTCTACAAGTACTATCTTAAGATTCAGAAGAAAGAAGATAGGGTTATCCCTCGGATCCTAGAGGTGAAAGGACTTTGGAGCACTGTGAGCAGTTCTGGGCACCACACTTTAGGAAGGATATATTGACCTTGGAGGGAGTACAGTGTAGATTTACCAGAATAATACCTGGACTCAAAAGGTTAAATTACACGGAGAAATTATACAAACTAGGGTTGTATTCGCTGGAATTTAGAAGGTTATGGGAAGATTTGATTGAAGTTTTCAGGATATTAAGGGGAACTGATAGGGAATCACAGAAACCCCACAGTGCAGATAGAGGCCATTTCGGCCCATCGAGCCTGCACCGACACATATCCCACCCTATCCCCGTAACCCCACGTATTTAATCCCCCTAACACTAAGGGTCAATTTATCATAGCCAATCAACCTAACCCGCACATCTTTGGACTGTGGGAGGAAACCGGAGCACCCGGAGAAAACCCACGCAAACACGGGGAGAATGTGCAAACTCCACACAGACAGTCACCCGAGGCCGGATTCGAACCCGGGTCCCTGGCGCTGTGAGGCAACAGTGCTAACCACTATGCCACCCCAACTATTTCTGCTGGTTGGGGAGTCTAGGACTAGGGGGCATAGTCTAAAAATTAGAGCCAGGCCTTTCAGCAGTAAGTTAGGAACCACTTCTACATGCTAAGGGTGGTAGAAGTTTGGAACTCTCTTCCACAAACAACAATCGATGCTGGGTAATTTAAGTCTGAGACGAATAGATTTTTGTTAACCAAAAGTATTAAGGGAAATAACAACAGAAAATGCTGGAAAAACTCAGCAGGTCAGGCAACATCCGTGGAGAGAAATTTGAGTTGACGTTTCGGGTCGAACCCTTCTTCCAAACTGGAAGGAAAAGATAGATCGGAGGCAGGGCTGCGATCGGACAAAAGAATAAAAGAAACAAAAAAGAGACAATAAAAGGTGTTAGAAGCTAGATGAGATGGTAATAGGCTGAGATTGGGTGTAAAGTGTACTGGCTGGGCAAGGGATAGCTGCCAGGTGTGAGAGCGAAACAAAAGGAAAGGGGGGGGTGGGGGGGAAAGGAGTGGAAAAATTACAAGAAAAAATGAAATACGGGCCGAGGTTATGATCTGAAATTGTTGAACTCGATATTGCGTCCGGAAGGCTGCAGAGTGCCTAATCGGAAGATGAGGTGCTGTTCCTCGAGTTTACGTTGAGCTTCCGTGGAACAATACAAGAGGCTGAGGACGGTGAGGTCCGAGTGGGAATGGAGCGGTGAATTAAAATGACAGGCGACCGGAAGCTCGGGGTCACCCTTACGGACTGAACGGAGGTGTTCCGCAAAGCGGTCATCCAATCTGCGTTTGGTCTCCCCAATGTAGAGGAGACCGCATCGTGAGCAGCGAATACAGTATCTTCCTTGTACTGTATGTCATAGACACTGATTCAGAAGGAATTGTAATCATTGTACTCTATGTAGCCCATTCACTCGTGAGCAGGTAGTATCGAGTTCAACAATTTCAGATCATAACCTCGGCCCCTATTTCATTTTTTCTTGTAATTTTTCCACTCCTTTCCCCCCCCGCCTTTCCTTTGGTTTCGCTCTCACACCTGGCAGCTAGCCCTTGCCCTGCCAGTACACTTTACACCCAATCTCAGCCTATTACCATCTTGTCTAGCTTCTAACACCTTTTATTGTCTCTTTTTTACTTCTTTTGTTTCTTTTATTCTTTTGTCCGATCGCAGCCCTGCCTCCCGATCTATCTTTTCCTTCCAGTTTGGAAGAAGGGTTCGACCCGAAACGTCAACTCAAATTTCTCTCCACGGATGTTGCCTGACCTGCTGAGTTTTTCCAGCATTTTCTGTTGTTATTTCAGATTCCCAACATCCGCAGTATTTTGCTATCGTAAAAGTATTAAGGGATATGGGGCAAAGGCGGGTATATGGAGTTAGGTCACAGATCAGCTATGATCTCATTGAATAATGGAACAGGCTCAAGGGGCTAAATGGCCTACTCCTGTTCCTATGTTTGTACGAACTCACCATCAGAAGTACTTCATGAGTGATTAGAAAGGAAAGTTGTTTAGAATCCAGTTGTGATTTACAGCATTGTTCCTGGATTTTTCTTGTGCATTGATATGAATATGTCAGATGAAAAATGGCACGTAAACAAGTACACCTTAATGTAGTGCAATAAGCTTTATTTGCCACCCCCAATTACTCCTACCCTACTTTTATATAGCTCAAAAGTACAAAATCTAAATTTTAAGGACAAAATCTATAATTACATGTACTGGACACAAGTACAAAAATTTCACACACACATTTAAATTTACCATGGATAGTAAAGCATAAAGAATAAGTAGGGCTTGACAAACAATATAATGTGATTTTCGAACATTTAAGAATCACTAGTTTCTTATGATTTCTGTGCTTTATATAAGTTCTCACTTCTTTATTGCAGACAAAGATACAAAGCTGAGAGTTCTTTTTAATGCAGGTATTTTCAACTTGTTCCTGCTTTTATTACTTGTAGAATGTTTTGATTTTAGTATTCAGTGAAATTTTCTCCAACAAATTTCAAGGTGGCATTTATTTTAGCCCCAATTAACAGCTATATGCATCTTCCCATATCCATCAACAAACTTGAGCAACTACAGTACTTTGCAAATACATACCATCTACTGCATGTAAATCCCGGTGTTCCTGGAAACAGCTATAATATTTGTATTTCTTGCCACAGATGTCACACATATATCTAAAATTCTCTGGAAACAAGGAGGGAAAAAAAAGGTCATTAATTTGGTTTGCTTCCCATTTCCTAAACCAAAAAGCACTCGGATAATCTTAGGGAATTAAGTACTATGGCCTAGAAATTCGGTGGGCTGCGCCACCAGTTAGCGCCCAAAGAGGGCACTTAGTAGGTTTAGCGTCACTGGCCACGCCTCCCACGAAATTTAGTGGGGCGCTAATGGCGGTGTTAGCCGGTAGCGCTGCGCCGCCACCGATGACGTCATCGGTGTGCGCAGCGCCCCGCTACCGCCTCAATCGCGAAATTTGGTAGCGCCCCCCCCGCTGTAACGCAGGTCGCAATTTGCGACCGGTTCAGGGGGGCCTACCTGCGGCGGTAAAGGCACTGAGGTGCGGGGCGGCCATTTTTTTTGCTGGCTGCCTGCCAGCACCTCTTCGCGCAGCTGTCCCTGGCCTCCTGAGGCCCCCCCCCCCCCCACCTCCCCCGCGTTGTGCCGGCTGTCTCCCAAGTTGCCGGCACTCGCGAACTCAGATCGCGCTGCAGCAGGCCCCTCCCCTTTAAGAAGGGGAGGAAGGCCTGCAGTACCGCAGCGCCACGTTGCGCTGCGATTTTCAGCTGCAGCGCCCCAAGATGGATGCGGGGCGCCTCGAGTAGTGCCACGCTTCCGTTTGGGGCGCTCAAACTGAATTTCTGGCGGGTGCTCGCGGCTCCTTCCGGGGCGGTACTTCCAGCGCCCTGGCGAGACTGGCGCCCGAATTTCTAGGCCTTAGACTTTCACAAAGTAGTTTTAATTTTGTGAAACTGCTACTGCACTACTTGTCTCTCTCTTCCTACAGTGCTCTCTTTGTCGACATTTGCAGCATTTTGGTAGGTGGTGCATGAGGGGTAGGGTTGTCAACTCTGGTCGGATATATTCCTGGAGGTTTGATCATGTGACAACTGATCACATGACAGTTGGCCAGAGTTTGAAAATGTTATTACATTTAGCTTATAAAGGTTGGGTCCCCTGTAACTGAGTGTCTTTGCACACGCTTTTGTTGCAAAGTGTGATCTTCACTTTTCTCCTGGGTTGCTAGCAACAGTGCCCGGGAAGTTCATCTTCCATTCCAGGAGATTTCTGGACAATCCGGAAGGGTTGTCGACCCTACTGAAGGATCAACTAACCTGCTAAGAGTCATTGAGCAGGCTCATACACAAATCATAGTCACTGGGTCAAGATACTGAGGGAAGGAGGGAATGGCTGGCACCTGAGGGTCAGCGTTTTCGAGGGAGAAGTTGTTTTCCAAGGGGCATGGTTGTTAACAGTCAACAGGAATTTGACTGACACTCATGCACACTGACACTCACGCACACGTATACCATGGCAGAATGTTAGAAGAAATATTAGACAGAGACTCCACATAGCCTCAAAACTTGTTTAATTTTCTCTTCAGTTGGTCTGAACTGGAACAGCCTGTACTTAATACCAAACAACCAGCCAGAGAGTTATGGAAGTACAGGCAGTCAAATTGTATACTGGAGGAGAAAACCCAGCTCCTGTCCCTACCTTTTTTCTGGAAGTTAATGTGCTTTTTTGTTGGTTAACCTGCAGAATCAGTGCGCAAGACATGAACAGGCGCGTAGGCAAAAACACGTGAGCATGAAGTACCTTGCTCCCGGTTTGTGTGTGGCAGTGCCCAGAAGATTTGTCTTCCATTCTAGCAGAAAAATCAACTCAAAACCAGACAGACTAACATGACCCTATCCTCAACTTTCTGTCTGACCTGAAGTGCACGTATTTCTTGTGTTTTGAATGTAAATTCGACTTAAAAGGCTCACTGGAGACTCAGCAACACCATCCTTTCTTATATTACTACTTTCCATCATTTCAGGCATTGATATCAAGTCCTCTGGGAGAGCTCCGAATAGACTGGCTAAAAGTTACATGCTGTGGGAATTCAATGCAAACAACACTGTTGTTTAGTGTCAGAATGGTCCCTGAGGCAAAAATAAATTCATTTCTAAAATCGGGCTGCTAACTTCGACTGGTGCAGACATCAAGAAGGGTGAACTGCAATTTCAATTGAAGTAATGCTGCCGAAATGACACACAACTCAATTGAGCAACTTAAACGAGGGAAAAAAAAGCTTCAAAAACTGTGCATCAATTTCAAGAGTGCGTGCAGGAACGGTGAAGAAATGTGAAAAACCTTTATGATGCAGATTTTTAAAAAACTCAGTGAAGACCAACAGCAACCAAAATAATGAACCCTACAAGATTAACAGCAAGTTGAAGATTTGTTTCCAGGTGTGATTTACTGAGCTGAAACAGCAATTAGGGAGGGGGCTGGGGGGGGGGGGGGGGGGGGAGGGAGGGAAAGAGGACAGAGGTAAGATTCCAAAACTACGGCAGAAGAGTGGGCTGGAGGAGATCATGCAGCTTGTCTGGCTGCCTTAAAAACAGCAATGTTGCCATGATTTCCACTGTCTGGATGGCAACCCTTCCAATCGCATGATAAATGATTAAGGAACTGACAATAATAATACAGGAAACTTTGTGCTATCCGGCACCGACGGGACCGAGCTGCTGCCATTCCCTCAAAACTGCCGGACACTCCAGAGTTAATGTTGAAAGATACGGAGATTTTTTATCTCCGTATCCGACAACAAACACTGTTGCTTAGCAACAGCTTCTAAACAGTCCGGTGCAGCTGCAAGCGTCTGTAGCTGAAGCTGTTGCTATAGCTACAGACCTTGCAGTGCTTGACTGGGGGAAAAAAAAGCAAAGAAAAGAAAAGAAAAGAATAAAAAACAGCTCCTGATTTTTGCCAGTGGCTCCAGCTTGCCGGATGGTTCGCCTCCGGATAACTCAAAGTTTCCTGTAGTCTACAACTAGACAAGATGAACCAGACAGCAGGATTATAAAAATAGAGCTGCAGATTTCAATGAGCATAAAAATCATAAAAGAAAATATGCTTCTTAATAATGTTACCCTGACATACGAGTCCAGTTATTTAACAAGAACTAGGTAGCTTGGTCTCATCCAAAGTTGGTTGAATTACCTTTCAAACTTCAATGTTGGATATATATTGCATTAATCCTGGGTGATGCTGGATAAAAATGGATAGGTTTTTTTTTACATCGTTTCACAAAAAGTTTTTTTTGATGGTGCTTATACTATACACACTTGCGTAATTCCACTGCGACCCATTAGAAAGTCATATATTTGGCTTCTTAAAAGAAAAGTAAGAAACTGAAGTACTTTACTATAAAGCATGTTCCCTGTCTGGAGCAATTCAGGATGCAAGCAAAGAACTAAAATAACATCTGTCCTTTGTTGGCAAAATATGCCAATGAAACTATTATCGAATAGATCCAAGATATCCTGACCTGGTTTATTCACCAGATCAGATCAAGATATCTTCCATCTCTCACTCCTCCTCTCAAGAGTTAAACTCAGCGCTCTGCTACACCATACATAATTACTGTTCTGGCACAAATTACTAATACCATACTTATTCCTCAGTTCAAAATCCAAGGCCTAATATTCGAAACAAATGCATACACAAAAGCATAAGTCACATCACCTCTATTTTCAAAACATTTGTAAATGTCCAGCATTTCAACATCCATGCAAATTATTCAACTTAAATTAATTCATAGTATTGATTATATTCTGTGAACGACATGAAGGATTAGTAAATTTCAGTCAGCTAGGAAAACTGCATATTTCAAAACCAGACAGACATCATCGCTCCCCCTCCCCCCCACTCCCCTGAAGTTATCATTTAGTTACAGGAAGAGACAACTAGCAACAACTAGCCATTAAAAAAGAGTTGCATTTATATAGCACCTTTCACAACCACCAGACGTCTCAAAGTGCTTTACAGCCAATGAAGTACTATTTGAAGTGGAATCACTGTTGTAATGTGCGAAACGCGGCAGCCAATTTGCATACAGCAAGGTTTCACAAACAGCAATGTGATAATGACCAGATAATCTGTTTTTGTTATGTCGGTTGAGGGATAAATATTGGCCAGGACACCAGGGATAACTCCCCTGCTCTTCTTCAAAATCATGCCATGGGATCTGTTACGTCCACCTGAGAGCAAACGGGGCTTTGGTTTAATGTCTCATCAGAAAGGCAGCAACTCCGACAGTGCAGCACTCCCTCAGCACTGCACTGGAGTGTCAGCCTAGCTTTATGTGCTCAAGTTCCTGGAGTGGGGCTTGAACCCACAACCTTCTGACTCAGAGGCGAGTGTGCTACCAACTGAGCCACCGCTGATATTTATTATAAATAATGTATCACATGGTATAGAACTGCAGCAGAGCAACAATTTTATTAATAGCTTATTCTGTGAATTCAAGGTGTCTTTCTCTCCCCCACCCCATCTAAACTAACTCAACAAAATCTTTACGTGATTCCTGGAATGAAGAGAACAAATTAAGGTATGCCCCTGTAGATTTCCATGGCCGCAAAGTTAGCTTGTGGAACTACAAAATGTATTTTCTGTCACCCTGCCCACAAATAGAGCCAAACCTCAATACAAATTTGGCACTGACCATTTCTTTAAGCAAAAGATCATTTGTACCCATCAAGCTCATCGGACATATTACAGACATACTCACTGTTAAGTAAACAGAACTGACATTGTAGCGAATTCTTTCAGGTTTCACAAGGGGAAAAATAAAACATATATATGATATATTAAAAATCTAATGTCTGGGCACACTTCCAGCCAACGTTTTGCATGATAAATTCCTTTGTGAACATTGATAATGAAAAACAGTCTATGTAAGCTTGTCACGCTGTAAGTATATCTTCCGCCCTGTAGAGGTGCAGCAGTACCAACATTGATGGGTGGGTGTAATAACAGTATGGCAAGATTAAAAAGGCAGTTCCCATTATAAATGTCGACAAAGGAATTTATAATGAAATATATATAAAAGTAAGGAAAGAATGTTTCATTTTAAAAGAGAGACAGAATTATATCTGTGCAACTTGGTCCAAATATCCCTACCCTCTAAAACCATGTCACCAGAAGAGTGCACTTGGTTCTGACCACCCTGTGTGCAAATCCGCAGGAGACTGACTAGTTGCCAAGAAAAACAGAAAGCTTTATGTAAAGACAAATCAGCTAAACATACTTCTGCTAAGAAAACAGACTGGGGAAAAGTTATTTTCAGCTTGCAGTTTTTGTTCCACGCAAACTCTTATGTTTGTGCAGAGCCTGTTTCTTTGTTTAACGTCCCTCTGTATTTACCCAAATTTGCCCTCCATTTCGAAGTCGTCTCGAGTTACCTTAAGTGACTTTTGTGGATAGCAAACTGGATTAAAAATTGGTTAAAAGGGGCTAAAGAGAGTAGGAGTCCAAAGCAGTTTTTCCACAGTGGTTGAGAGTGGGCAGTGATGCTCCACAGGATTCAATTCTGGAACCACTTCTGTTCACTGCGTACATCATTAATTTGGAAATACGCCTGGAGGGAGTTGCGTCAAAATTTGCAGATGATACCAAAATAGGAGGTATAGTTAATTCTTTTGAAAAGGGATGATAATGAGATGGGGGAATGGGCCAAAAAGGTTGTAGATGGAATTCAATGTCATTTAAGTGCGAGGTGATACATTTTGGAAAAACAGTAACAGCAGATAGAGGCAGGCTTGGTGCTGTGGGGATACAGGTTCACAGGACTAAAGACAACACTTCAGGTTGATAAGGCTGTTAAAAAAAAAAAAAAAGCTAATAAATAGAATTCTAGACTTTTATCACAAGAGGTACAGAATATAAAAATCCTTAATGAGACCTCAGTTAAGAGTACTGTGTGCAGTACTGGGATCCAGACTATAGGAAGGACATTGAGGGTACAATGCAGATTCACCAGGATATTGCATGCTATGAGGAAATACAAATACAAAAAAAAACGTTGAAAATTCTGGGGGGGGGGGGGGGGGGGGTTTGTTAGAACAATGTAGATTTTGAAGCAATATGGTGGAAGCAATGTTCCCGCTAAGCTGCGTGCGGCCACTCAGTCATCTGCAAGGTCCCATGCAGGCCGCTCACTGGTTTTTATAAATACCGCGCATGTGCCGAAATTTACAGGAACCGCGCATTAAAAGAAACAGGCTGCGCAGAACAAAGCGCAGCTTACAGAGAACACTGGATGGAGTGTTTAAAATGATGAAAGGTAAATAGGACAGGGTAGATAGAAGCAGACTGTTTCCAGCAGTTGAGGGCTCAAGAGAGGCCAGAGACACAAGATTAAATGTAACAGATTTAGAACAGAGAGGAGGAGAAACTTACTACACAGAGTTGTGAGGCTGTGGGTTTCATTTCCAGGTTCAGTGGTTGAATCAGAAACTGTGCCAATATTTAAGATTGGATTGGATAGGTGGATGAAAGAAAAGGGGTTGAAGGGATATGGGAAATGTGATTAGAACTATTCGCTCATGTGGAGTATAAAGGCGGACATGGGCTGGTTAGGTCGAATGGCCCGTGTCTGTGTTGTGACTTTATGTACATATTTCTTGAGGGAATTCTGGCTTTCCTTTCTTTGCTTTGAGTCCTGTTATTTAGTGCAACAGACATTGCGCCTTCGGTTTTGTCTCAGCATCTAGCCGTATCCCTTGTATTCTCTTCTATCTTCTTCCTGATACTCTTTTTAAATCTTATCTGTCCTATGTTAATATATCTGGTCATTGATCCGGGTCCTATTTTAAAATAAACAGTGAAGTTCAAAGCATGACTTTTCCCCTCTAAATGGTATCTTTTCTGATGCTCTTCATCCTTAAACCCAGCACCTTGGTTTGCTGCTCTTTAACTCTAGTGTAGCTGACACTACATTATCTCCACTGGCCCCTACTGCTTGCCAGCCATCCATGTTCAAATGGTAGAGACAATACAAGAGTTATTAAGAAAGGAAGACTTGGAGTACTCACTTGCCTGTGGTGAGCTCTCAGCTGATGCAGAGGAAGTTTCATTTTCTGTGGAAAGGAGAAATTTAAAAAATATATTCTTAATTCAGTCTTAGCATAAAATAGTATGCCCAATTATTTATTACACCAAACTATTTTCACAAACAACATTTGGAAGATGATGCACGTGCTGAATAACATCTACTTACTCAAATACTGTAGCTTTACAACAGAACAATAAAAGTATTGCAGTATGCCATTTTGATGCAGTCTGGCCGATGGATATCAAAACTACACTATTACTGCAGTTAACCCTTTGAGTACTACAGGAGCAGTTTTGCTCCAAAAATGAGTAACAAGTTTACAACATTTTAATTTTATTCAACAAACACTGCAAATGAAGAAATGCTGTCAGGTTCCATAGATTCTTCTAATTCTAGTTTATAACGTTTAGGATTTGAAAGCCGCAGTTTTGAAGGTGTTAGATGACAAAGTATGTGCACATTCGGAAAGTTGTAAAGGAAAATTTCACTACTCAAAGGGTTAAACCAATAAATGCATTAAAAAAAAATAAACATGTACCTAGGTGTGCTCTCACATGTGCCCGGAAACAGCTGTAGTACTTGTACTTCTTCCCACAGGCACCACATATATAGGCCCCTGAAACAAAGAAGGAGTCAGACTATATACAGTGGCTGTTCACTGTTCAGGTGCAGTAAGATATAATTTTTTTTAATTTTTTTTTAAAAAAAAGGCCAAGTTGCAAGACTTTCACTTATTGTGAAGCATACCAGCCACTAATTTCGGAAAGTACCTTACATTTATCTTAAACCACATACACTAGCCTCTCACTAGAACTTCCCTTTTCCCTTTTCTGATATAAACAAACTCCACAGTACCAAAGTGATAGAGAAAAACAAAAATATTCATCATGGCTGCAGATACAGCACAATGCTGCAGTAAAGATGCATGTCAATTCAGTAGAAACGAGCAGTGCAGCTCACTGGCAGCACTGCTGTTTTCTGCAGCAATGAGGAGTGGGGAACCAGTTTCTTTCCCAATCTTTCCATTTGATTTTTTTATATACCTGTTTTTGCTATTTATGCATGGTCCTGTCCATATTGAGTTATAACTTAAGCCCTTTTTAATTTAATTAAAATTTATTAGAAACAGATCAGAATGCAGTAACCTGACTAACACCATGAAAGAAGCAGGTCTTCACTGCAGCAAAAATAAAAAGCAAAAAACAGCAAATGCTGAAAAATCAAAAAAAAAACCCAGATAATGCTGGAAACACTCCGCAGGCTAGACAGTATCTGTGGAGAGAACAGACCCGTTTTGGGTGTTACCCTTCATTCAAACTGAAAAAATGAACAATTATTTAAATAGAATCAGAACAAAAGCAAAAAAAAAACAAAAAAGGAAGTATAGGTGGAGTGACCAGGAGACATTTAGATGGCCGAGATGATGCTTACAACAGACGATGTGATGAAGCGCAATAAAAGGAATTAACAGCACAACAGAGACAAAGAACGTATGAATAGCTGAAGCATTGGGAGGTAGGAGAAGGGAGGGGCCGAGAGAAGAGGGGAGGGGAGAGGACGAGAGAGGGAAAGCTGGCAAAATAGCAGGATCCAACAGCCCGAAGAAATGCAATTCAAGTGCCAATCTGCCTCCCCACTCCCAATGCTAACAGCACTCATCCCAAATTGCCAGCTACTCCCACCATAAACAGTGTCAGATATAGTTAACGTCTGAAATTATTAAAATCAATGATAAGTCCAGAGGGTTGCAAAGTGCCCAAGAAAAAGATATGCTGTTGCTTGAGCATTCACTGAGCTTCAATGGAACAGTGCAGAAGGCCAAAGACAAAAAGGTCATAGTGGGAGCGAGACAGGGAATTCAAGTGGCAGGCGACAGGGAGCTCAGGGATACACTTGCAGCCAGAATGGAAATGTTCGGCAAAGCGGTTACCTAATCTGTGTTCAGTCTTCCCAGTGTGCAAGACGCGGCACTGTAAGCAGCAAATACAGTATACTGGAATGGAGGAAGTACTCCCTCTAATCTAGTATTCACTGCTCAAAGTGCAGACTCCTCTACACTGGGGAGATTAAACAACATTAGGGGGAAAGAGGGTTGGTGCTTGGGTTGAGATCCTTGGTCTCAAAAGAGTGCTGGCAGAGGAGTCTGCATCTTTGGTGTTGGACTGTTATTCAGGTCATCAGACCTCACCTTGTTTGACTAGCTTCTATTTTAGACTGGATTTACCTTGCACTGTCTCAGTTAATTCCCATTATGTCTTAAATTTCTTTTATTAAGCTTCATGTCATCATCTGTTGTAAAGATCATATCATCCACCTAACCATCTCCTCCTTTTCTTTTAAGCACATACTTTCTTTCTCATGTGTTTGCTTTTTTTGCCCCCTTCCCCTGTTCTGATTCTATTTAAATACTTGGCCTTGTTTTGGGTCCGATGAAGGGTTTCACCCAAAACTGAACTGAACTTTCTCCAGAGATGCTGACTGATCTGCACTACAGGTGACTTAAATTGACTGTGCTGCCACAGTAACCACAAACATAGGAACTGGCTCGATGAGCTGCCCCAATTCGGCAAAGGCCCTCTTAGTTTACTGCACCAGTGCTATGCCTCGGATGAACTAATTCATAATTGTAACATGCCAAATGCAAAAAACTACACATCAGTGCACAAAGTGGCAATTATTAAAATTTGAGCCCTCTCCTAAATATCATGCATTGTTCATTCCTCCCTCATTAATAAAGAAACCACAAAGAAATCCTGCAGAGAGGGCTTAACATAATTTTGAGGATAGCAACCTATGCTGTTGTTCTACTATAGTACTTAGACTTAATGGATGATTGGAACAAACTAACTTCTATTGTGGAAGTTAACTTTTCAACAATACTGTAGATAGGTTTAACCTTTTAGGAATATACCAGCATTTCTGCACCAAATAAAAACACAGAACAAAATTAATTCTTTATTCAGAAATGTTCTATGCTTCAAGGTTTCTTTCTAATGGTAATTTGTCAGCAGTTATGTAAAATTTTGTACAGTTTTAGAGTCAGAGTGTTTAAGAAAGTAGCAAAGGGCACTCAGTACTCAGAGGGTTAACTATCCATGGTCATACTGAGACCAAGTTCTTTCAGACTTAAATATTGTGAACTGTTATAATGTGCTAGAAAAATATTAGCACCAAAAATCCTGGCCAGAACACTGACAAAATTGAAATTGTTCTTCACCACATACTTAATGCTATCTTCTATTAAACTATTCAAATAAAGTAATAACAGAAAGCTGTCAGCATTTTGTTGATGTTACCCAATGCTGAGCATTACCGTTGGAACAACCAGGATGCAGCAGAAATGATTTTTCAGATTCATATCTGAATTAAGATATTTTTGAAGGAATCTAGGACTTGAACATTTTGCTTCCTTCAATGTTAAAACATGCTGTTTAGTAGCAACTTTGCTGCTTAAAAAAATCTTACTTCATCATTTTCAGTATAAACAGGCTTGCGTTAACAACTGATCAAATCATCTAATTTTTGAAATATACCTAGATTCTGCTCCCTATGGAATCTCACCTTTGAACAGCATCCTTTGGATAATATGACAGATGATAGAGCAGCAGGCTTTCCATAAATTCTGTATTTATTCTGCTCTATGTTCAGTGAACAGGTGCTATGTTGTGCAGGAAGGAAGTAGTTTATTCTTTCTTTCCCAAGGTTTACAGCTCACTTGTACAAGGCAGCATACTCAACTGCCAGACTGAGAATTGAATAAATTGATCATAAATATAATTGGTGGACTTAAGTGTTGTGCAATACTCGTATGAACCCAACATCACAAAATAATACATTGAGCATAGATCCAGATCCTGCCCCTCATCTGATGTCCACACACATCCACTTCCAATAGGACTCACTGAATAAATGATCAGATGCACGACAACTGTTTGATTCCCTCCCTCCACCCCTAATCCACAGGAGGCCAACTGAAGCACTGTCGCCCACCACCCAGTTGAAATCAGCTAACAACAAACTGGGGATTGAATCTGGGATGGTCTTATTTCCTACGGCCCAGCTATTCCCTGAACAGACTCAGCCATCAGGCAAGCACTCATAATGTTAGTTTGGCTCAGAAACTATTCAACTCTTCAACTGTCCAGCATTCCCAGGCCAAACTGGTTATTCATCTCACTGATGTTTGTGGAATCTTACTGTGCCTAAAATGGCTGCCACAATCCCCTGCATAAGTTATTTGCGCTTCAAAATTAATTTATCGTACATGAAGCACTTTTCTGAGAAACATAAGGTGCTGTATAAATGCGAGTTCCTTTTGTTTAAAAGAAAGAAGAAGCTCGATACCATTCAATAATAGATTGATTTGCCAGAGTTCCCATTTAAAGACACTATTAACAGGGATTGCAGCTCCGTCATACAAGTGGCTGAATCACCGGGAGGTTTCCAGTACAGTACTGCAATGAAAATAGCTGCTGTACTCTGGTCTACACTGAATTTCTAATTATTTCTAGAATCATTAGACTATAGTTACTTAGTACATTTGCTATTGCAAACTCACAGTCAAGACTACCGATTAAATACATCTCACCAAGAGAACGGGATAATTACAGGAGTAATCTTGTATTCATAAAGCTACCGAAGTGCCCAACAATCCTATATCATATAGAACTCACCAAAGGAATTACTACAGGATTAGCTAAATAAACATTTTATATTTAAAAATTTGCACAGTAAACAGGGCACTAAATTGTGTAAGATTTAGCAAAAGATTATGTTACAGAACGGCCAAAAACTAATTTGTTATGGCGTTGAAACAGGATTGTGCTCTGTATTTTGTGCAATATTTCTATAGAACCTTTTAATTGTAATATATTTAAAAAATAGCCAAACCTTGAGCAACATTCTTCTTTCAAAAGATTCATGTAATGGATGAATAACAAATCAAAATAGTTTGTCCAGTATAAAGAAAATACCCCAAATCATGGAGTTACCATGTATTCTTGTAATATCACATAACTAAAAAGATATAGCATGCAGGGACAGCAACATTTGCGATGTATTGTAGATGCCAATACTGCATGATTTGCAGCTTGGTAATACAAACTTTTAATTATTGTTACTCACTTAGTGAGGCCTGTTGTTGTGGTTTCCACTCCATATTCTCCTCTTTGTCATTCACTTGGTTTGGTTTCCCAGGCTGCCCGTCAATATCTGTTGGAAGTAATAAAGAGATCAGTGACCAAGATGTGGTTGAAATAATGTAAAGTGGCCTCAAGTAACTGCAAGCTAGTATCAGCAAGGGAACTAAAACAAAACATTAGCCAGGATTGTCACTTATGATCACTATCCAGTAGTCACTGCTAAAAGCTGAATGTGTGTAGAGCTGGGGCAAGGACAAGATTTCTTATTGAGGGGACATTCCTATGGTTGCCAAGATAGATGTAGCAAAACATGCATTTTTGCCTTGTAGGTTTTCTCATGTCCATATTCTAAACTGTCCCAAAATTCTCTCATAGTCGTACTAGATATGACACTCACAGCACAAGACAAACTCCAAAAGGTGAATAAAAACATCAAGAATAAAAAGGACAGAGCAACAAGGCTATTTTTGATCTAGTATTGTGTAATGAGACAGGGTTAATTAGTAACCTTATGGCAAAGGATCCTCTGGGGAAGAGTGATCATAATATGATAGAATTTCTTATTAAGTGAGCGATGTGGTTAAGTCCGAAACTAGGGTATTAAATTTAAACAAAGCCAATTACGGAGGTATGAGAGGTGAGCTGGCTGAGGTTAATTGGGAAATTAGGTTAAAAGATATGATTGTAGATAAGCAATGGCAAACATTTAAAGAAATCATTCACAATTCTCGACAAATAAAAATTCCCTCGAGAAATAAAAACTCTACTGGAAAAGTGGTACAGCCATGGCTAACTATAGAGTATTAGATTAAAAGAATTGGTTTACAATGTTGTCAAAAATAGTAGTAAGCCTGAGGATTGGGGGGGGGTTAAAAATCAGCAAAGGATGACCAAGAAATTGATAAAAAGGGAGAAAATAAAATGAGAGTAAACTAGCAAGAAATATAAAAACAGATTATAAGAGCTTTTATAAATATGTAAAATGGAAGAGATTAGCAAGTAAACATGGGTCCTTTTGAGGCAGAGACAGGAGAAATTATAGTGGGGAATAAGGAAATGGCAGAGACGTTCAACAAATATTTTGTTTCTGTCTTCACAGTAGAAGACACAAATAACATACCAGGAATTGTGGGAAACCAAGGGTCTAATGAGTGAGGAACTTAAAGTAATTAATATTAGTAAAGAAAAAGTACTGGAGAAACTAATGGGACTAAACGCCGTCAAACCCCTAGGTCTGATGGCCTACATCCTAGGGTTTTAAAAGAGGTGGCTACAGAGATAGTGGATGGATTGGTTTTGATCTTCCAGAATTCCCTAGATTCTAGAACGGTCCCAGTGGATTGGAAGGTAACAAATGTCATAGTGAAAGAGGAGGTAGTGGAGATACCGGCTGAGATACAAATTGATAAAGAGGATGTACTAGAAAGGCTGTCTGTACTTAAAGTTGATAAGTCACCAGGATTGGATGGGATGCATCCTAGGATGCTGAGGGAAGTTAAGGAGGAAATCGTGGAGGTACTGGCTATAATCTTCCAATCCTTAGATACGGGGGGGGGGGGGGGGGGGTGGTGCAAGAGGACTGGAGAATTACAAATGTTACACCCTTGTTCAAAAAAGGGTGTAAGGATAAACCCAGCAACTACAGGTCAGTCAGTTTAACCTTGGTAGTAGGGAAGCTTTTAGAAACGATAAACAGGGACAAAGTTAACAGTCACTTGGACAAGTGTGGATTAATTAAGGGAAGCTAGCACTGATTTGTTTAAGGCAAATCGTATTTAACCAACTTGATTGAATTTTTTGATGAGATAACAGAGAGGGTTGATGAGGGCAATGTGGATGCGGTGTACATGGACTTCCAAAAGGCGTTTGATAAAGTGCCACATAATAGGCTTACCAGCAAAGTTGAAGCCCATGGAATAATAGGGACAGTGGCAGCATGGATACAAAATTGGCTAAGTGACAGGAAACAGAGAGTAGTAGTGAACAGTTGTTTTTCAGACTGGAGGAAGGTGTTCCCCAGGTGTCAGTATGAGGGCCACTGCTTTTCTTGATATATATTAATGACTTGGATGTACAAGACACAATTTCAAAATTTGCAGATGACACAAAACTTGGAAGTATGGTGAACAGTGAGGAGGATAGTGATAGACTTCAAGAAGGCACAAACAGGTTGGTGAAATAGGTGGACACGTGGCAGATTAAATTTAACTCAAAAAAGTACAAAGTGATACATTTTGGTAGGAAGAACAAGGAGAGGCAATATAAACTAAGGGGTACAATCCTAAAGGGGTTGCATGAAGAGAGACACCTGGGGGTATATGTGCACACATTGTTGAAGTTGGCAGGGCAGGTTGAGAAAGCGGTTAAAAAAGCATACGGGATCCTGGGCTTCATAAATAGAGGCATAGAATACAAAAGCAAGGAAGTTATGATGAATCTTTATAAAACACTGGTTCGGCTACAATTGGAGCACCGCACTTTAGGAAGGGTGTGAAGGCCTTAGAGAGGGTGCAGAAAAGATTGGTTCCAGGGATGAGGGACTTCAGTTACATGGATAGACTGGAGAAGCATGGTGTTGTTCTCCTTACAGCAGAGAAGGTTGAGAGGAGATTTGATAGAGGTGTTCAAAATCATGAGGGGGTCTATGCAGAGTAGAGAGAGAGAAAACTGTTTCCATTGGCAGAAGGGTTGAGAACCAGAGGACAGAGATTTAAGGTGACTGGCAAAAGAACCAAAGGCAACATGAGGATAAACTTTTTTATGCAGCGAGTGGTTAGGATCTGGAATGGACTGCCTGAAAGGGTGGTGGAGACAGACCAAATCGAGGCTTTCAAAAGGGAATTGAATAAGTACCTGAAGGAAAAAAAATTGCAGGGCTACGGGGAAAGGGCGGGGGAGTGGGACTAGCTGAAGTGCTCTTGCAGCGAGCTGGCATGGGCTCGATGCGACGAATGGCCTCCTTCTGTGCTGTAATCATTCTCTGATTCTATGTAACCCCACTGTTTAAGAAAGGAGGGAGAGAGAAATCAGGGAACTATAGGCCAGTTAGCTTGACATCAGTAGTAGGGAAAATGCTAGAATCTATTAAGGACGTGGGAACAGGGCACTTGGAAAAAAATCACAATATGATTAGGCAAGGGCAACACAGTTTTATGAAAGGGAAATCGTGTTTGACAATTCTAATGGGAGCTTTTTGAGGGTTTAACTAGCAAGGTAGAAAAGGGGGAACCAGTGGATGTAGTAATTTGGATTTTCAGAAGGCATTCGATAAGGTGCCACAAAAGAGGTTGTTACAGAAGATTAGGGCTCATGGGATTGGGGGTCATTATTAGCATGGATTGAGGATTAGGTAACAGATAGTAAACAGGGAGTAGGAAAAAACGGGTCATTTGAGATGGCAGTGTGTAACTAGTGGTGTGCCGCAAGGCTAAGTGCTTAGGCCTCAGCTATTTAAAATCTATATCAATGACATAGATGAGGGGACCGTGTGTAGTATATCCAAGTGTGCTGACGATACAAAGGTAGGTGGGAAAGTAAGCTGTGAGGAGGACGCAAGGAGGCTGCAAAGGGATATAGACCAGTTTAGTGATTGGGCAAGAAGGTGGCAGATGGAGTATAATGTGGGGAAGTGTGAAATTATCCATTTTTGTAGCAAGAATGGAAAAGCAGAATATATTTTAAAAGGTGAGATACTAGTTAGATTGGGATTCAGAGTTATTTTGGGCCCTTGTACACTAATCACAGAAAGTTAACATGTAGGTACAGCAAACAATTAGGAAGGCAAATTGTATGTTAGCCTTTATTGCAAGGGGGTTGGAGTATAAAAGAGTAAGGAAGTCTTACTACAGGGCTTTGTTGAGACCACATCTGGAATACTGTGTCCCATTTTGGTCTCCTTACCCTAGGAAGGATATACTTGCCTCAGAGGCAGTGCAACAAAGGTTCACTGGATTGTTTCCTGGGATGAGAGGATTGTCCTACGAGGAGAGATTTGAGTAGAATGGGCCTATTTAGAATCTGGTTTAGAATAATGAGGGGTGATCTCATTAAAATGTATAAAATTCTTAAGAGGGCTAAATGCTGAGAAGCTGTTTTCACTGGCTGGAGAGTCTAGAGTCTCAGGATAAGGGGTCGGCCATTTAAGACTGCGGATGAGGAGAAATTTCTTTACTCAGAGGGTTGTGAATCTTTAGAATTCTCGACCCCAGAGGGCTGTGGATGCTCAGTTGATGAGTATATTCAAGACTTTTGGATGTTAAAGGAATCAAGGGATAGGGGGGGAAAGTGGAGTTGAGGTAGAAGATCAGTCATGATCTTACTGAATGGCGGAGCAGGCTCGAAGGACCTTATGACCTACTGCTCTGCTCCTAGTTCTTATGTTCTTAAAATAAAAATTAGAGCAGCAGTAATGTCAGGAAAAAAAACAGTAAAATGGCAGGCAGAAAAAAGGCAGCTTAGAAACATAGAAGATAGCAGGAGTAGGCCATTCGGCCCCTCGAGCCTGCTCCGCCATTCAATGTGATCATGGCTGATCATCCAAATTCAGTACCCTGTCCCTGCTTTCTCCCCATACCCCTTGACCCCTTTAGCCTTAAGAAATATATCCAACTCCTTCTTGAATATACTTAATGAATTGGCCTCTACTGCCTTCTGTGGTAGAGAATTCCACAGGTTCACCACTCTCTGGGTGAAGAAATTCCTCCTAATTTCTGTCCTAAATGGCCTACCCCTTATCCTTAGACCGTGACCCCTGGTTCTGGACTCCCTGCCCATCGGGAACATCCTTCCTGCATCTAGTCTGTCCAGTTCTGTCAGAATTTTATAAGTTTCAATGAGATCCCCTCTCATTCTTCTAACTCCAGCGAGTATAAGCCCAATCGACCCAATCTCTCCTCATATGTCATTCCTGCCATCCCATGTATCAGCCTGGTGAATCTTCGCTGAACTCCTTCCATAGCAAGAACATCCTTCCTCAGATAAGGCGACCAAAACTGCACACAATACTCAAGATGTGGTCTCACCAAGGCCCTGTACAACTGCAGCAAGACATCCTTGTTCCTGTACTCAAACCCTCTCGCTACGAAGGCCAACATACCATTTGCCTTCTTAACCGCCTGCTGCACCTGCATGCTTACCTTCAGCGACTGGTGCACAAGGACATCCAGGTCTCGTTGCACTTCCCCTTCTCCCAATCTATTGCCATTCAGATAATAATCTGCCTTCCTGTTTTTGACACCAAAGTGGATAACCTCGCATTTATCCATGTTATACTGCATCTGCCATGCTTCTGCCCAATCACCAAACCTGTCCAAATCATACTGGAGTTTCTCGGCGTCCTCCTCACAGCACACACACCCACCCAGCTTTGTGTCGTCTGCAAACTTGGAGATATTACATCTAGTTCCCTTGTCTAGATCATTAATATATATTGTGAATAGCTGGGGTCCAAGGACCGATCCCTGCGGTACCCCACTAGTCACTGCCTGCCACTCGGAAAAAGACCCGTTTATTCCAACTCTTTGCTTCCTGTCTGCCAACCAGTTCTCTATCCAAGTCAATACCTTGCCCCCAATCCCATGTGCCTTAACTTTACACGCTAATCTCTTATGCGGGACCTTATCGAAAGCTTTTTGAAAGTCCAAATACACCACATCCACTGGTTCTCCCTTATCTATTTTACCAGTTACATCCTCAAAAAATTCCAGTAGATTAGTCCAGCACGATTTACCTTTTGTAAATCCATGGTGACTTTGTCTGATCCTGTCACTGTTTTCCAAGTGTTCTGCTATTAAGTCTTTTATAATGGACTCTAGCATTTTCCCTACTACCGATGTCAGGCTTACTGGTCTGTAATTCCCCGTTTTCTCTCTACCACCTTTTTTAAATAGTGGGGTTACATTAGCTACCCTCCAATCCATGGGAACTGTTCCAGAGTCCATCGAATTTTGGAAGATGACCAGCAATGCATCTACTATTTCTAGGGCCACTTCCTTAAGTACCCTAGGATGTAGATTATCAGGCCCTGGGGCTTCTTCCCCCCCCCCACCCTTCCACATTTTTCCTACTTTCCCTCTTTTTTTTTCTCCGCTGTCGCCCCTGCTCCATGCCTATGCTCAGGAACCACCTAGCTGTTTTGCCTGAATAATAATCAGACAGGCAGAAAACAGAAACAGGAGTGAGAGTGGGGTCATGTTAACTTTTGCTGATAGTGTAAACGCAGTGATATTGATTTTGGTTTCAATTGACTTTAACGATGACACACTGCATATACTGATTCTTGATGCGTTATTTCTGTGCACCCTCTTAGTACTTTTCTTAGTGGTCGTAGTTCTTGCCTCAAAAGAGGAGCCGAGCTGTTACTTCATTCTTATGAGATTTTTGATGCACAAGGATAACTGTGGTCAAAATGGGAGACGTGTGTGTGTCTGACATTGAAAACTATTTCACATACAAATTTTTATTTTTTATTTTTATTTTTTTATAAACGGAGCATAAGTAGCAAAACTCTTAATATTAAGAATTATTTTGAAATAACCCAACACAGACTTATTATTTTTGCAGGGCACATAAAATACCACTGGTGTTGATGACAGGAAAAGAATGCAACTGCAATGGGGACACTTTTGCTCACAATAGCTAGAGTGCAGTTAGTTAATAACTGAAAAAAAAGTTGTGAAGTCATGTCCAAGCAATAAATTACAAATTTATTTTTGGTCATCTGCATAACTGACATGTGTGGAGATCACACATGCTTAAAGCTCTCCAATCCAAGCTACTGAGAAATCCACAAAAGGTAAAGCTTGTTTGCCTGGTAAAAATGTCATTCCTCCCGAGGGACATACCTTACTTAGTTCAGACAGTAGTTACAAGTTGGTATGAGCCCTTTAAGCGATTCTTAAGCATAGAAAGTGTTAGTTGGATTTTAATCAGGCAAAAATCACATGTCTCATCAGTAATGAACACTGGTAAGCTTCTCACTGAGCGTCCAGCCATGTTGGGGTATTGGTTTGCAGAATTATTTGCAGCCAAGTGGAAGAATCTCAGTCACAGTGATGCGGCTCTATCCTCTCAGGTCCCATTCGTCAATCAAGCTGGCAAGTAAATTATCAACATTGCTTGGACTACTGCTGACTTCCCTGGCTCAGAGTATCAGGTTAGATATCAGATTACTGAATCTACCACAGAAGAATGACTTGGTTCCAATCTTCCATCACAAAACACATGATCTTGGAGCCACCTCAACCCCAAAGAGATCCTACTATCTTCTCTCTCCTGCCCCCAAAGGGAATAGTCACTAGCTTTTAGACAACTGCACAGGTTTGAGTACTCACTAGGTGGGCAGCAAACAGCAGGATCTCAATGAGCAGAATGGTATTCAGCACAATTCAGCATAAAATGTGAATGTACTGACATGACCTTCGTGACCACTACATACACCATGGAATAATAGTTCCACTAGTTCGAGGTAGAGTTTCAGCACAGCTGTTTACCTCTCTGTAACCCAATGAAAATAACTATTAAACACTGGATACAGGAGCATTGTTCTCACATTTTGCCTCCACAGAACACCTTCCAGTAACTTTCACCCCAAGACTTATGTACCTTAGGATCTATATATGAACACCACAATCAACTTGGCCTCCTCTCTCCCTCCACCAATTGTTTAAATAAACGCTGTTTGACAAAGTACTATATACAATACAAAACAAACCTATTGCGGCATTTTTCCAGAGTTGAATTGTGGCCAAAATTTCCATTACTGCAGATTGTTAAAAAATCTCTAGGATAGCTTCTTGGTGCTTTTCTACCACTAGTGTACCAAAATAAAACAGTGCTTTTGAAATGAGATTACTTACTGTAGTTGCAAGCTTTAAAACCATGCAAGCACTTATACTGCACAATGTTTTGTGATACTTTACAGACCCCATTTCCCAGCTTTTATTACCAATGGCATTCTTGACTGAATTCTGATGATTTAAACAGCTCCCCTGCCCGAACTGAACCAGCAGAATGATGCTCAGGATTTCCAGTCCTGATGATATTAACTAATCTCAGTGTACATGTTAAGATTAAAATTGTCTTCATGAAGTAAAGTCATCCGAGACATTTTCCCTTTGAGAAATGTTCTACCAGGCGACCCCCCTCCCTTCCACCTACCAATACAAGGAACTGAGGATGGTTCTTTTCCATTGGTGGCAATATCTGGGGACTTCAATTTCACTAAATAATGTTAGCAGATTTAGCCATTGATTCCCTCACCTTTCTTGAAGGTGGAGACTCATGCCAGGTACAATTTCATACATTTACGTGAACGGAGCTAAACAAGATGTTTGTTTCAATCTCTCTTTTTTTTTGCTCATTGCAGCAGCTGCCAAGAATGGCATTAGAAAAGGCCTAGGAGCAACGAGTTGCATCCACAATAAATACCAGAAGGTCACAAATTCCTTTAATCTTCACCGGAAGGCACATTAATCAACTATCAATCCGGCTGTCTGAAAGTAGACATTAATTTGTAGTTAACACTACATTCCTAAAATTTATACTTAACAGCACTGAGTTAGGGGTCTCAGAGAATTCTATTTGTTGTCATTACAAAAGACTAACAAAGGGCCTACAATCAAAGTGTTCAAAATTATGCAGAAAATTGATATGGTAGAAAGTAAGAAGTTCCCATGCAAAAATCAGTGAACCAGAGATTACAATAAGCTAAGGAAACAAATAAACGAGACTTAAAACTTAATTTGTTTTCAGGCAGAATCAAAAGCCAAAAATGCAGACTTTTTAGCAAATAAATGGTTATGTTCCAGATTATGGAGGCAATTAGATAAAGGTATGATGTTGGTATACGGCAGAGGTAAAAAAAACTAGTGCAGAATATATTCTTCATTCAGGGTCAGCTGATCCTGTTGAATTACCTTCCATCAGTACTATCCACCTAATTTTCCTCCAGATAAGTCAGGGCAGGCAATCAAATGCTGGAGCGCCCAGAAGCTGGCATTACACCTTGCACCCAGCCCCCAACAGATAAAAAGGATCCGTGAGGGGCAGGAATGGCCATCTGAGACCCAAAAAGGCAAGTTACTCTTTTTTTCCCCGCTACTTTCATCAATCTCTGGGGCTCGGGACCTTCTAATCCACTGCTTCTGGAGATTAGCCAAAGGCCCCAAAGCAGGCAGTTATTGCTGCTGCTACAACCCTTTCAGGCCAAGGGATAGATCGGCATCTGGGTTGTGTTGGCCTAAACGAAGGACCTAAACCTGCAAATATGGGAGCGTTCAAGTCAGGTCAGGTCAGGCGGAATGTACTTTGGGGGAAGCAAAATAGGGAGTAAAACTTAGTCGGATCTCATTCCAGCTAACACAATTTTGGAAAGTCCCTAACCACCATAACCACTCCAAGTCAAAATCTGCTGCTTCACCAAGTTTTTTTGTTTAAAAAATTCCAGCTTCTTTTTTACTTGTTGATGGCTTTGTACAGTAGATGTAGTATAAAAACACAATTTTCAATGTGCAAGATCATATTTAAGCCTCAATTGCTCAAGTTCAACTTTTCTCATTGGGTCAAATTTACCAGTGTTCAACCAGTAGATTAAGCATCTTGAGGACATTATTCGGAAGAAGGAAAAGCTTACAGAATGTGCAGGATCTCTCCTGTCCCAACAGGTTTGTACATAAACCGATACAGATATCATCATATGGTGGTCAATGGTAACCATACTGTACATAATGAAACCAGCACTAATCAATATTTCTGGTTACATTGTATTGCTCATGGTGAATCTGAGGATACATTGTTTTAGAACAAGAGGGAACACTTTTAAAACAAGAAAGGGACACTTTCACATCAGGGTCAGTGATTTATAGTGACGTTATTTAAATTCCATTTTCAATATTCAACTCGAGTAATTTTTTTTTAAATTTACGATTAGGAAAGACACTGCCTCTCTGTCTATGTCTCTGCCTCTGTCACACAGGTGCCATTAATGAAAATGTTTACATTTTCTAACAACAAAAGGCCAATAATAATCAGCTGATAGTTATGGGTTTTCTGCTTGGTTTCAGAATTCAACTGAATAATAATTAAAATTAGAATGAAGACACAGTCTACTTCACCTTAATATGCTTTCTCAACCTTATTATTAGAATATAATTAAGATGTGGTACAATAGGTGTGTAAGCAGACGACAAACATACAGCTTTTGAAATCTGTACTCTATAAATTTTCTTCAACTAGTTTTGAAAAATAATTGAATAGACTTTGTAAAAGACTGAAAGAGAAGTGCTCTGTCATTTGGCCAGCTTAAATACTAATGATGCATTCTGAGAATTTGGCACATTATACATGATCAGACTGCAGGACCAAACCGGGCCAACACTTTGGGCAAAAATACCATGTCAAAGCCCAAGTTGAAGCCTCCAAGTAAAAACTTTAATGAAGGTATTAGAAGACAGAAAAAATAATGGCTAAGTTTAATCATGCTACGTATTGTGAAATGAGATTTTAAGTGATTGATTAATTAAACTATTGACTGCGAAATATTTATTGTGATTTTCCTATTATCAACTATAACATTGGGTTTTCCATTGTGGCTGTTGACATATGGGCTTTCCGTGATAAAAATGTAATACAGGAAATAGGTAAATGTAGAATTACATAGAATCTGCAACACAAAAAAGGCCATTCGGCCCAACTGGTCTGTGTCCGTGTACAGGAAGTGAGCACAAAACAAAAGATTTTTAAGATAGATATATAGATAGACTTGAATGTTAATATTTACCACTGGATCGATTATTGGGTTGATCCTGTTCAGAACACCGTTGAGCCCCATCCTCACCAATCACAACACAGATCTCCGCTACCTCACGTGCGTTGTCATTAACGTTATTGTTGCTCTTGTGATCTTTGGATTCATCTTGCCACAACTCAGCATGCACTTCACTCTCATCATCTCTATTTTCAGTCTTTATTGCTGCATCAAGGGAACTCATTGTGTTGGCCTTTATCCAGTACTTCTTAAAATTTTGGTCAGAATCTGGCGGAGTCACTGCAACAATCCTTTGCACTGTTCAATTTCTGTTAGGGGAAAAATATATATTAATGTCTATTTTTGCCTTTCTGACTAATTTTATAGTTTAGTGAGAAGAATATATAACTACGGTAATGGTTTAATTTTTCTCATTCTCTTTAAAACTCCTGTATTTTGGTCTAGTTGGAAAGTCAGCAGCATCTTTCACCTTCATTTTGAGGGAAACAGCGCACTTACTTTACAAATGGTATTGTTGTATGTCTGCTATATGGACTGTAGCAATAAGAACATAAGAATAGGAGCAGGAGTAGGCCATTTGGCCCCTCGAGCCTGCTCCGCCATTCAATAAGATCATGGACTCCCCAGCCAGGGGAAACATCCTCCCTGCATCTACACTGTCAAGCCCTGTAAGAATGCTGTATGTTTCAATGAGATTACCTCTCATTCTTCTAAACTCCAGAGAATATAGGCCTAGTCTACTCACTCAATCTCTCCTCATAAGACAATCCCCCCCCAACCCAGGAATCAGTCTGGTGAACCTTCGTTGCACTCCCTCTATGGCAAGTATATCCTTCCTTCGGTAAAAAGACCAAAACTGTACACAATACTCCAGGTGTGGTCTCACCAGGGCCTTTGGTTTAATTGCAGTAATACATCTTTACTCTTATACTCAAATCCTCTTATAATAAAGGCCAACATACCATTTGCTTTCTTAATTGCTTGCTGTACCTGCATGTTAACGCTCAGTGATTCGTGTACAAGGACACCTGGGTCCCTCTGAACACCAACATTTCCCAATATCTCACCATTTAAAAAATACTCTGCTTTTCTATTTTTCCTACCAAAGTGAATAACTTCACATTTCTCCACATTATGGCCCAGTAATTCGGGTCCAAATGCGTGAGTATGGTCTGGGTACTCACGCATCTGGCCGGATGAAATGCCGGCGTTCAGGAAACACCGTGCATGCGGGGAACGCCGGCATTTCCAGTCCTCTGAACGAAGGGGTTCAGAGGCACCGCGCGTGCGACTGCACAGGCAGCGCGTGCGCAGTGAACTTCGTCGATTTCATTCATGGATTCAGTGAGGGTAACTCCTTACAAGTTACACTTGAAAAAAGCATGTGTAAAGTTGCTCCAAGGCTGCGGAGGAAGATATATTTTATCGTGGAGCTTCTGAAAGGCAATATTTTTGTTTGGGAAAGGGAGGAAAGTTATTTTAAGAAATGCTGAGGTTAGTTTTAAAGTTTAAATTTTTTTTTTAAACGGGTTTTCAGTACAGTAGGTAGAAAGAGCAATTGTGGCTGTGTGAATTGAATGTGAGAATGAGTGTTCTAAAATGAGTAATGTAACATTTCCAACACTTTTAAGAAAGAAACTTTTCATCAGTAATAAGTAATTATGTATGTATGTCCGCATATATTCCTTTACGTATATGTATGTATGTTTTATATTCCTTTACTTATGTGTATGAATGTATGTTTTTAATTATGATTTTCCAATAAGTTACTTTCTCTGAAAGTCATAATTAAATACATACATTCATACACATAAGTAAAGGAATATATACATACACGCAAAGGAATATATACAGACATACATACATAATTACTTAAAAGAATATATTACTGATGAAAAGTTTCTTTCTTAAAAACGTTGGCGTCATTTTCACATTTAATAAACACAGCAAATTTAATTCACATAGCCACAATTGATCCTTCTACCTACAGTACTGAAAACCCGTTTTAAAAAACAAAAATAAACTTTAAAACTTACCTCAGCATTTCTTAAAATAACTTTCCTCCCTTTCCCAAACAACCGCAACCTCTGGAGCAACTGTACTCATGCTTTTTTCATGTGTAAGTTGTAAGGACTTGACCTCACTGAAAGCATGAATGAAAGCGGCGAATTTTACTGCGCACGCGCTGCCTGTACAGTCGCACGCGTTCTGCCTCTGAACCCCTTCGTTCAGAGGACAGGAAATGCCGGTTTTCCCCGCATGCGCTGTGCATGCTGAAAACCGGCATTTCCTCCGGACAGACGCGTAAGTACCCCGACCGTACTCGCGCGTTTGGAAGGGAATTACTGGGCCAACATTTTACATGTCAATAAAATGAAAAATTTAACAATTGCACGATTTGCCCCCTCGCATCTGCGACTGAGGGTCCAAGGAGGTGCATTGCGCAACAGGTCATCGTCGTACGTATCCTCACACTGTTCCCTTTCGGGAACTGTATGAAGTGGTGAAAGGATTTCTGGCCACGTTAACACTCCTTCCGTGACCATAACCATCTTCATACCAGCCATTAGGGTGGTTAGTCCTATGGCGTGAGGGTTTTACGGGCTCCCACAACCCATCTGAGGGGAGGGGGCCACCCACACCCGCGGACGCAAGTATCCCGCTGGATGTCCACCCAGAATTTATAGTTGGAGCTCCGACCCCACTTGCCGGGACTGTCTGGAGCGGGGTTCGAAACCCTACTCCTTCTGGCCCAGCGGCGGGGATGCTTACCGCTACGCAAAAGGCCCGCTCCGCGCAAAAGGTGACACCCATACGTTTCCTGCGCCTTTTCCCTCCCCGTGACTGGAGCCCTATGCTGCCACTTGAAAGACCAAGCTATCATCTGTCCTTTTTGCGGCGCCTTTGACTTCTCATTACCAATGATGAGCAGGCACTGCGCCTCCACCTCGTTGAGGAGATTGCTGAGGTCATCATCAGTTCAATTGTGAGTTCTTTTAATGCCGTGAATTGTGCTCATTCCAGCCATTTCACGTTGCTAATCGGATTGGGCCTTTGGCGTAGCGGTAGGATCCCCGCCGCTGGGCCAGACGGGGTAGGGTTTCGAACCCCGCTCCAGACAGTCCCGGCAAGTGGAGTCGGAGCTCCGGCTCTAAATTCTGGGTTGACATCCAGTGGGATATTTGCGTCCGTGGGTGTGGGTGGCCCCCCCTCCTTGTATAGCTTGTGGGAGCCCGTAAAACCCTCCCGCCATAGGACTAACCACCCGAATGGCTGGTTCAAAAGATGGTTACGGTCACGGAATGAGTGTTAATCACGGCCATAAATCCTTCCACCACTTCATACAGTTCCCCAAAGGGAACAGTGTGAAGACACGTATGACGACAACATTGCTAAATAAATAAATGGAATAAATTTTTTTTTAGGGCTTTTAAAAGTCTTTAAATTGCTTTAATTCTGTTTAAAACTACTTCAGATTCTTCAAAATAATGTAAACGTTTTTAAAAGTTTATAAAAGTTACCAAAAGCTTCATAAAAATACCAAAAACCTATTTAAAATGCTGCTTTGCATGTAAAAATGCTTAGCAGGTTGTGAGAAACATTGGGGGCGTGTCCTATTAAACTGAGACCTCAAGGGGCGTGTCTCACTTGCACAGCGCGCTCCAGGCTTCGCGCTGGCTGCACTCCTGGGCGGCGCAACGTCAAACGCTGCCCGGGATTCTTCTGTTTCAAAATGGAATTCCAGGCGTCCCTGGAGGTGAAATGTCAGCGCGTCGGGTAAGTGCATATCAGGGGCTTGCACGCGCGGCAAGCCACCGACCCGAATTACTGCCCCTATATTCCATTTGCCATGTTCTTGCCCACTCACATAGCCTGTCTATATCCCCTTGAAGCCTTTTGCATCCTCCTCACAACTTACATTCCCACCTGGCTTTGTATCATCAGCAAACTTGGATATATTACATTTGGTCCCCTCATCCAAATCATTGATATAGATTGTGAATAGCTGAGGCCCAAGCACTGATCCTTGCAGTACCCCACTAGTTACAGCCTCAATCCTCAATCCATGCTAGTATATTACCCCCAATCCCACGAGCCCTAATTTTGTTTAATAACCTCTTGTGTGGCACCTTATCAAATGCCTTCTGAAAATCCAAATACACCACATCCACTGGTTCCCCCTTATCTATTCTATATTAGTTACAATCTCAAAAAACTAACAAATTTGTCAAACATGATTTCCCTTTCATAAATCCGTGTTGACTCTGCCCAATCCTATTATTATTTTCCAAGTGGCCTGTTACCACGTCCTTAATAATAGATTCTAGCATTTTCCCTACTACTGATGTCAGGCTAACTGGTCTGTAGTTCCCAGATTTCTCTCTCCCTCCTTTCTTAAATAGTGGGGTTACATTTGCTACCTTCTGCAGGAACCATTCTAGAAGCAATGGAATTTTGGAAGATGACAACCAATGCATCCACTCTTTCTATAGCCACCTCTTTCAAAACCCTAGGAGGTAGGCCATCAGGTCATGGGGATTTATTGGCTTTCAGTCCCATTAATTTCTCCAGTACTACTTTTTTACTAATACTAATTTCTTTCAGTTTCTCATTCTCGCTAGAGCCTTGGTTCTCCACTATTTCCGGGAGGTTTTTTGTGTCTTCTTCCGTGAAGACAGACACAAAGTATTTGTTTAATTTCACTGCCATTTCCTTATTCCCCATTATAATTTCTGCTGTCTCAGCCTGTAAGGGACGCACATTTACTTTCGCTAATCTTTTCCTTTTTACATACCTATAGACGCTTTTACAGTCTGTTTTTAATGTCTCTCACTAGTTTACTCTCATATTCTATTTTCCCTTTCTTTATCAATTTCTTGGTTTTCCTTTGCTGAATTCTAAAATCCCCCCAATCCTCAGGCTTACTGTCCTTTTTGGCAACATTATAAGCCTCTTCCTTTGATCTTTGATCTAATACTACCTTTAACTTCTCTTGTTAGCCATGGATGGACCACTTTTCCTGTGGGGTTCTTGCGCCTTAAAAGAATGTATATTTGTTGTAAATTATGTATTAATTCTTTAAATACTAGCCATTGCTTGTCTACCGTCATACCTTTTAATGTAGTTTCCCAATCTACCTTAGCCAACTCGGCCCTCGTACCTACGTATGCCATATAGTTGCCACTAATGACTTTTTAGAATCATCTCCACATACTTTCCCTCGTACCTGCCAAGATACAATTAGAATTATTATTTTTTTTTTTTATTTAAAAAAAATAAAAAAAATAATTAAGATAAATGACATCCCACTCCAGAGACTTGAGCACAAAATCTAGGTCGATACTCCAGTGCAATGCTGAGGGAGTGCTGCTCTGTCGGAGGTGCCATTTTTTGGATGAGACGTTAAAAGTCTGTCCTCTCAGGTGGATGTAAAAGATCCCAAGGAATTATTTCAAAGAAGAGTAGGGGAGTTCTCCCCGGTGTCCTGGCCAATAATTATACCTCAACCAACATCACTAAAGCAGATGATCTGGTCATTACCATTTGTGGGACCTTGCTATGTGCAAATTGGTTGCTTCGTTTCCTATGTTATAACAGTGACTACACTTCAAAGGTACATCATTGGATGTAAAGTGCTTTGGGACATCCTGAGATCATGAAAGGCGCTATAGTTCTTTCTATACACTTGACATTTTTTTTGTGTGTGCCAACTCCTTCTGAGATTGGGAAGACCAAGAATTTGTTTATATGATTGCACCTAGGTCTTCATAAAATAAGGAGTGAATGAGGGAAAGAAAAGAGAAAGGAAATTTGCATTTATATTGTACCTTTCCTCAGGACATCCCAAAGCATTAACAGACAATGCTGCAGCCAATTTGTGCACAGCAAGGTCCCATAAATGGCAATAAGATAGATAAGCATATAATTTATTTTAGCGACGTTGGTTGAGGGTTAAAGGTTGGTCAGGACACTGGAAGAACTCTTCTGCTCTTCTTCCAAGTATCAAGGGATGTTTTACATCCACCAGAGTGGTTAGACGAGGCCTCGGTTGGACGTTTCAAAAGACGGCACACCCGGTAGTGCAGCACTCCCTCTGTACGGCACTGAAGTGTCAAACTACATGCTGTGTTCAATTTTCTGGAGTGGGGCTTGAACCCATGGCCTTCTGACATGGATGTGAGAGTGTGACCACTGATCCAAAATAGGAAATGGCCTCATTCTAATATTCCCTCATTCCAATAATTCATTTAGCCTCAACAAGCAAATCTGCCTTTTTGAAAAAATGATCAGCTAGAAATTTATGTGGATACTCAACATTGTGTGGGATGAGAACTCTAGTCCTTGAGACTAGAGACTGGATAAAGCTCTGCTAATGTGTTTTCAGGTAAATTTTCATACATACAAAAGTCCAGGAAATGCTTCATTCCAATATGTGTCTTTATTCAGTTAGTGCACGAATGCAAACAAGTTACGTCAAAATAGTACATAAAATAGAGGACAGAAAATTAACAGCTTACTATATAGGGCAGCTTGGAGCACCACAGCACTTGTTAGCTTGAGTTATCCGTGACAGCAATTTTTCATGTAACTCCAAGTAAATATTTTTAACATTTTCAAACCAAAGTATGATTAAAAAAAATGTACACTACAGATCACAGTTGGCCAAAGTAATGCCAGAATTCCCAGAATGCACTGCATCAAGGAGAAGCAACAAAGCGCTGCTGAGACTAAAATAAAAAAGTTGCATGCTGGATTTACTCCGAACACTTGCCAGGCTTTTTTTTTTGAGTGAGTAAATTTTGGAAATTTAAAATGCATTAATTAGTGTCAAGTGCCTCATGAAGTAAAATTCCAAATTGTGAGCAAACTGTCCACACCCTCATATCCACAAATGGCAGTTTCCTTCTTACAATTATGAAGCTACCGACTTATAAATGCATACCAGCAACTAAATGATCATCTTGATAATAAATACTTCATAATTTTGTTCTAAAGATTAAAAAAGCATATGCATTAGCATTTTACAACTGAAATCCTGGTTTTTTAATCAGGCCAAACACAGCTTTAAAAAGTATCTGTAAAATTTGGACATTATTTGCTGTTTTTATTGTTTTACAAATGTGATGAAATCCAACCTCAAAGAAGCAATGATAATTCCAAACTAGCCAGTATAATTTGCTGCAGCTCTCCGAAACACACTATATGTTTTATCATCATCAGAGCCTTCATTTAATTAATGACCAAAATTAATCCGAAACCCGACTTCAAAAGGAGAAGATGTTTCTCTTCTTGAGTTACTTCTGTTCTGTTCTTGGGTTCTGTAAAAGCTGGTGAAAATTTAGGAACCACTCAACTTTCTTTTTCATGTCATTTCTTTAATGTACCTTCTTTAATTTTAACAAAATTCAAGTTCATAAAAAGATTACTCCCCAAATAACTTGTCTGTAAGACTTGGGCATTTTCCCACCCCACTTAATGGTGGCATTGCTGCCCATGTCACATTGTCATTACTGCACCTCACCATCACACTCTTGCAAGAGAGGGCAGTCTTGTATGTTGAGTTCTTCACAACAGTCAGACTAGGTACAAATTAATCTAATTTTTTATCTGGAAAAATAGAATAGTCTGAATTTATTTAGAAGAATTTCCCTCTTTATTCTGGCTGCTACTTACGATAAGCATTAGATTGTTATCTACTAGAAAATGTCCCATGGCATTGTTCACAGGTAGTCTCGGGTCTAGAGTGGGGTTGTAATGTTTATTGGTTAAAGTTACTGATCCAACTGCAGCGATTTTTCAGGGAGCATTTGTAACTGCTTCTAAATTTTATCCCGGTTAATGGAATACTTTTCTTTACAGGAAAGATTTGAACCTTTAAAGTGTAAGGTCTGCTGTGATGGTTGTGTGCTAGGCGTAAGGCATATATATTTCCCGCATTGTCATAACAGCTCTTGAAAATAATTCTTAATAGTGTAAGGTACCCTAGTTGTGTATACAAATATATGTAGGATTAGGTTTATTCATATGATTAAAGGTTTTGGTTACTTTTTGCTTAATGAAATGGTTAAAAGTTGTTCATCCTAGGAGGCTTTGGGGTTTAATTTGTCAGGGTACAAGTTAACTGACACTGGTTTAATTATTTGTTGAAACAACAGGATGTACAAGATTCGTGTCTCTTAACTTGTTTTCATGGCTACAGTTAGCCAAGACAGTTTTAAGATAAGAAATGGAACAATGGAAGAACAGGATAAAAAAAAACGAGTTGGCATCTGTTGTTTTGAAGGAAATACATCTTTTCTGAGGGTCTTGTTCACAATAATACCTGTTGTGCCATAATTAATTATCAATGACAGAGTTTGTGAGAAACATACTATAAGATCCTAAGCTTTTAACAAGTTGTAGAGAGAGTCAGGTTTTGGGAAATAGGAGTACAGGTAGACTATCCTTTATCCGCACTTCCGAAAACTGAAAACCTCTAAAAACCAAAAGTTTTGTCGTGGAGCGTAAGTCGTGCGCACGACATGACCCGAGTGGCGCCAAACATGACCGGAGTGGTCCGGGAGCTCTGCCTTTCCCTGTGAGCAGGGCAGAGGGTCACAGAGTTCCCTCCTGGGTAGGAGATTGCAGGCCGAGCCGGGCAGTGTGAAGGAGGTACCGGGAGAGTGAACCCAACAATACAGCAGCCCGTCCGATAGTCTTTTCTTCCACCCCCCCACCCGACCTGATTTGCGGGCCAGCTTAGTGTAGGAGTCAGCCGATATCCGGCTTTCCCACAACTGGTGGCGGCAGTCGAGCCCCAGACCCCCGCTAAGTCAAGGAATTCAGATACGGAGCAGGGTGAGCCGGAAACTTCGACCTAACGTCAGAAATCAGCAGCCGTTTTGTTAGGTTTTTTTTCTTCCCCTAGCATTTTTTTTTTTTTTTAAAAACAGCCAGGCTGTGGAAAGAGTCTCTGTAGCTTAGCAACAGCTTCAGAGACGCTTCCAAGGCAGGGCCTGAGTGTTTACAAGCTGTTGCTAAGCAACAGTGTTTGTTGTCAAGCAACAGTGTTTGTTGTCAGATACCGAGATGAAAACCTTCTGAAATCCGAAAAATTACGAAAACCGAAACACAGCTGGTCCCAAGGTTTTCGGATAAAGGATAGTCTACCTGTAATACAATTTATTTCTCTGCATGTCTACTGCTTAAAGATAGTGGGGGAGAAATTGGGTGGAGCCGCAAACGGGGCGCCAAGCTCGCCTGGGCGCCGGATTTAGCGCAGCATTTGGAGCAGTAGCGACCGCCGGAAATTCAGCTTGAGCGCCCCAAGAGGGACACGGGGCGAGGCTCGAGGCGCTCTGCGTCCCTCTTAGGGCGCTGAAACTGAATATCGCAGCGCAACGTGCCGCAGCGCCACACGCTGCGGCATGGCGTGCTGCGGTACTGCAGGCCTTCCTCCCATTCTTAAGGGGGAGGGGCCTGCACCAGCGCGATCAGAGATCGCGAATGCCGGCAAAAGAGCCCGGCACCGAGAAGTGCCGGGCTCTCGGAAAACAGCCGGCAATGCCGCGGGGGGCGATCAGGAGGCCGGGGACGGAGGTGCTGGCAGGCGGCCGCCAGAAAAAACGGCCGCCCCGCACCGCCACCTTAATTTGCGCCACTGCCGCCACAGGAAGGCCCCGTGAACCGGGCGCCATTTGCGAACGGCGCTACAGAGGCGGTCGCTGCCAAATATCGAGATCGGGGCGGTAGCGGGGCGCTGCGCACACCGATGAAGTCATCGGAGGCGGCGCAGCGCAACAGGTTAACACCGCCATTAGCGCCCCAGCTAAATATCGCGGGAGGCGCGGCCAGTGGCGCTAAAGCCACCAAGTGCCCTCTTTAGGCGCTAACTGGTGGCGCAGCCCACCGAATTTCTAGGCCAGTGTGTGTATCTGGACTTGGTTGAATACAAATAAAGGGAGAACGTTGCAAACCATATTTGGTGTCAGAAATCGAACTGTTACAATAGTTCTAAAAACCAGGATATCTTAGTTTATCAAAAATAAATTATTTACTTAAGGCTCCGAGTCATAGTTTAGAACAGGCAAATCGGACGCGCTGGAGAAAGTTCAGAGAATACATTATCAATGTGCAGACAAGTGCCTTCTTGGTACCATCGGATCAGCAGCACAGCTCGACCCCGCGGCATGCTCCTCCTGCACTATGTGGGAAATCAGGGACACTTCCTGTGTCGCTGACGACCACGTATGCAGGAAGTGTATCCAGCTGCAGCTACTGGCAGACCGCATTGCGGCGCTGGAGCTGCAAATGGATACATACTGGAGCATTCGCGATGATGAGTGCGTCGTGGATAGCACGTTTAATGAGTTGGTCACACCGCAGGTAAAGGCTGCACAGGCAGGAAGGGAATGGGTGGCCACCAGGCAGAGTAGTAGGCGCAGGCAGGTAGTGCAGGGGTCCCCTGTGGCCATCCCCCTCTCAAACAGATATACCGCTTTGGATATTGTTGAGGGAGATGGCTTATCGGGGGAAGGCAGCAGCAGCCAACTTCCTGGCACCATGGGTAGTTCTGCTGCACAGGACGGGAGGAAAAAGAGCAGGAGAGCTATAGTGATAGGGGATTCTATTGTAAGGGGAATAGATAGGCGTTTCTGCGGCCGGAAAAAAGACTCCAGGATGGTATGTTGCCTCCCTGGTGCAAGGGTCAAGGATGTCTCGGAGCGGCTGCAAGGCATTCTGGAGGGGGAGGATGAACAGCCAGTTGCCGTGGTGCTATAGGTACCAACGATATAGGTAAAAAAATGGGATGAGGTCCTAAAAGCTGAATATAGGAAGTTGGGAGGTAAATTAAAAAATAGGACCTCAAAAGGTAGTAATCTCAGGATTGCTACTAGTGCCACGTGCTAGTCAGAGTAGAAATAGAAGGATATTTCAGATGAATACGTGGCTAGAGGAATGGTGCAAGGGGGAGGGGTTCAAATTCCTGGGACATTGGAACTGGTTCGGGGGGAGGTGGGACCAGTACAAACTGGACGGTTTGCACCTGGGCAGGACTGGGACCGATGTCCGAGGGGGAGTCTTTGCTAGTGCTGTTGGGAGGGTTTAAACTAAAATGGCAGGGGTTAGGAACCTGTGCAGGGAGACAGAGGAAAGGGAAGCAAGGCTAGAAGCAAAAGACAGGAAGGAGAAAAGCAAAAGTGGCAGTCAGAGAAATCAAGGGTGTAAATCAAACATGGTCACAGTAAATAATAATTCTAAAAGGTCTGAGTGTGTTAAAAAAAAACAAGCCTGAAGGCTTTGTGTCTTAATGCGAGGAGCATTCGTAATAAGGTGGATGAATTAGCTGCGCAAATAGATGTAAATGGATATGATATGATTGGGATTACGGAAACATGGCTCCAGGGTGACCAAAGCTGGGCATTCAACATCCAGGGGTATTCAATATTCAGGAAAGACAGGCAAAAAGGAAAAGGAGGTGGGGTAGCATTGCTGGTTAAAGAGGAGATTAGCACAATAGTAAGGAAGGATATTAGCTCTGGTGATGTGGAATCTGTATGGGTAGAGCTGAGAAATACCATGGGGCAGAAAACATTAGTGGGAGTTGTATACAGACCCCCAAACAGTAATGCTGAGGTTGGGGATGGCATTAAATGGGAAATTAGAGACGGGTGCAATAAGGGCACAGCAGTTATCATGGGTGACTTTAATCTACATATATTTTGGGCTAACCAAATTAGTAATAATACTGTGGAGGAGGAATTCCTAGAGTGTATACGGGATGGCTTCCTGGACCAGTATGTCGAGGAACCAACTGGAGATTAGGCCATCTTAGACTGGGTATTATGTAATGAGAAAGGATTAATTAGCAATCTTGTTGTGCGAGGCCCCTTAGGGAGGAGCGATCATAATATGATCGAATTCTTCATTAAGATGGAGAGTGAAGTAGTTGACTCAGAGACTAGGGTCCTGAATTTAAATAAAGGAAACTACGATGGTATGAGGCGCGAGTTGGCTAGGATGGATTGGAGAACGTTACTTAAAAGGGTTGACGGTGGATAGGCAATGGCAAACATTTAAAGATCGCATGGATGAAGTACAGAATTTGTTCATCCCTGTTTGGCATAAAAATAAAACAAAAAAGGTGACTGAACCGTGGCTAACAAGGGAAATTAGGGACAGCATAAGATCCAAGGAGAGGACATATAAATTGGCCAGAAAAAGCAGCAAACATGAGGATTGAGAGCAGTTTAAGATTCAGCAAAGGAGAACAAAGGGATTAATTAAGAGGGGGGAAATAAAGTATGAGAGCAAGCTTGCAGGGAACATAAAAACTGACTGTAAAAGCTTCTATAGATATGTGAAGAGAAAAAGATTGGTGAAGTCAAGCATAGGTCCCTTGCAGTCAGAATCAGGGGAATTTATAATGGGGAACAAAGAAATGGCAGACCAATTAAATACATACTTTTGTTCTGTCTTCACAAAGGAGGTCACAAATAACCTACCAGAGATGTCGGGGAACATAGGGTCTAATGAGAGTGAGGAACTGAATGAAATCAGTATTTGTAGGGAAATGGTGTTAGGGAAATTGACAGGATTGAAGGCCTATAAATCCCCAGGGCCTGATAATCTACATCCTAGGGTACTTAAGGAAGTGGCCCTAGAAATAGTAGATGCATTGCTGGTCATCTTCCAAAATTCGATAGACTCTGGAACAGTTCCCATGGATTGGAGGGTAGCTAATGTAACCCCACTATTTAAAAAAGGTGGTAGAGAGAAAACGGGGAATTACAGACCGGTGAGCCTGACATCGGTAGTGGGGAAAATGCTCGAGTCCATTATAAAAGATGTAATAGCAGAGCACTTGGAAAACAGTGACAGGATCGGATAAAGTCAACATGGGTTTACAAAAGGTAAGTCATGCTTGACTAATCTACTGGAATTTTTTGAGGATGCAACTGGTAGAATAGATAAGGGAGAACCAGTGGATGTGGTGTATTTGGACTTTCAGAAGGTTTTCGATAAGGTCCCACATAAGAGATTAGCGTGCAAAGTTAAAGCACATAGGATTGGGGGTAAGGTACTGACTTGGATAGAGAACTGGTTGGCAGACAGGAAGCAAAGAGTTGGAATAAACGGGTCTTTTTCCAAGTGGCAGGCAGTGACTAGTGGGGTACCGCAGGGATTGGTGCTAGGACCCCAGTTATTCACATTATATATTAATGATCCAGACGAGGGAACTAGATGTAATATCTCCAAGTTTGCAGACGACACAAAGCTGGGTGGGCGTGTGTGCTGTGAGGAGGATGCAGAGAAACTCCAGTATGATTTGGACAGGTTGGGTGATTATACTGCATCTGCCATGCATCTGCCCAATGTGGATAAATGTGAGGTTATCCACTTTGGTGGCAAAAACAGGAAGGCAGATTATCTGAATGGCAATAGATTGGGAAAAGGGGAAGTGCAACGAGACCTGGGTGTCCTTGTGCACCAGTCGCTGAAGGTAAGCATGCAGGTGCAGCAGGCGGTTAAGAAGGCAAATGGTACGTTGGGCTTCATAGCAAGAGGATTCGAGTACAGGAGCAAGGATGTCTTGCTGCAGTTGTACAGGGCCTTGGTGAGACCACACCTCGAGTATTGTGTGCAGTTTTGGTCGCCTTATCTGAGGAAGAATGTTCTTGCCATGGAGGGAGTGCAGCAAAGATTCACCAGATCGATACCTGGGATGGCAGGAATGACGTTATGGAGAGAGATTGGGTCGACTGGGCTCGTATTCGCTAGAGTTTAGAAGAATGAGAGGGGATCTCATTGAAACTTATAAAATTCTAACAGGACTAGACAGACTAGATGCAGGAAGGATGTTCCCGATGGCGGGGGAGTCCAAAACCAGGGGTCACAGTCTAAGGATAAGGGGTAAGCCATTTAGGACAGAGATGAGGAGGAATTTCTTCACCCAGAGAGTGGTGAACCTATCGAATTCTCTACCACAGAAGGCAGTTGAGGCCAATTCATTAAATATATTCAAGGAGGAGTTAGATATATTTCTTAAGGCTAAAGGGATCAAGGGATATGGGGAGAAAGCAGGGACATGGTACTGAATTTGGATGATCAGCCATGATCTCATTAAATGGCGGAGCGGGCTCGAGGGGCTGAATGGCCTACTCCTGCTCCTATCTTCTATGTTTCTACGAATGCTTTCTGGTTGGCAACACGCATTCCACACACTTCCACTCATTGACAATATAACCTGAATTCTGCAAATGGACGTATTGCATCATCTCATGACAATTTTAAGTAAGTGTAATAAAAATCATTAGTTTCTAAATTCTTAATCTAAGCTTTCCTTGTGTTTAAAAACAAGTTTCTTCTTTCAATTACCCTGTATCTTACATCATTCACTACCGAAGAATATGGTTGAATGACCTTTTTCCACTATTAGACAGTGTAAGAGTGTTGCTTGGGGTGAAATTGCTTCCCATTTCCCTTCCTTAGCTCTAGAAATGGAGTCTCTTAAAGGCAAAGGTTGGGAACTCATCTTGTGAGCAGTGACAGGTACAAGACTGCATCCTACTACTCTATTGCACAACGTGTTAAGATTGTAGTCAGTTTCAAAGTAACAGTAGTACCACCTGTACTAGATGAGATTTGGTGTTGGAAAATAGTACTCCAATCAGATCGCATCCCTGTGTCACAAGACATGACAGCTTCCAATTAGTACTCTTAACTTGGAGATATAGGGGGAAAAATTCGGTATCACCCCATTTAGGGCGCCATTGTCGGCCATGCGCAAAGTTTAGCGCCTGGTGCTAATTATCGCCTCCGACGGCAAACTTGTCTTTTATCGCCCCTGGAGGTGATTGGAGCGCTAAATCAAGCACTTTACACCTGTCTTAAAGGCGCAAAGGCCGAGGAGCGAGGCGCTACAGAGCGCTGGCGAAGCAAGGAAGGGCAAATCAAAATGAACCTGCAAAGTGCTGTTCCGTACTCAAAACTCCTTCACACAGCGTTGAATCTCTCCAGAAGTCTCTCTCTCTCTCTCAGAATGAGTGGTGCAAAAATGTCACCGACAAAAAAAAGGCAGGAAGCGGTCGCCTTTAAATAGCGCGCCCCCAGTCCCTTTCTAATTGCAAATCGCTCCCCTCAACCTGTCGTTGCTAGCGGCAGGCGGTAAGGCAGGAGGCGCCGCTCAATATCCGGTCCGGGGCGCTAACGGGGCGTTGCGCACTCGACTGACGTCACGATCTGCCGGCGCAGGAGATCGTGGCGGTAGTGTTTAGCGCCGCTGCAAAATGCCTGGTTAATTTCAGGAGAGGCGCAAACATCGCCGCGCCCGGGCGCTAGTGGCTTTGCGCCCTATTAACGCCCTCTTAAGGCGCTAACGGGAGGCGCAAACAACTGAAATTCTATTTGCTTTAGTGATTGCTCTCTACAGTGATTGAATATGTTAAGTGTCTCCATTAGCACTACCGAGAGGTTTTTTCAACTACATCCTTAGCTATTTCAACTACGTATATTCATGGAACAGATATATTGCCCAATTTTTCTTTGGATGTACAGTACTTCACACCTCCCCATACTGAATATTGTTTGCCAACTTACTAATTTTCTCAACATTTTCTTCGCCCTGTTCATCAAAAGCAGTAATAAGCGAGATCTGGGAGCATGTTGCTGTTCACCTAATGCTGCATGGGGCACCAAAGCAAAAGGAGGAGACTTAGTAAAAAAAAAAACTACAAATTTCTGGAAGAAAATATATAAAAGCTATGTCCCATGTTAATACATTAGATACTGGTAGTAAAATAAAACATTGAAACTATTTGCTTAATTCATTTATCCAATAAGTCACTCCATTCATCAAATCTGTCGCCGTATCCACAAGGCAAGAATAATTTCCCGATTTAGAATTAGCACAAATATGTATGCTTTTTAAAAGCAACTTTTCCGATCATAACCAACTTAGTAAAATGCCTGTATGAATATATTGCTACTTACAAACTTAAAAAAATTCAAAGAACTGTCCCAGCAATACACTTCAAAAATCAATGATCAACTTTTACTTAATTTTCTAACATACGCAGATATGAAAATGACAGGCAGGAAAAGACCAGCTGGTCCTTCAAGCCTGTCCCTAACATGGTGAAGCTCATGTTGCCCCCCTGCTGTGGCAACTATGGTGTGATAATCGCTGTGCCCCTGGATTAACTGTTCAACTCAGTGAATCGTATGAAAATAAGGGATCGATCAGTTTTGGCAATACAATCTAAAATTTAGGCTCAGAATGACAAGCTTTTAATAAAGGATCCATTAAGTCAGAGGATAGGATGCTGACCACAATTTGAGGTTTAAAAAAAAAACTACATTGTGCTCACAAATGACAATTGGTAACCTGCATTGAGACCTCCACCAATTTTGAGCTTTGAGCCAGCCTCTAGGGGGTTACTCCAGTGCATCTCAGTTGCAGATGACCCTGTTCACAAGTAAAGCAACCATCCTATCAACAACTACCCACCCCTCCGCAAAGCATGGCCACAATCAGGAACCATGTGGTACATTAGATATGGCACAAGCATCACCCCAGATTACAAATTATTTTCACTACACAGGCATCCAGTGAGAATTTTAGAAAAGGCTTCGAGAATCTGAAGTCCCCCTCAAGTTTACTCACACATTCATGGCCTTAGCACCGTCTGAAAATATTCTTATTAATTAATATCTAGGTTACACATTGAACCTGAAACATTAAGTTTCAAAGAGTATTTGGGCTTTAATGCCCAAAAGTATTTCCTAGCATGATGAAACTTAAACAATTTAAATGATAACAAGTGGTGTTGGATGGCCCACCTGTCACAAGTTCCTGATCGCAACTCAGTTACTGTAACAGGCAGTTGAGCAGAGGCAGGTGTTTAACCATTAAGGATGAAAAGCAAAGGTCCTCGGCCACTTTCACACCTTTCAGACAATTTTACAGATTCTTTGGTGAAATCCACAACAGACCTATCAAAGTCTTGAAATGGGAGAAAAACATAAATTTCCCAAAGAAGTTATAGCTAAGATTTCACAACACTGTCAAAACTTCAATATACTGGTTTTAACAGACTTTATTAAAAAGAGGGAAGTCTGATTTCACAACGGTCACAGGGACACACTGTTAATGGGTTCAATTTCTTTCTATCAGGTATGAAAAACTGTAGAAGGATCAAAGCTGAGAGAAGCAGGAATATGGAAACCATTGACATTTCATGTTGAGGCAAATTAACCATTTGATCAGTGTTAAATTACATTTTAGTGCATCACTGTTTAAGTCAAACAGACCTTAGAAGGAGTCATGATTATTAAATGCATAATTAGTTCATACAATAAAGCATCCCACTTTTTATTTCAGCTGATTGCCCTCAAGACTGTTCGCTCAGTCACATAAAAATTTGGACTGAAAAAATGCACTTTACATAATTGTTTCATTTTCTTTCATAACATAAGGATATTCACCCAGCAGCTGAACAAACAACACTGACAGTAATCTCACTCATTCATTCATTCGTGGGTAGGAATAAAACATTACACTTACTTCCAGCAACAAAACAACAGAAAACACTGTGCTGCACAAACCTGAAGGTGTTCTCTATATTTTATGATATACTAATAGAGATCTTGCGATGTTGCTTATGGCAAGTCTTCTCCTTTGTTTGCCCATCTTCGCATGGATCTCTCTATCCTTCTAGATCTGTCTTCTTCTCACATCCATTTGTCTGATTTCTCACCATCCTGCTACTTCTCCCTGTCGGGATTTGTCTGTCAGTGTTCCACCAGTGTTTTTCCCTCATTGGGTCTCTCTCCCCAATATATTTTCACTCGGATGTTTCCTATCAATCTCACCTTTTGTCTTTCTACATCAATCTTAATCTCCGCCCCAATGTCTCTTTGCCCTTTATCTCCTGATTTCTCTATGTCTTGGACCGCAATCTCTCTCCCTTCTCTCCCCTTGATCTCTCCCCATCTGTTCTCATAATTTGTCATCTGACCTGTTCCTTTTCTGTAAGGGATATGATTATTACCTGCCAATTGCGATGGAATGGTCGTAGGTAATGACCCTTCAGGGCATTGTCCTGCTGAGACCGCCGCATCAAGTGGTCCTCCTTTACTGGCGGTTCCTGGAATTATTGTTTACACTACGCAATCAACCCGATATTGTTCGCTCAGCCAAACTACTGTGGAAACGCCAATGTGCAAGTTAATGGGTTCACATTTACTACCAATAAACAGGCTTTCCATTGGTGACCTCTCTTACTATACCCCCAAATAAATCCCAATCTATCCAAATTTCTTTTGGTTACCTCGGATTGGTAACACATGATGGACTCCTAGTCCTGACTGCCATTTTCTCAAGAAATGCAGAAGACTAAGTAAGTCAACAAAAACTAAGTACAACTGAACAGCTCCAAGTTTGGTGTAAATGTAGGAAAGTGTAACCTTTTTAAACAATTAATTTACAATTAAGATAATTTACACTTTCTACCACCTGCACTGGGCTTTCTTACTGATACAATCTTATATTGCTGTGTATTCGAGATCCCTCTCTAAGTAAATACCTGCTCTAATGTCTCCAACCTGCCTTGCAGCTTAACCTCGAACTGAGCGCACCATTCATTTAAGAAAGCAGTCTTACAGCAACACACACGTAAATTCGACTTTTCATAGCATAACACACATTCTCGTGACAGTGCTCACTGTAAATCAGATGGTACATTATTTTATAATGAAAGGAGCATTATGCCATGTCGTACACTGTGCAATATTCTGCTGCTAAGACGCAGCTATATTTAGAAACATAGAAGATAGGAGCAGGAGTAGGCCATTCGGCCCCTCGAGCCTGCTCCGCCATTCAATGCGATCATGGCTGATCATCCAAATTCAGTACCCTGTCCTTGCCTTCTCCCCATATACCTTGATCCCTTTAGCCTTAAGAAATAATAATTTAAAGCCAAATTCTAAATGTTTCAAAGGAACACAGCCTGAGACCACTGTAAATTTAACTGGTGTTTTGTTGAGGCAACCTTACATATCAAAAATAACAGAAAATGCTGGAAATACTCAGCAGGCCAGGCAGCTCATGAGTTGCAGTTTGAAGACTGCTTTACATTTGTAACAAAGCATGATGCCAGTGTCTGCTAATATTTTTAATCTGTTACTAGCAGAGCTCTTTGATAGCATTGGCTCAGGGCAAGTCAGATGATATTTTGTTTTATGTCATAGAATGGTTACAGCACAGTAGGCCATTCGGCCCGTCGAGCCCGTGCCAGATCTCTGCAAGAGCACCTCAGTCAGTCCCACTCCCCCGCCCTTTCCCCGTAGCCCTGAAAAATTCTCTCTCAGGTACTTATCTAACTCCCTTTTGAAAGCCGTGATTGAGTCTGCCTCCACCACCCTTTCAGGCAGTGCATTCCAGATCCTAACCACTCGCTGCATAAAAAGTTTTTTCTTATGTCGACTTTGGTTCTTTTGCCAATCACCTTAAATCTGTCTCATCTGGTTTGCGACCCCTTGGCCAATGGGAACAGTTTCTCTTTATCTACTCTGTCCAGACCTTTCATGATTTTGAACACCTGTACCAAATCTCTTCTCTGCTCCAAGGAGAACAACCCCAGCTTCTCCAGTCTAGCCACGTAACTAAAGTCCCTCATCCCTGGAATCATTCTCCTAAATCTTTTATGCACCCTCTCCAAGGCCTTCACATCCTTCCTAAAGTGCGGTGGCCCAATGGGGAGATCTTTCTAATATATACCAATTGATATGCCATGGCTTTGCACAAGGAGAGTCAAGGCTAAGTGTAATCTACAGAAGTAGAGTTGGTTGGCGGAAAAGGGATTCTCCGCCATACAAGCGGAGGAGCTCAGAGATGCAAAATTGAGACACTGGCGTCAACAGTGTTGGGGGATGTAATTACAGGAGGACAACTTTACACAGGCAGATTTCATTACGTGGCAAAGGAATTTGCGGTGGAAAGAAGTTGACCCATAAATGGTGGAACTTATGCATACTGTAACCTCCATCCTTCAATGGCCCTTTACAGTCCTTACTGGCTCCTAACAAGGCTAAAAAAAAATCCTGCTCTTGCTACTACAGATATCACTATTTTCTTCTCCAATTATCTTTATTAAACTGCTCTGATAGTAGGTTTTATTGCCTTTAGCTGATCTCTCAACAGCACAAAAAAAAACTGGAAACCCTGAGCATGTTAAAGTCACAAAAACTGTACAATTAGAGCAGTAGAAAAGCTCCTTTAAGACTCCCAACATTATATATTCTTTTAAAAACACACTGCAAGTAGCCATGAGCAACAATGACGCAACAATAATTATCTTATTGGGAGCATGAAAAATGGGGAAACCTTGAGGCACATTTAAGGCACCAAGCAATAAAATCGATGCAGATGAAACACAATCAGAAAGATTAACAGCCTCTTGTAAGGCTCAAAGTGGTTTCCTTACATCTTTTACACAAAGCAGCCAGAATTGCACTGCTGTAGGAATTCGTGTTGACCTCAGCAGGTATTGGACGAATGCCTACTAAATAATCGACTTCGACTTCAGGAGAACAATAAATAAGTTCTTTAATGCAGGAAGCAGGCGAAATACAGCAGGCAAATGAGATAGTTGCAGGAGAGCCGTAGAGTAGGTCTTTCCCCAGCGGGGGCGCCACGAGGACTGAGTCCGCAGTCCTGTGGAGAGGTGATGACTCACGCTTGGCTGTGTTTTCCCGCGCTTCGGGTGTCACGTGACCGCGTCGTGACGTTAGCGCGTTCGCCCGCGCTTGGGGCGGTCACGTGACCCGCGCCGATACATCGGCGCGTTTACCCGGCACTGAGGCTGGCTGTTGAGGCCGAAGTCGCGAGCGCAGGAGTGGGAGCTGGAGGCCGAGCTGGGCCGGCACTTGCCGCGGGAGTGGGAGATCGCGTCACTCACGTCGGCTGGCCGATGCGGCTGAAGTCGCAGTAGGCCGGGCTGTGCCGTCGGCCGCCATGGAAGGCCGAGCCGGGCCCGTGGCCGGCGTGCGTGCATCACGTGATGCGTGAAGTCAGCGCGTTAGGTCACCTCTTAAAGGGGCAACGGCCCAAACAGGTAAGTTACATACAAACTAGTTAGGTTAAAGTGAATTATGTACATAGTTAGTAAGGGACAACCGGTGGTACCGCCACACTGCACTATTTATTTATTTACCAGGAGCATGGGGGGGAAAAAATGAATCTTTGAGCACATTTATAGCTGTAAAAACTGTAAAATCTGAGCAAAAGAAACACATCAAAGAGGATTGAAAGGCAAGTACTTTTCTCCCTTTAAAAAAAAATACACTGCAAGCTGCTAGCAGCCGACAGCCAAAATGGTGTCAGGCTCTGCTCGGGGAGTCTGAAGGCAAGAACAATGGTAATGAAAGAAAGTTAGAGGTACAGCGTTGTGCAAGAAGACTGAAAGTACAGTATAGTAAAGGAAGTGTGACATTGTGATCCTTTAATGTAATGCAAATTGATTATTATATAAATTATTATTTTTCAATTCTCCCAACATTAGGTGGCATTGTGGTAAAAAAATCATCCAGGTCTGCCTGTCATTTTGCATTTCATCCGATTTTCCTTTCTGTGCAAGTTTTATTTTTAATTTAATTTTAAAAATTAATTCACGGGATGTGGGCGTCGCTGGCAAGGCCAGCATTTATTGCCCATCCCTAATTGCCCTCGAAAAGGTGGTGGTGAGCTGCCTTTTTGAACGACTGCAGTCCGTGTGGTGAAGGTACTCCCACAGTGCTGTTAGGGAAGGAGTTCCAGGATTTTGACCCAGCGATGATGAAGGAACGCCGATATATTCCCAAGTCAGGATGGTGTGTGACTTGGAGGTGATAGTGTTCCCATGTGCTTGCTGCCCTTGTCCTTCTAGGTGATAGATGTCGTGGGTTTGGGAGGCGCTGTCATGAAGCATTGGGGAGTTGCTGCAGTGCATCTTGTAGATGGTACACACTTCAGTCACGGTGTGGTGGAGGGAGTAAATGTTTAAAATGGTGGATGGGGTGCCAATCAAGCAGGCTGCTTTGTCTTGGATAGCGTTGAACTTATTGAGCGTTGTTGGAGCTGCACTCATCCAAGTGTATTTCCCTTTATTGATTTTGCATCTATACAGTTTTTACCACCTGCATACCTTTTACCTTCACAGCCCTCATTACTTTTGCCCCCATCACCCATTCCTCTCCCTTATACTGCATCCTCACTTCTCAACCTTTCCGGTGCCTGCTGTCTCCCTCCACCAAACTCAAGGCCTTGTGAATTACTACATTTTCTTTGCAGCTTTAGCTTTTAGTGACCAAACCACCGGTTTTGCGAGCCTGCCGAGTAGTCTTCATAGCGTTTGCCTCATTTAAGTTACTGATTGCTGGGCTGCTGTTTCCCACGCTGGAGTAGGCAGCATTTTCAATACTTGGCTAAAATTGAAGTTTGGACAGCGGGGCAGGAAACAGAAAACTTTTGGGTGATGCTGCTAGAGAGGGGATAAGTATGGGGAAGGAGGTGGAAGGGTGGTGTGATGAATAAGGGCAATGGAAGAACTTAACCAACCTAGACTTTGTGCCCTTAAAGGCCTACCCATATAGAGCAGTGTGTCAGCCAGCTTACCAAAGGCAGGAGATTGATTAGTATGTGCATGTATGTGTTGATTGACATAATTTTTGTATTCGTAAAGCAGAACAAATCAGAATTCTGCAACTAAAAGTGAAGAAAATCTCTCCATGAAAAAAGCAAAAACTGAATTTATCAAAATAACAATATTTTTGCAAATTTTTCAGTCATTATTTTTTCTTCCACCAGCTCACTGCACAGAAAATAGTTTTGTATCATAAAAACATTATTGAGACGATGTAATTTTTTACATGCAAATTTACCTATAAAATTGTACCTTCATTAACATTTTTAGTTGGAGGTCTCAGTCTCCCCGAAAAGCCTAAGGTTTCAATTGATATCTTTCCAAAAGCTATCACTCTAACTGAGGAGAGTTAACAACTTACACCCATGTCTGCAATACCTGGCATACTGCAATCTAACGATGTGACTTGTGTAAAATCTCCCACCATAAATCTATCAAATTCTGTTCAACTGAAACTCTGCTCCTCCTCAGGCTTTTAACAATTAGGAGGTTGTTTTTCCAAATTCTTTCAAAAGAAGCTGGAATATGAACTTTGTAACATTTTCTGAGATAAGCTTTGACAGGAAAGATTTTAAAGTGAAAATTCTTGCTATACACACGGGAATTTTTTTAATTTTCCAATTTATTCTGAATGATATACTGAATACAAAAAGGACAATTGTTCACATAAACAGAATTCTCTGTACGCCTTCAAGAGGGAGCTGGACCGGTTCCTGACTGGGGCAGAGATTGTGTCATATGGAAGGTTATAGGTTAACACTTAGTCCATGTGATCGCCTGGAATGGTTTCAATGGCCTGAGGGGGCTTGGAGAGGAATTTTACTGAGTATTTTTTCCATTATTGGCCCTGGGTTTTTGTTTCTTATTTTCCCACCTGTCCCAGGAGAATATATTGCTGCATGGGTGGGTTGGTTTGGGGGGCAGGGTGGGGGAGAGGAGGTAAGGGAGGGAGTGCCTGGCCATGATGGTCGAGCCACCGTGGCGTGGGGTGGGGTAGGCTTGATGGACCAGCTGGTCTTTTCCTGCCCGGTCATTTTTGTATGTTCGTACTTAGCTCTGGTTCACTGTGAGCTACACCATGGGAGATTTGACATTTATATTGCCTGCTATATATCATTCCTCTAATTAAATTTTCCTTTCCATGCTTTGATCCTTACCATTTTCCACATGGCTTCAGTTTCTCTCAAGGTATTCCAGTTTAGTTTTCTGCCTCTGCAATTATAACTTCCAGTTTATTTATCCTCTCCTTTTTCTGATCTTCATTACTTGCAATTTTGAACAGAAGTTGAATCAACTGAGGAAAGCAATTAACAAATCAAGAATACAATTCCTATTCTACAGATGAGCTTGCAATTTTATCGCCAGCAAGGCTTTGATCTTGTGAACTGTGGTAGAAATTTCCTAATCCATGAAAATGCCTCATCTTCAATGCTGATGTTACACAATATTTAAAAGCAAGTCAGTTGAGATTTCATAATAAAAATCTCACTGTTACAGCAGATTTTATGCAGATCAGCTCATTATTTTTAATTCATTACATTTCAGTTAAATTGCTATTACCACTCTTACACGATACTATTTTCCAGTTAGGGAAACAGATAACTATCGAGATTGCCCATATAGGAATTGGACAGGAGGAGAAACATGCCTGTGCCTGGTAGTCATAGCAACACTTTGGCACCTCATAGCCTAATCATTTACAAGGAGAAGCTGCTCAAAGTCAAAAAAAAAATGGAGAGGGGAAGATTCTCTCACGTGGGATTTGTGGAGTCTCAGTGCCAGCTCAAATCTAGAGTTTTGTAATAACATAAGCAAAGTAGACTTGCAATGCAAGCAGTCAGTTGAAATATTTGACACTTGTACTCTGGTCCTTGTGCTCAGCAAAAATGCTTCTCAAGTGGAGACCTTTAAAAATGAAGACTGCTTTTTAGAGTGCCTGGGGAACGCCAAGAGAAAAACACTTGTTTTCCACATCTCTGACTTCTGTTCAACAAAGATTTTGGTTCCCAAAGCCATCAAGGTCAAGGGGGTCGGGTTTTTTGTTCTATAAATCTTTTCAAACCTGGATTGAAGAATCAGTGACATGAGGCCAGATATGATTCATTAAACGGCTTTATTTCACAGCAAGTGAACATACAGAGCAATTGTTAGGATCAGAATCACTTATTTCAAATCAGTACAACTTGCCGTTGCATAATAATACAAAATAATAAACGCACTACACTTCCTGACATCAGGAAGTCATGTTGCTTGACAAACAAAATATTTCCTGCATTCTTGCCTTTGTTGGGCCTGACTGCTTCAAAGCTTTCGGTTTCAAAAACTCAACCAACCAAGCAGCCTTTGCTGGAGCTGACTGCCTGTGTCTGTATGTTTTTAAAAATATATATTTCCCTTAGCTCAGAGCTGGAAGGAAAGATCTGCCAGACTCCCCTGCCAGGTCACCATGACCAGAAACTCCCCAACACAATAGATGCAAGGTGTTTATCGATTACTGACACAAGTTCATTAATCACTTACTGTTTACAGTCCCTGTGGGAAAATAACTTCCACAAGCACATTTTGATTAGATTTTTTTTTAAACTATGTGAACACCCCTGCTTTAAAAAAACCCAACATGAAGAGTAACTATTTCCAAATCCTTAGTGGAAAAATGGCCAAAAAAATGCTTAAAACAATAAACTTTGTGGGAACAGTGTGCTGATGGGGAGGGGGGAGACAATAAACCATTTCTTCTAGAGCAGCAAACCAACTAGAACATACATAGACACAAACAAATCAGGCTCCTTTATTCCTGCCAGTTATTGTATTAATGGAACAGTTTAAAGCTACCCCTTGCAGCAACCTCGTACTTGCTCCTTTATGGAGTGTGCATTACAAATTATGGTACAAGTACAGAAACTGACCAATTACGTGGAGGACTGCACCAAAATACTGGAATACATAAACAGGCTTGCAGAGTGTGCGCGTAACTGACAAATGAAATTCCATATAGTGAAGTGTGGGGTGGTTCATTTTGGTAGGAGGAATAGGGAGGCCACATCTTCCTTACAAGGTAAGAAACTAAATAGGGTAGAGGAGCAAAGAAATGTGAGAATACAGAAATATAAAATCGCTAAATGTAGCAACAGGAGTAGATAAGGCTATAAAAAAAAAGTGCAAGAAAAAAACTTAGATTTCTATAGCGCCTTTCATGACCACCAGATGTCTCAAAGCGCTTTATAGCCAGTGAAGTTTTTTTTTGGAGTGTAGTCACTGTTGTAATGTAGGAAACGCGGCAGCCAATTTGCACACAGCAGCTCCTACAAACAGCAATGTGATAATGACCAGATAATCTGTTTTTGTTATGTTGGTTGAGGGATAAATATTTACCCCAGGACACCAATGATAACCCCCCTGCTCTTCTTCGAAATAGTGCCATGGGATCTTTTACGTCCATCTGAGAGCGCAGATGAGGCCTCGGTTTAACGTCTCATCCAAAAGACGGCAGCTCAGACAGTGCAGCACTCCCTCAGCACTGCACTGGAGTGTCAGCCTAGCTTTCTGTGCTCAAGTCCCTGGAGTGGGACTTGAACCCACAACCTTCTGACTCAGGCGAGTGTGCTACCCACTGAGCCACAGCTGACACCGTAAAGTACTGGGGTTAATTTCTAAAGGAATAGAATAAAGAAGCATGGAGGTATTGTTAAATTTATATGGAACCTTGGTTAGACCACAATTGAATTTCTGGTCTTCATACTACAAAAAGGATATTGAAGCACTGGAGAAAGTGCAGAAATGATTTAGAAAGATGTTACCAGATTGAGAGGATGTAACTGTCAAGAAAGATTGAGTAGGCTGGGCTCTCTTCTCTATAAAGTAGTTAGGAGGAATTCCTTTACAGAGTGGTGAGGAACTCGCTGCCACATGGAGTGGTTGAAGCAGATAGCAATTACACATTAAAGGGAGGCATACATGATGGAAAAAAGGAATAGAGGGAACACAGGGGCAGGGAGAGCCAGTGTGGAGTATAAACACGGGCATACCTCAGTTGGACCGAATGACCTGTTTCTATGCTGCAGATTCTATGTAATTCTGAATTAATAGTTAGACGGTAACAAAATTCTTTGGAGGGAATTAAATGCATTGCAAATCCAGTGTTTAAAAAACTCAGATGCTATCCATATAAATTCTACTGAATTTTCATTGAGCAATTAGCAAATTCCCTTTTATTTTTCACAAAAATGGTGCATAAAATTGTGCTTATAGAACATAAGGAGTTGCCGCTGTACAGAGGAAATGACGGCGCAAACATTTACAATGTAAAGCATTTATTCTATTACACATTCTACACCATTTATACAAAACATTCTCCTACCAAAGAAATTCTACACCTCCAACGTGCAAGTCAACAGTTAAAGGCTATTCTTTATTCTTATACACGGTCCTGAAAGCAGCAATAAAACTCTGGAAAAACAAACAAATTTTCCCCTTATAGATCAGTGGGCTGTTCAGAGACTCGGCCAAAGTTACACATATTATTCATCGTCTGCATTGTTGCATGGCATGCAACCGTTTGTTTGCTTATGTGTACTAAAATAGAACATTTATACAGCTTTTCAGAACCTCAGTTTACCTCGGCAAAGTCTTCGCAGCAACTCTACTCAGCCAAAAAAAGCAGCTCCCAGTCAGTTTAGAAAAAAACACCTATTGAGAGAAAGAACAAGGCAACAAGTGGCCACAATCTACATGGATCTTTCTAGCCGATTACACTGCCACTTGTTCATAGTGCCCAAGAGAAAATTTGTCTGCAAAGAGATGGTTGGTTCCAAAATAGCATTGTGAAAAATTGAAGGTGATATCACCCCCGCCCCCTGCAGTACCCCTCCTTCAAATCCAATTTATATGAAAAGACAAAAAAGGGATAAAAAAGACCATCTGGCCCCTCAAGTTCACCGCAAACAGGGTATGGTGCAGTCTCGTAAGCCCAATGACCCCCATCTCAGTCACACAATCTCCTGGAAGAGGCAAAAACAGAAAAAAATAACCTGTAGCCAATTTAGGAAAGAACTCGGGACCATTCCTCTTCAATCCCCTAAGGCAATCAAGCAATCCCCAGGAGACGACAGGAACTCACAATTCTCCATAGTTCCAGCTCCTTGGTAACCTACCTTTTATTATTTGAATATAGTTCAACTGCAATTTTTCCCCAGAGGAAATACATTATAGATGATCAACCATAAAGATTGCTGAGTTACTCAGTTATAATTCAGAACAAAAACGTCTAGCTCTTGACTTTCAAGTTGCCAGAGCTGTCCAAAAGAGTTCCATCAGCCTTGCATAAAACAGCTCATGTGCATCTCCTGCCAATTTCATTAGGAAATGGAAATTCAAGAAACGTACCATGGTCTGCTAATTTAATATCAGCTAGCACATTACATGAATCTGACCTGCCCACGGTTTAAAAATACACAGCACCTACTTGCAATATGAAGTGATCTCTGCAGGGGGGACAGAAGCATTTGCCCAAAGCAATTCACAAATAAAATTTGACAGCTTAAACGTAAAGAAATTCCATTTCTTTTAAGCAATTGTGAAATTGGAACAAAAAGAATCTTAGAAACGCAGCAATATGTTTTATTAGTTAAAGCATTCTTTTTTTTCCAAAAAAGGCACCAATCGACAGGAATACATACAAGTTTGTGTTACATATACACATCATTTAATCTACCAGGCTCATGCAGTCATGTCATTCCAGCCTTGCTGATAATATTTCCATATTCCATCAAGCCTCTGCATCACATTTAGCACATCACATTGGGCAGTTTACATGCCAAAATGTTTGTGCAGCTGTACATTTTGTTAACCTCAGACGCCTGCGTTTGAAATGGTACAACTAGCAGGTAGGGTTTTTAAAGAAAAAGGGAACATTTAATGGGCAATAATCAGTGTTCAAAAATAACACGGATTGATTCATATATCATAAACCACAAAAACAAAGCTTGAGCACGTTATAACAGCCATTTGAACTTCAAGATTATATACTCATCAATCCACAACATTTCAAATACAGACTATGCAATTGGTAGGGTAATTTCCATTTTAAAAGCTATGTTTAGCTGATATGTATGGCATAAGGCATTACATAGTGGGCACTAAGGGAATCAAGGGATATGGGGTAGTGCAGGAAAGTAGAGATGATGTAAAAGCTCAGCTGTGATCTTATTGAACGGCAGAGCAGACTCGAGGGGCCGTATGGCCGACTCCTGTTCTTATTTCTTATGTTCTCACACAGTATATTTCTATACCCATACACATGTACATATATCCATACAGATACAAAATCTCCCACAGCATTGCACCCTTTACCCTCTAGCATACAAGACAAAAAGATTCACAGCAGTAAAGAGTAAAATTCCAGCTAAAGTGAAATATACAATTACTCAGTAATATGAGCATTTGAATCAAGCTCTTGCTCAGATCACATACATAGAAATGATCCTCCCATTCAATAAACTCAGGCGTGCAATTCTATTCCCTGCTCCCAATTGGAGTTTCTCTTGCTCTGTCTCATAGGTATCAGCAGTTTGAATCTGTCTCACAAATGTAAGGAATTAGCATTTACCTTTTCTGTCAAGTAAAGGTAGGCAAGATTATTAGTTGACTTCAAAAGTCAACATTATTTTTCAAAACTGAACTATTAGCATGAAGACTATCTCTAACGCCTCTTCCCCCCACGGCTGCGCCCTCTCTCCCTCAGTTTAATCGCTTTTTTGGTTAAAGAACACAAAACAAAAGCTACTGCAGGTCTATAATTCGTAAACTATCTTTCTCTTTCACACACACACTCTTGTTTTTAAAAAGTCAATACAAATTTGACTTGAAGCTTCTGAAATAAGTTCTCTAGCTTTTCTTCAAATTTGGAAAACAGCTCAGCAGAAATTGCGGGAAGACAAAGAAAAAAAATTCCATCCGAGCAACTTACTGAACGGTACTGATGCATCCCAGGAAATCAGGTACACTGCACACGCTCAGACCGTGCAGTCCAAATTCAGCTCACAGCATCACAACTCCGGGCACAAATATCGAAGACAAGCCCACAGGCCCAGGTTATTGGGAAAGGTTGAAGGCATCAAGCAAAGACACGCTGAAATTATTACGTGATACAAAGGTCTATTTGGATAAATTTAAATCAGGTTATTGTGAAATATGTAATTTAGGGATCGGTTTTGTGCAACAGAAATTTCAGTTACTGAGAAAGTCATGGCAGATTAAGGTGAAAATTTTCAGAAAGCATACCAGGCAATTTGTGGAGAAAAGTCACACTAGTTTATATAATTACAGGGTGACAAGCTTACATTGGCAAAACATAAATGCAGAAACAGGAATTTATAATAGCAAAACAGTGACAGGAAAGTAGGACAAAGACTTAACAGGAGGTGCACGCTGACACAAATTTTTTTTTAAGCAAGTACAGGTTTTATATATCAATACAAGTCTGATCCTCTTAATTCAAAATATCTGTTAATTTAAATTGAATGTGCAAAAACTGGCTCTTGTGTTGTTTTATTTAAATTGCTTAATTTAAATTACTGGATAATTTGAATTCCCCCCCCCCCCCGCCCCCACAAAGTTAAAAAAAAACTTGAAATTAACAGCAGCAGAATATTGTTCTCATTAATCCTGCCCATAAAACTCACCAGCATATCTAGGAATAGTAGAATTAAGAGTATTCAGGGTCCACATCAACAGCAGCAGCTCAGATCCCTTCTCAAATCAGTTCTAAAGGGAGTTGAGATGGGCAGTGCATAATAAACTTTCATCGATGTGGAGTATTCACCCCATTCCAAAATAAAGTTTGTTAGATTATATTTGTATCAAACTGTAATTGTGGTCAGTTTTTTCCAATGCAAATTGCACAAAATATTGGCATTGCACTGTGACCTTTTCTGAAGACATTCCAAACGGTAAGGGGATTCACAGTGCAAAGCTAATCCCAACAACATGCTCTTTTAAAACTGCCCAAATTCTAACAAAGTCATGAGATTTGTTTTATCTTTTAGACTGTTAATAAATAAGCTAATGGTACTGACGAAAGGTTCTGACGAAAGGTCATCGACCTGAAACGTTAACTCTGTTTCTCTCTTCACAGATGCTGCCTGACCTACTGAGTTTCTCCAGCATTTTCTGTTTTTATTTTAAAGCTAATGGTACTGCTACTTTTAATTGATTTTTTTTTGGTAAGAGCACAAAATGTGTTGGAACGTTGACTGAAAACCTCACTAACAAGCAGTGATGATTTGCATAGCAGATGCAGAAGAAGAAAAATCGATATTCCTGTGTATCAAAATAAGAGTACAAATCCCATCAGTTCTTAATGGAATTTGGGAAGATCATCGATGAAAATGTCATAAATGCCACCAGGAAATTTTTGCATCACTGTGCTATTCCTCACAACTACAACAATGATCACACATCAAGCTTGCTGAATGCTGCCCTTCACAGGATGACACCAAACTAGTGGGTGAGAAACAATTAAAATTGAGCACCTGTGTGTGTGTAAAAAAAAGTGCACTCTCATTTCCTGGATTTGGTGTAAACAATTGAGTCTAGCTCGCACTGCAGGCTGGTTCTCCACAGACATTTCATCATTAGAATATAAATCACTGACATTGGGGAAAATAATTTGAAATGTGTGGTGCATGACCAGAAAAATGGATTGATGAAATTAAGGACAATTTACTTTAGTGATCCCATTTTCTAACTACCTTATTCACATGAAAATAAATCAAATTATACCAGGTTCTTGTTACGATGTCTACTGTATAGCTTCTTAATATGCAATGTTGTGAATTTATTATCTTTCAGACGTTAAAAATATGCCACAACAAAAACAATCTTTCAATAATTTTCTCTAATCCTCAGAAATTAGATTTTAAACCTTTGTAAGTTATTCTCTTAAGCAACCTCTCTCTCCCTTTGTCATGAGAAAATTTCCTTTGACTAGGCAGCAGGAAATTGAATTTCAAAGCTCAGGGCAACTCAAAGTAATAAATAGAGGATTGTTTCACTTTTATAGCTTAAAGCGTTTTAGAAAATGAACAAATTGTAAGGAAAAGTTCAATTTTAAGCTCAAGGTTACAACATGTCATAATTTCATATTGTGGAGCTATCAGACAAGGATATTGAATTTTCAAAAAATATTAATATCTCAAGTCTAATTTTCTCAGTTGATTACAGCAAGGCTTTGTAGTCTGCCAAAGTTATCTGGGAGAATTGGAATATATAGGGAAATTATCTTGCTTCAATGTAGTGCATAAAGCCTTTAAGCTGTTGATGCTTTAGCAAGTCTGTTAAGTCCTACTTTGTGATGATATGCTATTTATAATTAGAACTGTTAATAAACTAGCATTGCAGTTGTTAGATGTTCCTCAGCACGGACTATGACAACAATTTACAAAGGCTAACCCAAGATAGAATATTTCATTTCACTCATTAAAAAGAGTAATACACTTTTTGTTGGAGCATCAGTGCACAGGGAATGGTTGCTCCGTTTGTCCACATCAGCTGCATTTGGAAGCTTCAAAAATGAGTAGACACTGAAGAGCGGTAAACTGCGATCTCGTGCAGTAAGTACTAACTCAGTTGAAGCACTCATAACCAAGCACACTCTTGGCAGAGAGGATTTGTTCTGGACATTATGTGACATTCTGAACATTTTATATGCAGATAGCACCCTCTGGTGGTGGTTATTGTGTTAGCAGTTTGTATGCTGGAAAGGTCATCTGACCTTTCTTCCTGTGTAACACAGGAAGTAGAATTCCAGGAAGAACCTGGCGTAATGGAGGATTCCATAAGGGTTTCACAATCCAATGTAATCTGATTTCATATGTTAAGCCAAGCGCAATATCTGTGAGTATATTTGTTTCTTAGCATAATAGCAACGTTGTCAGAGTAGTATTTTGATAACACTATGTTTATAAAAGGTTAATATTTGATAGTTATAGAAGTTAGTCCAAATGTTAGTTAGTTATACAATTAGTCTATTCTGTTGTAAATATGTTTATATCTTATGTAATATCGAATGTATAGTACTGAGTTATGTACAAAACATACTTTGTCTTTGTTTACAGTTTCACAAATTTGTTCAAGTAAAACTTCAAAACAGCAAACGGCTTCACGAAGAATTATTTTTGAATAAGTGTTTAACTTGCTGGATAACTAGATAGGAGCACGTCTAGCGCGGCCAGTACAGGATTAATTAAAAAAGGGACAAAAACAAGTCAATCCAGTCATGACCTCCATCGGCTGAATCACCTTGTTCCTATATTTCTAGTCTTCTTTCAATTTCCTTTTTTCTCCTTTTCTTGTGACATTGGCTCCTTGCCACCAGCACCAGGCACCTTCCTGCACCATACCCAAGTGGCCATGCTTCATGTCTGAGCCTCTACATGTGCACTGGCAAGCTATGCAAACATATGGAATCTCACAGTGAGCTAAGCCTTAACCTACTCTCACCAGACATCCCTACACATGCACTTACTGGATCATGAACAAAAGTGGAATCCCTCGTCTATTTTCTCCTATTTAACCCAAAAGCCAATCGCAACAACTCTGTTGCCACTCTGGCTCGGGTCATCTACTCAACATAGATCATTGCTTGAATCTGGGACGTTCTTCGTTCCCATGATTATGCCAGTTACTGGCTAAACTCACTGAGCTATCGACGTAATTCAACTCAACGTTTCGATAAGAAAATGTCAAAACAACCTTTTCCTACTGAATTATATCCAGAAATCCTATGCAATTTAAGTTTTAATAAACTTATACATAAACATGCAAATCGTACTCAGTTTTTCCAATTTAAATAGCAACAAAAAAAAAAAATCACCTTTTGCTATTATGTCTCATCAGTGATGCAAACGAACAAAATAATTGAAAAGCAACTGATAATCAGACAAGAAGTGTTTCCTGAGCAATTTCTCATATTCACTTACATCCTCAAACGCTCCTTTTTAGATTCCCTATTCTTTCAATCAATTCGTGCATCCCAAAGCTCCTGCTATCCATCATAGACCATTGCTTCTTCACAATTTCGACCCTACTCAAAACAGGTCACCATTGCACTATTAATACAAAACACTCAAACTATCAATGAGAAACACTGAGCCAATGACAACTTTGGTTAAATATTAATTTGAAGAGAACAGTAATGCTTTTCACCCTTCATTAAAATTCTGAGCTGCATTTCTGCCACAAATATAGAAGTTCACCAGTTGGACTGGTCATTGGACCATTTAATATTATTCTTCAATTTGGATTTTTGCAGTTTATAAAATAGACCATTCCTTTTATTTTATTTTTAAGTGAATCAGCTACATCTTTCCCAACTATTCTGCAGCTAAAAGTTGCAATTTCAATGCAGAATACACTTGAGCAAGAGGACACAAAAAGTGCTCCGAGAACTGAGTCCGTGGATGAGATCCAAACAAGTTAAACCTCAAAAAAAATCTACCAATGGTGTGAAAGGTTTTGATGGGACTTCAGAGAATTCTGATCGAGCATTTCAATACTAGGTATTTTTGGTTACCACAAGCTGTGCATCTAAAACAATTTTAAAAGGAGTGCTTCAGCACAGAATTTATTTCTGAAAGGAAATTAGTAAATTTATTTTGTAAACTTACTGTACAATTTTGTCACATGGTAAATACAAAAGAATAGATTTGCAGAGTTAGGATTCTTGGTATGTGAACTGTATTATTGCTTGGGGTCAGGATAATTTGATGAATTCCTGGGATTGGCCAAGGGGATATCAATGATCAGGTCTACCTGCGGGATACAGTTATTGCCCTTTGTGTGGTGGTGGGATAGGATGGTTATTTTGTGGTTCCATTCTGATCTTGTTAGGTGGTCTGAGCCGGCAGGCTTGCAGACGCTCAAGTTCCACATTCTGTGCATACATTACCTACTCCAATGGTGCAGGCTCAATGGGCCGAATGGCCTCCTTCTGTGCTGTACAAATCTATATCCCACAGATGTTTCACCCACGTTTATAGTGGAAAGTATGGTAATTTACCACAGTAAAGGAATACAGTAATAATTGCACTAGTCTGACAATTGTAGGAGAAGCTTTTGAAACTTAGATTTATTTCAAATCTTTCAATTAAAAGTTAATATTTTATGTCTATTTTAAATTGAGTGTTGTATATGTAAGTTTGTTTCTTAGAATCATTACAGCACAGTAGGAGGCCATTCGGCCCATTGAGCCCATGCCGGCTCTCTGCAAGAGCACTTCAGCTAGTCCCACTTCCCCGCCCTTTCCCCACAGCCCTGCAAATTTTTCTCTTTCAGGTACTTATCCAATTCTCTTTTGAAAGCCATGATTGAGTCACCCTTTCAGGCAGTGCATTCCAGATCATAACCAGTCGCTGCGTAAAAAAGTTTTTCCTCACGTCGCCTTTGGTTCTTCTGCCAATCACCTTAAATCTGTGTCCTCTGGTTGTCGACCCTTCCGCCAATGGGAACAGTTTCTCTCTGTCTACTCTGTCGAGACCCCTCATGATTTTGAACACCTCTATCAAATCTCCTCTCAATCTTCTCCGCTCTGAGGAGAATGACCCCAGTTTCTTAAATCTATCCACGTAACTGAAGTCCCTCATCCCTGGAACTAATCTTTTTTGCACCCTCTCTAAGACCTTCACACCCTTCCTAAAGTGCGGTGCTCCAGTTGTGGCCGAACCAGTGTTTTATAAAGGTTCATCATAACTTTCTTGCTTTTGTTTTCTATGCTTCTATTTATAAAGCCCAGGATTCCGTATGCTTTATTAACCACTTTTCTCAACTTGTCCTACCACCTTCAATGATTTGTGCACATATACCCCCAGGTCTCTATGTTCCTGCACCCACTTTAGAATTGTATCCTTTAGTTTATATTGCCTCACCTCATTCTTCCTACCAAAATGTATCACTTCGCACATTTCTGCGTTAAAACTTCATCTGCCACACGTCTGCCCATTCCACCAGCCTGTCTATGTCATCTTGAAGTCTATCACTATCCTCCTCACTGTTCACTATATTTCCAAGTTTTGCATCATCTGCAAATTTTGAAATAGTGCCCTGTACACCCAAGTCTAAATCATTAATATGTATCAAGAAAAGCAGTGGTCCTAGTACCATCCTTGGGGAACACCACTGTATACCTTCCAGTCCAAAAAACAACCATTCAGCGCTACTGTTTCCGGTCACTTTGCCAATTTCGTATCCATGCTGCCACTGTCCCTTTTATTCCATGGGCTTCAACTTTGCTGGCAAGCCTATTATGTGGCACTTTCTCAAATGCCTTCTGGAAGTCCATGTACACCACATCAACCGCACTGCCCTCATCAACCCTCTCCATTACCTCATCAAAAAATTCAATCAAGTTGGCTAAATACGATTTGCCTTTAACAAATCCGTGCTGGCTTCCCTTAATTACTCCACACTTGTCCAAGTGACTGTTAATTTTGACCTGGATTATCGTTTCTAAAAGCTTCCCCACCACCGAGGTTAAGCTGACTGGCCTGTAGTTGCTGGATTTATCCTTGCACCCTTTTTTGAACAAGGGTATAAAATCTGCAATTCTCCAGTCCTCTGGCACCACCCCAGTATCCAAGGAGGGTTGGAAGATTATGACCAGTACCTCCGCAATTTCCACCTTTACTTCCCTCAGCATCCTTGGATCCATCCCATCCGGTCCTGGTAACTTATCTACTTTAAGTACAGCCAGTATCTCAACTACCTCCTCTTTACCAATGACTTTGTTTCTTTCTTGATAAATCTTTGCAATTGCTACTACAGTACTAAAATCAGTACTTTAAAGGCTTTGCTCAGATTACGAAGTAGATATGGTTATCACCCACTCAGTACTGAACTCGCTGGCACCTCCAATTCAGCAGGATGGAAGGAAAGTAGAGTCACATTTCACAGACAAATGGAAAACACTGTGGAATTTGATACCAAAACAGGAGCAAAAAATCCCAGGGCTAGAATTGTTCTGATCATCATAAATACATTTAAAAAGAACATGTTTTCAATATTGCTACCCATCATGGCCAGATAAACTTTCATCCACCACCATGTAACGGAAACTAAATATGACTTATATATGACACTATAAACCAGCGTGTCTAATTATAAAATGGACAGAATTGGGGACCACAATCCCCAGAATACTCGTAAAAATTCCAACGTAACAATTGAATTTAATTCTTTCAGTCATCTGAAAGCATTGGCTTAAACACAGGTTACTAGATTTCTAGAGAACAGACTGCAAGGTCACTTCTACTACCTTAATGCATACTGCTGAACCTCTGTGCTTTAAGGTTTTTTTTTTAAAAAAGACATTATTGAAAATGGCAGAATTAAGTAAATTTCCATATTTTCCCCGAATGTATTTCCTTCTATACAAGTAATCAAGACAAGTAGGAATAACTTTTAGCGAGCCATCGTACAAAATATTATAAAGAAGACCAATGATACTGTGGTAGAGATCCCCTCTGGACGTATTGAAGAACTGTCACTATTGTTTTCAAAATGACACATTGAAGTGGCTGGTAAAACAGAAAAATTCTAGGTTCAATTCCTCTAAATAAAAAGAAACAGTACATAATTATTTGTAAACTTATCAGAGTGAATGAATACCTATATTTAAAATGCAAGAGCTATCCATGAATTTTTTCTTTTTTAAATAAATTAATCCATCTCAAACGCAGGGTTATTAGTTGCTGTGTGGATAAAAGCTACATACATAAATGTTTCAAAATAGCTGCTTGAACTTGCCTCCTTGCTCATAGCCACTGCAAATACAGGGCACTTTAGAAGTATCATTTAAGTGCAAAAGTATTTTAATACCAAACCACCTTTTCTCAATATCACTTTTTGCAAATGATGTCTCTGCTGATTGCTAGGCTTTTTAATACATTGGTACCAATTCATTCAAGAACAAAAATAAGTCACCAGACAATATAGACTACAATAGTTATCGGACATGGTTCTTGTGTGATGCTTTTATGACAAATACAAAAATCCGACCCTGTTGTGGTTAAATTTTCAAAGGTTTCCATCAAAATGGATGAGGTGCTGGATTTACAAACCACAAGATGGATATCAATATCTGCAAAAACTAAGATTCTTTTGATCAGGAATTAGTTAAGATAAAGGCTTTCTCTGAAATGGCGTTGAATCAATCTTATGGATTTAAAATGTATGTGTTCAGCAGCCTACAGCTTTCCAGACAGAACTGACTGTTGCACATAAAATATAAACTGCAGCCCACTATTCATCATTTTCTAGGATCAATAAGTTAGAATTTACTCATCATTCAACTAGTTTGTCAACTTCTATGTTCTATACTCGAGGTTTGATGCCAAAATAATACTTAACAAAAATATATTTAATATGCCAAGGGGGAAAAATTTGGTTCATTAGCGTCACCCGTTAGCGCCCTCTTGCTAACGGGGCGCAAAGCAACTAACGCCTGGGCGCGGCGATGTTTGCGCCGCTCGCGAAATTGACCGGACATTTTGCGGCGGTGCTAAACACTACCGCCACGATCTCCTACGCCCACAGATCATGACATCAGTCGAGTGTGCAACGCCCCGGTAGCGCCCCAGACCGGGTATTGAATGGTGCCCCCTGCCGCTAGCAATGACAGATAGAGGGGAACGTTTTGCAGTCAGGAAGGGACTGGGGGAGCGCTATTTAAAGGCGACCGCTTCCTGCCTTTTTTTGTCGGCAACATTTTTGCACCATGCATTCAGAGAGACTTCTGGAGAGATTCAACGCTGTGTAAAGGATTTTTGGGTACTGAGCAGCACTTTGCAGGCTCATTTTGATTTGACCTTCCCAGCATCGATTTAGAAGAAACTATGGGGGCTGCACTCGGAGCTCTTTCCCTGGGCCTCTCCATTGTTCTTTCCAGCAGAATTGATGTACAGGTCTCTCCAGGCCGAGATTCAAGGCTGCAATGAGCAGGGTGTGGATGGAGAGCAAGATCGACCCTCCCCTTTAAGAACTGGCCGGCGCCAGTGTGTCTGTGTTCCATTGCTAACTGACATCACATGAGCTTCGCCAGCGCTCTGAGGTAGCGCCTTAAGAGAGGTGTGTAGCGCTTGATTTAGCGCTCAAATCACCTCCAGGGGCGATAGAAGCCAAGTTTGCAGTCGGTGGTGATAATTAGCGCCAGGCGCTAAACTTTGCGCCCGGCCGATAATTGCACCCCATTCTCCCCGTGTTTGCGTGGGTTTCCTCCGGGTGCTCCGGTTTCCTCCCACAGTCTAAAGATGTGCGGGTTAGGTTGATTGGCTATGATTTAAAAATTGGCCCTTAGTGTTAGGGGGGATTAAATACGTGGGGTTACGGGGATAGGGCTTGTGTGGGATGGCTGTCGGTGTAGGGACCGGTTGCTAGGGTTTGGATGATCAGCCATGATCTCGTTGAATGGCGGAGCAGGCTCGAAGGGCCGAATGGCCTACTCCTGCTCCTATCTTCTATGTTTCTATGTTTCAAACGGGGCGATACCGAATTTCTCCCCCCAAGATTCTGCAGTACTAAGTAGAACTTTAGGGTCACTCCTGGGTAGCAGTTTGGTGAAAGGATGTCATTCTCCATTTACTGTTCAGGGGGTAGAAGTTAGAGGTCACTTTATGATTCAAGCCATATTGGGAATCCTTCATAAATTCTAGTAAGCAAGTTACTACAACCAGGGTTTAAGTGTTGCACCAGAAGCAATGGATACAAATTTCAAATCATAAGAGATATTGTCCACTTACAGGCCATTTGAATGAGAAAAACATGTTTGGAAAGCCCAAACTGCAACAGCTCTTCGTTTATAATCTTAATTGCTCCCAACAGTAAAAGACCTGTCACCATTAGTTCTTCACCCTAGCTCAAAATACCCTCCAGACACAAATTTGGAAGGGAAAAAAATCATTAATGTAATGTACTGTTTTTCACACAGTATTTCACATGCCTGCCATTAGTCTTTCCTGAACTCTTAGTAACAACACTGCTCATTATTCACTTATTCAGCACTGAACTATTTTTGTTCTCAAGTTACTCCCACATGGGATTTTAAAATTATATATACTATAAATTTTCTAACCATTCCATTATTTTCTGAATTCTATGAAATAAAACGCAAGTCACACAGCCTTTCACATCTTGTAAAAACATCAGCCAAAATCTTTAAGCGTCTTCCAATTTGGGAAAATCCAAAACAGCAACAGTCACCCAGACAGTCTGTTTCAATTTTGAGAAAACTGAACCAGTATCTAATGTTGTAAAGCTGCAATAGCACATTCGTGGACACTGGTTTGCATTTTTCATGAAAAGGGAACAGAATCATGACATTTGATTCCAAAATATTCCTAAAGATACTGGAATCCCATGCAATAAAAATGGAATTTGAATTATTCAATGAGAAGGCAGTCACCCTGATCATAAACACAATTATTACAGACTCTATGGCTGCCGACATACTCAATGTGCCCAAATGTGTCAAATTCATACAGCTGCCACCTTTTTGCTATGCAAAACACGAGCTCTATATTGCAGTACAATTTTTCACCAAAAATAGTTATTTGTAGCTTGCCTTGGATGCAAGGACCAAATCAAATTTAATCAAGACTGACCAATTTTTTTTTTTTTTTTTTTTTTAAATCAATAATTCTGCTAAAAATATTTAGAGCATAAACCAGAATATACTCTAGGAAACTCTGCCAACTGAAAAAAAAAATCAGCAAACTAAGTAAGGAGACAAAACTATTATAAAAAGCTCGCTGATAACTCAGCAGCCAAAAAAGATTAGAGATTCAATCCTGAGTCAATGTTCAGTTATCTTAGTCTGGGCAACAGCACTTACGCCACAATTAGCCTCAGTGCTCCTCGGAGTTCCCACTCCTGACTGCTATCCAGTGAGCCTTGCTGCAAATATTCACCCAACATGAAGTAATCACTATTCATGTGTAAGTCTTGACAAAGGTTACATGGACTCCTGTGGAACAGCAACCCAGCAAGGAGTCTTCAGGACAAGAGGGGGAAACAATGGTGCATAAATAAAAGTTAACTCTAAAAATTCAAAACAGGGACAGATTAATGGAATACCACTGGGTGGGGCGGGGGAGGCAGTGTGAGCAAATGATGGAACCTCCGACAACAGTGAGCTTGCAGCAAATGTTCCCATTGGAATCAAATTCTCAACTTCTTTTTCAAACCGAATAAAAAAAACTAATTACAAAGCCCAATCTAGAGTGGATGAGATAACATTTCTAACAAAGTTACTCCCAAAATTATTCCATTTAGTAAGGTGTAGGGAAGCTATGCTTCTCAAGATACTGGCATAGAACATCAGCTCCTACTACACCCCAGCCTTACCCTCAGCAAAGTGAGTTTTGGCAGCTCCAATTTCAGGTCTGGATTCATGCCTATTTGATCCTACAAGAACCTTTTCAAGATTTGCTAAAGGAAAACAATTATTTTAGAACGAGACTGAAACTCAGAAACTATACATTGAAGTGAAGTTATCAGATTTGAGTACTTTTGCGCTATCCTATTCTTGATCGTGAGAAGAGCGCAAAATGAAAAGACTTAGTTATATATATCTGTTGTCTCTTACAAACATCTCAAGTGCTCCAGATACAATGAATTGCTTTGCAGAACAGTGACTTGTGTAGACAAACATGGCAGACAATTGCATGCAGCAAGTCCCCATACATAGCAACACCATGAATGACCAGTTAATGCATTTTCTGCTACTGGTGAGAGGAATGTTGGTGACAAGACTATTCTTCAAATAGTGCCACTGGAGCTTTCACATAGTTCTTGAGTATGTTCCCTTTTCCCAAGTGCACAAATAACTTGAGGTCACTGTACAGTTTGCCTTCTAATAGCTACACATTGGCGTACTAGGGTGGGGGAGGGGGGGGTGGGGGGGTGGGGAAGAAGAGAGAGGATGATTTTATTTGCAGATATACTACACTTTGCCTTTTGTGATGTAACCGCGGTGGTGGGGGGGGGGGGGGGTGGAAGGGGCTCATTTGCAGCCCCCCCCTTTGACTTGCTTGATGGAAAGTCTCAGTCTATATAAGAGAAGCCGGAGTGGGTTCCAAGAAAGGCTAAATGAAGAGGCAAGCACATATTATCTTGATGCATTCTGTTGCAGTAGTGGTAGATGTTAAGATCTGCATGCATACTTCTCCCCATTCGTCCTGGTATCTGCTGGTTTCAGTACGAGGCTTCTTTAAGGCTTCCGTATGGCCTTGGAACTGGAAGCAATCAAGTTACAGGGGGTGGAAATATGTTTCGTAGGGTTTTATCAGGAGTGGAGGTAGTGTTCCAGGCAGTCAGCTCAGAGATTTTCATGCATGGGTTTTGGAGGAAATGTTTAATTTGGGGGGGGGGGGGGGGGGGGGTCGCAGAGTCGGTCATACTACGCAAGTTGGAATTTATCTGCCATTTTTTGAAATGACAAAACCTGGCCTCTGTCCACCAGCTGATCTACTGTGGCGATGCCCTTGATGAGCAAATTTGGAATTCACCAATAGCAAGTGCCTCTGGGTGTTCTCCATTCTGTCAGATCGATTAAGGAACCGAAAGGCCCAATGGATTTTCTGGGATCTACAGACCTCCATGCAGGCATGTAATTTTGCCACTTTATCAGGTGCTGCGGTCAGTCAGCCTTTTGTTGAGGCCGATGAAGGGTAGGCTATGTACACCTAGGTCTCCATGTCCAGCAATGGGTTGTGGGGACAGGCTCAGCTCTAGGCCATATGTTTGGGTAGTGATTTACAGGGGTTATTATAAAGTATGGCAGCATATTGTCTATTCCGTTCCTCCAGCCTATACTCCATTGATGTTGAAGCTCACTGATGATTGCTGCAAGAGGGTCGATGGCCGGAGCAAAGAGGAAGGGAGCACAGGTGCACTCTTCTTCAGCAACCCCCACCCTCCTTTGAAGGTGTTGAAGCCATGCTGCGCACAATGGGCGTGAGGTTGCCGTAAAGGATTTTAATCCACATTTGAAAAGTGTCACAGAAGGCCATTCGTCAGAGTACAACAAGAAGAAACTCCCATTCCACTCGGTCAAAAGCCGTTTTTCACTCTAGAGAGCGTTAGAGCAGGGGCATTGGTGCTTTTGTAGTGGTGCACTGTGTTGAAGAGGCGTCTGGTATTGTCCCTTGAATAGTGTGAAGCCAGTTGGGTCAGCGTGGAGCAGAGCAGAAGGATCTGTCCAATGGCCTGGATCTTGCCCCGTGTTTTCATAGAATCATAGAATGGTTACAGCACAGAAGGAGGCCATTTGGCCCGTCAAGCCCGTGCCGGCTCCTTGGAAGAACACCAGCTAGTCCCACTCCCCCACCCTTTCCCCTGCAAATTATTTCCTTCAGGTACTTATCCAATTCCCTTTGGAAAGCCACGATTGAATCTGCCTCCACCACCCTTTCAGGCAGTGCATTCCAGATCCTAGCCATTCGCTGCGTAAAAAATGTTTCCTCATGTCGTCTTTGGTTCTTCTGCCAATCACCTTAAATCTGTGTCCTCTGGTTCTCGGCCCTTCCGCCAATGGGAACAGTTTCTCTCTGTCTACACCCCTCATGATTTTGAGCACCTCTATCAAATCTCCTCTCAAACTTCTCTGCTATAAAAACAACCCCAACTTCTCCAATCTATCCACATAACTGAAGTCCCTCGTCCCTGGAACCATTCTTATGAATCTTTTCTGCACCCTCTCTAAAGCCTTCACATCCTTCCTAAAGTGCGGTGCGCAGAATTGGACACAGCACCCCAGTTGAGGCCGAACCAGTGTTTTATAAAAACTTCCTTCCTTTCTACTCTATACCTATATATTTATCAAGCCCAGGATCCCGTATGCTTTTTTTTAACCACTTTCTCAACCTGCCCTGCCACCTTCAACGATTTGTGCACATATACCCCCAGGGCGCTCTGTTCTGCACCCCTTTTAGAATTGTACCTTTTAGTTTATATTACCTCTCCTCGCTTTGCAGTAAATTGTGAGTAGGGATTGGCTGCAGGGGAAACAGAGGGTGGAATCTTTGGTTTTTTTGTGCATTGAGATTGAGGCGATCATGAAAGTTTGCCGAATGTCATAGGTTACATTTAAGGAGTTTTCCCAATTTGTCCTAATTATAAGAACATACGAAATAGGAGCAGGAGTAGGCCATTTGGCACCTCGAGCCTGCTCCGCCATTCAATAGGATCATGGCTGATCTTCTACCTCAACTCCACTTTCCTGCACTATCCCCATATCCCTTGATTCCCTTAATATCCAAAAATCTATCAATTTCTGTCTTGAATATACTCAACGACTGAGCCTCCACAGCCCTAAGAATTTTGTGTGTTTCAATGAGATCACCTCTCATTCTTCTAAACACCAGAGAATATAGGCCTAGTCTACTCAATCTCTCCTCATAGGACAATCCCCCATCCCAGGAATCAGTCTGGTGAACCTTCGTTGCACTCCCTCTATGGCAAGTATAACCTTCCTTAGGGAAGGAGACCAAAACTGTACACAATACTCCAGGTGTGGTCTCACCAGGGCCCTATATAATTGCAATAAGACATCTTTACTCTTATACTCAAATCCTCTTGTAATAAAGGCCAACATACCATTTGCTTTCTTAATTGCTTGCTATACCTGCATGTTAACATTCAGTGATTCGTGTACAAGGACACCCAGGTCCCTCTGAACACCAACATTTCCCAATCTCTCACCATTTAACAAACTCTGCTTTTCTATTTTTCCTACCAAAGTGGATAACTTCACATTATAATCCATTTGCCATGTTCTTGCCCACTCACTTAGCCTGTCTATATCTCCTTGAAGCCTCTTTGCATCCTCCTCACAACTTACATTCCCACCTGGCTTTGCATCATCAGCAAACTTGGATATATTACATTTGGTCCCCTCATCCAAATCATTGACATAGATTGTGAATAGGCCCAAGCACTGATCCTCGCGGTACCCCATTAGTTACAGCCTACCAACCTGAAAATGACCTGTTTATTCCTACTCTCTGCTTTCTGTCCGTTAACCAATCCTCAGTCCATGCTAATATATTACCCCCAATCCCACGAGCCCTAATTTTGTTTAATAACCTCTTGTGGCACCTTATCGAATGCCTTCTGAAAATCCAAATACACCACATCCCCCTTATCTATTCTGCTAGTTACAACCTCAAAAACTAACAGATTCGTCAAACATGATTTCCCTTTCAGAAATCTGTGTTGACTCTGCCCAATCCTATTATTATTTTCTAAGTGCCCTGTTATCACATCCTTAATAATAGATTCTAGCATTTTTCCTACTACTGATGTCAGGCTAACTGGCCTGTAGTTCCCCATTTTCTCTCTCCCTCCTTTCTTAAATAGTGGGGTTACATTTGCTACCTTACAATCCGCAGGAACCGTTCTAGAATCAATGGAATTTTGGAAGATGACAACCAATTCTTCCACTATCTCTATAGCCACCACTTTCAAAACCCTGAGATGTAGGCCATCAGGTCCAGAGGATTTATCAGCTTTCAGTCCTATTAATTTCTCCAGTACTATTTTTTTTACTAATACTAATTTCTTTCAGTTCCTCATTCTCGCTAGACCCTTGGTTCTCCACTATTTCTAAGAGGTTTTTTGCGTCTTCTCCCGTGAAGACAGTCTCAAAGTATTTGTTTAATTTCTCAGCCATTTCCTTATTCCCCATTATAATTTCTCCTGTCTCAGCCTGTAAGGGACCCACATTTACTTTCGCTAATCTTTTCCTTTTTACATACCTATAGAAGCTTTTACTGTCCATTTTTATATCTCTCGCTAGTTTACTCTCATTCTATTTTCCCTTTCATCATCAATTTCTTGGTCCTCCTTTGCTGAATTCTAAAATACTCCCAATCCTCATGTTAGCTAGTTGGACCACTTTTCCTGTGGAGTTTTTGTGCCTTAAAAGGAATGTATATTTGTTGTAAATTATGTATTAATTCTTTAAATGCTAGCCATTGCTTGTCTACCGTTGTCGTACCTTTTAATGTAGTTTCCCAATCTACCTTAGCCAACTCGCCCCTCATACCTACATAGTTTGCTTTGTTTAGATTTATGACCCTAGTTTCGGATTTAACTAAATCACTTTCAAACTTAATATAAAATTCTATCATATTATTGTCACTCTTCCCTAAGGGCCCCTTTACTACAAGGTTATTAATTAACCCTTTCTCATTGCACAATACTAGGTCTAAAATAGCCTGTTCCCTGGTTGGTTCCTCAACATACTGATTTAGAAAACTATCTTGCATACATTCCATGAATTTGTCCGCCACACTATTACTGCAAATTTGGTTTGCCCGGTCTATATGTAGATTAAAGGCCCCCATGATTACTGTATTACCCTATGTTACATGCACCTCTAATTTCCTGATTTATACTCTGCCCGACATTACAACTACTGTTTGGGGGCCTATAAACAACTCCCACCAATGTTTTCTGTCCCTTGCTGTTTCTGAGCTCCACCCAAACTGATTCTGCTTCTTGATTTTCAGAGCTACGATGCTTTCTCTCTACTGTCTTTATCCCATCCTTTATTATGAGGGCTCCCCCTCCTCTTTTTCCATTTTGCCTATCTCTTCTAAAAGTTAAGTATCTTGGGATATTTAGTTCCCAACCTTGGTCACTATTGCAACCACGTCTCCGTAATGGCTATTAGATCAAACCTATTAATTTCTATCTCCGCTATTAATTCACCTATTTTGTTGCGAATGCTTCGCGCACAGATAGAGTGTCTTTAGCTTTAACTTTTTTCTATTTTACCCTGATGTCACATTAGTCACTGATGCCCAATTACCTTTGTTACTCTCTCTGTCCCTTCCTGACCCACTCTGCTTATTTTTACCCAAAACTCTGCACTGCTCTAGAGCCTTGACATTTCTCTTGCTGCTTTTAAATTTACTCTTTCCTGAATCCTCCCACCCCCTTGATGTCAAAGGAGCTTTTCTGCTACCACTGAGAGCTCACCTCTGTCCTGTATCAGGCTCACTCATTGCACTTTGACTGATGACTTGTGCCTGGTTTCTATTTTCAATACCCTTTGTTCTAGGTCTTTCTGGCCCACGGGACTCTGCACCACTTGGCAAAGCAGGAGACAATGAGAATGTCTTGAACGTCTCATCTGAAGGAGAGCCCTCTGTCATAACATTCCCTCACTGTGCTATCAGCCTAGTCTATGTGTTCAATTCCTGAAATGGAGCTTGAACCCACAAGCTTCTGAACCAGAGGCAAGAATACTACCAACTGAGCCAAACTAACAGACACGACAGACGAGTTCAAACATTACGCTGAACTGCAAAAATATATTCCTTGTCTTCATGAACTTTCATTCAGTACAAAAGGCTAAGCAATTTACCTTCCAATCACAAACGGAAAGTTTGAGATAGGTCAGAGCTTCCATCATGAACATTATTCTTGCTTGGCCAGAAATAGGATGAATAAACCTAAAGCCAGTCTCCTCTCTGTACAATAAAAATAGGTTTAAAGAATAGAGAAAAAAGCTACATTTATCCTAAAGGAAACAAGAAGTGCCTAGCCATACAGTACATTTACTTATTTTAAAAGTTTGTTCATGCAAACACAGCCAGTAATTACTGGATTTACCTTATTCTAGCAGCAGTGGAAAGCCACGTTCTCCATTTCTGCCTGGCGGAAATGTAAACAAAGCAAGGGCACTTCAGGAGAACAGTATAATGGTGATCTCCTGGAACTAGTATTGCAATGTACAAGCACCAAATGTTTGTTTTAAAGAAACTGCTACTGACTGGAGATGATCAACAGCATACCCTGTGGAAATGTTTCAGAAATTATACATTTTATACAACATAGTTACCGTAAAGCACATTTAGTCCATTTTAAAAATAACATTCGAATGGCTTTCTTGATCACACCCACTTAAAATGCACAAACTCAAGCTGGGGTGCAGTTAGAACATAAGAACATAAGAAGTAGGAGCAGGAGTAGGCCATACGGCCCCTCGGGCCTGCTCCACCATTCAATAGGATCATGGCTGATCCGAATCTAGACTCACGTCCACTTCCCTGCCCTCTCCCCGTAACCCCTAATTCCCTTATCTGCTAGGAAACTATCTATCTCCATTTTAAATTTATTTAATGTTGCAGCTTCCGCAGCTCTCTGGGGTAGCAAATTCCATAGATTTACTACCCTCTGAGTGAAGAAGTTTCTCCTCATCTCAGTTTTGAAAGGGCAGCCCCTTATTCTAAGATTATGCCCCCTAGTTCTAATCTCACCCATCAGTGGAAACATCCTCACCGCATCCACCCGATCAAGCCCCCTCACAATCTTATATGTTTCGATAAGATCGCCTCTCATTCTTCTGAACTCCAATGAGTAGAGTCCCAACCTACTCAACCTTTCCTCATACGTCAACCCCCTCATCTCCGGAATCAACCGAGTGAACCTTCTCTGAACCGCCTCGAGAGCAAGTATATCTTTTCTTAAATATGGAAACCAAAACTGCACACAGTATTCCAGGTGTGGCCTCACCAATACCCTGTATAACTGCAGCAAGACTTCCCTGTTTTTATACTCCATCCCCCTTGCAATAAAAGCCAAGATTCCATTGGCCTTCCTGATCACCTGCACACTAACTTTTTGTGTTTCATGCACCAGGACCCCCAGATCCCTTTGTACTGTAGCACTTTGCAGTTTCTCTCCATTAAGATAATAACTTTCTCTTTGATTTTTTCTGTCAAAGTGCATAACCTCACACTTTCCAACATTATATTGCATCTGCCAAATCTCTGCCCACTCACTTAGCCTGTCTATGTCATTTTGCAGGTTTTTTATGTCCTCCTCACTCACTGCTTTCCCTCCCATCTTTGTATCGTCGGCAAACTTGGATATGTTGCACTCGGTCCCTTCCTCCAAATCGTTAATATAGATTGTAAAGAGTTGGGGTCCCAGCACTGACCCCTGCGGAACACCACTGGTTACTGATTGCCAGCCCGAGAATGAACCATTTATCCCAACTCTTTGTTTTCTGTTAGCCAGCCAATCTTCCACCCATGCCAGTATATTACCCCCAATCCTGTGATTTTTTATCTTGATCAGTAATCTTTTGTGTGGAACCTTGTCAAATGCCTTTTGGAAGTCCAAATACACTACATCCACTGGTTCCCCTTTACCCACCCTGTATGTTACGTCCTCAAAGAATTCGAGCAAATTTGTCAAACATGACTTCCCCTTCATAAAACCATGCTGACTCTGTCCTATTAAATTATGTTTATCCAAATGCTCCATTACGGTTTCCTTAATAATGGTTCCAACATTTTGCCAACCACAGATGTTAGGCTAACTGGTCTATAGTTTCCGGCTTTTTGTTTACTTCCCTTCTTAAATAAGGGTGTTACATTAGCAGTTTTCCAATCTGCCGGGACCTTTCCTGAGTCCAGGGAGTTTTGGAAAATAATCACCAATGCATCCACAATCCCTACCGCCACTTCTCTCAAGACCCTAGGATGTAGGCCATCAGGTCCGGGGGATTTATCCGCCTTAAGTCCCATTATTTTACCGAGTACCATCTCCTTAGTGATTTTAATCGTGTTTAGCTCCTCCCCCCCCCCATTGCCCCGTTTGTTCAGTGTTGCGATATTTTTAGTGTCCTCTACTGTAAAGACTGATACAAAATATTTGTTCAGCGTCTTTGCCATCTCCATGTTCCCCACCACTAGTTTCCCGGTCTCATCCTCTAAGGGACCAACGTTCACTTTAGCCATCCTTTTTCTTTTTATATAGCTGTAGAAACTCTTGCTATCTGTTTTTATATTTTTTGCTAGTTTACTTTCATAATCTATCTTCCCTTTCTTAATTAATCTTTTAGTTATTCTTTGCTGGCTTTTAAATGCTTCCCAATCTTCTATCCTCCCACTAGATTTGGCTACTTTATATGCCCTTGTTTTCAGTCGGATACTATCCTTTATTACTTTACTAAGACACGGATGGCTGTCTTTTCTTTTACTCCCCTTTTTCCTCAGTGGAATATATTTATCTTGAAAGATGTGAAATATCTCCTTGAATGTAGACCACTGCTCTTGTACCGTCTTACACTTTAATCTGTTTTCCCAGTCCACTTTAGTCAATTCTACTCTCATACCTTCATAGTCTCCTTTATTTAAGCTCAGTACGCTGGTTTGAGATCCAACTCTCTCACCCTCAAACTGAATTTGGAATTCAACCATATTATGGTCACTCATTCCAAGGGGATCCTTTACTAGGACATTTTTTATTAATCCTGTCTCATTACACAGGACCAGATCGAAGATTGCCTGCCCCCTGGTTGGTTCAGTTACATACTGCTCAAGGAACCCGTCCCTAATACACTCTATGAACTCATCCTCAAGGCTGCCATGCCCAATTTGATTAGTCCAGTCAATATGAAAGTTAAAATCCCCCATGATTATAGCTGTTCCCTTATTACAAGCCCCAACTATTTCCTGATTTATACACCGACCAACAGAGTTGCAACTGTTAGGAGGCCTATAGACTACGCCCACTAGTGACTTTTTCCCCTTATTATTCCTTATCTCCACCCAAACTGTTTCACTATCCTGATCCTTTGATCCAATATCATTTCTGACTATTGCAGTGATTCCATCCTTGATTAACATAGCAACCCCACCTCCCTTTCCTTCCTGTCTGTCCTTCCTAATTGTCAAATACCCTTGTATGTTTAGTTCCCAGTCATGATCATCTTGCAGCCATGTTTCCGTAATGGCCACCAGATCATACCCATGTGTAGTTATTTGTACCGTCAACTCGTCTATTTTGTTACGAATGCTGCGTGCATTCAGATAAAGAACTTTCAAATAGGTTTTCTGACAATTTATTCCTGCTTTTACCCCCTTTACTACTTTACCATTATACATTCTGTCCCTTCCCGACACGCTCTGGTTTTTAATTCCCCCACTGCTACCTTGCTCTATTGCCTTCTCTGCTGTCATTTTTATTTTTCGCTCTCTTAAAACCTCTCCCCCACTAATTAGTTTAAAGCCCTCTCTACAGCCCTAGTTATTCGATTCGCCAGGACTCTAGTCCCAGCACTGGCCAAGTGAAGACCGTCCCAACGGAACAGCTCTCTCCTGTCCCAGTACTGATGCCAGTGTCCCAAGAAGCAAAACCCATTTCTCCCACACCAGTCTTTGAGCCACGCATTTAACTCTCTAATTTTATTTACCCTAGCCAAATTTGCACGTGGCTCAGGTAGTAATCCAGAGATTATTACCCTTGTGGTTCTGCTTTTTAATTTGGCCCCTAGCTGCTCAAACTCCCTCAGCAGAACCTCTTTCCTTGTCCTATCTATGTCGTTGGTACCAACATGGACCACGACAACTGGATCCTCCCCCTCCCACTCCAAGTTTCTCTCCAGCCCAGAGGAGATGTCCTTAACCCTGGCACCGGGCAGGCAACACAGCCTTCGGGACTCTCGCTCTCGGCTGCAAAGAACCCTATCTATCCCCCTAACGATACTATCCCCTACCACTACAACATTTCTTTTAACTCCCCCGCTCCACGGTGCTGTGGCCAGGTTGCTCATCCTCCCCGCAGTCCCCGTTCCCATCCTCACAGGGAGTAAGAGCCTCAAACCTGTTGGACAAGAGCAAGGGCTGCGGCTCCTCCAACACTATCTCCTGGATCCCCGTACCTGCCTCACTTCTAGTCACACCATCCTGACCCTGGCCACGGACTACATCTGAATTAATTGGTGTTCATAGACACTCGCAGCCCAAATGACTGAGTACCAACTTCAATCATAAGAACATAAGAAATAGGAGGAGTAGGCCATACGGCTCTTCGAGCCTGCTTCAACTTTCCTCACAACAACATAACTGGCCTTTTGAGTATAGGGCCTTCATGGCATTTAACAATAGAAGCCTTAGCTGAGGTTCCCCTCCCTGGCCTAGAGGTGCCATAACCAATCACCATGCCCTCCTGCTGCTCCAACAAACCAGAGATCAGAATTGGATTATACTGGGCTGTGTGGCACTGCTGGTGCATTTAGCTACTAAGCCATTGAGAACAGAATGCAATTCTTAAAACAGACCTAAAATTAACTTGTTTTCTACCCCAGAAAAAAAAATTATGGTCCAAAATTAGACATTCCTTTTACGAACTTGACCAAAAACACAGGCGACGTCAGATTTAAGTTCTAATGCTGTTTACTCTTCTCCCTTCTTAGGCAGTCCCTCGGAACCGAGGATGACTTGCTTCCACATTAAAAATGAGTTTGCAGGCAACTGATGAGTCCAATGCGGGACCTGCCGTCTCTGTCACAGGTGGGGCAGACGGTGGTTGAAGGGGCGGGTGGGTGGGGTGCTTGGGTTGATGTGCGCTCCTTGCGCTGCCTGCGCTTGGCTTCCGCTTGCTCCCGGCGAAGCGACTCGAGGTGTTCAGCGCCTTCCCGGATGCTTCTCCTCCACTTTGTGTGGTCTTGGACCAGGGATTCCCAGGTGTCGGTGGGGATGTTACACTTTTTCAAGGAGGCTTTGAGGGTGTCCTTGAAGCATTTCCTCTGCCCACCTGGGGCTCTCTTGCCGTGCTGGAGCTCCGAATAGAGCGCTTGTTTTGGGAGTCTTGTATCGGGCATGCGGACAATGTGACCCGTCCATCGGAGCTGATTGAGCATGGTCAGAGCTTCGATGCTGGGGATGTTGGCCTGAGCAAGAACACTGACGTTGGTGCACCTATCCTGCCAATGGATTTGCAGGATCTTGCGGAGGCAGCGTTGGTGGTACCTCTCTAGTGCTTTGAGGTGCCTGCTGTACATGGTCCATGTCTCTGAAGCATACAGCAGGGCGGGTATCACTGCTGCTCTGTAGACCATGAGCTTAGTGCCGGCTTTGAGGTCCTGGTCTTCAAACACTCTCTTCCTCAGGCGACCGAAGGCTGCACTGGCACACTGAAGGCAGTGTTGGACTTGGTCATCGACGTCTGCCCTTGTGGACAGTAGGCTCCCGAGGTATGGAAAGTGGTCCACGTTGTCCAAGGCCTTGTCGTGGATTTTGATAATCGGGGGGGCAGTACTGTGTGGCGGGGGCAGGTTGGTAGAGGACCTTTGTCTTACAGATGTTTAGTGTAAGGCCCATGCTCTCGTACGCTTCAGTGAAGGTGTTGATGATGGTTTGGAGTTCAACCTACGAGTGAGCGCAGACGCAAGCATCGTCTGCATACTGTAATTCGACGACAGAGGATGGGGCGACCTTGGATCTGGACTGGAGGCGACGGAGGTTGAACAGTTTCCCGTTTGTTCTGTAAATTAGCTCAACTCCAGTGGGGAGCTTACTGAGGGTGAGATGGAGCATTGCAGCAAGGAAGATTAAGAGCGTTGGTGCGATGACACAGCCTTGCTTGACCCCGGTTCGTACGTGAATTGGGTCTGTGGTGGAACCGTTGGTCAGGATCACGGCTTGCATGTCAACGTGAAGCAGGCGGAGGATAGTGACAAACTTTTGAGGGCAGCCAAATTTGAGGAGGACACTCCATAATCCCTCACGGTTGACAGTGTCGAAGGCCTTTGTGAGATCAAAGGCGGCCATGTTGGTGCAGTTCCCTGCATTTCTCTTGTAATTGACGTGCGGTGAAGATCATGTCCATTGTGCCTCTTAGTGGGCGGAATCCGCATTGCGACTCTGGGAGGAGCTCTTCGGCCACTGGGAGAAGGCGATTGAGGAGGATTCTTGCAATGACTTTCCCTGTGGCAGATAGCAGGGAAATTCCTCTGTAATTACCGCAATCGGACTTGTCACCTTTCTTGAAGATGGTCACAATTACGGCGTCTCAGAGATCCCCTGGCATGCTCTCCTCCTTCCAGATAAGAGAAATGAGTTCATGAATTCGCGCCAGTAGTGCTTCTCCGCCATGCTTTAGTGCCTCGGCGGGGATTCCATCTGCTCCCGAGGCCTTGTTGTTCTTCAGTTGTCGGATGGCCTTTTCAACCTCATGCCAGGCTGGGGCTGTGCTGTTTACTAATATGGCAACCACTCAGCATACACAACTCATTTGTAAGCAAAACACAAAAATAGTAAACTGCACTTGCATGTACATGCAGGTGGACAACTGGTTTGTACACTTGGCTTTTTACAGTGGGTTACAAGTATAGCTTGATTTCCCAGTACACCTCAAAAACATAAAGCAGAGGACAGACCGTCCTTTCCACAGATCATGTAAATTCTACTCCATCAAAGGCAATCAACAAACTCCAGAATATCCCACATTATTTATCCTTTCTCGGCATGTTTCCAAGATCCCAGGAGTTTAAGAAACATCATATTCCACACAGCATTTGATTTAGCTGCGCTCATTCTTATAATCTGTAGTCCTGTTGCTAGTCATTCATCCAGTTCAATTTTAAATGCATCAATTGACAGGAGTGATCGGACAAGAAAGTGACTCACACTAGCTCAGGTCAACAGCTCCTGGTCCCTCAGCTAAACAACATTGCTTGGACACAAAGGAAAACAATTATTACACGAATACACAAGATCTCTGTGCCAGTTTCAAACCAGAGACAACTTCAGGAGTATTTCTCAAAGTCAACAGAAAATGCAAAATTTGAGAGACAAGACCTCTTCTGAATTAAACTGTTCCGTAAACACAAGGTTGACTTGACAGATGGTTTGAAAATGTTCTGCTGCTTGCGGCTTTTCTAAAAATACGCTTAAAAAAGATAGCTGCTTCTGTATTTGATAAATGTGTCTCTCACCTATATTTATATAAAAAATCCCATAGAGGATCATGAATTCTGCAGATTAATTCCCATGTTATTTAATCTTAGTCAAAGACATTTGCCAGTTACTACACGCTACATACACCTGTACTTAGAAGACTCAGTGATAGGAATACATCTATATATTAAAATGTATGGCCTTTCACCATTTTAAGAGTTTTCTGTCAGTTGTGTCCGCACCCGGTTACATATGTAATTGTCTCCAACACCTGCAGGCAGCGCTCTAATAGTGTTTTCCATTTTAGAGATCTTCCCAAAGGTATTTCACAAAATTCCAACCAAAATGCTATTAATTAGACTCAAAAGCTGCAGGGATCCAGGCTAAACTTCAGGAACGGATAAGACATTGTCTGAAGAGTAGAAAAAATAGGCACGTGTTCGAGGATATGGGGGGGTGGGGAGAAGAGGGTGCGGGTAGAAGTATTGAGTGGGATGCCCCAGAAATCTGTGCTGGGAACACTTGTCAGAAACTCAATGCAAATTGATCAAATTTGAAAATGATACCAAACTAGGAGGGGCATTGGAATCAAAAGCAGCTCAGAAATTATAGAATGAGCTGGCCAGAATATGTAAGTAGAAAGAGCATTGACATTTAATGTGGCTAAGTGTAAAGTGCTGCACGTAGGAGGAAAATATTGGTGTCACACATACTCCACGAGTGATGTTGAAATAACTAATGATGAGGTTGTCTATGTCAATAATGAATAAGACCCAACTTTCATGCTGTTGGCTGACTGGGATGATTATGAATTTGAGTATTTGCAAAATTTGTTTTTAATCTCAATTACCTTTTAGCAACTTCTCATTGCAGTTCTACTAATTTAATTCATATATTGCATGTCAAGCAGTTCAGTAATGATTTATTCCACGATACTTGGGTCTCTTGCAAATTATTTTCATTTTGGTGTCCTGTGTAATATGTATTCTCTCCAGGACTTACAATGGCCCAGATTTTCCTGCAATGGCAACATACACCATAAATTTCACCGTCTACTGCACCAACCTCACCACTAACAACTTACCCCATCTTTTCCTGCATTCGCAAAAACTGGTTAAATGCAGGAAAATTGCAATTGCTACTGATTTTAATGGGGACGGAGCTATGATAATTACCTCCCGTTTTCAGCAGAGGTAACAACGGAGTGGCACAGAAGTCCCTGGAAATAACGAGTGGCATAATTAATGCCGTGCTCCATAATTTCCTCTTTCATTTGTGCCATTCAAGGGTTCCTACACCGTGGATGCACAGAAGTCCCCAGTAAAATCTGGGTCAATAAGTCCTGTCGAGACTGACTGAAGAGTGTCTGAAACAGAAGTGGAATGCACTGCAGTGGCCATATTAATTTGCCACCACAAATCTGTAGTATCAAGCATCCCAAGTATTTAGTCTGGCAGGAACTTTAACTTTACAAAACTCAAAACAACCCTGCCACCCTCCTCACAGGCGCTGGGTAACAAGACTGCTCTACCTTCACTGTAGTTACAAATGAAAACAAGAACTGAATTACTCAAGATTGTTTTAAATTTTTTCCACATCTTTAGGTTTCACAATCTCTACCCCGATTCATTACACGTGTAGTGCACAAAACCAGAAGTCTTCCTGAAATGCGCACAGTCTCAGAGTCCCCTGAGTCAGCCAGGCTCGATTCCTACTAACAGCAATTATGAGGCAGTGCTCACAGACTGTCAAAAACATTCCACTGGAAATTTTAAATGAATCAAGCCAAATACCACAGTTTCTTAGATCAGTTATCAGTGATAGTGATCAGGAACCCCGGCGACTGAAAATAATTCAGATTCCATTTTTATTGCATGGAATTCTGAGCACAATTTTGAGGATGTCATTCCACAATTCCATTCCATTTATTAATAATTAGGACCATTGATTTCCTTTGGCTTATGGAGAACGGAAGTCATAATTTCACATTTATGACATGGGATCTCAACTCACAATTCCACCCATCTCTCATGAAAACTTCAAATCACGATAAGCACTCCCTATGCTCATTCTCCCTTTCCGCAGCACACCAAGATTTGCACACAAGTGGGCTGAATAAGTGAAGTACTCAACATTCCCAAGCTAAAGTAGCAGAAGCTCTACTGGACATTAATATAATTTTAAAATAGAAAAAATAGAATCAACCAGACACAAAACCATTTTTGTAAGTAGCTTGGTGGATGCTGTGTGTTTTATTCATTGAGAAATCTGCAGATTTATCAATTTTAACCACAATTGCCATTGACCTGATTCCAAATATTCAATCATCCAAATCAACATTGGTACATGAAAGCACCATTACATTCAAATCTTCCTTTCTAGCGCTCCCACTCAACTAATTCAGTCACAAGTAGCACAGCCATACTAATGAAAGGTTCCATGTTCAATCCCTAGGCTATGCAAAGCAAGCTTTCCACAGCTGGGTGCTATAATGGGCCTGAACTGGAGGCAGGAGGAAAAGAGAATAAATCATTAGGTTTCCTGCTACTGATCACTTTCCAGAGATTCATGCTGGAAGCATGCGCTTAAAGGTTGGGTTGGCAGAGATGCCATCTGCAGTCTGACAAAGGTTCATTGGTGGCATAATAGCCACGTGGGCAAGGTACTCGCACCCACAGTCACAAGCCTACTCAGCAGAGTACTGAGGAGAAAGAAAGTTACCAGAGAAATAAATCATGGAAAAATACCGCCTTTTCTACTTGCAAAGTTTTTTTGTGAAAATCATCACATCAGTTAAACACAGAAAAGTCTGATGATTTGAAACTTGCACAAACTATTCACATAAAGTATCAGGACTAAATGCCTTAGTGTTTATATTTATTGCTGCAGGTAATGTTTTACTAATTAAAACATGAAAATATTTCCTTCAAAACAGTTTCTTCTCTAAATTACCCAATATAATTGATGTCTGACTGCAGGCTCAAAAACCAAATCAACACAAGAGTCAGCACAGCACATTATTTCATTGCAAGTGATTACTTCTCTTTCCCCTTTCCAAAAATGTAATTGGAGCTTACTGGTAACCCTGCCCAGGCAATTCTTGCAATTTTACAAGATAGAACGTCCATGACAGTCCAACATAAATAAACAATAAATAAATAAATGGACAGAAAGATCAATTTCCTCTACGTTTCCTCTTACAACTGAGATTCCATTAATTAAAAATACAATCAAACTATTCTAAAAATTATACATGAATCTTAACCATATAAATTCGTATTTAGCATAATGATCCCGTCAGACATTTATAAAATAATCAGTTTGCACTCATTCCAAGGCATCTCAAAACCAGATCAGACGCATACAGCACTGAGTAGTTACTGCAGCAATCAGGCCACATTCGCAACATCATATTGCATGTTGAACGCAACATACCCCTCTTTGCTGTTATAAACAGTGTAAATGATTGTGAACCCTCTTATTACCTCATCTGCATGCAGCTGATGTGGTGCATGTGGCTTTGAACTGAACTCTTTGCAGCTGGAACGGACTCAATCTCCCCGGGAGATGGTGACGATGGTGAGGCTTGTGTGGTTGTGGAATTGCAGCGAGCCACAGGTTTGTCCCCCGAGAGCTTTAATACTTGCCGCAAATCGGCTGAGCCCTGCCTTGCAGAAACGACAGAGAAACACAGAAGAGACGAAAGCCCGGCTTAGATGAAAGGTTGCACATGAAAAGCGCTGGCTCCCTTCATCCTATAGTACATGCATCGCCATCCCAGATCTGGGGCAGCCTCAGTCTGAAACGATCCCACAACTACACCATCGAAGGGGGAGGAGGAGGGAGGAGGGAGGAGGGAAATGGTGGTGGCGCTGGCCGACCATGAGACTGCACGGAGCACAAATTCAACTCCTTGTATTAACACAACGGAGGCCACTGCTTCCCCCCCTCCCACCACGCACACGGCAAACTCTCCTGCGCTAGCGGTAAATCTCCCAATAAACGCAGGCAGCCACCGCAGAAACGACACATGTCCTCATTACTTTCCTCGCCGCCACCCCCCCGAAGATGAATACGAAGACCATTCGGAAAATGGCCGCCACAGTACAGTTTGATGGCGAACCCACTCCGGAAACGGAAAATGGCCGCCTGGCCCCGCCCCCCCAGCCAGCGCGCGGCTAATTAAACGTCATGGACGGAGCTGACCAATCCGGAGGGAGCTGGGGTGCCCCCACGTGATGCAGAAAACTTTCCGGCGTGGCTTTTCAAAAAACAGACCGGCGGCGCGGGGGGGGGAAGAGAAAAATGAGGCGCACGCGCCGTGGACAGCGCGAGTGAGCGCCTGGCGGTTCGGAGGACAACCGGCCTGCGCCGCGCGAATGGTTTTCTTCGTCTCTCTGGTAAATGTCGGGTCGGGACTGGCTCCTTCTTTATACGCGAGCGGCGAATCGACATGAACCTATCTTCTGCCCCCCCCCCTCCGCAATGCTGAATATGGCCGTTAGCGCCCGGGTCTCACACAGACCGAGGGCGGAGGTCGCCATTTGTTTCTTGATAACCCCGCGCTGAGCGCACGGACTTCCGATAACAACAGCAGAAGACTGCGGGCGTTGGGACATCTGAAATTATTATTTTTTTATCCAGAAGACGCTGCAAACACTCAGCCGGTCAGGCAGCATCCTTCGGACGTTATTTTCTTGGAGGATTCGCTGTTGCAACTTTGATTCGGTGCGAGCACCTGCAGCGGCGGCGAGACAACTTTTTCACCTGGGAATTGGTAGTCGGCGGTTCACCGATGCTGTTTGCTGCAGCCACAGGTGCCTGGGACGGGAGGTGCGTCCCCAGAGCACAGCGAACGACAACTTGCATTTATATAGCGCCTTTAACGTAGTTAAACGCCCCAAGGTTCTTCACAGGAGTGTTGTCAACACCGAACCACCTTAGGACAGAAGACCAAAGGCTTGGTCAAAGAGCTAAGTTTTAAGGAGTGTCTTAAATCAAATCAAATCAACTTTTATTGTCATTGTTAGTGCACAAGTGCAGTACAACGAAATGTAGGCTTGCGGCTCCCGAGAGTGTACAATTTGGATTAGGACACTTAAACATTTCAACATACATTTGTACATATATATTAGCATAAATATGACCATAATAAAGTGCATCTGCAGATGTGCAGGCTTTAGTGTTTATTTGTGGAGTTCAGTAGGATGACAGCCCTGGGAAAGAAGCTGTTCCTAAATCTGGTCGTACGGGTGCGAATGCATCTGTAGCGTCTTCCAGATGGTAGGAGGGCGAACAGACTGTGGCTGGGGTGGGTAGGGTCTTTGATGATGGACCGTGCCCTCCGTAGGCAGCGTTTCTGATATATATGTTCTATGGTCGGTAGCCGGGTGCCGGTAATGCGTTGGGCAGTTTTGACTACCCGCTGCAGGGCTTTCCGGTCATGGGAGCTACAGCTGCCGTACCATACCGTGATACAGTTTGTCAGGATGCTCTCTATAGTGCAGCGGTAGAAGTTAGAGAGGATCGGGGGTGACAGATTACATCCCTTCAGCCTCCTCAAGAAATAAAGGCGCTGCTGGGCCTTCTTCACCAGAGAGGAGGTGTTGAGGGACCAGGAGAGGTCTTCCGTGATGTGGACTCCGAGGAAAGAAGACCACCAGCAAATAACCACAGTGCAATGTTTCAGTGTACGGTGCACCTGTCCTTCAGAAGTTCAATTGAAGTCCAATAATACGGGCAGAGTTGGTCACCGTCCTCCACTCCAAACTCTAATGGATAACATTGAATCTGCAACAACAACAACTTGTATTTATATAGCGCCTTTAACGTAGTAAAATGTCCCATGGCGCTGCACAGGTGTATTTTAAGACACAAATTTTGACACCGATGCACAAAGATAAATTAGGGCAGGTGACCAAAAGCTTGGTTAAAGAGGTAGGTTTTAAGGAGCGTCTTAAAGGAGGAAAGAGAGGTCGCGAGGCGGACAGGTTTAGGCAGGGAATTCCTAGGGCCTATGCAACAGAAGGCACGGCCACCAATAGTTGAGTGAGTATAATCAGGGGCGCTCAAGAGGGCAGAATTAGAGGAGCGCAGATATCTCTTATGGGGCTGAAGGAGATTGAGATAGGAATAGCACAGCACAAACCGACCATTTGGCCCAACTTCCAGTTCTAATGAAAGTTCACAGACCTGAAACGTTAGCTCTGTTTTCCTCTCCACAGATACTGCCTGACCAGCATTTTTGGTTTTTATTTCCTTCTATTCCTTTCTCCCTCGTGCTTATCCAGCATCCCCTTAAATGCATCTATGCTATTCACCTCAACTCATCTTTGTGATAGCGAGTCCCACATTCCTACCACTCTTTGTGAAGTTTCTCCTGAATTCCCTGTTGGATTTTTTGTTTTGTTTATTTATCAAGTTCAAACTCAATGGCCCGTATTTTCCGATGCCTATGGGTGTGTACGGGCTGTGTACACACCCGTAGGGATGTCGGAAATGCCGGTTTCAGGCATAGGAAGAGCATGCGCTGAAAACCGGCATTTCCGATCTCTCAAGAATGCTCTTGACAGATCGGACGCCTGCCCTGGGGGGGAGGAGTTCCGCTTTCTGTAGAACTTCCGCCCGCAGAAAACCCTTTGAATTCTTACGCCTGGTGAAAGCAGGCGTAAGGCCTGCTTTTACCAGCATAAGAGTTGAAAAAAAGTTTTTTTTTTAATTCACTCATTTATAAAAAGGTAAGTTTATTTTTAGCCCTGTAAAGAAAACTTCAATTTTTTTCAAAAAATTAAATTTTTGTTTAAAATATTAAATTTATTGTAATTTTAACTCATTTTAAAAACGTGATTTAAAAAAAATGCATTTAATGTTTTACAGGAAACTTGTTTAAACGGCACCTAAATATCCGGAATTCTCTATTAACCGGCAAAATTCATACTCCGAAAACAACACCTCAATAACTGGGAATGTTGCCGAGTCCGAGTCTCCCGCGGTGGCTGAGTTAGTCAGTGGGGGTAGTTCGGAAGTCCGAACACCTCAATAACAGGAGTCTGACTCTCCCGCGCTGCTGGTCGTCTCTTCCGATCTGCCATTTTTCTGTGTCTCTCTCCATCTTTATCGTGAATCATCTCCCCCATCTTGCATTATGGAATTCCCAAAAGTTGGTCCAAGCAAAAGGAAGAGAGTGGTGTTAACTTTAAAACAGAAAATTGAGATATGCCAACGACTAGAAAGGGGAGAGAAGCGTAGCGACATTATGAATGAATTCAAAATCGGTTCGTCAACAATGTACGACATCAAATCGCAGAAGGATAAGCTGCTCAAGTTTTATTCAAGCTTGGAGACATCTAAGAATGTAGAGAAACGGCGTACGCTTCGTAAGCCTAAGCTTGAAGAGCTGGATACCGTGCTTTATGAGTGGTTTTCTCTTAAGCGTTCAGAGGGTGTTCCACTTTCCGGACCCATGCTAATCGAGAAAGCAAAGGATTTCTACGTAAAGATGGAGCTCACTGACAAGTGTGCTTTCTCCGATGGATGGCTAACGTGCTTCAAGTTACGGCACGGGATACGACGACTCGATCTTTCCGGGGAGAAGAAATCCGCAAACCCTCTACGTCACCTCAGTGAAAGTGACATTGAGCAGTGGGTTGATGCAGATAGAGAAGTTGCTGTTGTGCATATGCTAAGTGACGATGAAATAATTGAGACTGTTTTGAATCCAAAGAAAGAAGAGGAAAGTGAGATGGAAAGTGAAGAGGATGAGATTTCTGAAGAGAAGACAATTTCTTGGGCTAAAGCTGCAGAAGGATTTGCTTTAATCCTCCAATTTGCTGAAAGGCAGCCTTGCTACTCTGCCCAAGAAGTTATGGAACTCCATATTTTGCATTCCACCTTTCTACAAAAAAGGCTCGAGTCCACTAAGCAAGCAGACATCCGGGGCATGTTTAGGAAAGCTTCCAAAAGAGTTGAAGCAGTGGGAGTGCCTGATGAATCTGTTGAAGTGCATGATCCTGATGACCCAGCTGGCATGGATATTCCTGATGAACCAGCTGACTTGGAATAAGTGTACAGTCAACCACACTACTGTATACAGTCGTTTACTGTAAGTTTTGTTTTACTGTTAAGTAATTAAAGAGTTATGGATTATCCTCAACTGGCAATACTGTACTTAATCAAGCATCTTCCACCATCCATTTAACACAACATTCTGTAGGTGAGTACTGAATTACTGTATACTGCACATTTCTTGGTTTTTAAAAAAAAATTTGTTAAAAATAGCCTCGGTAGATAACCCTCTCTGTCATCCGGAATTTTTAATCAACCGGCACCATGTCGGTGCCGGATACCAAAGCGTTTCCTGTACTGTGTTTTTTGGGGTGATCTCCATTCATATATTTGACAGATAGACCTGTCAAATGTATGAAGGGAGATTCCCTTCTCCTATTGGCTGGCCTGGCCCACGTGATCCCAGGGATGCTTGCGAACCACCTGCGCCTCTGGCAAACTTGGGCCCTGCGCATTTTGACTTTGGAGAGGCCCAGGAGCGGAAGTGTCCGGACCTCGGGAGCCCTCGGGTAAGTTCGCAGATTTTTTTCCGATAGAAAGCCTCCGCACGCAGGAAGCCTCCTATCAGAAATTACAGGCCATTTTCTTTCAGTTTAAAGAAGGGACATCTTCGCTACAATAAATTGTCGTTTGATCCTGCTGACCACCGGCCAGGGGTGGGCACACTTAATTTTGTCACAGCAAAACCCTGAAGCTCTAGAGTAAAATTAACCACTTGCGAAAAGAAGCAGATGTGTTTAAAACCAGTTATCTAAAATATGACTCCCCTGACCATGTGGCACTCCCACAGTATTGCATTGTAGTGTCAAACTAAATTATGAGAGTCGGGCTTAAACCCACAACCATCTGATTCAAAGACACAAACTTTATTTGAACTTTAACTGCTGAGGGGAAATTATGGTTTTAAAACCAAAATATTATCCTGAGTACTTCTAAGTTGTTTGACTTCTTCACTTAACTCATTACAAAAAAAAAACGCTAATACCCATTACTGGATGTATGGGCTTGAATACATGTACAGGAAACTTTTTTATACGGGACCGATGTGGTGCCGGTTCATCAAAAATTCTGGATCACCGAGCGCTATAGTAAAAGATACGAGAGCTGAGAGCTCCGTATAAAGCAACAAACCCTGTTGCTTAGCAACAGGTTCAGAACAATGGCCACAAGTTACGAGCGTCTCTGTAGCTTAGCAACAGCTGCAGCCACACCCTTGCACAGCAACAGATGGAGGAAGGCAAGTAATATGAAGTATGAACCTATTCCTGAATTTTGCCGGTTAACCGAGATTTCCGGTTATTTAGGTGCCGGTAAATCGAAGTTTCCTGTAATTTTCTGAGCCTGTCCACCTAAACTTTAATCTGGTGTGTATGACCCTGGCACAGCTCCAAAATCTGCATTGCTATTGCTTAATTAGCAGCAGTAGCTGAGTAGAGGATGAGGTTACACAGAACAACAGAATCAAAAATAGCTCAAGAAAATCCATATGAAGATTCTTCCATGCCAAAATGAATGGTGATTGAAATAAGTAGTACACAGCAAAAACCGGAGACGGCTGTAAAAAGGGAAACAGTCGAATACAAGCAAGACCATATTGAAAGTTTTCAGTAGTGGGACCTGTATGTCTGTGGCAATACTCATTATAGAAATGTGTTCTGGGCAGTCTGCCTTCCAAAGTTTTCATCACAATGAGTCATATGCTTAGATACCAGGAGAACTTCCCAGCTCCTCTTAATAGTGCCATAGGATCTTTTCTGTCCACCTGTGATGGCAGCTGGGACCTCGGTTTAACATCTCACCTGAAAGACGGCACCTCCGACAATGCAGCACTCTCTCAGTACTGCACTGAAGTGCCAGCCTAGATTATGCCTAAGTCTCTGGGTGGAACTTGAAACCGCAACCATCTTAACTCCGATGAAACTAAGCCACAGCTGACATTAAGATTATCTGGTCTCATCGCTGCTTGTGGAACCTTGTGCACAAAAGGCGAACTCATTTGCCTTAATTCCAACAGTCACGACACTTTTAAGAACTTCAGTGGCTCTGAAGCATTTTGGGACGTCCGGAGGTTGTGAAAGGCACAATATAAATGCAAGTTCTTTTTTAGATGGGGAACCTAGCCATGCAGGAAGAAATTAAGAGGGTGACTGACAGCTTGGTTAAAATATAAACTTTGATGGTTTTTAAAGGTGGAGAGACCAAGGGGTTGTGGAAGGAGGGTCAAGACAGCCATGTGGCTCTGTAGGTCAAATGAAGTAAGGGGATTGCACAAAAGGCTAGTGTCAGTAGAAGTGTGTAAAGAATACAAGGCTGGAGGAGGTTGCAGAGATTGGGTGGGGTGAGGCTTGGAGGTATTTGAGGATTTAAAATTTAATATGTTGGAGAACTCTGTATATTTTGACATTTAATATGTAATATATGTAGGTTATTGAGGATAGGCATGTGGGACAGGATACAGGCTGCTGACGTCTGAAGTTTATGGAGGGTGGTGACTGGGAGGCTTCCAAGAAGGGCATTGTAATCAAGTCCAGCAGTGACGAAAGCAAAAATAAGGGTTTCAGTGGCATAGGGGGCAAATGTGGATAATGGTGGGGATGTGAAAATAAGCAGTCTTGATGAAGGATGTTTGGAAGCTCATCTCTGGATTCTACATGATGCCAAGGGTGAGCTCACTGGTGCAAAATCATCCCTTTACTCTACCCGGAATCTTCATTTCACAAATGGTGTTCATTTTGATATCCTCTGACTACCTTGTAATACCTTTCATTGTAAAATGTATGATAGATTAACTTGTTTATTCTTGTCAGTCATTGTCAAAATAGAGAAATAACCAGTAATAGGACAAATCTTGCACTTGCATTGAATGATTACTTATGATTCACTGGAGTCACCATGCACTTTCGTATAAACCCACAGAAAAGCAAATTGACAACCACATTTGGACTTAAGTGATAGTGTGTTATCATGGAATGAGAATATCCAAGTTAATTTTATCTTCTGTTTCAAGTAGAATCCAATTTGATGACAATTAATTAATTCAAGTACAGTTTTTTGGTATATATCCATGTTATCCTGAAGGGGTATTTTGTTGATCCCTGTGGTGTGTGTGTGAGGAAGTAGGAGACTAACCTCAGGAGAAAAGACTAGCAGTGGCTAGAAGAATGAATAGGACAGAGGAGCAGAAAGAGCAAGCGGTGTATAAGTGGCTTTAAACCCTGTCCTGTTGGAAGGTACTTATAAAATCCAGGAAATGCCCACTTTAATAGAAACTGGCACCGTGGTAAAATCTCATGAGCATAATTTTTTTTTTTAATGTGAATTTGTGACTGGATGTCCACCATCTGCTGGCCTGCATTGATTTGTTTTAAACCCAAAGAAATACTTTTTAAGAGGAGCTTCAGTGCCTTTTTCTCAAAAATGATCTAAATAAAAGTTTCTCATTAACAAACTAAGAATTACAAACCTAATCTGTGACAATGCCAGCAATGAAGCAGTTTATTGGTTTTATTGTAGCCACTGCTGCAAGAGTTTGCCTAATTCTTTCCTAGAGCAGTTGGAATATTTATCATCACTTGTACAGCTCAAGAACTGCCAAGGATAAGGATATTACTTTGGCACAAATTCAAACTCTCACACACTTTTATTCCATGTGTTTGCTGGAGCTGGGATGTTGTGGTTGATGACGATACCTCATCCATGGAAGTTGTCATATTTTTGAGGGTTACAGTGTTACTTTTTATCAAACTATTTTCTCAATGGTTCAACAGAAATTTCTGTAGCAGATCCCATCATCCAGAAGCTGAAGCTTTTCTATATTCTGTCTTAAAGATGCATAGCAGAGGGAGTAATAATTACCCCATTTTCACAAAATATGCTTGCACTATGCAACCCACCTCTCTTCATAACACAAATATTACTAAACTGATCTTGTGACCTTTTCCTTACTTTTGTCGAACTATGTACAGGTTGATTTTTGAAGCATGGAAATTGGCACAATCACTTAATGAAGAATTCAGTACTTCACTTGACTAATTGGAAGTACTCTGCCACAAGCCTATTTCATTGGAAACCGTGTTCCAAAGAACCACAACAGGCATCAAGATGAAAGGAATCAGTATTGAAAAGCAGTTTAAAATAGTAATTTACAAAATGAAGAGCTGTGAGGCATTAAACATGTCGATTCCAGGGCCGTGTATGCAGTAAGGCGTCCTTCATTTCACCAGCTATGTTAGAAATCAGGGGTACCTAAAAATATGCGAATAAAACTGTTTAAATGATTGTTTTTGCTCGAGACAAGTACGGGTTTAATGTATAAGTTATGTTTTACTGGCACTGCATAAGTTTTGGTTTTCTGGAAGCTTGTATTAGAGTTTGACTTCAGTTAATTAGATTAGATGATGCATACCATACCACACAGGGGCCCACAGCATAGCCTTACCTGCCAGGCTAGCTGTCTGTTGTTTGTAAGTTAGAACTTTGACTTTGTTTAACTATCTTTAATTCGGCCAACTATGACCCAACCTATGTTTCTTCCATTATTACTAATAACCATATTATAATGCTACGGTAGGAATTGGAGTTCGTTTACTAGAACTGCTTGTGAAGATAATTAAAAGTTAATTGGTATAAAGGACATCGAATAGAAGGAATTTATGGGAGTCAAGGTATCATCTCCGGATGGAATAGTCTGTTAGATAAAGGGGAGATAGTTTGGATAGTGACTAGTTGAGCAGACAACTCTAGCCTGGGGCCACTGATTTAATGGCCCAAGGTTGTGCCTGACTCATGCACTGGCTGCTCCAAGGGGGACAAGACAGGATGAGATAAGAGACTATAGCTTTGGAAGGAAAGGGCCGGTTGAGATAAGAGAAGACAGTCCTCAAGATGCTGTAAGGCCATGATTGGTCAAGTATAGAAAGCACGTGTAATGGTTGTGAGATAACATGAGGGTTGACCCTTTTTCCGTTGTTTAGACAAAGAACTCAACATTCCATTGGGCACCTTGTTTTAAGGGGAACCTCTAGATTAAATGGTCCTGTCCATAATTTATTCCAGGCCCACCCCTAAAAAGAGAATTTTAAAAAAGCAAGACCCGCAAAGCCCTTAGCAGAGACTGTGGAGCGGAGGGCTCTCGAGTGAAATCGGTGGTCTAACATTCTTCCGAGGGTGGACCTCTGCTGACCCTAGTCTAGCACTCTTGGCAGTTCGGAAAGAGAGAGAGAGACACACACGAGACAAGGAGAACGAATAAGAAGAGTTGTTTGTGCATGCCAGCTGTCTGTCCGATCGGGTCTGGTAGCAACTACTTGTCACAGTCGTATGTTTTTGCAGTTATATTCCATCTTAAACTCCGATTAAACACAATAAACCCACCATATTGGGTTGCACTTGATCCTGATTATTTGAAAGACTAGAGAAATAAGTTAATCGCTACAGCTAGCAGAACCCAGAAGACATCCGATTAATTGTTATGAATCTAGGTTTTAACCTGTGAAGCCATTCTTTCAGGAAAATATCAGTTGTCTTTCCCAAGAAAAAGCAAATAATGACTTCATGCTATCTGCTTGTTTTGCACAGGAGATGCTTGTAACTGGTTTCCTGAACATACATAATACTGATAAAATTCAAAAAGTATAAGCCATTTCATCCAGGACTGTGAATATGTATACCTATGCAAGTGAGTAGCTGAACAGGAGACTTGCCTGCAGAGCAACGAGGAAAATTGCCGAAGATTGTAGCAAAAATTATGCGATTTCTTTTTCCCCCACCCCCCCCAATATTCCTTGCGAGAAATTGTTGGCTATTTTAGATAGGGATTGGAACCCTGTTGCTAAAACCAATTGCTGAATTGTTTAAAAATAGGTTAATTTAATGTCAAATTATTTTTCCTTTCCCTCCTTCCCCTCCCAGTTGCTGGAACTACTCAGCCTCCATAATTGAATTAGCCGCCTTCTCTCACCCCGCACCAGTTTATGTGAGCACCCTTCTCTCCCCTACCCTGTTCAGAGCTAGTCTCTTCTAATTTTCCCCTCACTACATGATATAGCTTTTTTTGGGTGTGGGGGGGGGGTTGGGATAAATACAGCCATTCCCACCCACCGTATGCTGTAGTATTCACCTCAACCCTCCCTGAGCAGCATCTGGTAGGAGCTGTCAGGGGCCAAGTTGGGGAGCAAAGCAGGATATATTCACAGGGCAACACAATTTTTTGCAGATTCCACAATTAAAAATTAAATTACGATTTTTATAGGGGCCTTGCTCATCCATTTGTGTGTGGAAAGTTCACAGGAATCAACATTCACATTGGTCAGGGAATTAGCCTGTTCAGATGAAAAGAAGCCCTCATTACAGCCATGTGACATTAGCAATTTAAATCGGTGAATCAAAATGAATCTCGACTCAAAATCCGTTTGATCTCTTTTACTTTGCATTAGTTAATAATGCTCCAAAAATTATATATTTTCTCTAAGCAAGTCTAAGTTTCTATCACGGTCACTCATTGGCACTGTAAATATATGTACTTTTAAATCCGCAGTCTGGGAAATTGTTGACATTCTTGTTACCAGCAATTGGCAGTAATGCAACTTGCCAGCTCTGATTATATATTACAGAATCATCAATCAAATTGAGTGCCAAAAAATTATGGAACTAAAAGTTTAAATTATCTCTAGGACAAGTTATCAATACATAGGTTGGCTAAAACAGAAACCCCACAGTGCAGATAGAGGCCATTTCGGCCCATCGAGCCTGCACCGACGCATATCCCACCCGATCCCCGTAACCCCTACACCAACACATATCCCACCCTATCCCCGTAACCCCACGTATTTAATCCCCCTAACACTAAGGGTCAATTTATCATAGCCAATCAACCTAACCCGCACATCTTTGGACTGTGGGAGGAAACCGGAGCACCCGGAGGAAACCCACGCAAACACGGGGAGAATGTGCAAACTCCACACAGACAGTCGCCCGAGGCTGGATTCAAACCCGGGTCCCTGGCGCTGTGAGGCAACAGTGCTAACCACTATGCCACCGTGTACCTATCCATACTTTTTTTTAAATTTAATTTTCAAGATGACATACAGGCCTAGAAATTCAATAGCACAAGAAAATGGGCGCGAGATATGCCAGCGCCTGTTCACAAAGCACAGGCAGCACGTCAACTTTGTGCTGCCTGCTAATTATCACGATTGTAGCGCACAGCCTAGCACTGAATGCACTGCTGACAGGCTGTAAACTCAGCAGGGGACCGAAGTTTGTGTTGCTCAAGTGAGGCTAGCTTTACTTAAAGCTCCTTTTAAAGGCAGTCTGCAGCTCTTACAGGTGAGCTGCCTTCTGCTGATTGGTAAATGGTAAAAGTGCTTCAGCACTAACACAAATGGCTCAACAGACCAGGGAAAGGGCACCCAGGGTCTTGGACACAGCACTCGAGCTTTGTGGAGGGGGCAACACCGGAAGAGAGGTCCTCTACCCACAGGAGGCCCTCTAGAAAGAAGGATGTGGGTAGTATCACCCCCAGGACCTTGCTCAATGCACCACACCCCCATCATTCACCTACCAACAATCTCTACCAAACATGAGGTACACCTCATATTCCTAGCTTCACCTCACCCCCTTGGAGGAGACGGTGCTGACCATTCTTGGCTGAGACTTTGGCGAGTGGCGGGGCTGAAAGAATACAAGATGCCGGTATCTTCATACATTATCCTCCTTCTCACATCCCACTTCACCCTCATCCCACAATATCTTCTGATTTACAAGCTGCACATGGTGTAAGCATACACCTTTTGTTTTACCCCCCTCCACTCACCACAACCCTACCCTTGTGCCTTCCTCATTTCAAACACCCAAGAAATCCAACCTATGGGTCAACGAGGAGAGTGGAGAAAAAGAAACCCCGTCTCTTGATTTCACACTCCCAGGTACCAGCTCCTCGGTCATTCTGCAAGGCCATCTGCAGTCTCCCCCACTGAAAGTCAGCAGTCCTCCACCAGCCAGGCTGCAGCCACTGGGGTAACACTGTATAACAGCACTAGGATAGGCAAAGGCACATGCAAGACAGTACCTAAGGGAATGCACAGGGGTGATTAGCTGATTTACTGATGTAATATTGGATGCATATATGGATAAAGTTGCATTGGAAAGTTTGCTTTATGGTGGCTTTTATTTCAGTATTGTGGCCAAGAGGACGCTGTGATGGTCAGTAACCGAGAGAGGTAAGGTATGGGACAAATGTTGAAGGGGGAATTGGGGTTATGTTCACTGGTACCGCAGGCAGATGATTTGATCTCGGATATCCGGGCCAGAAAGGGGCTGTCTGGGTTGCCTCCTTCCTTGCACTTCCTCCTCTTCTGCTTCCTCCTCCCTCTGCTGCAGCCCAAGGGGGACTGCAACTAGAGTCCCCGGGACTAGGAGCAATTGGTGTTCTCAGAGGCCTTCCTTTAAGAGCCAAAGCCTTGAAATCATCCAGCAGCACTCCCTTCACACTTTGAACAACTTTTTAAATGTATTGCACCAAGCCACTATTCCAATAAAATGTAAAGAAACCAGTACAAAAGCAAAAATCTAAATTTACCTAAAAGTTGTGTGTGTCCGTTTAAGAAGCACTGGCAACGGGTCTGTTCTACTGCTACACGGACGTTCTGCCGTGCATGCTTTGGAGAAGGTGTTAATAAGAGCAGCGACGTACAAAATCCCAGATCGTGCGTCAATTCAGCATTGCACACAGATTGATATCTCGATCTGGATCAGTTAAATATGTGAAGTGAGCGCAGGCAATGCCCAAAATGGCAGCCGCCGCAATGCGTGGCAGAAGCGAAGCGGCTGCAATTTTTTCTTCCAAACCGGCCTTGATGGCCGGCGCAAACAGCTCCAGCTTCCCAGCCACAAAGTCTTCCCGAGAGATGTGAAAGACATTTAGTGTAAAAATGTAGGAGGTAGTGAAATGTATTGCAGTTTCTTTTTCCCCACCCAACATAATTGTAATAGACCAGACTAATGTACAACTGATGCAGGTGTAGAATTAAATTTTCTTTTATTAAGTTATCTATATTAGTCGATTTCGCGTGACGTTGCGCATAGTAAGTTGGACAATATGGTCTCTCTTACCTGTCTTTGCTTTCTACATGTTGCTCCTCTCTCTTTTCTCTCCTTTTCTCTTTTCTACTTCTCACTTCTTAACTCTTTCTGCTTCTTTCTCTGCCCTCTTCTGCTCTGTCTCTTGTTTTCTTTTGGGTGGGAGGTGGTGGGTTTCATGGCGTGGCAGGGAAAGAAGCCACTAACAGCGGCAGGCACCATTTGAAGTGAGTGTTATCTGCTTCCCCTACCCCTTCATCTTCCCACTACCACCTCCCTTCCTACCACTCCAATCACCAACCCTACCTCTCCTTTGAACTATCCATTTAAACCTTGTATCCTTCACTCCCCATGCTCCTCTCCCACTCAATCCACCCAATGGCAGATGATAAGAGCACCGATGCCTTCTCACCCTCAACTTGCTTCCCTCTCCCATCCCCCTACTACCTTCTCATCCTAACTATTCCCCTCAAAGTTTTTGTTTGCTTGAAATTTCAACTTAAAAAAAAAATCAAACTAAGATGAGAAAAGACTAATTGCCTCTCTCTCATGTTGGCAATCAGACTCGCTGCTTCCAGTGGTAAGCAATTAGTATTTAACTTTTCTAACTCATTGAGATGAGATCATTCGTTAGCTTCAATATTCAATTTATTTTGAAAATTGAAATATTAGTATGAAGACAAACCTTCTCTCCCTTTCCCCCTCTTCTTCCAACACCTCTGCTTAATATATTTTCTGAAATTTATAAAACACACACAAGCTGTAATTTCTGTTTCTCTCTCCACAAGGACACATATATATTTAAAAACAGGCTATGTGTATATGTTACCTGAATAATGCTTTTGAAATTAGCTTTCCAAATAATTTTGAAAAACTGAGCAGAAATTGTAAGAAGCTAAAGACAAATAATACAGTTGCCTAAACAATACTGATGCATCTTGGGGAAATTAGAACATTAAATATACCCATCAAGTCTTATGTCAAAAATGCCTCCAAGAAGTAACTGCTACATAAGGCTACCACTACTTCTGACCTTAGGACTTGAGTTTTGCTGCAGTCTCCAGTTTCCATTTTATACCTAGGCATTGCCTGAATGAAGAGACTCAACCAGGTAACTGACTCCCAGGATTCACCAGTATGGCTCTGTACATGTCACACATGGACTACCACTTCCAGAGTGCACTTAAACCTGACACTTTTTACTTAATATAATAGCAGAGATGGAGGTCTGGACACACTATGAATGACTAGTTTTGCTGTCAAACATAAAAAAAACCTTTGCGGTTATGAGGTATTAAATTAGTTTTGGTGTAGAGACATCTATTCTTAAGAATGAACAGGAACCACTTATTACCATGTACCCTCAGTAATTCAGTGTTGTAGTTATAGCAGATGTTGAGATTTGAAATTGAAATTTTAAGGGATAGTTCAGAAGGAAAAATGAAAACTTTATATGGAATTTTTTTCAGAAGAATGAATCTCATTTATCTCTTAAACTAATAGTTATCTGAAGAAAAGCCAAACTTAATTCTATTGATGTCTGTTTTACCCCACATTCTTACTCACTGTCCTCCACTCCCCTGGCTCAGAAATGGAAGCACATTAAACATCACAGCCATGCTCCAAACCCAGGCTACAGCAGTTATTAATCTGGTTGATCCAGTGAATTTATAGCCATTAATTAAAATATAGGGCTCTGACATTTGTATGGCACCAGTCCTGCCAAAGTGAATTGCTGCCCAGGAACTCCCTGCCAGACTTCGTGTAGTCAGTGCATCATTACACATTAGCGTATCTATACTCTGGAAGAATTGAGTCAATACCCATGTTTTCTTGTCCATTAAACAAAGTACACCCACAGAATAATGTCAAAACAAAAGCACATTGCTACTGCAAACAAACCTGCCATAGGCTACATCACAGTCTTTCCAAAAATGGAGTTGTACCAGTTTGCTTTTTTTCCTTCTTTTAACTGCAAATCACAAACATCTGTTATAATTACAACACTGTAGCTATGAATTACTGAGTGTGCATAGCAATAAGTGGCTCCTGTTCATCCTTAAGAATAGATGCCTGTACACTGAAACTAATTTAATGCCTCATAAACTCAGAGATCCTAAATTTATTAAGCAAACAGCTTTACATACATTATACCACAAAGCTGAATATAATTACACTGCATTTTTTCAAGGTATGTAGATCAAATTAATTACTTTCTCTATTTTCCATATACAGTACATGAATAATGATATTTCACAGGGAAGTACATTCCTGAAGTTCAGAGTGATACAAGTTGCTCTTATATTTGTGCACATGTGGAGTTCTGCAGGGCAGTGTTCTAGGCCCAACCATCTTCAGCTGCTTCATCAATGATTTTCCCTACATCATAAGGTCAGGTGTGGGGATGTTCGCCGATAATTACAGTGTTCAATTCCATTCGCAACTCCTTAGATAATAAAGCTGTCCATGCCCGCATGCAGCAAGACCTGGATGACATTCAGGCTTGGGCTAATAAGTGGCAAGTAACATTTGCACCACAAGTGCCAGGCAATGACCATCTCCAACAAACGAGAATCTAACAACCGCCCCCTGACATTCAATGGCATTACCATCACTGAATCCCCTACCATCAACATCGTGGGGGTCACCATTGACCAGAAACTTAACTGGACCAGCCACATAAATACTGTGGCTACAGGAGCAGGTCAGAGGTTAGGTATTCTGTGGTGAGTGTCTCACCTTCTAACTCCCCAAAGCCTTTCCACCATCTATAAGGCACAAGTCAGGAGTGTGATGGAATACTCTCCACTTGCCTGGATGAATGCAGCTCCAACAACACTGAAGAAACTCGACATCATCCAGGACAAAGCAACCCACTTAATTGGCACCCCCTCCATCACCAGCGCACTATGGCTGCAGTGTGTACCATCTACAAGATGCACTGCAGCAAGTCGCCAAGGCTTCTTCGACAGCACCTCCCAAACCCATGACCTCTACCACCTAGAAGGACAAGGGCAGGAGGTGCATGGGAACATCATCAACTCTAAGTTCCCCTCCAAGTCACACACCATTCTTACTTGGAAATATATCGCCGTTCCTTCATCATCGCTGGGTCAAAATCCTGGAACTCCGCCCCTAATAGCACTGTGGGAGTACCTTCACCACATGGACTGCAGCAGTTCAAGAAGACAGCTCACCACCACTTTCTCAAGGGTAATTAGGGATGGACAATAAATGCTGACCTTGCTAGTGACGTCCACATCCCATGAACAAATTTTAAAAAAAGGTACTTCATCCAGTTTTGGCAGCGTAGGGTCTGTGTACTTCTGCTTTTACATTCAATCTGGGGAGCCAATATTCATCTGCATGTTGGACTCAGAATCCCACAGAGAGCCAAATTGGGAGTAACTGAGTAGAACCTTGTTGTCTCTACATGAGGGTCGGAAATTCAATAGGGAATCTACCGGATAGCATACAGCCAACAATAGCATGAGAACCATCCTGGGAGAATGCTGCTTGCCCTCCTCGATACAGTTTTTAATTCAGTTTGTCAAAATCCATATCCTTTCCATTGAACCCCACCTGCCTCTAACGTTAATGGGAGGGAAAATGCAGGCTTTATTTTAAAATGGGACTTCAGTGTTGCTCAACATTGTAAAATATTGTCCAAAATAACCATCACAATCTATTTGCATTAATTCATTGATGCTGTTGCAAGCTTATTTGGTTTCCACATTTGAAAAGCTGTGCAAATTATTACTTCTGCCTTTATTATTTGATTTGTGTCAGAGATAGTTAGATATTGCAGTGTCATTTGCTAATATGCTGATTTTCCAATTCCTAATTTGTTCACATATATGTACATTGTAATAATTCCCTGGCTTTATAAATAATACTTAATACGTTTCACCCACTACTACCATAATAAGTTTAATTGGAAGTCTAAAGCAATGAATAATGCATGCTCAGAATACAGTTTATTTTAAATCTAATCATGAATTAAACTTTAGAAGAAATCTTTAATTCTTTACAAGCGCACTTGAAGCTGTCTGTCTTTTGACAATACTAACCAGTCATTTGAATAACCTAAAAGAATACTCAAGGGACGATTCAAGCTATACTGACAATCTATCAGTTACTAACAAATAAAATTCAATTTCAACTTGCCTTTATTGGATACTTTATTTTAAACAAGTTGCTTGTAGGTAGTTCAGGACATGGGAAGGGAGCAGAGGTTGGGGAGTGGAGCAGAGAATGTAATGCAGGGCTAGGGAGTGAAGCAGTTGGGCGATATGAAGCTGCTGGAGACAGAATCGAATTGGGACTCCTAACTCGCTAGCTTTTCACCTTCCATTCATTATGATACTTCTGTATCCATCAATTTGCTTAAGCGTTCCTTCCCTCCATTTTTGATGCCCTTGCATGCAGCAAAAACTTTACTCTCTCCCATCCTGGTTGTTTCTCCTGGCTTGGCTCCCATCTTCACTCCCTCAAGCCCACGGGATGTAGACTTGTGTATATCCGACACGCAACTGGTGTTACCATCCTACTCCAATACCTCTCCAGCTCAGTGGACGTGCTCTCATTTGGTTTCAGTCTTAGCTATCCAATCATAGCTAGAGCAACTCCAATAATGACTTCTCGTCTTGTTCCCCCACCCCCCCGAAACCCTTAGATTTATCTTCAGCCCTCTCTTTTTCTTCACCTATATACTGCCCCCTGGTGATAGCATCTGCAGACATGGGGTCAGCTTCCACCGGTACACTGATAACACTCAGCTCTACTTCTCCACCACCTCACTTGCCTCCTTGAAAATACTCAAATACAGCAGGATTACATATAGAATATATTAATATTTAAGTAAAATGTCATTATAGCCAGATGGGCTGTTAAAGACTGCTTAGTTTGAAGCTCCAGTTGGCCTTCACTGTTCTGCTATTTTTTACTATTACTGTTCCAGTGCTTGTTACATAACAGTGTAATGATTCTTTATTCTATGCTGTTTTATTTAGTGTTAGATCAAATAGAGACGATTATTAAGCTAGACTGCATTCAGATAAATTATTCCATCCATATTTGAGTATGAGTGATATCAGATTTAAGCCAGGCAGGATATGGCTTTGTATTCTTAACAGTCAAAGATCAACATTACAACGTGAAGCATGTGGTTTCGCTAGTATTTTAAATCTTCCGTAAATTATTAAATAATTTATCAAGAACTATTTACGTATAGGTTTGCCTGCAGGCTAAAGAGCACTGAACAGTTCAGAATTGCAGTAATTTGGTCACCACCGACTCTAAACATCTGAAGTGTGGGTCTCTACCCATCGAGTACTTAAAATAATGTCATTGTTAAAAATAATTTTAAAATTGTTCATTCACTACATTGTACAATTTATTATAACCAGTAAGATATCAAATTGAAGATGATTCTTCACTAGTAGTAAAGCTTAATTTCTTCAAAAATTGTGCAGAAGATTGTATTATGGTCTTTTTTCCTGCAATGTAGTGTTATTAAGGCATTTGAAAGAATACTTAGCAAATTTGAGTAGTTAAGAAATGTGAACACATTTATACACATTTATGAATGGGTAATAGGTTCTTTGGGTCATGCATACTTGGATAACTACTTGGTACATGAAACTGCTGGGTACCTTGACACCTTCACTCAGGTCTGCCATCTCCATTCGCATTTGCAGCCAAGTCCTCTGAACGTTCCAGGGAACATTCACCCAGTCAGCTGTCTCCTGCCAAAGATTTTGGATAGCTGCTCACTGAGGCGTGTGCCTGAAGTGCCAACCATTGTAGCTTTCCTCTGCTACACTTCCTGGAGCAACAGTTCAGGTACTGCACCAGCAAAGTTTGGAATGTGGGTTGTGGAACACTCCACTGTAATGTAGTCCATAGCTATAATCCCTTGCACTCTGCCAAGAATCCTGCCTCTTAACTGGTTGCTGCAGCCCTTTAAATAGCCGCAGCAATGCATCTTTTAGGGGCAAGGTAGATAAAACATTTGAGCAGAAGAAGATGAAATGCTATAGGGAGAGAACAGGGCAGTGGGATTAGTTTTGGATTTCTTTAGCAAAGAGCTGACACACACTGGGTGGGCCAAATACACTCTTTCTTTGCTGTAAACCTCATTAGAGAAGCCTCTTTTGAAAAATTGGGTTAGTCATATATATTTTAACCATATTTTTCTAACTATAAAGTTATCTAAAAACCATTTTCTACAAGAATTATAATTTTTTAACATGCTTGATTTTGATAACACAACCTCTAAATATTTGATATTTTTCTACATAAAGCAATTTTTCTACATAAAGTCAGGAATTTGGAATGGAAATCTTGTGCCATGGTTATATTGTAAAACAGCTTCAAGAAAATCCCAGGTATTGTAGAAATCACCAGGGCAGTAACAGAAAAACAATTACACATGCAAGGTTTTTTTAAAATGGCAATTTACTATTTATTTTTCCTGCTTACTGCACTGTGTCCCGTGGCTGTGCAAACTACATAGATGAGAGTGCAACATCACTTTGTTGGCCTGTACAAACTGCTTAGTTCTCCAACAACTAAGAAACATACTTGCTTCCAGCTCTGACAGCAATGCTTACACATTCATGCTAAACTGGAAAATTACCAAAAGCTAATCATTAATGAAGCTGACATAGCAACAACTCAAAATCAGCCCTGAATATAAGCCTATGATATGAAGTTACACTGAAAATTCAGTGAGGTATGAATGTGTCATAGCTCAAGCTACAGGTATAATCAACATTCCACCACTTGTAGGGCAGAGAATTGTGGGAGGAAATTTCATGTGAAGAAATTGCAGGCTATTATGGATATTGGGCATCTCTTTCACTAAAACCGATAAATTGTTTTAAAATTGTTTACATACTTGTCACAGTGACACAGTTATTCTTGTCCCCATCCCCAGTGACGGTTACAATTCTTCCCAGCCTTAGTGCACAAAGGCACTCCTCCCTCTCCCCCTCGCCATCCTTGTTCACGCTAACACTCTTTCCTTCCTCCCCAATTCATGCTGGCACACTTCTCCCCCTTCCTCGCAACTAATGCTGGCCTTCTTTCTCCAGCTCAGGATGGCACTCATCGCCTCTCCCAGTTCAAGCTGGCAGTTTTCCATGCCCCATTTTATGCTGGCACTCTCCTTTCATCATAATCAGACTGCCAATCTCCTCTCCCCACCCGAGCACCATTCGCTCAAAACCACTCGAGGCTTCTATCTCCTTCCGCTTTACAAGATTGGATCTTGAAAGAAATCCCAACCACAGACTGCAGTGGTGTTGAATCATTTGGAGCAATAACAGGAAGGTAGGAGAAAGTAGTGGAGCTAAGAGTCAGAGTCAGCAGTGGTGCTAAGAGGCGTAGCCAGGATCGGTGCTTACTTTCATTTGTGAACTCAGATGAGTGGATACTGCCTCAATATCACTGACTGTCCATATAAAAGACATTGCCACTAGGGTGATTCTGCCTTAGCTGTGCCCCCTGAAATTACCTCTTTTGGCAAATCTCCGGCCCCCTGGAGGTAGCAGTATCATTTTGTTTACTTTGCCATGCAATTATTATGATCTAGCAAAGAACAAAGGAACTGAAGTATTGACTTCTAATGTATTAGGTGATAACCTGCTTAACTGATGTAAATTTCGGAACAATTATTTTGTGGTTACAATATATTTTAGAGGCAATATATTTTACACTAAATATATGGAATATAATTAGAATCAGAGTCATTTTATATTTACTTATGCAGAACATAGGGAGATGGAGATGGCATTATGCACCAGTTCCAGTTTGTTGCTCAATTTAGATCGAGAAATGACTACCAAATTATCAGACTAAAGGACCCAAGGTAATGCAAATGGATACAAAGTAAAAGGAAGATAATTCAGAAAAAACTTTGAAGTAAGAGTACAAGCAGCAAGAGATTCAAAGCTGCAACACCCATATATTAGCATGGATGTGCTCACAAGGCAATATTAAAGAAGTCCAGCACAATTGAACATTTATAACCTAATCTAAGACCATGTACAAACAGATGTCAAGATTATGCATTAAGAATTAACACCTCCTCACTCAGGAATGGCAATACAGAGTTTGGGATGGGGCATATCAACTGGCCATCTAAATCTAGCATTGAAACAAGGGCTGCGATTTTTGCAGGGCTCAGAGGGTGGGTTCGGAGGCGGGTCAGCTGTTAAAGTTGCAATGATTGACGCGATCCCGCCTCCGTGTTAGTTTCCAAAGTGTCGAGTCTGCGATTTCAGAACAGACCCGACACCAAGCGACGGGTGAGGGATTAAAGATACTTAAATCCTTGTTATGTGCTTGTTAATTGCTATTTTAACAGCCTTTTCCTATTTTCCCGCATTTTCAACGGGTTTCACGACATTCGGAGATCACGTCAGGTAAGTATGTCGGGCGTAGCAGCGAGCAGTATAAAAGCTGAACTCTCATGTCTGTACACTTTAAAATGTCAGAGGTTGTTGATTTCAGGATTTGGAAGACACATTTGATCTGTCTTGAGGCCGTAAGTGTGTGGTGTTAACTCTGTATACACTGTTACCACCATTGCTGGACATAAAAGGCTCCCTCACCCTTCAATGTGCCACTTCAAATCGAGTCCACACATATGGCAACCAATCTCAAACATTCATACAACATTAATTGATTCCAACAGAGTAAAAGAACAGAAACTTAACATTGATTTCTAGCAGAACACCCAAGTGAGAATCCTTGTGATTATTTATATGGCAGCTTTCTCTTACGCGTGCTTCTACGTGGTGCTACCCCTGTGGCTTCATCAGATGCAGAGGCAGCCTGCTCACTTCCCTGCTGTGCCTGCTTAGATGCCTTTGGCGGTTGTCCTCTGGGTTTTGAAGCCTGTGAAGGCCCCGCCAAAGTCTGCTCCTCCTGCAGCTGCACAGGGGCAGACTCGCCCTTCACTGTTCGGGGAGTCATCTGGGGTTCTGACCGAGGGGTTGGCAAGCAGATGGCAGTTTGAGCGCTTGGAGAGGAGCCCCCACTTGCACGTCCCCTCCCACCATCATCCCTCTCATGGGCCATCCGCACTTCTCTGCTAGCAAGTGGCTGGAGAGCACCTTGCTGCACATCAGTGGGGCCATGAGGACCCATCTCTGTACTGACAGTCCTTATGACGAGGACAACCATGAACCTCTGGTTCCTCTCCACGATAGATGCCCATCTATCCTCCATAGCTGAGCATCTATTTAGAAAAGTTACCATGTTGTTTGGTGTCTGGCGATTTATGTCCTCCATGGAGGCCGCCATCCTTTCCATGGTGGTACCTACGTTTGCCATTGCGAGTGCCACGGCATTGCTCATGTTTGAGATGGACTCCTCCATTCTCTGCACACTCACAGTCACCGTGGTTGCAAACCCAATCAGAGCCTCCTGCACTTGTTCCTGAAATTCCAGCACTGCTCTCTTTCTGGATGGCCCCCGAGGCTCAGCGTCTACATGCAGCTGAGCAGAGCTAGGAGCATCCTGCGGCCTCCGATGAGGACTCTTCACTGCTGTCCCTGTCTCCACCATCTGCTCTTGCTCACTCGTGAGTTGTGATACACCAGGTGACAACACTACTCTATCTCACAAACGATCCACCGAGGTGTGCGTCTCTGCGCTGGTGCTGGGTGCGCTCATTTCTGCTGATGCTGCTCCCTCAGAGGATGCAGCATCCTCTGAGGTGTCCGCCTGCTCTTCCTCCTGGATAGTAGTGAGGGGGGCTCTTGATGGTCCTGTAAAGACATGAGTTAGACATGTGTTATGTAGATTGCATGCACATCCTATTGTGCACATGATAAGCATTCAATTTCTATTGACATCAGGTCCCATATGTATCACTCATGAAAGCCAAATAAAATGGATGGAGAAGCATTCTGTCACCAGGTCGTTCTACTGAGCCCCTCTCTCCGTCCCCCACTTCGAGCTGTTCCACTGATCCCGTTATGTTGCGAGTGACCTCCTCAGCATCGGTAAGCTGTGAGAAGGATGGCGGTCCTCCTCCTGTTCTCTCCCTCTCCCTCTTATTGTGGGCTCTCTTCCTGCAATGAGGGAAAGAAGTGGAGTTTCAGTGAGATTGATAGAATGAGTGTAAAGAATGGATAAGGTAGATGTTTAGAGGGAGACTATGATGGAGTGGGTTCCCATTATCAAGTTCCCTCCTTTTGAGTTGTTAGTTGTTGTCATTGCATAACATTGAGGGTGGGTGTGAGGGGGGCATAGTAAGATGGGGAAGTGATTCTGTACATAGAGAGAGAGGGATGGGTGATGGTGCAAGGGATGTTGGGGTGAGAGGGGATGTGCAGGAGCAGGGTTGGCAATGCAGAGTGATGGGGATGTGATGACAGGCACAGCAGAATTAAGGTAAGTGTGCTTTTATGCTCACTTTTCCAGAGCGTAGGAGATCATTGAACTTTTTCCTACATTGTACCCAGGTGCCTCTGAACACAGACCTGGCATTGACCTCCTCCGGAAGATACAGCTAGATTGGCATTCCATACAAGCACTGACTGTAGATGCCAAAAAGGATGACAACGTCACACCTGGACGACTGTCAAAAATGCTAACTGATGCACAAGAAGTGTTCCAGGAGGGACTCGGAACACTAAAAGGCATAACAGCAATGATCAAAATAGAGGAAAATGCAAGCCCAAAGTTTTTTAAGGCCAGACGGGTACCTTATGCGATCCGCCCAGCCGTCGAAGCAGAGCTGGAAGGTTTGGAACGTTCAGGAATACTGTCCAAAGTGGACTGGAGCGAGTGGGCTACACCCATCGTTCCTGTAATGAAGAGGTCATTGAGTAATACGCCTGGGGAACCAAAGAAGGTTCGCATCTGTGGGGACTTTAAGGTGACAGTGAACCTAGTCCTTCACACTGTACAATATCTGCTTCTGCGGATTGAGGATATTTTCGCCTCGCTATCTGGAGGGAAACGCTTCACTAAGATTGATCTGGCCCAGGCGTACCTGCAAATGGAGGTAGAAGAAGCCTCGAAACAGTACCTCATGATCAACACTCATAAAGGTCTCTACCAATACAACCGGCTGGTGTTCGGGGTAGCATCAGCTCCGGCTATTTGGCAAAGGGCAATGGATCAAGAACATTGTGAGACGCCATGTTGACCAGATCCTAGAGTCACAGGAACGAGTCAACCCCATGTCTCGCGTACCTGGTGATGAACCCGACATACAGGTAGCATCTACCCCAGAAACAGTAGCATCGGAAGCTGATGAACCAACCGACGACAGGGGGCCAGAATCGCCTCCGCACCAAGAGCAAGACACTCGGGAAAGGCGCTATCCAGAAAGGATCAGGAGGCCTCCCCAAAGACTGAATTTATAAATAGACTATTTTCAGCTAATGTTGCATGTTAAAAGTGTTAATTGTAATTAATTTGATATTTAATTGTTAAATGAGTGTTATGGTACTGTTAATCTAAAAGGGGAGGAATTGTAATATATGTACCTTTAAGGGGGGAACTACTTTCTACAGCTCATGTATACTGTAGTACCGGCAGTGACCACACCTGTATATAACGCTGAGTAGTAATCTGTTGTTTCAGTTGCAGTTTGAACCACGTTGAGTAAACACCTGTTGTACCGTTCTCTGCAGTCCTTTTCTTATTATTACACGGACATAACAATTAGGTTATGCTCGGTAATCATTCCAAGATGCCCACTAGTCTTTGTATTACTTGGGTAACTGAAAAGACCACATTAATTACTGTATCTTGGGTTAGTACTGAACCTCAATAATTACATCAAAAAACATAGCCAGCAAAGTTTCACAAATGGTTTTGATAATAAGGAGACAATGTAGGACTGAGGAAAAGGTTTCAGATACCCAGTTGTCCAGCAAAAAACATTAAGGAAAGGCAATTCAGCTCATCAAGCTCCCCCTGACTTAGACAGATCAGTTTGAATTCTACAAGTTGTATATATTGTAAGCCCTTTTGTGAACATACCAATAGTGACACATTGAATACTTTAGATTATAAAGAAGCCAAGATAAAGATTATAGATTTACAATTTAAGCTATGTTCCTATATTATTCATTAATTTAAGTGCTGTGAAAATCCCAGTTTACTTAAAGAAAATTAACCAAATTTAATCCCATTCTGTGTCCGAGTACAGCTTTGTTATCACGCCTATATCCATTATTCCATAAGTAATCCAGAAATAATTAACTTCAGAAAATCGAAGCCACAATCGCAAAATTTGATTTGATATTATTCTTTTAGAAAATGTCCTTGTTAAAGGGCAATCACAGTTGTTTATTTTGCTTTAATATGTCCTGCTCCATTTGGTATATAATTAAGCCCATTTATCTTTTCATTCCAATTAGGCTCTTTGGAGTCCTAAAAGAATCTTTTAAACAGAAGAAATTGAACGGAATAAGTGTCCAATTAAAATTTCATATAGAGGTCACTTCATTGTTCTGCTATTTCTGAACAATGCATATTTAAAATGAAGATATAAAACTAGCAACCTCCAATAAAGATTTTATTAGACACCTGCTTAAACTTTCCAAGGAATTCTTGGGGAAGGAAGGAACACCATGATTTTCAAAGGTATTGTGTTTGTGTGGCTATGTTTATTTGGGTGTCATGCACTGAAATGGCTGCCTTATATACAATAATACAACATGCCACTTTTGTTTCAGTTCAAGAGCGAAATGAGAGTTAGTGTTAGATAGAAGACAAAGGCAGAGACAAAGGACTTGATTTTAATGGCCCTGAGGAGGCGGGTCTGTAGCGAATATCATAATAAATGGCTTCAGACACCCAACCCACTTCCATCCCACCCCCACCCGATTTTCATGTCATCATCTCTGCTATACCCTGTTATTTCCTATCACTTTCACCATCAGCATTACAAAAGCAAATCGCCCTGAGCCCTCAATGTGCTTTTGCCATTTCCCAGAACACATTGGCCACACAATCAACTGTTTGCCATAATTTTACACATACAAAAGGATAATAAACCAAGAACAGTCAGAAAAAAAAGACAAAACACCCAAGTGAATCCCCTTGTGACTATAGGTGCTTAATCTTTCTCTTACGCGTGCTTCTACGTGGTGTTTCCCCTGTGGCTTCAGCAGATGTAGAGGCACCTTGCTGACTAGGATGCTGTGCCTGCTTAGATGCCTTTGGCAGGAGTCCTCTGGGTTTAGGAGCCTGGGAGGGCTCCTCAACAGTCTGCTCTTCCTGCGTCTCCGCAAAGTGGGTCTCTGACCGAGGGCTCCGCAGTGGCATGGTCGTGTGAGCGCTTTGAGAGGAGCCCACACTTCCTTGTGTCCTGCCAACATCCCTCTCATGGGTCAGCCACACCTCAGTGTTGGCAAGTGGCTGGAGAGCACATTGCTGCACATCAGGGGGACCATGAGAACCCGTAACTGCACTGGCAGTCCTCATCACAAGGATGTCCATGAAGCTCTGGTCTCTCTGCTCAATAACTGCCCATCGCTCCTCCAAAGATGCCATTCTATTTTGAACAGTCACCATGTTTTCCTGACTTTGGCGACTTATTTACTCCATGGCGGTAGCCAGCCTTTCCATGGAGGTTGCCATCCTATCCATGGAGGTTGCCATCCTATCCATGGTGGTGCGTTCATGCACCATTGCCTCCACCACGGCTGCGCTGATGTTAGGGATGGACTCCTCCATTCTATCCACACTCGCACTATCCCTGGAGGCAAACCCTTCCATAGACTCCTGCACATGTTCTTGTATTTCCCAAGACGCTCTTTTTCTGGATGGCCCCAGAGGCACAGCGTCTGCATGCAGCGACCTCCGCCGAGGACCCTCCACTGCTGTCGATGTCTCCACCATCTGCTGATGCTCACTTGTGTGCTGTGATAGACCAGGTGGCAACACTACTCTAACTCGCGAGGGCCCCACCGAGGTGTTACTGGATGCGCTGAGTCCTGGTGATGCTGTTCCCTCAGAGGTTTCAGGTTCCTCTGAGGAGTTGCCTGGCTTTTTGTCCTGGATCGTGGGGAGGGGCCGCTTGATGATCCTGTGGGAGAATAAAGGCATGATTTAGACATCTGATATTGATGTAGCACACACATCCTTTTGAGCAGATGATACAACGCGATTCTCCATGAACATCATATGCCATTGCAGTTTGAGAGGGATGAAACTCCATTATATCACCAGCTTCCTCTCATGTGCCCGTCTCTCCATTGCCCACTTCCAGGTCCTCGCCACCTCCAACAATCCCGTATACAGCCTCCTCAGCACTGGTCAATGTGGCTAGGGTAGGTGTTCCTCCTCCAGTCTGTGCTCTCTCCCTCTTATTGTGGGCTATCTTTTCCTGCAAGGAGGGACACAAGCGGTGTTTCAGCCACAATGATGGAGTGAGTGTGAATAATCCCTACCATAGATGCTTTGAGGGAGACTTGGATTGTTTCACAATCATCCTCCTGCAATACAATGAAATCTTTGCCAAAATAACCACAAAATAGCTCGATGTCTTCATTTCTCATTTGCCAGGCCTTGCTTCAATCATATTTTCTTCCTTTTTGCAGGGGTGTTTTTTTTTTCCTTCCCTCTTTACACCAATGTTTCTTCCCTTTATCTTTTTGGTTGGTCTATTCTGTCATTTTCATTGATATGTGATTTTTAAGTCGGTCACTAATCAGATTTTGAAATATATTATCCTTTTCATTACTCGAGTTTTTTTCTTCCTTTCATTTATTTTTTATCATGCCTATTCTGTTCTTGTAAATCTTTAGTCTTTAATTCTTCTTTTAATTAGAAGTAAAAATAATAATAGAAATTGAATTTCAATTTGGATATTTTTCCCTAGTTCTGGATCCTCTTCACAATTACCCCAGGAAGCTCATAGTGCTGCGAATTCTGGGTAGATTCTACTCAAGCATTTGCTATTGTAAAAGTTACATTATGTAAATAAACTACAAAACGAGAAAAGTTTCACTTAAGAACATAAGAACATAAGAAATAGGAGCAGGAGTAGGCCAATCGGCCCCTCGAGCCTGCTCCACCATTCAATAAGATCATGGCTGATCTGATCCTAACCTCAAATCTTCTATCACTCTGCATCCACCCGAACCCATGTGATCTCCCGGGAGAGGCGAAAAACCAGATAAAGACCCAATGGCCAATTTGGGAGAAAAAAATCTGGGAAATTCCTCTCCGACCCATCTAGGCGATCGAAATTCTTCCAGGAGATCACTCTGTCCCTATATTTTCTACAGTACTTACCTTCTGTAAAGGCGATCTCCACCCCAGCCAGGAACAGGAATAAAACCATCTCCTGAAATCTAACACAGAATTAGAACACAGTAGGAGCAGAACAAGGCTACACGGCCCCTGGGCCCACTCCACTACCCACAGGGCCATGACCATTCCGAACCTAGACTCATGTCCAATTTCCTGCCCGCTCCCCGTAACCCTTAATTCCCTTTACTTCTAGGAAACTATCTATTTCTGTTTTAAATTTATTTAATGATGTAGCTTCCACAGCTTTCTGGGGCAGCAAATTCCACAAACCTACCACCCTCTGAGTGAAGAAGTTTCTCCTCATCTCAGTTTTGAATGAGCAGCCCCTTATTCTAAGATTATGCCCCCTAGTTCTAGTTTCACCCATCATTGGGAACATCCTCACCGCATCCACCCGATCAAGCCCCTTCACAATCTTATATGTTTCAATAAGATCGCCTCTCATTCTTCTGAACTCCAATGAGTAGAGTCGCAATCTACTCAACCTCTCCTCATATGACCACCCCCTCATCCCCGGGATTAACCGAGTGAACCTTCTTTGTACTGACTCGAGAGCAAGTATGTCTTTTCTTAAGTATGGACACCAAAACTGTATGCAGTATTCCAGGTGTGGTCTCACCAATACCTTGTACAACTGCAGCAATACCTCCCTGTTTTTATATTCCAACCCCCTAGCAATAAAAGCCAACATTCCATTGGCCTTCTTAATCACTTGCTGCACCTGCATACTAACTTTTTGAGTTTCGTGCACCAGGACCCCCAGATCCCTTTGTACTACAGTACTTTCCAATTTCTTGCCATTAAGATAATAACTTGCTCTATGATTTTTCCTGCCAAAGTGCATAACCTCACACTTTCCAGTATTGTATTCCATCTGACAAATCTCTGCCCACTTACTTAGCCTGTCTATGTCCCTTTGCAGGTTTTTTATGTCCTCCTCACTCACTACTTTCCGTCCCATCTTTGTATCATCTGCAAACTTTGATATGTTACACTCGGTCCCCTCCTCCAAATCGTTAATATAGATTGTAAAGAGTTGGGGACCCAGCACTGACCCCTGCGGAACACCACTAGTTACTGGTTGCCAATCTGAGAACGAACCATTTATCCCAACTCTCTGCTTTCTGTTAGAGAGCCAATCCTCCACCCACGCCAGAATATTACCCCCAATCCCGTGATTTTTTATCTTGAGCAATAATCTTTTGTGTGGCACCTTGTCAAATGCCTTTTGGAAGTCTAAATACACTATGTCCACTGGTTCCCCTTTATCCACCCTGTATGTTACTTCCTCAAAAAACTCAAGCAAATTTGTCAAACATGACTTCCCCTTCATGAAACCATGCTGAGTTTGTCCTATTAAATTATGTTTATCCAAATGTCCCGTTATTGTCTCCTTAATAATGGACTCTAACATTTTACCAACCACAGATGTTAGGCTAACAGGTCTATAGTTTCCAGCCTTCTGACTACTACCCTTTTTAAATAAGGGTGTTACATTAGCAGTTTTCCAATCTGCCGGGACCTTTGCTGAGTCCAGTGAGTTTTGGAAAATTATTACCAATGCATCCACAATTCCTACCGCTACTTCCCTCAAGACCCTAGGATGCAAGCCATCAGGTCCAGGGGATTTATCCGCCTTGAGTCCCATTATTTTACCAAGTACCACTTCCTTAGTGATTTTAATCGTATTTAGTTCCTCCCCCCCTAGAGCCCCCTGTTTGTCCAGTGTTGGGATATTCTTAGTGTCCTCTACTGTAAAGACTGATACAAAATAATTGTTCAGTGTTTTTGCCATCTCCATGTTTCCCACCATTAATTTCCCAGTCTCATCCTCTAAGGGACCAACATTTACTTTAGCCACCCTTTTTCTTTTTATATAACTATAGAAACTTTTACTGTCTGTTTTTATATTTTTTGCTAATTTACTTTCATAATCTATCTTCCCTTTCTTAATCAATCTTTTAGTTATTTTTTGCTGTCTTTTAAAGACTTCCCAATCTTCCATCCTCCCACTAGATTTGGCTACCTTATATGCCCTTGTTTTTAGTCGGATACTATCCTTAATTACTTTACTTAGCCACGGATGGCTATCTTTTCTTTTACACCCTTTTTTCCTCAGTGGAATATATTTTTTTTGGAAGTTGTAAAATAACTCCTTAAATGTACACCACTGGTCATGTACCGTCTTACCCTTTAATCTATTTTCCCAGTCCACTCTAATTAATTCCACTCTCATACCTTCATAGTCTCCTTTATTCAAGCTCAGCACGCTTGTTTGAGATCCAACCTTCTCACCCTCTAATTGAATATGGAATTCAACCATGTTATGGTCACTCATTCCAAGGGGATCCTTTACTAGGACATTTTTAATTAATCCTGTCTCATTACACAGGACCAAATCGAAGGTTGCTTGCCCCCTGGTCGGTTCAGTTACATACTGCTCAAGAAACCCATCCCTAATACACTCAATGAACTCTTCCTCAAGGCTGCTCTGCCCAATTTGATTTGTCCAGTTAATATGATAATTAAAATCCCCCATAATTATAGCTGTTCCCTTATTACAAACCTCAACTATTTCCTGATTAATACTCCGTCCAACAGAGTTGCAACTGTTCGGAGGCCTATAGACTACACCCACTAGTGTTTTTTTCCCCTTATTATTCCTTATCTCCACCCAAACTGTTTCACTATCCTGCTCCTTTGACCCAATATCATTTCTCTGTATTATAGTGATTCCTTCCTTTATTAACATAGCCACCCCACCTCCTATCCCTTCCTGCCTGTCCTTCCTGATTGTTAAATAACCTGGTATGTTTAATTCCCAGTCATGGTCATCCTGCAGCCATGTTTCTGTAATGGCCACAAGATCATACCCATATGTCATTATTTGTGCCGTTAACTCATTCATTTTGTTATGAATGCTACGTGCATTCAGATAAAGAACTTTCAAATATGTTTTGTAACACTTAGTTCCTGTTTTTTCCCTTTTTAGTACTTTACTTTTTACTCCATACCTTCTGTCCCTTCCTGACACATTCTGTTTTTTAATTCCCCCACTGCTACCTAAGTCTATGACCTTCTCTGTTGTCATTTCTATTATTTGCTCTCTAGAAACCTCCCCCCCACTAATTAGTTTAAAGCCCTCTCTACAGCCCTAGTTATATGATTCGCCAGGACTCTAGTCCCAGCACTGGCCAAGTGGAGTCCGTCCCAACAGAACAGCTCCCTCCTGTCCCAGTACTGGTGCCAGTGTCCCAAGAAGCAAAACCCATTTCTCCCACACCAGTCTTTGAGCCACGCATTTAACTCTTTAATTTTATTTATCCTAGCCAAATTCGCTCGTGGCTCAGGTAATAACCCAGAGATTATTACCCTTGAGGTTCTGTTTTTTAATTTGACCCCTAGCTGCTCATACTCCTTTAACAGAACCGTCTTCCTTGTCCTATCTACGTCGTTTGTACCAACATGGACCACGACAACTGGATCCTCCCCCTCCCACTCCAAGTTTCTTTCCAGCCCAGAAGAGATGTCCTTAACCCTGGCACCAGGCAGGCAACACAGCCTTCGGGACTCCCACTCTTGACTGCAGAGAACCCTATCTATCCCCCTAATGATATTATCCCCTACCACTACAACATTTCTTTTTACTCCCTCCACTTGAATGGCCCCCTGTACCACGGTGCTGTGGCCAGGTTGCTCATCCTCCCTGCAGTCCCTGCTCCCGCCCTCACAGGGAGTAAGAACCTCAATCCTGCTGGACAAGAACAAGGGCTGCGTCTCCTTCAACACTACATCCTGGATCCCTGTACCTTCCTCACTCATAGTCACACTGTCCTGTCCCTGACCACGGACTACATCTGCAGTAATTAACTTCATAGGTGTGACCATCTCCTGAAACATAGAGTCCAGGAACTTCTCCCCCTCCCTGATGTGTCGCAGTGTCCGAAGCTCGGTCTCAAGCTCCATAACATGGAACTTGAGTTCCTCTAGCAGCAAACACTTGTCGCAGATGTAATCACCGTGAGCCTCAATGGGGTTCACCGGCTCCCACATCTCGCAACAGTAACACATCACCTGCTCCATTCTATATAATTAATTTAATTTCTTATTATTAGTTATGAAGACCCTGCCCGGATATATATGATAATATCACACCACTATTCAATAGGACTTACCAACTTAAAGGTATGAAAGAGAAGAGAAGGAAGAAAACCAACCAACCAGCTGATTACCAACCTCCTCCTTGAATACTGTCTGTGGAGCCTGTTTGGTTGACTCGTCTCGCTGCTCCGCCTCCGCAGTGCTGTCTAAGCCTGGGAGTGGGGAACAAAACAGAGCAAAAAACATACCCTCACCTCCCACTTATCCGAACTCTCCCACTTAGCAAAACTCCAACAGCACTCAATGCACAAAGCACTCCGTGCATTGCACTAGCCCCTCCCCTTTTATACCCGGATTCTACTTCCTGTTTAAACTGCCCAAGAGTTTAAAAAACCCTTAAAAAATTAAACTTACTTCAAATAATTGACTTCTTAACACACTAAAATTCACAAAATACACTTAAATGATTTTTCTCCCACCTAGCAAAACTCCAACAGCACTCAATGCACAAAGCACTTCTAATACTTCATTTAAAATTGAGATTTATTTTCCCGAATTTCAGTTTGAAGTGGTGTTCACTTGTTGCTAAATGTGGATATGAAACTAATTTCTTATTCACTATTATTTTGGACCTTTCTGCAAAGTTCCTATGCACACAGACTATGAGAATTTGAATGATCTTTGAAATTCTATCCATTAAACATATCTCAGTAACAGCTACAGATCTGCTATCACACTGAATCAGAATATCAAAGAACTGGAAAATAACATGTTCTGTCCTGCAGAGCTTTCAAACCACAAGGGGCATTGCTTTGATAAGATCAGTATATTTGTGCTGCTATTGCCATTGAGGTCAGAAAAAGGAGTCTCATCTTCTGTTAGAGGAATGTGAATTTTATGTTTTTCTTTTCAGTTTCTGACTTAGCTCCAAATGCTGAATTTAGAAAAAAAACGTTTGCCAGGTTAGGAGAAAAACGGCAATGCAAGAAATAAAAAAATAGTCTGTTAGCAAAAATTACATTCATGCACTATTTGAGATCCTCCAATCCATGTTCACACCACACCTACAGCACTGAGACTGTGCTGATCAAAATGTCAAACTATGTTCTCCGTCCTGTGTTCATCCTCCTTCAACACCATTGACCATTCCATTCTCTTCCAATATCTGTTCTCCTTTAGTGGCATCATATGGAAGAATGGGACTAGCTTTCACATGTATGCTGATGACATCCAACTCTACATCTCCATTGTACAACTGCCTGATCAAGAAAAATGCCTGGCTATGCCAATTTCATACAACTTAATGCCAGGAAAAGCAAAGCCATCCTATTTGGCTCTATTCGACACCGACACACTTCTGGCCTTATCACCATTGACCCCACTGTCTGCCACCTCAGTCAGGGAGTGCAAAAGCTTGGCACATTGCTTGACCTTGAGCTCAGCTTTCTCTCTCGTTTCTGCTTAGTAACAAGACTGTTTCCATCTACCTCTTCAACATTGTCTGCCTTCACCCTTCTCCCCTTCTGTTCTTGAAACTCTAGTCCTTCATCACTTCGAAGTTTGACTTTCTAATTCTCTCCGAGCTGACTTCCCTTCTCAAACCTCTACAAGTATTAATTTATCCAAAACACTGCATCCACAGAAGTTCTGCACTGCCATCATCCCTCTCCTCTCCAATCTCCATCAAGTTGACTTTAAAAATATCATCTTCGCTTTCAAGTCCATTAATGGTCTTGTCTCACCCTTGTTTAGTGACCTTCTCCTGCTTTACGTTGCCGTACACACCCTTCCCTCCTCAAACACAAGGCTTCTCCTTGTCACTTGCTCATTTCTGCTCCACCACTGATAGCTGACTTTGTTCCATGGGACCCCTTGCTCAGTTTCCTCTGCTTCCAAAAACTTCATCAAAAACTTTCTCTTCGACTCTCTCTTTGGCTCTCTCTCCCAAATGTTCTACAATTTTAACTCCTCCTCAGTGTCCACTGTTTTGACCTAAATGTAAAGTGTTTTGAAACATTTTCCTGAACATAAAATTCACTTTAACCTAAATATCACCAAGGGGTAGCATACAGCTGGTGAAGAGGAGGCTAAGGGTGGCCCCCCGGGAGGTGGCTACACAAGCAAGGAGAAGCCATTGCTTGCATTGCAATTGGTATGAGGAGCTCTATTGAAATGCCAGTCATTGATGATTAACATGATGGAAAACTAGTGAATGCTGAAAGATGAAATGAGGGATGAAAAGTCCTTATTCAATCAGAGTCTGAATGGAGGGTAGCAGGACAAATCGCGATTTATAAAAATATAAAGTTAAGCGACTATAGTTTTATAAATGCCTATAAGTGATTAGCTTTCTCTTTCTGCTATTCCTGGTACACAGGTTAAGCATTCCCATTACATTTCTGATTGTGCTATTTTATTTTAACATAGATGTTAACTTGTTGAGATTTCTGAGTGAGGTGAATAACAAATAAAACAACCAAGATATGAAGCTAAATGAAAGGAAATGTCTCCATCCATCACTGTAGCCATAAAAGGTGACACACATACAATGTTTTTATTTGATTTAGGAGCTAGGACTTGATTATCTGACTGACATGGGATGAATTGTATGTCTGACACCCTTCACCATGATTAGCATCATGCGTTCACAAAAAAATTAAAAAATTTATATTCCAACACCTATTGTCACCAGAGATTTTGGGCTGGGTGGTCAAATGGTCATTAAACAGTATTGTGATTGCTGTACAAAATTGCAGACAATACTTAGAATTAAAAAATTTAGAACTATCCCACAATTCCCTCATTTTCTGCCTATGTTTAGCTGCAAAAAATGCTTCAATTATTCCCATGTCTAAAAATAAGCAATCACAAGCCAAAAGTTCTGTACATTGTTTTACATCTTTCATTCTCAGCTTGATTTCAGCTGTTCTTTCATGTGGTTGGTAGGTTTTTAGGTGGTTCACCGATCTCGTCTCCTCATTTAAAGCAATTTCTTTGAATAGATTCACATTTAGGAAAGATGAACCAATGAAGACTAAGGAGAAGAAGGAATTTGCTTGTTGATGCACAGACAAGCCCGTTTACAGATGCAGCTTTGTTCTCCTAGCGCATTATTAGCTTTTAACGGTGCTGGCTTCAGTGAATTCTATTTAAAAGAAAAACAACATTTTCTGGCAAATTATTTCTGTTTCATCATTTTACTTTAAGTCAAACCAAATAAATAAATTGGGCTGATAAGTGGCAAGTAACATTCGCGCCACACAAATGCCAGGCAATGACCATCTCCAACAAGCGAGAGTCTAACCACCTCCCCATGACATTCAATGGCATTACCATCACAGAATCCCCCACCATTAACATCCTCGGGGTCACCTTTGACCAGAAATTTTACTGGACCAGCCACATAAATACTGTGGCCACAAAAGCAGGTCAGAGGCTGGGTATTCTGCAGTGAGTGACACACCTCCTGACTCCCCAAAGCCTTTCCACCACCTACAAGGCACAAGTAAGGAGTGTGATGGAATACTCTCCACTTGACTGGATGGGTGCAGCTCCCACAACATTCAAGAAGCTCAACACCATCCAGGACAAAGCAGCCCGCTTGATTGGCAACCCATTCACCACCTTAAACGTTCACTCCCTCCACCATCGGCGTACCGTGGCTACAGTGTGTACCATCTACAAGATGCACTGCAGCAACTTGCCAAGGCTTCTTCAACAGAACCTCCTAAACCCATGACCTCTACCACCTAGAAGGACAAGGGCAAGGGCACATGGGAACATCATCCCCTCTAATTCCCCTCCAAGTCACACACCATCCTAACTTAGAAGTATATCGCCGTTCCTTCATCGTCGCTGGGTCAAAATCCTGGAACCCCCTCCCTAACAGCACTGTGGGAGTACCTTCACCACACGGACTGCAGCAGTTCAAGAAGGCAGCTCACCACCACCTTCTCAAAGGCAACTAGGGATGGGCAATAAATGCTGGCCTTGCCAGTGATGCCCACATCCCGTGAATGAATAATTTAAAAAAAAATTCAGGGCCTCAGAAATGTAATTGCATTTATCTTTTTTGTATGAACTTATCCTGCTTATTAATGTTTGTTATCTACAACGTACTGCTGCTGAATACAATAGGTTCAGAGGTTTTGGATGAGGGGAAATCTTTGCATTACATTTGAAAATCACAGCAGCAAGAAATGGAATGTAAAAATCGCATGAAATATTTGACATTTTTGGAGAAGGGTGGATAACCTCGATCAAACCTTCGCTGCCAGGGCAGCAAGGGGAGGCTCTTTATAATCCATTCCATTCCTATTTTACTGCTGCTATTCCAGTCATCCTCTGGCCTTGCATCTTATAGAATAATTCATTCATTCCTGAAATTTCAACTGTTGCAGTCATCAAAGTCAAAGGTTTAATCGAAACAAATGGCTTCTCAGTGAAAAAAGTGTTCCAGTTAAGCACTAGCGAAAGTGGCAAGAGATAATGCCATTAACTTGGAGAGCACTGCATGAGGATAGATCGCATGAAGCGCATAGTTACTGTGGAATGTTTGACTAGCTTATAACAAAATGGGTGAGTAAATCCTGTCTGTCTAATAAAGAGGAAAAAACACACAAAATCTTGTAGGATTCTGGGATTATAACATAGCCTACAAAGGGAAATATTATTATTAGTCTTCTTATAACAGGCTAAGGATAAATGTGATATTTATTCAAAAAATTGAAGATTTATTCCGTTTATAGCCTGGGGATGAATAACGAGAAAAAATATATATTTTGGAAAAATAATTTAACGCTTTACAATTTAAATTTTTGTTGGAATTTTAAAATATTATTTGCCTTATGAAAGTATAGATTGTTCTGAAATTTATTTTGGACATTTACAGCTACTCTATAATAAATGGTAGGATACTGAGAAGGGTAGGGGAACAGAGGGACCTTGGAGTGCATGTCCACAGATCACGGAAGGTAGCAGGACAGGTAGATAAAGTGGTTAAGAAGGATAATTTCCTTTATTAGCCAAGACAGAGAATATAAGAGCAGGGAGGTTATGCTTGAACTGTAGAAAACACTAGTTAGGCCACAGCTAGACTACTGCGTACAGTTCTGGTCACCACATTACAGGAAAGATGTGATTGCACTAGCAAGAGCGCAGAGAAGATTTACGAGGATGTTGCCAGGACTGGAGAATTTTAGCTATGAGGAAAGATTGGCTAGGCTGGGGTTGTTTTCTTTGGAACAGAGGAGGCTGAGGGGAGACCTAATTGAGGTGTAGAAAATTCTGAGGGGCCTAGATAGAGTGGATAGGAAGGACCTATTTCCCTTAGCAGAGAGGTCAATAACCAGGGGGCATAGATTTAAAGTAATTGTTCGAAGGATTAGAGGGGAGTTGAGGAGAAACTTTTTCACCCAGAGGGTGGTGGGGGTTTGGATCTCAATGCCTGAAAGGGTGGTAGAGGCAGAAACCCTCATCGCATTTGAAAAGTACTACAACCTACAGGGCTACAGACCAAGAGCTGGAAAGTGGGATTAGGCTGGATAGCTCTTTTTCGGCCGGCACAGACACAATGGGTCGAATAGCCTCCTTCTGTGTCATAAATTCCTATGATTGATTCTATGATTCCACTGTTTGTTCTGTTATAGCAGCAATTTAATTGACATCATCTGGTGACCAGGTTGCCTGAGATTTAGTTTGCTTTAGTTAGTTCTGTAGTTGTCATGGCTGTGAATTCATTTTAAGTTGAATTGCTGATTGGTGGTAGTATGGTTGCTAGGGGAATGTTTGCTATACAGTGCACAGTATTCACCAGCATCTGGATGAAGAGAAAGAGCTGCTGGACAGTGAGCATACTCCCTGGTCAATGTAAGGGACCTGCACGTCATACATCACAAAAAATGCTGGAAATACTTCGGCTGCATCTGTGGCGAGAGAAACAGAGTTAACGGCTGGAATTTTAACTTTTGGACCCGCCGGGGGTGGGGGGTGGGAGGGTGTGGGGGGTGGCCGGTAGCGCGTGGGAAACCCGGTTGTCAGTGGCAGCGCACCTCACAGTGGCTTTTTAACCCAGTCACTGTATTTGCATCTGACTTCCGGGTTTCCCGACCAATTAGTGCCAGCGGGCATGATGATGACTCGCATGAGTCGATTTCGACCCCACTATTTAAAGGGACACTGCAAAGTTGACAGTTGAAGGATTGTGGAGGTGTGGGAAACAGAGCAACGATCTGGCGTGATGGAGTCACAACGTTCCAAAGCTGCGCCGCACTTTGCAGATGCCTGCCTAGAGCTGATGCTGCAGTGTGCAAGGGCCCACAGGAACATACTGTTCCCTCCTGATGGGAGGAAGAAGCCTGCCAGTGAGACCAAGAAGGCATGGCTGCAGATAGCTCAGGAGGTGAGCTGCAGGAGTATGGCGCCACACTCTTGGACACAGTGCCGGAAGCGCTTTAATAACCTAATGAGGGCAGGAAAGGTGAGTACACTGGCACATTCAACTACATCCTCCTGTGCACATCAGGCCAACCCCTCACTCTGCCTTCCCAAGCCTACTCCTGCACATCACTCTTCACACCAACTTACCTTGCAGGTGCACCCATCCCTCTCTGTCTATACACTTCCTCACATCCCCATCTATCCATCCACCACTGACACTGACCCTCATCTTAGTGCAATGTCACGCCTGTCCCTCATAGTTACTCTCAACAAATGTTGTCTTGCCATCCGTTCAACACATTCCATTACTCTCAATCATAGGTGTCTTCTTTCCCTCCTTGCAGGAGAAGAGAGCGGAGAACACCAGGGAGAGGCAGAGAACCAGAGGTGGCCCTCCAGCAATCACAATACTCTCAGCTGTAGAGAAGGATGTGCTGGAGATAAGCAGAGTATCGGCGTGCCTGGCCATCGGAAATGGAGAGATGAGGCCTTCCAGCTACCTGGTGACAAAACTAAATATCACAAAGCCACATGGCACAGAACACTCACTCACAAGGAAAAAATTAACAGGCACTTGGAGAGGTTTAAGCTAATTAAGGAGAGCCAACACGGATTTGTAAAAGGCAGATCGTGTTTAACTAATCTAATTGAATTTTTTGATGAAGTAACAGGGAGATTGATGAAGGGAATGCAATGGATGTTGTCTACATGGATTTTCAGAAGGCATTTGACAAAGTACCACATAGAAGGCTGGTTAATGAAATTGAGGCTCATGGAATAGGTGGGTCAGTGGCAGCTTGGATAAGGAATTGGCTTAAGGACAGAAAACAGCAAGTTGTGGTAAATAGCTGTTTTTCAGACTGGAGGATGGTAGACAGTGGTGTTCCCCAAGGGTCAGTGCAGGGGCCACTGCTTTTGTTGATATATATAAATGACCTGGATATTGGAATACAGAGTAGAATTTCTAAATTTGCTGATGACATCAAACTTGGGGGTGTGGCAAACAGTGATGATGATACCAATCGACTGCAACAAGACATAGAAAGGCTAGCAGAATGGGCAGACAAGTGGCAGATGGAATTTAATAGAGAAGTGTTATAGAGAAGTGTTTGGTAGAAGGAACAGGGAGAGACAATATACACTTAATGGCACAGTTTTACAGAGTATGCTGGGAGAGAGGGACCTGGGAGTTAATGTGCATAGGTCCCTGAAAGTGGCAGGACATATTGAGAGAATGGTTAACAAATCATATGGGATCTTGGGCTTCATAAATAGAGGTATTGAGTACAAATGTAGAGAAGTTATGCTGAACCTTTATAAAGCGCTGGATAAGCCACAACTGGAGTATTGCATCCAGTTCTGGTCACCACACTTTAAGAAGGATGTGAAGGCCCTTGAGAGGGTGCAGAGGATATTTACCAGAATGGTTCCAGGGATGGGGGATCTTAGCTACAAGGACAGGTTGGAGAAGCTGGATTTGTTTTCATTGGAGCAAAGGAGATTGAGGGTGATTTGATCGAGGTGTACAAGATTATGACAGGTTTGGATAGGCTAGACGGGGAAAAGCTGTTCCCACTAGTTGATGATACAAGGACTCGGGGACACAGATTTAAGGTTTTGGGCAAGAGATATAGGGGGGACGTGAGGAAAAACTTTTTAACGCAGCGAGTGGTGAGGACCTGGAACTCGTTGCCGACGGAAGTGGTGGAAGCGGAGACACTCGATGTTTTCAAGGGGAGACTGGATAGGCACTTGAGGGAAGTAAACTTGCAGGGCTACGGGGATAGAGCGGGGAATGGGACTGACTGGATTGCTCTACAGAGAGCCGGCACGGACTCGATGGGCCGAATGGCCTCCTACTGTGCCGTTATGACTCTATGACTCTAGGTTGACTTGATGTCAGCAGCCAGTGAAAGATGATCATGCGCATAATGTTCACTTAAAACCTTCTTACAGTGACAGTTCTAATTCATATCTTTAATCTCCCACAGCCCTATCAAGCGTCTCGAAGGAGGTGGTCCAGGAGGATGGCGACGACAATGATTCCTCAGAAGAGGTCACACACTCTGAGGGTGCACCATCACGGGACTCATGCAGACCAAGCACCAGCTCACATACTCACATTTCGGTGGGCCCGGTAAGACAGATAGTTGAGTTTTTACCTGATGTGTGACAAATCACAAGTGAGCAAGGGCAGATGGTGGAGACAGGGACGGCAGTGGAGAGTCCGCGTCAGAGGATGATTCTGGCGCAACAGCAAAAAATGTGTGAGGTACTGGCAGGCTTTCCAGCTGCACTGTGCACACTTGCAGAGAGATTGGAGGAGTCCATTGCATGCATGAGTGGCATGATGTCGCAGGCCTTTGTGATGATGTCTTTGTTCATGGAAAGAGTGGCCACCTGCATGGAGCATCAATCGTGGCAGTCAAACAAGTGCATGGCTTGCACACTCTGAATGCCACCTTAAATAGGATTGATGAAACCCTCCAGCTCATTGCTAGCAGGGAAGTGTGGGTGGGCCATGAGAGGGAAGATGGAGAAAGGAGACATGGAAGTGGGGACTCTGCTCAAAGCGTTTTCACTTCTCACCCGTTGCCTCCCCGCAACCCCCCGCTCCGCTTAGGTCAGTGCCCCACCTGCTGCCTTGTGTCCCAATGGCCGAGTCTGCCCCTGCACAGGTGCAGGTGGAACAATCTTTGGCGGGGCCCTCACGGGCTCCAAAACTCAGAGCACGTCCGCCAACAACATCTCAGCAGTCAGAGCAGGGATCTGAGCAGCCTGCCTCTACCTCTGCTGAAGCCACAGGGGTTGCACAATGTAAGAGTGGCAGAGAAAGGAAGTTATAAGATCAGTAGTTGCACAAGGGTATGCACATGGGTGTGTTGCAAAATGATATAGGCCCAGAAATTCGGGTCGGGGGCTTCCCGCGGGTGCAAGCCTCCGACCTGCACTTAGCTTGCGCGCCGGCCATTGAGCTGTGGGCTCCCGTGGAATTCCGATCCTGGGCCTCCTCCAACTGCCGGCACGCAGTGCTTGCGTATCCCAGGGGCGCAGTTAGTTCGATGCATCCCCTGGGATCACGTGGGCCATGGAGAGCCAATGGTAGCAGGGAATGCTTCATTCATAAGTTTGACAGGACCTGTCAAACCTATAAATACTATAAGCCCCAAAACATCACTAAAACCTCAAATAATTTTTTTTTTTAAATCACATTTTTAAAATAAACTACAAATTACATGAAATAACTATTTTAAACAATAATTTACATTTTTGAAAAAATTAATTACATTTTCTAACGGGGCTAAAAATAAACTTACCTTTCTTTGAAGTATTTAAAAATAATAAACCTGTGGAAAAAATGTTTTAATTTTAATTAATTCACCACTTACCTTGTAAAAAGCAGGCCTTGCGCCTGCTTTTTTAAAGTGTAACTCCTGGAGACTTACCCTCCCGGGAAAACCTGCAAAAAAAACGTAAGTTCGATGCGCACGCGCTGCCTCTCCTGCACACGCGTTCCACCTCTGAACCCTTTCTTTCAGGGGAACGGAAGTTCTGGTTTCCCGCACATGCGCAGTGCATGCACGAAACCGGCACTTCCATTGGGCTTACGGGTGAGTACTCCGTGCGTACTCACTCGTGGAGACCCGAATTTCTGGGCCATTATGTTAAGTTTCTGTTTACATTTTGAGCCATATAAATATTATTTCTTTGCACCACTTTCCCATCTTGCCCATTTTTGCCTGCTGCCAGCAAGTGGCCTTCTCACTTGTGATGAATGGTAAGGCAAGACTTAAATCCAAGCAATGGGTGTCTGCGAAAGGGGTGCTTTGTTGATTGCAGTTCTGCTTTGTGCTGGGCGGGAGAAGTTCAACATGTGGCTGCCAGATGGGTGGAGTGGTGCAACCTTACAATATCTTGTCATTATGGAGCCATCCCGGGCAGCAATGTGTGCCGCTGCTGGTGCCATGGCCACATGATGTTCCTGCTTCTCCTCCTCCAAAGAGGCACTGCGCCTTGTTCCTCCTGCAGCTCCAATCATTGCTGCTTCACTATATTGTGCAGAGCGCAGCACACCATGATCATTCTGGAGACCCTGGCTGGTGCGTACTGAAGAGCACCTCCAGATCTGTTGAGACACCTGAAGCATATCTTCAGCATCCTGATTGCTTGCTCGATGACATATCTTATTGTCAAATGGCTTTGATTGTAGCACTCTCGGGCCTCTTTGCTTGGGCTGTTCACGGGTGTCATCAGCCACGTTTTAAGTGGATAGCCCTTGTCTCCAAGCAGCCAGCCGGTAATTCTGTTTGGAGGTGCGGAGAGCTCAGGGAAGGTGGGTGGACTGGTGCAGGATGAATGTATCATGGCTGCTCCCTGGGAATCTTGCATACACCTGCATATGACCTTTTGTGGTTGCAGGCGAGCTGCACATTGATGGAGTGGAAGCCCTTATGGTTCACGAGCACTCCTGGGTGATCTGGGGGTGCCTTGATTGTCACATGTGTGCAGTCAATGATGCCCTGCACCTGTGGGCAGCCAGCCAGAGACACAAACCCGAGCGCCCACTCATTCTCACTGGCTTCATTGGTGGCAACGTGGACATAATTGCCTGCCCTGGCAAACATGGCATCGGTCACCTGTGTGATGCATTTGTGGGTGGCTGACTGTAAAATCCTGCAAATGTCTCCTACAAATCCCTGGAAGGACCCTGAGGCGAAGAAGTTGAGGGCAGTGGTCACTTTGACAGCTACTGGTAAAGCATGGCTACCAGGTCCACTTGGCAGCAAGTCTTGTTCCAGTAGGTTGTAAATGTCTGCCATGATCTGCCATGTAGGACATTTAGGACTGAAATGAGGAGGAATTTCTTCACCCAGAGAGTGGTGAACCTGTGGAATTCTCTACCACAGAGGGTGGTGGAGGCCAGTTCATTAAATATATTCAAGAAAGAGTTGGATATATTTCTTAAGGCTAAAGGGATCAAGGGATATGGGGAGAAGGCAGGGACAGGGTACTGAATTTGGATGATCAGCCATGATCTCATTGAATGGCGGAGCAGGCTCGAAGGGCCGAATGGCCTACTCCTGCTCCTATCTTCTATGTTTCTATGTTTCTATGACACGATACCCCGAGCCTCCTGAGGCACTGGTGTTCAGCCATGACCAGGAAGCTGATCCTCTGCCTATATACCCTGTGTTGTGGGTATCGCCTCCTGTGAGCTACATCTCAGTGCTCATCCCCCCTCTCTAGTGGAGCGGCAGGTCTGTGAGGAGAAGGCTGCTGCTGCTCCTGTTGGTGCTGCTGGTGGTGTTGCTGCTGGTGCTCATCTTGCTCCTCAACTGAGGTCCAAGGTGAAACAGCATAAGCGGCATCCATTCTGATCTGATATATGACAGATGGAAAGTGGAGATCAGACGCACAAACCTCCGAAGTAGTGGAATTCACCTCCAAGCAATGTTCCCTCTAAGCTGCGCATGGCTGTGCAGTAATCTGCAGGGTCCTGTGCAGGCCACTCACCAGCTTTTACATTGTAAATACTTCGCATGCGCAGAAATTTAAAGGGATCGTGCATTAAAAGAAACAGGTCATGCAGAACAAAGTGCAGATTACAAGGAACATTCCAGAAATTCGGGTCCCCACGGGTGAGTACGCGCTGGGTACTCACGCATAGGGCCAACGAAAGTGCCGGTTTTGTGCATGCACTGCGCATGTGCGGGAAACCGGAACTTCCGTTCCATTGAAGGAAGGGGTTCACAGGTCAAACGCGTGTGCCGGAGAGGCAGCGCGTACGCCTGGAACTTCCATTTTTTTTACCGGTTTCTCCGGGAGGGTAAGTCTCCAGCAGCTGCGCGTTTAAAAAGCAGGCGCAAGGCCTGCTTTTAACAAGGTAAGTGGTGAATTAAGTAAAATTAAAACATTTTTTCCACAGGTTTATTATTTTTAAATACTTTAAAGAAAGGTAAGTTTATTTTTAGCCATGTTAAAAACTGTAATAAATGTTTTCAAAAATGTAAATTATTGTTTAAAATAGTTATTTTATGTAATTTATAGTTATTTAAAAAATTAGGTTTTGGGGCCGATCTCTATTCATAGATTTGACAGGTCTTCCTGTCAAATTTATGAATGGAGATTCCCTGCTACGATTGGCTCTCCATGGCCCACGTGATCCCAGGGTCGCTTCGAACTAACTGCGCCGCTGGGATACGCGAGCACTGCACGCCGGCAGCTGGAGGAGGCCCAAGATCAGAATCCCACACGGGCCCACAACACAACGGCAGGCGCGCTATGTAAGTGCAGGTCGGGGGCTTGCACCCGTGGGAAGCCTCTGACCCGAATTTCTGGCCCATTGCTTCCAAGGTAGTAGAAATCACCTGCGAAGTACTGAAAGCAAACTCTCAGCACAAGTGCTGCGAGCAAAAGCCTTTCACTCAGTACTTAAGGGATTTTTTGCCTGTCATTTGTTCAGCCCGCTCGATTGCCACTCTGCTCTCACCTTGCTTTCACTGTTGAGGTCCACGAAGCCGGGGGAACCCGTGCACCCACAGTTAAAGTTGAAAGCCTCTGTTAAAAAAGATGTTAATTATCTCTTAACATATTTAAATTGGCAACCCGCCTCTCCCGAAGGGGTTTCTCGCACGCAGCTGAACGCACACCAGTTAAATGCGGAAGTCGGTGGGTTGGAGCCGGCTTCCTGACGCGCTGTCTGACATGAATCTTGTCATTCATGTGAAAATGACTTATGGAATAATACTGGGCGGCCTGCTGGTGGCGCTGTCCAGGCAGAGTATAAATACTCGGGGATTGGCCCAGCTTGTGCAGGACATTCTTTAACAGGAACTAGTGAAGGACTCAATTAGATCTCCATGTTGAAAAATAGTTGATTAAAGCCTTGTTTAATACTCAGACCAAGTGCCTAGTAGTTTTCTTACATCGCTGACAATTTCAATGCTTTTAACCACCCACCTGCTCCCAAACCCCCTCGCTCTTTGCAGTAAAAATTTCCCCCAACATTTCAGAATTTTTCCCGTTCTGACGAAAGGTCACCGACCCTGAAGCGTTAACTCTGTTTCCCTCTCCACAGATGCTGCCTGACCTGCTGAGTGTTTCCAGCATTCTCTGTTTTTATTTCAGATTTCCAGCATCCGCAGTATTTTGCAATTGGATTCAGCCTGAATCCAATTGAAAGGAATTTTCTACCCAGTTTGAAATTCTTTTGAATTTGGATCAGAGTGAGGAATAATTGTGAAGCTGCTTCAAGTATATATTTCAAAATGTAAACATTACAGTAGGCACATGTAATATGTAATTATGTTATGATTCAAAATTTCAATAAAAATCTTGAATCCAGTGAGTCTAGATCTGTCAGGATTTCTACAGAATAAAGCTTACTATCTCGGGTTCAATGTATCACATCAACTGCAAGCTGTCTTCTTCCAGCTATAGTTTACCTAACACACAGTACTGGCAGTCGCTTGCTGTTTGAACAGTCAAAGGAATAATGTAGTAGCACAGATCAATGGACCAGTAACATGCCAGTCTTGGACATTATGGGCTAGATTTTCAGTATAGACAGTTTTGGGGCGCTAAGCTTAGCGCCCGCCCCAAAGTAGCGCCCCGTTGCCGGAAATTCAGTGGCTTCGCCCTAAGAGGTTGGTGGAGCGCTAAAACAGGCGTTCCACTAGTATCTTTAGGCGCTAAGCCGGCGGTGGAGAGCGCAACACCCGAGCTCGGGCGCAGCGCACGGCAGACACTCTGGTGCCAATGTGTTTTTTTCAAATGCAAAGTCTGGGATGATGATGATGATGGTGGGATGATGATGATGATGATGATGATGATGATGATGAGGAGGAGGAGGAGGAGGAGGAGGAGGAGGAGGAGGAGGAGGAGGAGGAGGAGGAGGAGGAGGAGGAGGATGATGATGATGATGATGATGATGAGGAGGAGGAGGAGGAGGAGGAGGAGGAGGAGGAGGAGGAGGAGGAGGAGGAGGAGGAGGAGGAGGAGGAGGAGGAGGAGGAGGAGGAGGAGGAGGAGGAGGAGGAGGAGGAGGAGGAGGAGGAGGAGGAGGAGGAGGAGGAGGAGGAGGAGGAGGAGGAGGAGGAGGAGGAGGAGGAGGAGGAGGAGGAGGAGGAGGAGGAGGAGGAGGAGGAGGAGGAGGAGGAGGAGGAGGAGGAGGAGGAGGAGGAGGAGGAGGAGGAGGAGGAGGAGGAGGAGGAGGAGGAGGAGGAGGAGGAGGAGGAGGAGGAGGAGGAGGAGGAGGAGGAGGAGGAGGAGGAGGAGGAGGAGGAGGAGGAGGAGGAGGAGGAGGAGGAGGAGGAGGAGGAGGAGGAGGAGGAGGAGGAGGAGGAGGAGGAGGAGGAGGAGGAGGAGGAGGAGGAGGAGGAGGAGGAGGAGGAGGAGGAGGAGGAGGAGGAGGAGGAGGAGGAGGAGGAGGAGGAGGAGGAGGAGGAGGAGGAGGAGGAGGAGGAGGAGGAGGAGGAGGAGGAGGAGGAGGAGGAGGAGGAGGAGGAGGAGGAGGAGGAGGAGGAGGAGGAGGAGGAGGAGGAGGAGGAGGAGGAGGAGGAGGAGGAGGAGGAGGAGGAGGAGGAGGAGGAGGAGGAGGAGGAGGAGGAGGAGGAGGAGGAGGAGGAGGAGGAGGAGGAGGAGGAGGAGGAGGAGGAGGAGGAGGAGGAGGAGGAGGAGGAGGAGGAGGAGGAGGAGGAGGAGGAGGAGGAGGAGGAGGAGGAGGAGGAGGAGGAGGAGGAGGAGGAGGAGGAGGAGGAGGAGGAGGAGGAGGAGGAGGAGGAGGAGGAGGAGGAGGAGGAGGAGGAGGAGGAGGAGGAGGAGGAGGAGGAGGAGGAGGAGGAGGAGGAGGAGGAGGAGGAGGAGGAGGAGGAGGAGGAGGAGGAGGAGGAGGAGGAGGAGGAGGAGGAGGAGGAGGAGGAGGAGGAGGAGGAGGAGGAGGAGGAGGAGGAGGAGGAGGAGGAGGAGGAGGAGGAGGAGGAGGAGGAGGAGGAGGAGGAGGAGGAGGAGGAGGAGGAGGAGGAGGAGGAGGAGGAGGAGGAGGAGGAGGAGGAGGAGGAGGAGGAGGAGGAGGAGGAGGAGGAGGAGGAGGAGGAGGAGGAGGAGGAGGAGGAGGAGGAGGAGGAGGAGGAGGAGGAGGAGGAGGAGGAGGAGGAGGAGGAGGAGGAGGAGGAGGAGGAGGAGGAGGAGGAGGAGGAGGAGGAGGAGGAGGAGGAGGAGGAGGAGGAGGAGGAGGAGGAGGAGGAGGAGGAGGAGGAGGAGGAGGAGGAGGAGGAGGAGGAGGAGGAGGAGGAGGAGGAGGAGGAGGAGGAGGAGGAGGAGGAGGAGGAGGAGGAGGAGGAGGAGGAGGAGGAGGAGGAGGAGGAGGAGGAGGAGGAGGAGGAGGAGGAGGAGGAGGAGGAGGAGGAGGAGGAGGAGGAGGAGGAGGAGGAGGAGGAGGAGGAGGAGGAGGAGGAGGAGGAGGAGGAGGAGGAGGAGGAGGAGGAGGAGGAGGAGGAGGAGGAGGAGGAGGAGGAGGAGGAGGAGGAGGAGGAGGAGGAGGAGGAGGAGGAGGAGGAGGAGGAGGAGGAGGAGGAGGAGGAGGAGGAGGAGGAGGAGGAGGAATGATGTATGGCCGGAAACATAAATACACCGCACACTGGTTACTTCCACACAACACATGCAGAGTGCCTTTTAATTTGCGCTCCCCAGGGTGTGTTGCGTTCCATTTTACAAACGCTCTGGACGCCAGCCGCACAATGGGGCGGTCCGACTGAAGTTTGGATTCAGGGCGGCCAAAGGGCGTTGCACGAGGATGTGACGTCATTTTCTGCGCGCGCATCCGGGCGGCCGCTAAACTTTGCGCCGGCGCTAACGGGCAACTTAATTTGGGGCGGGGCGCAAACTGCGCTGCGCCCAGGCGCTACACGCATAGCGCCCGAAAATCACTTCTCTTAAGGCGCTAACTGCTGGCGCAAGCAACTGAAAATCTAGCCCATGATTTTTGGTGCATTCTTCAAGTCCGGTCTTTACTTGGTCGGCTCAAGTGGGGACAAACAACTTTTTGGTTCGTTTTAAGAGTTTTAGGTAAGGATACTGTACCATTGAAGACAACGTCGAGTGAATAAGTAGCATGCAGCTCACAGGTTTAGTACAGGTAGACTATCCTTTATCCGCATTTCCGAAAACCGAAACACAGCTGGTCCCAAGGTTTTCGGATAAAGGATAGTCTACCTACATTGCAATCACAAAGCCATTCAATGATCAGAGGCCCTGGTTTCGGGCTATACAAAAACGTAAGTTTTAAAAAATGTTAGAGAAATATATGTTACTGTAAAACCTGAATATTTAACCTAGATACCTAGGGCTAGATTTTCAGTAGCTTGCGCCAGCAGTTAGCGCCTTAAGAGAAGTGATTTCCGGGCGCTATGCGTGTAGCGCCCGGGCGCAGCGCAGTTTGCGCTCCGCCCCAAATTAAGTTGCCCGTTAGCGCCGGCGCAAAGTTTAGCGCCCGCCCGGATGCGCGCGCAGAAAATGACGTCACATCCTCGTGCAACGCCCTTTGGCCGCCCCGATTGCAAACTTCAGTCGGACCGCCCCATTGTGCGGCGGGCGGCCGGAGCGTTTGGAAAAAGGAACGCAACACAACCAGCGCGGGCCCCGGGGGGCGCTAATTAAAGGGAACGTCCTCTCCAGTATAAAGGCCATCCTTTTTTCAGAAAACAGTCTTGTGCAACGCATTTCTGGAGACACAACAAGGAGGATAGCTAACTGGTTTCAAGCAGCAAGAGGCAGGTATTTTTGGACTCAGGCAATAGCGCTGCAAGTGGCCATTTGGAAATTAGACTGTTTGCCAGGATTTGATGGGGGCTGCATGGGGTGCCAACGCGCAGCTGCAGCGCCATGTCCGTAGGGCTCGCAGACGCATTGTGAGAGGGGCAGCCCTGGCTAGAGGCAGAGGGGGCTACAGGCGTCGGCCACGTAGGCCTTACCCAGTCAGGCTATACCGCCAGCAGCGCTCCTACCTAAACATGAGTGCCGCGCGATGTGTTAGAAGGCTCCGATTCCGAAAGGAGGTGATTGCAGAGATCTGCCACCTGCTTCGCCGAGATCTGCGGCCAAAGCTCAGGTGCAGGACGTCTCTGTCGGTGGAAGTAAAGGTGACGGTGGCATTGAACTTCTATGCCACCGGCTCCTTCCAATACGCTGCTGGGGACATAGCAAACATCTCCCAGTATGGCGCGCATCGCTGCATCCGCCATGTGACCGAAGCACTGTTCAGAAGGAGAAGCCAATTCATCTCCTTCCCCATGGCCCTCGAGAGCCAGCATCAGCGCGCATTGGGATTTGCCAGACTCGGGGAATTCCCCTTGGTGCAGGGCGCCATTGACTGTACGCATGTGGCTTTGCGGGCCCCTCTGTAGCATGGCGAGCAGTATCGCAACAGGAAGGGCTACCATTCTCTGAATGTGCAGCTGGTCTGTGACCACAAGCAGCGCATCATAGCAGTCAATGCCAGCTTCCCAGGCAGCAGCCACGATGCCTTTATCCTGCGGCAGAGTACTGTGCATGACATGTTCCAGGCACAGCCTTCCCCAAGAGGATGGCTCATCGGGGACAAAGGCTATCCTTTGTGCACCTGGCTCATGACCCCGCTCCGCGCGCCCAGGACCGCTGCTGAAGAGGCCTACAACGAGAGCCATCAAACCACCCGCAACATCATCGAGCTAACTATTGGGGTCCTCAAGCAGCGGTTCCGCTGCCTTGATCGCTCCGGAGGAGCTCTCCAGTATTCGCCGGACCGGGTCTCCCAATTTGTGGTGGTTTGCTGCATGCTACACAACCTGGCTATCCGCAGGACTCAGGCACTGCCACCTGACGTTGGACCAGCACCTCAGGAGGAGGAGCATGAGGAGGAGGAGGAGGAGCAGGAGTACGTTCCCAGGAGGGAGCGACCAGGGCCAAGGGCCGCACGACGCCACCTTATTACACGGTACTTCTAAGCCCCCTGTCAGGGAATGGCCAGGGGCCATGAGGGAAGATGAATGCAGCCGCTCCGCAAGCCCTCAGCCGGCGAAGCCAACAAACACTAAGAAGAACAACCATGGAGACTGCATGAATAAAGATAATTTTTTATTGCACAAAAATGAAAAGCCCTTCCCACATGAATCCCCAAAAACAATAAACGGGCCCCACAAAAAGCCCAACAAACGACTCACTCGCACAAACTGGGGAGGAGTCACTCCACCTTTATTGAAACCGGGCCTCAACGTCGGCCTAACGCAAAAAATAAGCCCTCCAAAAGCACAACCATGGGCAAAATAAAGATGGCCACCGCCATATTAAAGGAAAGCTGGCCACACCCTCTACTGAGTGGCCCGCGAGGGCGAGACCTTGGCCAGCATTTTGCCTCCCCTGCCCTGCCTGCTGCTCCTTCGCAAGCTCTGCCCAGTGGCTGCTGCGAGGCTGGGGGAAGGCGCCTGAGGCTCAGATGCCCTTCCGCCAGATGCCGCTGGGGGGCGGCCTACACGGCGTTTGGGCCTCGAGGGGCCGTCTGCTGAGTGGCGCACCTGAGCCTGGCCACCATCAGCTGCAGCCGCTTGCCGTTGACGCCCCAGAGGGGGAATGGCGGCGACGGATGGCGCAATGTGGGCCAGCTGGCGTCTGGGATGCACTGGGTGGTGCTGTGGCGCGGTGGCACTCGGCCGGGCCCGCACTGCAGGATCCGCAGCAATCAGCCGACGGGCGGCTTGCTGGGATGGTCCAGCGCGGCGCCTGCCCTGGCGATGCCTGCCTGAGACAGCGCGTGTGGCAGCAGTGAGTGGCCCTGTGGTCCTGGTGTGCGCGCGCATCACATCCGCCAGGGTCTTGACGGCATCAGTCAGCATGCGGCCAGTCGCGGCAGTTGCTGCCCCGAACTCGCGCACACTGGTCGCCAGCGACTCGATGGCCTCAGGCATGCGCCCCACCACGCTCATGAGCTCCGTGTGGCGCCGGTCCGAGTCGTCGGCCATCTGATCCAGCTTCCGCACCTCCTCCGAAGTGAAGGTGTCCGGACTGGAGTCGCGACTCTCCCGCTGGGGAGGAGGGGGCCGAACTAGGGGACCCTTGCCGCGTTGGTGACGGCGAGTGTGCCGAGCAGCAGCACTCCCCTCTGATCCTTCCCCCCTTTGGGGGGAAGGCCGCGGGCCACGCGCACGGCTGCTGGGTGGCTGGACGCCACTGGCCCCAGAAGCTGCATTGCCCTGCGACAGTTCCTCCAGGCACTCGTCCAGTGAGGAGGTGTCAAGCATTTCCTCCTCTCCTGCGGGACGTGACTGTTCCCCCGAAGGTCCGGCTTGCTCCTCCTCCTCCTCCTGGTCGGAGGTGCTGTCACTGGCAGCCTCAGGGTCCTGGTCGTCACCAGCTGAAAGCAGGAATGCACAAGAGTAGCTTCAGAGTGAGGAGACGGCGTCAGCGAGGGAGTTAGGACTGGTGGGATTCAGCGCATTGGTGGGACAGTGGCAAAGGAGGTAGCTCGGATGGGCCAGTGCGACGCGAGAGGGCCAAAAGGCGAGGTCCTTACCATTGCCGGGCAGTGGAGGGTCGGATACACCGCACGCTGTGGGGACAATCACACGGGCTCCCATGAGCACACACACGCGCTCCTCCAGCCGAGTGAGCTTCTGCAGCTTGGCGCGGCCACCCCTGGCACGGGCCTGGCGATTAAACGCTACTTTAGCCTGCAAGAGAAAGGACGGGCTGTAAGTGCGCAGTGAAGCCCTGATGTAGTGTGCACTGCCTCCCATGGTGGAATAGCTTGGACAGAGTGAAGCCCTGATGTAGTGTGCACTGCCTCCCATGGTGGAATAGCTTGGACAGAGTGAAGCCCTGATGTACTGTGCACTGCCTCCCATGGTGGAATAGCTTGGACAGAGTGAAGCCCTGATGTAGTGTGCACTGCTTCCCATGGTGGAATAGCTTGGACAGAGTGAAGCCCTGATGTAGTGTGCACTGCCTCCCATGGTGGAATAGCTTGGACAGAGTGAAGCCCTGATGTACTGTCCACTGCCTCCCATGGTGGAATAGCTTGGCCAAAGTGTAGAGTGCCGAATGGCCATTTGATGCTCATGACTGTCCCAATGCTGCTGGCTGAGGGCTGGCCAATAGGACTTTCAGGTCCCTTTGCCCATCATGTCAGGTGTACATGCAAGAATGAGGAGGAGACTGGAAAGGCTACTCACCCTCACAATCCTGGTCAGATCGTTGTATTTCTTACGGCATTGTTTGTGGGTCCTGGGGGCCTCGCCGGTGAACGTCACCCTCTGGGCGATCTGCTTCCAGGCTTTGGTGTAGTCATGGTGGGTTGGATTCCTCCCACTCTCTGGAAACAAGATCTTGCGCCTCACCTCCAGAGCTGTGACCATTATGTCCAGATCACCCTCTGAGAAGCGCAGGGCACGCTGACGGGCCTTCTCTGGCGTTGCCATGACTCCCTGGGGCTGAGCAGTAGTGTTGAGGCCTCTTTGCAAGGCTGCAGTGTGCAGGGCGTGGCAGCAGACCAATTCGTCCCTTCCCCCTTTAAGAGCTGGTCGGCACCACGGGGTCTGCTGTCAGTGCAAAAATGACCGCACCCGTGCTGCGCCCCGCCTGGGCGCTATCCCTCTGGACCGCCGGCTTAGCGCCTAAAGGTAGGAGTGCAACGCCTCTTTTAGCGCTCCACCACTCTCTTAGGGCGAAGCCACTGAATTTCCGGCAACGGGGCGCTACTTTGGGGCGGGCGCTAACTTCGGGCGGGCGCTAAGGTTAGCGCCCCAAAACTGTCTGTACTGAAAATCTAGCCCCTAATGTGGTAATCTGACAATGCTGTGACTTTAGCGTAGGGTCAAGTGTTGATTGGGTCTTTAGGTGCTAGCAGCATTGGTGATAATGGAAATGGAAATGGACTCGTGTGACCTTTGTGGTGTATCTGCTCATACTATATTTGACCTGAGAGAGCTTAACACAGAGACCAGGAGGTTGATTTTGGTAAGGAGCTTACATTGGACGGGCAGTTGGTGACGTGATTGTTCCGCCTGTTCAAAGACACTGGCAGGTGGCAGCTCGCCTATTCAATGCTAATGAGGCCTGACCACCAAAATCCACAGCTTGCCGTTTGGGAGAACACAAAATCTGGCAGGGCATTCACTGATCATGTGCCTGCGGCAGCAGCCGCACCTTAAAGGGGAGGACGGGAAAGATTAGGAGGTCAACGTAGCAGCGTAGGGTTAACCAGTACATGAAGATGACACCTCCCTGATATAAATACAACTGATGCACCATTTACAACTCCTACTGCTCTTCTATCATTTGTTAGAAAAACCTTCACAATTAAACTGAACTTACCGTGTGCTTTATATACATCCTTTCACATTTGAAGTAATGTTGATGTTCAGGATTTCTCCATTGCTCCCTCTGCTGCCAAAAACTTGCAATAGGCCCAATAAAATGAAGCAAAAAAAGTCAATTACAGTATTTACTGAATTTATGTATTTCTACCCATGGGCAATCTGACCCGCTGTCCCCCTTCCTGTCTATTCCCCAGGGAGTAACAGATGCAATTGGCTATCGAGCCAGACACACTGGCTGCTGTGGAGGGAGGAAAGACTAAATGGGTCAGGGTGCACTTATGCAACTGTTAAAAAGTAAATGCATTTTTTTTTAAGTGCCCTTTCGGAAATGTGGGCATAAAGTGGGAGATGGAAATGGCACGCGCCCTCTACAGGACATCTGGGATCTGAGTGAACAGGGCAAGCAACAGTGTATCTCCTTAACCAATTAGATTGAAGGATTCTGAAATTAACAGCGCAAAAATGGCATCTCACTGTCAGGCTTACCATTGAAATGTATTGGGCAGTGTGATGACCCAGTACTTGCACGGTAGATATGAAGTAACCTCGCCACAGAAAGTTAGGGTTTGCCCATTTCAGTCTAAGTACCCTTTTAACAATGTGGTAAGTGTTAATTACTGCCAGTCAACCTCTCTGGCAATGAAAATTAACTATTACAAGCGTAGTGTCTCATTCCTTTAGGTTTTAATTGTTGTTGGAGATTTTTTTTAAATGTAAATTACACTGTAGCAGTTCCTAGCAAAAATACAAACTCACATTATCCATTCAGTACCATTTCCCAATGATTATAAATACAAGTACTAAATACAATAGGCTTCATCCCTGCAGTCACTCCCCCCCAGGGTGTGCTTGTCAAACAGGTACACTCCCATGCCATTCTCAGGAGCTCCCAGTCTCTTCAAGTTGGTGATGTGATCTCCCAGCTTCTTGATCATCTTCACTTGCTCATCCAAGTAGTGGGTCTCCAGGAAGTCACACAAATGAGGGTCGGTCCTCTCAGTGGAGAGTTTGTGCAGATCCAGCAGATTCTGGTTGACATTCTTCTCCATCTGCAGAGCTCTCTGCATCACCTCCAGACCATTTCCATTAGAAACATTGGGGTATAAATTTGTCTTGGACAGTAGTGGAACAGAAAATCGGGTGGAGTCCCAAACAGGCTGCCTATTCACTATCGATCGTCTCGCGCTACCATCTAAGCCAAATTCATGCACCATTAAGTCAATTAGCCTTCATTTACCTTGACCAATTGAATGACCTTGAAAACAGAGCTGCACATTTGAAGCCACTTATTACTGAAAAGGGATGCAAAATGTTCTGTAAATTCAGGCAAATTCTGACAAATTGCCTATGCAATCCTTCCCTCACCTCAAGGGCAGGCAGGTGCTAGAGTATCTGGCCTCCATGGGCAGGTGGGCGCCAGAGATGTGTCCAAAGTGGTGCTAGTGCTCACCTGTCCCATGCTAGTAGGATGTTTTCCCAATAATCCTTGCAAATCTGTGGATTTTTGACCCCTCAATATCTGTATGTCTTTTGTATGGCATTGTTCACGGGAATTCAGAGAACATGGTGTTTGTAAGGCAGCGGAGTGCTGGGGTTGTAAGAACTGGTGAAGCAAGCAGCTGTGGGTGAAAAGTGAATAGTTTGGGAAAGTAAAGAGTAACCGAGGGAGGGAAATAGCGAGGATTTGGGAGGGTAGTGAGTACTTGGGTGGAAGGGTGAATGGTGAAGGGGCAAGAAAGGGCAGTGATCAGTTGAGGGAGCAGTGAGTATTGGGGCAGTGAATATCTAGGGGATTGGGGCAATCAGTACTTGGGTGGGGCTTGTGGGGAGGTCACAATTCAGGTTGGTGCTCAGGCATCTGCAATGAGTAACTGGAAAAATAGTAGTTAGTTTTTGGAGGAAGGTAGTGAGCATAGGGGTCGTAAGTATTTCAGGCAGCTGGGTTGTGAATATGGGCAGTGGGCAGTTGGGGTAGAGGGGGGGAGCAGAATATTCTTCACACAGATCTTCTAGATACACAAATAGAATAATTGAGATTAATATTCTAGCGAATTGTGATTAATATTCTAGCAACAAATTACAGGTGTGACGGTAATCAAAGACTTCGGTTTACCCAAGATTTTTTCAAAAATTAATTACTTTGTTGTTTGGTAAAAGAACAAATAACTCAAATGAGGCTGAGGAATGACACTGTCAACAGTCGATAGAGAAACTTGAAATATTCATTCTGCAACTCGCTTTCAATGAATTTGGAAAAACTAAAAAGAAACTTAAAAATCCTTCTAAACCAAAAGGAGATTTAGCCTTCCAGTTGTATGCCACTACCACTGACAGAATTGTACTGATAATGTATGATGGAAAATTCTGCAAATTCTCCAAAGTGTGTCATCACAGTGTCAGCTTGGCTTGGCTTAGTGGTAGTACTCTTGCCTCTCAGTCAGAAGGTCATGGATTCAAGCCCCACCCTGGGACGTCAGCACATCTAAGTTGACACTTCAGCGCAGTACAGGTAGAATGCCGCACTGCTGAGATGGGTGTCCTTCGGATGAGACATCTGCCTATTTCAGTGGACATAAAAGGTCCCATGGCGCCATTCAAATAGCCAACATTTCTCCCTCAACCAACATTATCAAAACAGATTAACTGGCCATTTACCTGGTTGCTGTTTGTGGGACCTTCCTGCTGCATTTCCTACCGACCCAGAGTGGTTAGAATGTGGAACTGCACTTCAGAAATAATTCATTGGCTGTGAAGTTACTTTGGGACATTCTGAGGCTGTGAAAGGCATTATATAAATGCAAGTTCTTTCTTTCTTACCCCCCTGAAGCAATGGAGTGGTAACCGCTGATCAAAATATTAACTTCAAGCCTTGAGAAAAACATTAATGAAGCCATTCAAAACACACAAAAGACAACTTAATTGGTAAAATTAAATAGTATTACATAGCACTTACAGCACAGAAACAGTGCTTATGCTCCACACGAGCCTCCTCCCACCTTTCTTCATCTAACCCCATCAATATATCCTGCTATTCCTTTCTCTCTCTCATGTGTTTATCTAGCTTCCCTTTAACTACGTCTATGCTAGTCGCCTCAACTACTGCTTGTGGTCATGAGATCCACATTCTAACCACTCTCTGGGTGAAGATGTTTCTCTCCCGAATTCCCGATTAGATTTATCAGCGACTATCTTATATTTATGGCTCCTAGTTCTGGCCTACCCCGCAAGTGGAAACATCTTCTCTACGTCAACCCTATCAAATCCTTGCATAATCTTAAAAACATCTCTCAGGTCACCCCTGTCTTCTCTTTTCTAGAGAAAACAACCCCAGCCTGTTCAGCCCTTCCTGATTAGTATATCCTCTAAGTTCTTCTTTGATAGAAAAATACATTGATCTTAAGCAGGATTTGATTTCAACTATTTTACCTACAATACTGAAAATGAAGTATTAGTTCATTAGATACTTAGGGCTCGATTTTGTCAATGGGGAGCTTTTGGAGGCGGGACTCCCACTTTTTGGGTTGTAGTCCCGCCTCCATCGACTTGTGGCCAACCCACGCGATTTTCCCTTGATTGACCTTGTTAAGCCCGCCCAGCAGGCTCAGCAGGCCAATTAAGGGACACCTAGTTACTGGTGATGTCAGCGATTGACATTTCATCCGTCAAGAGCTTTTGACAGATGAAAAATCAGCTTTTGACAGCTCTGTGAAGCTGTCAAACGCTGACAATCTGTCTTCTAACTTGAGTCCTTCTACTCAGACTCAGTTAGAGATCTCTCCAGACCAGAAAGCAGAGGCTGCAGCTTTTGACAGTTCAGCGGCCATTCTGCTTTCTGTGCCGGTGAGCTGAGGGACTCCTGAGAATTGAAGGAAGGAAGCCTACAGGAAGAAGTAAAGGTAAGTAAAACTTATTAAAACACTTTACACTTACCTCACACACTTACCTCTGCACACATGCACCCATCACTCACCTGCACAACGGACATCTTGACCCCTCCAACCCCTGCAGACCGATGGTCCGCCTCGCTAACTTGGCATGGTTTGGAGCCATCGGACAGCCCACACTTCAGGGCTCAAAATAGGGATTAGGCAAAAAACTGCCTGTTAACTACCTGTTAGCAGGCAGTTAATTGGCACTAATCCCCTTCCCGCCTCGGGGAGGCGGTTCCCAGCACAGGTCGGATACCCACCTCCTGGGACATTGGCACGGAGGCGGGTTGGGGGCGGCATGGGCTCCTGCCCCCCGATTCTGCAATTTTCCCACCACTCCCGCCTCCAAACCCACCTCCTCAGGGCTTGGAAAATCGAGCCCATATTGTCTGCCACTGGATGCTGTCAGCTCATTTAGGCAGTACTCAATGGTGTTTTCAAACTGGGTGTCGTACTCTGGCTTCCTATTTTGTTGATTTGCTCAGAGTAAAATAGCAAAAGTCTGAATTGTGTAGTAGATAAACACATGAGGGAGAAAGGAATAGAAGGTTATGCTGATAGAGTTAGACAAAGAAGGGTGGGAGGAGGCTCATGTGGAGCATAAACACCAGGCATGGATCAGTTAGACTGAATGGCCTGTTTCTGCGCTGTACATTCTATGTAATGTAGGTAATGAATCTGCTGTGAAAAAAAAATCAGCTCTTTGGGTTTCAAAAAAAATTGCAGGCAAACCAGCCTGTGAAAAATATCAAATTCAAACAATTCATTTATCCTTGGAAAAGTGTTCTATTTCCAGAGATGAATGCTGTAATTGTTATGATTATGCAGACAAGAAAGCAGCATATTAAATGTCACGTCTAAGTAAATTAAGTTTTACATAATGTAGTAGCCCCTTCAGTTGACACAGTAATAAATCATAAGTTCATTGATGTGCATCTTGGCCAAGCATGTAACAAGCAGTAAATGCAAGGCACGGCTGAATTTAGCTCGGAGCATTGAATGCAATTATTAATCCGTTAGAGGGAGCAAGTGCAATGCTTTTCTGTATAGCTATGACAAATTTGTTGTAAAGTAATGGGAGTCTGAATATCAATATTAGAATAAGATTAAAGATGTTTCTGGGGTTGATTTTTAGAAATTAGATAAGCTTTATTGAGTTTTCTGTGTAAATTAGAACAAGTCAGTTCTGAAACAAAATGCATTGCAGAGCCCTTAAAGATTTAACTCTTAATGTAATTCGATGGCAGTTTAGCATTATATTATAACGTTATACAGTAATTTTCCACTTAATTTGATAGAGTCCTTTTACACAGAGGTCAGATCTTATCATTCAACATTTTTGCTAAATTGCAAGGTGACTTTCAACTTGAGAATTAATTGGCAACACTCCACGTTATAAGAGGATGGTTGGAATTCATTGGTATTTGCTTTTAATCTGTTGCATGCCTGTTGGCATAGAGAAGCTGAATGTTGTTTCAACTGAGATGATCATTATGTTTTTGTTAGACTGTGATGGTCGGGACTGAATGACTCCAAGTGAGTAGCGAGTGCTCCTCTGTTGAGTCGGTCACATATTGTGGTGCAAGGGCTTGCTTGGCATTGAAGAAGTGACTGACACATGCGAATGTTACTTGTAACTTAATCTTGCCGGCTGGACTATATCTGCACGAGCATTACCTAAGGAAAGAAGCATAGTAATATGCCAACTAGGTGTACATAGTGACATAACCTAGACATTGGTACCATGCTGAATATGAAACTGTAATCAGCTACTATAAAACCATGTCATAAATAATTCAGCTGATTGAATGAAGGGTATCCTCAGTTTTAGACTGAGTAGCTGAACTCAATTGAGAAAACCTTGATAGTGTCACAACAATGTTGACCTCTCATAATGGAATAGCCTTATACACAGACAGGGCTGGGGAAATAAATGAATAACTCAATGTTTGCTGTTCCATAAACAGCTTTAAACAACCGTCAAAAGGATTTGCAACCTAATAGCTAGATTCCCACATGCAGTTGTGATTGGACAGATTTAACGTCAGCTAAAATGTTTCTTTTTTAAACCAGTACATTAGGTGGTGGATTTACTGTAAATTTGGATGGCTGTTGGTAATGATTACTGCCAAAATCATAAAGCCTCAATTAAAACAATAACTAAGGACAAGACAGCTGAAAATGTTTAAATACGACGTCAAACACCATCTATATTAAGACCAACAAACTAGATCTTAATACCATCAGAAAGCTATGAAGGGCCACTCAGAACCATATTGCACTAAACATGCACATGAAGCTTTGCTAATAGCAGAGCCAGGGATACAAGGGCACTCAGATTCCTTGTCCTCTTTATCCTTAATTCAACCTGACACTCTTGAATGGAAATATAAATCGGGAGAGATGTATAACGGGCTGCCGGCTCACAGTGACCCACTATACAGTATCACCCAAAGTCAAGATCTACCCCACTGTGTGTAGTGCAATTTAACGTATGCATTCGACAATTTTTTGTAGAAAGTCCTGGAGACAATGCAAATGTTAGTTTCTGAGTGATTATACATGACAACAAATCTCTCACCACAACTGATCATTTGCCTAAATATAGTTTATAGCCTTAAGATGCTGTAATATATAACTGTTGTTTAATTGGATAAAGTGGAAAGATGTTTATTGCCAGCACTGTGAAGTTACAATGCATAAATCTTGCAGTGAACAATCATAATGATTTAGCTATTGGGGAGCTAGAAATTGGAGGCTGGATCTCAAATCCTGCAGTGACATCTTTAGAGCCATAGGGCTAGATTTTCAGTATAGACAGTTTTGGGGCGCTAACCTTAGCGCCCGCCCGAAGTTAGCGCCCGCCCCAAAGTAGCGCCCCGTTGCCGGAAATTCAGTGGCTTCGCCCTAAGAGGTTGGTGGAGCGCTAAAAGAGGCGTTCCACTCCTATCTTTAGGCGCTAAGCCGGCGGTCCAGGGGGATAGCGCCCAGGCGGGGCGCAGCGCGGGTGCGGTCATTTTTGGACTGACAGCAGACCCCGTGGCGCCGACCAGCTCTTAAAGGGGGAAGGGACAAATTGGTCTGCTGCCACGCCCTGCACACTGCAGCCTTGCAAAGAGGCCTCAACACTGCTGCTCAGCCCCAGGGAGTCATGGCAACGCCAGAGAAGGCCCGTCAGCGTGCCCTGCACTTCTCAGAGGGTGATCTGGACATAATGGTCACAGCTCTGGAGGTGAGGCGCAAGATCTTGTTCCCAGAGAGTGGGAGGAATCCAACCCACCACGACTACACCAAAGCCTGGAAGCAGATCGCCCAGAGGGTGACGTTCACCGGCGATGCCCCCAGGACCCACAAACAATGTCGTAAAAAATACAACGATCTGACCAGGATTGTGAAGGTGAGTAGCCTTTCCAGTCTCCTCCTCATTCTTGCATGTACACCTGACATGATGGGCAAAGGGAGCTGAAAGTCCTATTGGCCAGCCCTCAGCCAGCAGCATTGGGACAGTCATGAGCATCACATGGCCATTTGGCACTCGACACTTTGTCCAAGCTGTTCCACCATGGGAGGCAGTGCACACTACATCAGGGCTTCACTCTGTCCACGCTATTCCACCATGGGAGGCAGTGCACACTACATCAGGGCTTCACTCTGTCCACGCTATTCCACCATGGGAGGCAGTGCACACTACATCAGGGCTTCACTCTGTCCACGCTATTCCACCATGGGAGGCAGTGCACACTACATCAGGGCTTCACTCTGTCCACGCTATTCCACCATGGGAGGCAGTGCACACTACATCAGGGCTTCACTCTGTCCACGCTATTCCACCATGGGAGGCAGTGCACACTACATCAGGGCTTCACTGCGCACTTACAGCCCGTCCTTTCTCTTGCAGGCTAAAGTAGCGTTTAATCGCCAGGCGCGTGCCAGGGGTGGCCGCGCCAAGCTGCAGAAGCTCACTCGGCTGGAGGAGCACGTGTGTGTGCTCATGGGAGCCCGTGTGATTGTCCCCACAGCGTGCGGAGTATCCGACCCTCCACTGCCCAGCAATGGTAAGGACCTCGCCTTTTGGCCCTCTCGCGTCGCACTGGCCCATCCGAGCTACCTCCTTTGCCACTGTCCCACCAATGCGCTGAATGCCACCAGTCCTAACTCCCTCGCTGACGCCGTCTCCTCACTCTGAAGCTACTCTTGTGCATTCCTGCTTTCAGCTGGTGACGACCAGGACCCTGAAGCTGCCAGTGACAGCACCTCCGACCAGGAGGAGGAGGAGGAGCAAGCCGGACCTTCGGGGGAACAGTCACGTCCCGCAGGAGAGGAGGAAATGCTTGACACCTCCTCACTGGACGAGTGCCTGGAGGAACTGTCGCAGGGCAATGCAGCTTCTGGGACCAGTGGCGTCCAGCCACCCAGGAGCCGTGCGCGTGGCCCGCGGCCTTCCCCCCAAAGGGGGGAAGGATCAGAGGGGAGTGCTGCTGTTCGGCACACTCGCCGCCACCAACGCGGCAAGGGTCCCCTAGTTCGGCCCCCTCCTCCCCAGCGGGAGAGTCGCGACTCCAGTCCGGACACCTTCACCTCGGAGGAGGTGCAGAAGCTGGATAAGATGGCCGAGGATTCGGACCGGCGCCACACGGAGCTCATGAGCGTGGTGGGGCGCATGCCTGAGGCCATCGAGTCGCTGGCGACCAGTGTGCGCGAGTTCGGGGCAGCAACTGCCGCGAGTGGCCGCATGCTGACTGATGCCGTCAAGACCCTGACGGCTGTGATGCGCGCGCACACCAGGAGCACAGGGGCACTCACTGCTGCCACACGCGCTGTCTCAGGCAGGCATCGCCAGGGCAGCCGCCGCGCTGGACCATCCCAGCAAGCCGCCCCTCGGCTGATTGTTGCGGATCCTGCAGTGTGGGCCCGGCCGAGTGCCACCGCGCCACAGCACCAGCCAGCGCATCCCACACGCCAGCTGGCCCACATTGCGCCATCCGTCGCCGCCATTCCCCCACTGGGGCGTCAAGGGCAAGCGGCTGCAGCTGATGGTGGCCAGGCTCAGGTGCGCCACTCAGCAGACGGCCCCTCGAGGCCCAAACGCCGTGTAGGCCGCCCCCCAGCGGCATCTGGCGGAAGGGCATCTGAGCCTCAGGCACCTTCCCCCAGCCTTGCAGCAGCCACTGGGCAGAGCTTGCGAAGGAGCAGCAGGCCGGGCAGGGGAGGCAAAAGGCTGGGCAAGGTCTCGCCCTCGCGGGCCACTCAGTAGAGGGTGTGCGCAGCTTTCCTTTTATATGGCGGTGGCCATCTTTATTTTGCCCATGGTTGTGTTGTTGGAGGGCTTATTTTTTGCGTTAGGCCGACGTTGAGGCCCGGTTTGAAGAAAGGTGGAGTGACTCCTCCCCAGTTTGTGGGAGTGAGTCGTTTGTTGGGCTTTTTGTGGGGCCCGTTTATTGTTTTTGGGGATTCATGTGGGAAGGGCTTTTCATTTTTGTGTAATAAAAAATTATCTTTATTCATGCAGTCTCCATGGTTGTTCTTCTTAGTGTTTGTTGGCTTCGCCGGCTGAGGGCTTGCGGAGCGGCTGCATTCATCTTCCCTCATGGCCCCTGGCCATTCCCTGACAGGGGGCTTAGAAGTACCGTGTAATAAGGTGGCGTCGTGCGGCCCTTGGCCCTGGTCGCTCCCTCCTGGGAACGTACTCCTGCTCCTCCTCCTCCTCCTCCTCCTCCTCCTCATGCTCCTCCTGCTCCTCCTCCTGAGGTGCTGGTCCAACGTCAGGTGGCAGTGCCTGAGTCCTGCGGATAGCCAGGTTGTGTAGCATGCAGCAAACCACCACAAATTGGGAGACCCGGTCCGGCGAATACTGGAGAGCTCCTCCGGAGCGATCAAGGCAGCGGAACCGCTGCTTGAGGACCCCAATAGTTAGCTCGATGATGTTGCGGGTGGTTTGATGGCTCTCGTTGTAGGCCTCTTCAGCAGCGGTCCTGGGCGCGCGGAGCGGGGTCATGAGCCAGGTGCACAAAGGATAGCCTTTGTCCCCGAGTAGCCATCCTCTTGGGGGAGGCTGTGCCTGGAACATGTCATGCACAGTACTCTGCCGCAGGATAAAGGCATCGTGGCTGCTGCCTGGGAAGCTGGCATTGACTGCCATGATGCGCTGCTTGTGGTCACAGACCAGCTGCACATTCAGAGAATGGTAGCCCTTCCTGTTGCGATACTGCTCGCCATGCTCCAGAGGGGCCCGCAAAGCCACATGCGTACAGTCAATGGCGCCCTGCACCAAGGGGAATTCCCCGAGTCTGGAAAATCCCAATGCGCGCTGATGCTGGCTCTCCAGGGCCATGGGGAAGGAGATGAATTGGCTTCTCCTTCTGAACAGTGCTTCGGTCACCTGGCGGATGCAGCGATGCGCGCCGTACTGGGAGATGTTTGCTATGTCCCCAGCAGCGTATTGGAAGGAGCCGGTGGCATAGAAGTTCAATGCCACTGTCACCTTCACTTCCACCGACAGAGACGTCCTGCACCTGAGCTTTGGCCGCAGATCTCGGCGAAGCAGGTGGCAGATCTCTGCAATCACCCCCTTTCGGAATCGGAGCCTTTTAACACATCGCGCGGCACTCATGTTTAGGTAGGAGCGCTGCTGGCGGTATAGCCTGACTGGGTAAGGCCTACGTGGCCGACGCCTGTAGCCCCCTCTGCCTCTAGCCAGGGCTGCCCCTCTCACAATGCGTCTGCGAGCCCTACGGACATGGAGCTGCAGCTCCGCGTTGGCACCCCATGCAACCCCCATCAAATCCTGGCAAACACTCTAATTTCCAAATGGCCACTTGCAGCGCTGTTGCCTGAGTCCAAAAATACCTGGCTCTTGCTGCTTGAAACCAGTTAGCTATCCTCCTTGTTGTGTCTCCAGAAATGCGTTGCACAAGACTGTTTTCTGAAAAAAGGATGGCCTTTATACTGGAGAGGACGTTCCCTTTAATTAGCGCCCCCCGGGGCCCGCGCTGGTTGTGTTGCGTTCCTTTTTCCAAACGCTCCGGCCGCCCGCCGCACAATGGGGCGGTCCGACTGAAGTTTGCAATCGGGGCGGCCAAAGGGCGTTGCACGAGGATGTGACGTCATTTTCTGCGCGCGCATCCGGGCGGGCGCTAAACTTTGCGCCGGCGCTAACGGGCAACTTAATTTGGGGCGGAGCGCAAACTGCGCTGCGCCCGGGCGCTACACGCATAGCGCCCGGAAATCACTTCTCTTAAGGCGCTAACTGCTGGCGCAAGCTACTGAAAATCTAGCCCATAAAGCCTTGCTGTGTTTTCTTTAAAATTACACAACAACAACAACTTGCATTTATATGGCGCCTCTAACGTAGTAAAATGTCCCAAGACACTTCACAGGAGGGTTATCAAACAACATTTGATACCGAGCCACATAAGGTGATATTACGGCAGATGGAGGTCGGTTTTAAGGAGCGTCTTAAAGGAGGAAAGAGAGGTAGAGAGGCGGAGAGGTTTAGGGAGGGAATTCCAGGGCTCAGGGCCTCGGCAGCTGAAGGCACAGCCGCCAAAGGTCGAGCGATTAAAATTGGGGATACGCAAGAGGCCAGAATTGGAGGAGTGCAGGTATCTCAGAGGGTTGTAGGGCTGGAGGAGATTACAGAAATAGGGAGAGGCGAGACCGTGGAGGGATTTAAAAATAACAATGAGAATTTTAAAATCTAAACGTTGCTTAACCAGGAGCCAATGCAGGTTAGTGAGCACAGGGGTGATGGGTGAACGAGACTTGGTCCGAGTTAGGATACAGGCAGCAGAGTTTTGGATGATCTTAAGTTTATGGAGGGTGGAAGATGGGAGGCCGGCCAGGAGTATGTTGGAATAATCAAGTCTGGAGGTAACAAAGGAATGGGTGAGGGTTTCAGCAGCAGATGAGCAGAGGGCAGGGGCGGAGTCGGGCGAAGTTATGGAGGTGGAAATAGGCGGTCTTAGTTATGGCGTGGATATGTGGTAAGATGCTCACCTTGGGGTCAAATACGACACCCAGGTTATGAACAGTCTGGTTCAGTCTCAGGCATTTGCCAGGGAGAGGGATGGAGTCAGTGGCTAGGGAACGGAGTTTGTGGTGGGGACCAAAGACAATGACTTGGGTCTTCCCAATATTTATTTGGAGGAAATTTCTGCTAATCCAGTACTTGTCGGACAAGCGGTCTGACAATTTAGAGACCGTGGAGGGGTTGAGAGAGGTGGTGGTGAGGTGGAGCTGGGTGTCACCAGTGTACATGTGGAACCTGACGTTATGTTTTCGGATGATGTCACCGAGGGGCAGTATGTAGATGAGAAATAGGAGGGAGCCAAGTATAGATCCTTGGGGGACGCCAGAGGTAACGGTGCGGGAGCGGGAAGAGAAGCCATTGCAGCTGATTCTTTGGCTACGACTGGATAGATAAGAATGGAACCAGGCGAGTGCAGTTCCACCCAGAGTTGGACGACGGAGGAGAAGTATTGGAGGAGGATGGTGTGGTCAACCGTGTCAAAGGCTGCAGACAGGTCGAGAAGGATGAGGAGGGAGAATGCACCATGGTCACAGTCACATAGGATGTCATTTGTGACCTGGATAAGCGCCATTTCTGTACTGTGGCAAGGGCGGAAACCTGATTGGAGGGATTCAAACATGGAGTTGCAGGAAAGATGGTCATGGATTTGGGAGGCAACACATTCAAGGACTTTGGAGGGGAACAATATGGTTTCTTTGGATTATTCAAACAAGTGGAAAAAGTTGAAAGAATAATACATCCAATTAATCACTTCAGATGGGTGAATTTAAGCATTACATTAGAAATAGTATTGATTGAAAACAGAAATTTCCTAGGCATATTCAAATGGACAGCTGTCACATATTGCAAGTTGAAAGTCAGAGAATCCAATTTTTATTTATGACCAATAATGTAGAGCAAATTCTAACAATTGCAATGTTGCAATAGCAAATTTTCATTTCTACTATTATATCCCAGTTTGTAAAATTATTTGGCACTTTTCTCTCCTTTATTCCACAATTTTAACATTTTTGCATTTAAAAAAAACCACAACAGCGATCATAGCAAGATCCAGTTTCCCTTTGGAGATATCTAATCAACCAAGTAACAAACACACACTCAGCTGGGTGTTAAACTGGTTGAAGCACACCACAAGGAGCCCAGACTTGAATCTTTTATTTCACTCTCGGGATGTGGGTGTTACTGGCAAGGCTGCATTTATTCCCCATCCTTAGTTGATACAACTGAGTGACTTGCTCGGCCACTTCAAAGGGCAGCTTAGAGTCAACCACATAGATGTGGGACTGGAGTCACGTATCGGCCAGACCGGGTACGGATGACAGGTTTCCTTCCCTGAAGGACATGGGTGACCCAGTTGGGATTGTACAACAATCCGACAGCTTCCAACTCATTTTTATTGATACCAGTTTTTCTATATTTCCAGATTTAGACTTAATTCAAATTCTGAAACAGCCATAAATGGGATTTGGACCCGTGCCCTCCAGATCCTTAATCCTTTCATGGATGGCCAGTTCCAAGTATGGTTTGTTGTTTGCCAATTGCTGCTGGAAACATGAATAGAAAAAAAAACATTTGAAATAAATGTGATTGCATCGTGAGCTGTCGGCCAGTTATGCTGCCAGACTATCAATGACCAGCCAATTTCACAAATAATTTTTCATTTTTAAAATATTGTAAAAGCACCCTTTTATACTTGCACGAGTTTTGTTTATTCAATGCACACTTTAGTGTCAGACACAGAGTACACTGGACGACAATACCTCAGCTCGCTCAATTTCAGAACCACAAAGGAAACAAAAACATTTAGCTTACATTACTGGAAATACTCAGCAGGTCAGGCAGCATCTGTGGAGAGAGAAACAGAGTTAACGTTACAGGTCGAGAGTGCCAGTTCTGACGAAGGGTCTTCGACCTGAAACGTTAACTCTGTTTCGCTCTCCACAGATGCTGCCTGACCTGCTGAGTATTTCCAGCATTTTCTGTTTTTATTTCAGATTTCCAGCATCCGCAGTATTTTGCTTTTGTGTTTGAGCTTACATTGTTTCTCTCAACGCAAACTTCACTGAGTGAGAAAAATTCAGGCTTGGCCACTGTGAAAAGTATTATCCTCACTTGTGTTGAACATTCACAAATAGGGGCATACAGCTCTGGTGGCGGGTACTCCAAATATTCAGGCTCAGAGCTCCTCAGTCGATGTATTTATAAAAATCTCTTTATTCCATCTGCTTAGACCCTTTTATATTTTTTAGTTTCTCTCTTTTCCAGTTCTCTTTCTTCCCTAAAGGTATGGTTCCACAGGCAGCGAGACAGTGAGCTTTAGCAGGCTATTTGACTGTGGAATACGTCACAGTCAGTTCTGTTCTCATGCAAGATACAGACACACGTTTTCACCCTTACCCGCCCATCGGGAAACTGGCGGGATCGGGTACAATGCTGGTTTCACACCCCAGTCGATTTTACCCTTCGTTGAAGTCAGTGGAGGTTTATATTGGGCCGGGTATAAAACTGGCATTCCACCCGATCCCCGTGGGGTCCCGCCTAGCAAGCTAGGTTAAAATTACTCCCACAATTTCCAGCTGAGGTCTTTGGATAGCAATCGGGAACAATAGCTCGAGATGATTTTGCTCTTTCCATAGTGCAGGGGCACTGAGTCCAGTTGTGGGAGCCCAATTGCTGCCCTGGCTAAGATGAGTTAACTGAGTACTCTGTTACTTGGTACCACACTGGGCGGTGGAGGCAGCCACTTACAATGCTTGTAAAATAGGTTTGTCCTGTTAATTATCAGGTACGCTTATTTGCAATTCTCTTCAATGCATGTTCACTACATTCAGTTTGTGGATTTTTCCCAGTTTTTGGGCAGACATACCAATACTGATTTCATGCAAGATCACACATGATGACAATGTGAAATGTGTAGTGTACCGATTGAGCGTCCGGATTCCGGGACGATTGGTGGCAGGGTCGTCCGGAATCCGTAAAATGTTCCGGAATCCAGACACCCTGTCAAACTGCAACCTGGGCCCAGGCATTTCCGGACTTGGAACGTGTTTCTGATGTCTGAAGTCCGGAAACGCCCGAGCCCAGGTTGCGATATTTCCGGACTTCGGACATCAGAAACACGTGCTGAAGTCCGGAAAAACATGAAAACCGGCTCGGCCTCGTTCCCGAGGTTGCCGGATTCAGGACGCTCAACCTGTATTGCAATTTGGGTTCTCCCCCTACATTTTCTTAGCAGCATGGCAGTTTTCATGGACAGATCTGGACTTTCTAGGATCTGAAACATATGCATGACCTTATGCATGGAGTGAATGAGATTAACGTACCTCAGGATTAGCAAGTCCCCTTCTTACCGAGCTATTTTGCATGAGGAGTCACCCGGGCTGCTCACTCTGCCTTCTGGACCTCATCAATAGAAGGGAAAACACCACAATGTCAAATCAGAGTGTTCAGGCTGAACTAGCAATCAAAGTCATAGCAAACAAAATGAATACAGCAGGACAACATTTAACATACACACTACTTATTACTGAATTTGAAAGCAACAAAATTTTTTAGAATCTTAAAGGGCCAATGTTACCCCTGCCTGCTCGGCAGAAACTGGGCAGACGGGCCGTTAAAAATCGCCCGAGGGACCCAGCCACCAAGGTCCTGCTATCTTCCCACGGGTTCTGATATAAACCTGTTCTTCTGAACAGGTGAGAGGGACATGTGGCGGAAGCTAGCTGGGTCCTTCTTTAAATAGACAGATCGGGCTTAATGACATAATTGGGGCATGACTGCAAATTTAAGTGGAGACCTGTGTGGGGAAGCTGCTGTGTGTTTCCTCACCAGGCCAACCTACCAGAAAGAGGAGCCAGGGTCAGAAGGCGAATGTAAGTGGATTTCCTCCGGTCCACACAAGGAAGGTTTAGGCCTACCTAACCCAGGACTTCGCACCCCCCCACCCTCCCCGACCCCGGCTCCTCTCCCAACTGTCAGGCCCTCCCGAAGTCACTCCCAACCACTTACCTGAGTAATGGAGACTTCCTTTGGTTCCCGGCAATGGCCTCCTGCCGCTCGTCATCCCACTTCTGTTCTGCTGTTGTTTCCTGTCACTTTTGGGTGGGAGACTGATGAGGCCGATGCAGATGAAGCACAGGAGTTAAAATCTCCCAGTCCCCAAACTGCCGAGATCAGAACGGTTTGCTTCCCACCTGGTCACCTGCCCACGTGACTCCCGCTCCGAGTTAAAATTGAGGATTTAGAGTTCGTTCTCGGAATTTCTAAATGGAGTCTTTCGATGGCTCTTTACGCGGTGCAAGCCTCTACCTCAAGGACTTCTGCCTTGCCATCGTGATGTGGAAATATGGAGCTGAACTAATGTGACTGCACAACCTAGGACTGCTGTACAAATATGTCCCATTTCCATTGAAGTGGAGGCTCGCTCTCAAGAACATAATCAAAGCAGGCCTTTAACATGAAGTATGTAAACATGGTAATGATTGATTTTTTTCCATCAAGATCAAGAGTGAACTGCTTATTTCCAGCATTCATCTGGGTTCTGAACCACTTGACTTGCATATCGAAAGCTTGGCTCTTAGACAACCCCTAGGCCATCACTTGCATCCCATGATTCACACAGCGAGAGAAATTGACATGTAATATCTTCAGATAGTATTGTGCATCTTACTCTATCTTCAGGGCTCAAGCGAAAGGAGATCCAATCAAATTGCAGTTAAGAACATAAGAACATAAGAAATAGGAGCAGGAGTAGGCCAATCGGCCCCTCGAGCCTGCTCCACCATTCAATAAGATCATGGCTGATCTGATCCTAACCTCAAATCTACTATCACTCTCCATCCCTCCTGAACCCATGTGATCTCCTGGGAGAGGCGAAAAACCAGATAAAAAACCCAATGGCCAATTTGGGCGAAAAAAATCTGGGAAATTCCTCTCCGACCCATCTAGGCGATCGAAACTCGTCCAGGAGATCACTGTCCCTATATTTTCTACAGTACTTACCTTCTGTAAAAGGTGATCTCCACCCCAGCCAGGAACAGGAATAGAACCATCTCCTGAAATCTAACACATAATTAGAACACAAGAAGTAGGAGCAGAACCAGGCTACACGTCCCCTGGGCCCACTCCATTACCCACAGGGCCATGACCGTTCCGAACATAGACTCATGCCCAATTTCCTGCCCGCTCCCCGTAACCCCTAATTCCCTTTACTTCTAAGAAACTGTCTATTTCTGTTTTAAATTTATTTAATGATGTAGCTTCCACAGCTTTCTGGGGCAGCAAATTCCACAGACCTACTACCCTCTGAGTGAAGAAGTTTCTCCTCATCTCAGTTTTGAAAGAGCAGCCCCTTATACTAAGATTATGCCCCCTAGTTCTAGTTTCACCCATCATTGGGAACATCCTCACCACATCCACCCGATCAAGCCCCTTCACAATCTTATATGTTTCAATAAGATTGCCTCTCATTCTTCTGAACTCCAATGAGTAGAGTCCCAATCTACTCAACCTCTCCTCATATGTCCACCCCCTCATCCCCGGGATTAACCGAGTGAACCTTCTTTGTACTGACTCGAGAGCAAGTATGTCTTTTCTTAAGTATGGACACCAAAACTGTATGCAGTATTCCAGGTGCGGTCTCACCAATACCTTGTACAACTGCAACAATACCTCCCTGTTTTTATATTCTATCCCCCTAGCAATAAAAGCCAACATTCCATAGGCCTTCTTGATCACTTGCTGCACCTACATACTAACTTTTTGAGTTTCGTGCACTAGGACCCCCAGATCCCTTTGTACTACAGTACTTTCCAGTTTCTTGCCATTAAGATAATAACTTGCTCTATGATTTTTCCTGCCAAAGTGCATAACCTCACACTTTCCAGTATTGTATTCCATCTGCCAAATCTCTGCCCACTTACTTAGCCTGTCTATGTCCCTTTGCAGGTTTTTTATGTCCTCCTCACTCACTACTTTCCTTCCCATCTTTGTATCATCTGCAAACTTTGATATGTTACACTCGGTCCCCTCCTCCAAATCATTAATATAGATTGTAATAGACTTCACAATGCAAGTGGCCTAGTTGAAAATTCATATTAAAAATATACAGAACCTTTATTATAAGATGACGAATAAAGCTTTGCATCCATCGCATTGGCATTGGTGTAAAAATAGTTAAAAAAATTATTTTTGGTCACCACTCCTATCCCAGCAGTTCGAGCAAAGAAAGCAAAGAATTTATACAGCGCTTCATCATGTCCTCAAGATATGCCAACGCACTTCACATCTAATGAATTATTTTTGAAGTGTAGTCACTACTGTCATGTAGGTGCACACAGCTGTCAATTTTGTATGCAGCAAAATCCATCAAACAGCAAATGAAACGAATGACCAGTTAATTGGATTGTGGTGTCGATGGTTGAAGGAAAAAAGTTGGCCAGAAAACAGGGAGAACTCCTCTGCTCTTCTTTGAATAGTTCTGGGGGAACTTTTAAGTCCACTTGAACAGATAGACAAGGCTTCGATTTAATATCTCATTTGAAAGATGACACCTCTGATAATGCAGTACTTCTTTAGTACTTTTTAAAATATTTGTTTATGGGATGTGGGCATCACTGGCAAGGCCAGCATTTATTGCCCATCCCTAATTGCCCTTGAGAAGATGGTGGTGAGCTGCCTTCTTGAACTGCTGCAGTCCACGTGGTGAAGGTACTCCCACAGTGCTGTTAGGTAGGGAGTTCCAGGATTTTGACCCAGCGACGATGAAGGATCGACGATATACTTCTAAGTCAGGATTGTGTGTGACTTGGAGGGGAACTTGGAGGTGGTGGTGTTCCCATGCGCCTGCTGCCCTTGTCCTTCTAGGTGGAAGAGGTCACGGGTTTGGGAGGTGCAGCCGAAGAAGCCTTGGCGAGTTGCTGCAGTGCATCTTGTAAATGGTACACACTGTAGCCACGGTACGCTGGTGGTAGAGGGAGTGAATGTTTAAGGTGGTGGATGGGGTGCCAATCAAGTGGGCTGCTTTGTCCTGAATGGTGTCGAGCTTCTTGAGTGTTGTTGGAGCTGCACTCATCCAGGCAAGTGGAGAGTATTCCATCACACTCCTGACTTGTGCCTTGTAGATGGTGGAAAGGCTTTGGGGAGTCAGGAGGTGAGACACTCGCCGCAGAATACCCAGCCTCTGACCTGCTCTTGTTGCCACAGTATTTATGTGGCTGGTCCAGTTACGTTTCTGGTCAATGGTGACCCCCAGGATGTTTTTGGTCGGCGATGATAATGCCGTTGAATGTCAAAGGGAGATGGTTAGACTCTCGCTTGTTGGAGATAGTCATTGCCTGGCACTTCTGTGGTGTGAAGGTTACCTGCCACTTATGAACCCAAGCTTGAACGTCGTCCAGGTCTTGTTGCATGCGGGCATGGACTGCTTCATTATCTGAGGAGTTGTGAATGGCGCTGAACTGAACTATGCAGTCATCAGCGAACAGCCCCATTTCTGACCTTGTGTTGGAAGGAAGGTCATTGATGAAGCAGCTGAAGATGTCAGCTTAGATTATCGGCTGCCTATAGTGACACCACTATTCTCAGCCAGAATGGAGATGATTGGGTAATTCCCCCGTCAATCACGCCTGGAGACCGCACTGTTGTAAGTGAGTGAGATTGGTTTTAAGCGTATAATTTGTATTATGTAACTTTCCTCCACTCACGGCATTTTGCTGGATAAATCACCCTGTTTTTTTTGAGAGATGTTGCTGTAGTTTTGGTCATGTATTCTGTTTGCTGTAGTTCGTAGGGACTGAATTTAAATAGACTGTTTGCTATCATGCGCTGTTTAAATAGACACTGTTTGCTGAGTAAATAGACTTTGTTTGCTGTAAACTAGACTCTTTGCTGTGAGTCCTGCTGTAAGTCCTGCCCCACCTCCAACACATGGGCTGTCACCGTGCAACTCATTGGCTGACATGGCGATGTCAATAAGCACTGTAGATTATATGTTCAAATCCTGGAATGTGTCTTGAACCTTTTGACTCTCAGTTGAAGCACAAAGTCCTGCTTTGTACACAACACCTTTGGGTGGCAGAAATCACAACTGCAGTGAAAATCTGTTAGTAGTCCACAAGTAAAGGCAGTTTTGTTTCAAACACCATACAGCTGTAAAAATGGATAATAGAGTTTTAGAGATACATTCTGGGGAGTGCTAACTCTGTGCTGCCTACCTCTCTGCTCTAAACCCAGGATTTTGGTTTGAAACCAATGAGAGTACACTGGCATGAATTTAATTATACCTCTATTTTGCCAGCACTGACTTACATAATGCATTCTTAAATAAAAGAAAAACTCATTGGCAAAACACATTGGCCTGCTGCAATGGTGATAATGACAATGAATGCCATAATTTAGACTGTGTGCTCTTCAATCCTCCAGAGGTGAATTTACAACACATTTTCTGGAGAACTGATTAGTATATGCCGCAGCAAACACAGTGGCAAATCAGAAGTGGCGTAGCCAATGGCCAATGTATAGATCCTGCCAACAATGTAGTTTGTAATTAATTCTGATTGCCATCGAGTTTCCACAAGCCCTGATCTATTAATATACCAATAAATTCTGGTTATAAAGATGCTTACTAGTGGCAGAATGTAATATTTACTCCCTCTCAAGTTTAGTTGCCTAAATTACCATAAAGATCGTTGACATTCGTTTAATTCTTTAAGGTCAAACCCACTTCGAGGACCACCTGTAACAGAAGGTGTAGAGATGCCCGAACGTGATTCTTAATAAGTCAATTCCTCTTTCAATGTGTATTTAAGAGCCATCAGAGTGTTATAGGCAGATAATAAATGGAATGGAAGAAGTTAATGGGACATATAAGCACTTACTGTGATCCACCTCCGGTATTATCCTGTTCTATTTTATTGAGGCCACAATTAGCTTCCTGAGGGAGACACTGCATGTTATTCTACACAATGTGAACCAGATTATTGTTATCTGTTTACTTGTCTATACTAACAGTATTGCAAAGGTCAGGAATATAACTAGACTGTGGTCTGATTTGAATCCATGCTTATCATGAATCATTATCAGGATATCAATATGGGAATAATTAGAATTTAGCACATTCACAGGCGATAATCTAATGATGCAGTCTCCTAATTATGGTGGGAATAGTGAAGGGCTGAACTCAACCGCAATAAAGTAACAGGAAATATTCCATTGCCCTAATGCTGATTACAATGGGAATTAGTACGATGCCAAATGCTGTATCTTGATAAGAGTGCTTTGATCGATGACCTATCGGTTGCTAAATTGAACTCGATGCTCCTGTAGACAGAAGTGGTAACTGTGCTTCCATTTATGTTAATGGGTCTGGGAATTATCTTCTGATTGACCTTGTGTGCACTAAGTGTGGATAATGAGGCATCAGAAGCAACCATCTTGAATAACCACATAAATCATGTTGCTGGCAGGTCTCTAGCACCATTATTGTTCAGTTCAAGCGGCAGCGGCATGGTGCCTGGATCAAATGCACAATCACCATTGTTTGAATGGGGGTGGACTAATGATAATTACCTTCTGGCTGTTTTCAGCGAGGGGTAACTCGGCGCAAAAATCCTAGGACATATGGAATGGCGTAAGTAACAGTATATGTCAGGCCATATTATCCTGGAACTTCTGTGCTAGAATAATGGTGTACAGCAAAGACATGGCATTGTTATGGCACAAGCTTTCGGCAAAGTCCAAGCCAATAATTCAACAACCTAACTGCTGCAGCATCGATTTGCTGCTATTTGTTATTCTGAGTTCCGTCAGTCCCTACTGAACTTTTAGGTGGAACGCGCCATGGCAATTCTGACAATTTTGGCCCACTACAAGCACTTCTGGGTAGGTGTTGTTGGCAGTCACTCAACACTCCGATCAGAGCAAAGCATCTGCCGGATATACAGCACCGCTGTTCCAGCTGAGAAACCTTGTTATAGACGCACAATAACTCATCATGGGACAAGATGGAAGAGAATTAAAACCAGCAGATCCATTTGTCTTCCATTCCTCCAACCTGATATGACATTCTCCGACTATAACAAGCCCTGAGCTCAGCTCATACTCACAAATCAATTCTGCACTGAAATGTCAGTTTTCAAAGCATGTACTTTTTCAGGTCAGAAGATAAATCGAAGTATTTTAGATGCCAAATTTTTTAGCTAAAATAAAAATTAAATAAAACCATGAAGTTTGTCTTCTGCAGGAGTTCATCTATAAATTCTGGTACATACTTTTCACCCATTCTTGGATCAAGTAAAGATTTTTTAACATACTTTTTTTTCAGTCCTATCCTCTAATACTTTTGCCTCAACAATGCCAGGGTTATGAGGCCATTTCTTTTATTTGTCATTTGACAAAATCATCGCAACATTCCCCTTTTCATAAGGGTACAGTAATAAGAAAAAACGTTTTTTTTATATTATTGAGAAAATATTAACAGTAAGAAAAAAAAGGAAATAGGCATTTCTCTGGAAGGTCCAGCAGGGGTCCTCAAAGCCATAGGAACCGGGAGTGCCAATCTATTGGACTCCAGTCTATCGCAGAATGAAAATGATCGCTTAGTGAATGAGATTGTCCTCTGTGAATGTGGCGATGATGGGTCTCTGCCTCAATCGCCTTGTTCACAGCTTTAGTGGCATTTGTCTCTCCAGAAAAGCAAGAGTGTCGTCAATAGAAGGGATGTAACTGAGAAGTCAGCGGCACAACCACACATGAAAAGGGGAGAGAGACATCAGTTTTGGCTACACTTCAGTCCCACGCTCCTGATCTTTGGCCACCCGGTGGTGGGCAGGGGGGCGGGGGGGGGGGGAGGGGGGTGGTGCGGACAGGTCAGAGGACCTCCTCGTAGGATTGCTCCTGGGCCTGGCCAAGGAGGCCATCAACAGGTCTAGGCAGCGGGCAGTCGAGGGGGGTTGTTCGGCCTGACTGCCTGCCTCTCTTCAGCGGCTATGTTCGTGCCTAGGTGTCCCTGGAGATGGAGCACACGGTCTCCACTGGTACACTTGAGGCCTTCCACGACCGTTTGGCACCAGAAAGACTGGAGTGGTTCATCACCCCCTGGAGTAAAATTTTAATTTAATTTTTTTAAGTTTCCTTTAAAGGTTTTAGTTTAATTTACAGTGTATTGGTTGTGCCCCTTTAAGAAGAGAGCACATGCTTCCTTTTTAATTGATGATGACACCTGTCATCAATTATTGTTAATTAACCAATAAAAGGTAGGAATTCTGGGAATTGAGACAAGGGAACTCAACCAATGTGAATTTATTTTTTGGGGGGGCGGGAATAAATTCGCTTTGCTTCCCTCCCGTGTTTTTATCCCACTTTTGAAAAGGAAGTTGAAAGAATAACAGATTGGTTAGTTTGACAACAGCAGTAGAGAAAATGCTCAAAGGCATTTTTTAGTACTGCGATCAATTTTCATCTTGAGGGCAAAGTACAGAAAAGTGCAGCAGGATCGATCCCAAGTGTAAAAGGATGAGCCACGAGAAAAGATGAGAGAAGCTTAAGCTTCACAGTTGAGAAAAGGAGTTAGTTCAAAGGGGGGGGGACCTCATTGAAGTATATTGTAGGAATTGACGAATTCCTAAGTAATAACTGAGGTCGACTCAGGAGATCAATCAAATGTAAGACTAAATGAGTTCAAACAGTTTGTTGAGATCGATACAGGAGAACCACGAAAACAGGTCTTAACAAGATGGAGATTCCACGAGGACTGCTTGGGCAGTCACGTGGTTTGCGACGTGACGTCATCGCATTTACCCGCGTTTTCCCGCGCTCTTAAAGGGGCCACGCCCCGTACATACAAAACACTATATACAAAACAAAGTAATTTCTAACACCATGGTACAGGCTTAGGCTGGTGTTAGAACATCGTTAAAGGGAATTATGTACAGTTGCCCAGAGCCATTCAGTGGCTCCGCCACAATATCATATTAAATGGTATAAACAAGATAAACGCAGATAATTACTTCAAAGTATGCCAAAAAATGCAACAAAAGAACAGAAATAGAAATAAATGAAAAGTAAATTTTGAAAATATCCAAGAAAAAAACTTCTATACTCAAAGAATAATATTTGGAATAATCGAGCAGCAAACTAATAGGAGCAAAAACATTGCAGTTGTTCAAAATACAATTGGATGCAGTGATGGGAGCATTAATGTATTAGTGGGGATCAGCTCCAGGCGTTTAAATTGCCTTTTCATATCTCTGCTATTGAGCCATTTGCCACTTTTTCTGTTGCACCAGTTTCTAAGAAATCTAAATAGGTCATTATTAAAACCCCTTGTTCCAAACAACATCCTGAGTCTGTGTCGAAAATTGTATTTCATGCTTCCCTTTTGGTACGAACCATTCCATGGGTGGTATAGGTTCAGTGATAACGTGGAGAATGCAGGGCTGAGTGGCAGCCCATTTTCTGGAATGAGCTCTAAACTAGACTGAAAATCGAACGTGTTCTAATTTCTTCATGTTTATTTGCAAATTACTGAATTTTCTCTACATTTGTAAACATTTTGAGTTTGGAGACACCTGTCCCCTTTAATAAATTAGGGCCTTATTCATATTTGCATAATAAATTGGCCAATGCATATGGAGCCTGTGTTAATACTTGCTAGTAGCAAAGGTTAAGTATTTCAAAATAAAATGTAAACTTTAAAAAAAAAGTGACTTCTGGCAGCCCAGTTTGGGGGTGGGGGCAGGCGGTTGGGGAGGGAGGTTGTGAGGGAGGGAGGCTCATCACCCCTGTGCTCACTGACCTACATTGGCTCCTGGTTAAGCAACGCCTCGACTTCAAAATTTTCATCCTTGTTTTCAAATTCCTCCATGGCCTCGCCCCTTCCTATCTCTGTAATCTCCTTCAGCCCCACAACCCCTCGAGATATCTGCGCTCCTCTAATTCTGCCCTCCTGAGCATCCTTGATTATAATTGCTCAACCTTTGGTGGCCGTGCCTTCTGTTGCCTGGGCCCAAAGCTCTGGAATTCCCTGCCTAAACCTCTCCGCCTCGCTACCTCTCTTTCCTCCTTTAAGACGCTCCTTAAAACCTACCTCTTTGACCAAGCTTTTGGTCACCTGCCCTAATTTCTCCTTGTGTGGCTTGGTGTCAAATTTGTTGTCTTATAATGCTCCTGTGCAGCGCCTTTGGACATTTTACTACGTTAAAGGCACTATATAAATACAAGTTGTTGTTGTTGTTGTTTGTCTCTGGCCTCTGGTGGCTTCAGGAAAGGGAGTTGGGGGATTAAATGCCTACATACCCTGGTGGTTTATAATGTCCAAAATAGGCATTAGGTCCTTTGCATATGCAAATAAGGGGCCTTACTCCAGTTTAAAGCCCCCACTGCAATATTGGTTGCACTCAGGTAAACCTGAACTACATGCAGCCGAACAGGCAGGCCGCAACCAGCAAGATATGTTTTTAAAATATACTTATCTGAATGTGGAGACGGGAGAAGTAGGGTTCCTCCTCCCAAGCACACATTAAAAGAACCTGGGCTGCCGGTGCTCTGGCCACCAATTCCCCCTCCGCCCACCCCGTCCACTGATCGCCACTCCACCGGTCGTCCCCTTCCTCACTTACCTGAGGGCTGTGCTAGCGTCACAGCCCCGATTGTCAAACACACGTCGCCGGGCGAGCTGCCTCTCACTCTCCACAGCTCGCCCACTTCATGAAAATGAGGCCCGAGGCCCAATATTGGGGACTCCTCGGGCCTCACCATTCAGGCACAGGGATTGTACCCTGTGCCTCCCGCTGTGCCTGAATTTCTAGGCCCAGAAGTACATAGTGGCCAACGCATACTGTTTTCAGTATAACTCAGTGGTATCGGAGTAGAATGTTTAACCTGAGGCACACTACATCTCATTCAGTGCTTTGAGACAACCTTCATTTCAAGTGGTATAACCTTAGTTAACCTCCTGCCCAATAAGGGAAATTTATTCAATTGTACAAAAAAAACACCTCCTATAGGAGACGAACATTCCTAACCTGGTTCATAGAACATATTACTAGTGTCACCCAAATGTTTACAAAGTTCCTTCAGGTAGGCCATTCACACTGTGGAAAGTACCTGAGGGCATGGACAGCAAAATATATTTTATCTCACCTGTCACAATTTACCATTTAATCCCAGGAGTGTAAAACAATCAGAACTTTTCAAGTTGAAAATCCATTTCTATTGTAGGAATTGACGAATTCCTAACTAATAACTGAGGTCGACTCAGGAGATCAATCAAACAGGTCTTTAATGTAAAACTAAACGAGTTCAAACAGTTTGATGAGATCGATGCAGGAGAACCACGAAACAGGTCTTAACAAGATGGAGCTTCCACGAGGACTGCCTGGGCAGTCACGTGGTTTGCGACATGACGTCATCGCGTTTGCCCGCGTTTTCCCGCGCTCTTAAAGGGGCTACGCCCCGTGCATACAAACACTATATGCAAAACGAAGTAATGTCTAACACAATGGTACAGGCTTAGGCTGGTGTTAGAAAATCGTTAAAGGGAATTATGTACAGTTGCCCAGAGTCATTCAGTGGCTCCGCCACATGCGCCCCCCCCAGAATTCGCTTTAACAGACAAAGTCAAACGGCGAGGGGGTCTGATGAGCCTGTCGGAACGACTCCTGTACTCCTGAGGTGGAGGCTGCTGGGCGGCTGGCGGTCTGGCGGGCGGTTGCGCTTGGTCTGCCGGAACGGCGATGGGTGGCTGACCTCGTCTCAGCGGTAGTGCTGTCTCGACGGGGCGGTCGAGGTCCAGATGTGCTGGCTTCAATCGATCAACTGAAATGTGGTCCGGCTTACCACCGACATCTACGGTGAAGGTTTTGTCCCCTGCCTCCAACACGCGGAAGGGACCAGTATATGGGGCCTTGAGTGGATTCCTGTGAACATCGTGGCAAATAAAGACGTATTCTGCCTTGTGAAGCCCCGTTGGAACGTGCGAACTCTGCAGCCCGTGGTGCGAAGTGGGCACCGGCGCGAAACAGCTGGCCGCCTCCCGGTGACTAGTAAGCTGGTCAGACGCGGACCAAGGCTTCGTCGATTCTGGTAGGAAATCTCCTGGGACTCGCAGCGGTTGTCCGTACACCAGCTCCGCGGATGAAGAGTGAAGGTCTTCTTTGGGGGCCGTGCGAAGGCCCAACAGGACCCACGGTAGCTTGTCTGCCCATCCAGCATCCTGGAGGCTGGCCCTCAGGGTGGCTTTCAGTGACCGGTGGAAACGTTCACAGAGACCATTCGCCTGTGGGTGGTAGGCTGTGGTGCGGTGTAATTTGACACCGAGTCCTTGGGCCACTGCATTCCAGAGTTCGGAGGAAAACTGTGGTCCCCTGTCTGAAGAAATATCAACGGGCACTCCGAAACGGGCGACCCAGGTGGAAATGAATGCCCTGGCCATGTCCGCCGAAGTAGTGGATGATAGGGGAACCGCCTCCGGCCATCTGGTGGTGCAGTCAATCATGGTCAGGATGTGTGAAAAACCATGGGAGGGTGGGAGTGGACCCACCAGGTCCACATTGACATGGTCAAACCGTCGCTCCGGCACTGTGAAGGTGGCCAACGGAGCTTTGATGTGACGCTGTACTTTGGCCTTTTGGCAGACCACACAGTGTTGGTCCAGTCGCGGACATCCTTGTGCATGCTGTGCCATATGAATTTCGCTGACATCAGCTTCTGGGAGGCCTTCATTCCTGGGTGTGACAACCCATGTATGGCGTCGAACACTTTGCGGTGCCAGCAGGCCAGTACGACAGGGTGAGGGTCCCGTACGGAGACGTCACACAAGAGCGTGGTACCTGCCGCATGGAGCTTGACGTCGGCCAACTGGAGGCCAGTGACGGTGGTTCTGTAGGCTTGGACTACTGGGTCCGAGACTTGATCTGCTGCCATGAGGGCGTAATCGATGCCTAAATGAACCGTATTGACGATCGCGCGGGAGAGGCAGTCGGCCACCAGGTTGTCCTTACCGGCCACGTGTTGTACATCCGTGGTGAACTCGGATATATAGGTCAGTTGACGTTGCTGTCGGGATGACCACGGTTCGGCAGTCTTGGCCATGGCGAAGGTGAGCGGTTTATGGTCCACGAAGGCGGTGAAGGGACGTCCTTCGAGGAGGAAGCGAAAATGGCGGATGGCCAGAAAAAGAGCGAGCAACTCCCGGTCGAAAGTGCTATACGCTCTCTTGTTCCGCTGTAGTTGATGGCTGAAGAATGCCAACGGCTGCCACGTCCCGTTCACCCACTGCTCTTGCACGGCACTGATTGCGTAGTCTGACGCGTCGGTGGTGAGGGCGATGGTGGCTCCTGGCAGTGGGTGCGCCAGCATAGTCGCATTGGCCAAAGCGCTTTTGGTGTCAGCGAATGCCCGGGCCATGTCATCCATCCAGTCTACCTTATCTTTGCCAGTCTTGCCCTTGAGGGCCTCGTACAGGGGCTGCATGAATAGTGCTGCCTTAGGCACGAAACGGTGGTAAAAATTTACCATGCCTAGGAATTCCTGCAGGGCCCTAATGGTTTGTGGGCGTGGAAAGGATGTCACCGCCTCTACCTTCGCTTGTAAAGGAACCGCTCCCTCTGAAGTGATGCGATGCCCCAGGAAATCAATTTGTTGCAGGCCAAACTGACACTTGGCCGGGTTGATAGTCAGGCCGTGTTGGCTGAGACGTCGAAAGAGGGTGCGTAGGTGACAGATGTGTTCCTCTTTATTGGGACTGGCAATGAGAATATCGTCGAGGTAGACGAAGGGGAACTTGAGGTCCCGCAGCACGGAGTCCATCAGGCGTTGGAAAGCCTGGGCGGTGTTCTTCAACCCAAACGGCATTCTTAAAAACTCGAAAAGGCCGAATGGGGTGATGACTGCGGTCTTCTGGACGTCTTGGGGATGAACGGGGACCTGGTGGTAGCCCCGGACGAGGTCGACTTTCGAGAAGACAGTGTTCCCTGTCAAATGGGTGGAGAAATTCTGGATGTGGGGGATCGGGTACCGATCAGGAGTGGTGGCATCGTTTAGGCGTCAATAGTCGCCGCATGGCCGCCATCCGCCGCCAGGCTTTGGGACGATGTGGAGGGGTGAAGACCAGGGAGTATTCGACCTGCGAATAATCCCTAACCGTTCCATGGTCGCGAACTCCGCTTTTGCGACCGCCAGCCTGCCAGGTTCCAGGCGCCGGGCCCGCGCGTAGACCAAGGGGGCCGTTGGTGGTGATGTGGTGTTCCACACCGTGTTTCGTGGCTGTGGAGGAGAACGTGGGTCTGGTCAGGTCGGGGAATTTGCCTAGCAGGCGAGCGAACTCATCCGGAGCTGGAAAAGCAGAGGCGAAGGTGCGCGACGTAGTGTTACTGCGGTAACAAGGGATAGAATGAAAAGTTGCCACGTTGACCAACCGCCGGTTCCGCACGTCGACCAGGAGGCTGTTGGCGCACAGGAAATCCACGCCGAGAATGGGTTGCGGAACCTTGGCCGTAACAAAGTCCCAGTAAAAGCGTTGGCCCCCGAAACACAACTGCACTCGCCGTCTGCCGAAGGTCCGAATTGCTCCGTCATTGGCCGCTTCAAGGGCGAGGCCATGAATCCTGGTCTGCACATCGAGGGCTGACGCGGGTAATATGCTGCACTGCGCTCCGGTGTCGCACAGAAAACGACGACTGGAGAGAGTATCGGTGATAAACAGCAACTTGCCCACGTTGCTGATCACCATCACGGCCGCGGGGCACCCGTTAGACCCGTTCCTCGGTGGTCGTAGTTGTTTTTTTTGGGGGGGAAGCTGCAGGGAGGGTGGCAACGTCTTGCTTTCGCGCCAAACTGTGCCTGGTAGAAACACAGCCCAGCAGGCTGACGAGCTGGGGTGGCGTCTGTGGGGGATGGGCGCCTCGTGGTGATGCAGTACTGCTGAGTAACCGCAAAAATTTTGTCCACGTCTGCCGTGAATGCTGCGCAGTCCTCAACTTCGGATCTGGCCAGGGCGGCTTGTACCTGCTCCAACAGCTGGCTGAGGAATATTTCCTGGAATAGGAAGCATTCCGGTTTGGAGCCAAGAAGTGTGAGCATTTGGCTCATTAACTCCGAAGGCTTGGAGTCCCCGAGCCCGGGCATAGCGAGCAATCGACGGGCGCGCTCCGCCTAAGTGAGCCCGAAAACTTGCAGCAACCGTGCCTTGAGGGTTTCATACTTGCGCTCCGCTGGAGGGTTCTCGAGGAGGCCGACAATCCGCGAGGCGGTAGAGCCGTCGAGCGCGGAGACCACATAGAGATATTTGGTCTGATCCGCAATGATGTCCCTCAGGGCGAATTGGGCCTCGACCTGAATGAACCACGAAGTCGCTTGCTGCTCCCAGAACTGCGGTAGCTTCAGCGAAACGGCGTTGGCCTCCATGCTGTGTCCTTTTTGCGAAAAACGTTCACAAAAGATGGTGTCACCAATGTAGGAATTGACGAATTCCTAACTAATAACTGAGGTCGATTCAGGAGATCAAATCAAACAGGTCTCTAATGTAAAACTAAACGAGTTCAAACAGTTTGATGAGATCGATACAGGAGAACCACGAAACAGGTCTTAACAAGATGGAGCTTCCACGAGGACTGCCTGGGCAGTCACGTGGTTTGCGACATGACGTCATCGCGTTTGCCCGCGCTCTTAAAGGGACCACGCCCCGTGCATACAAACGCTATATACAAAATGAAGTAATGTCTAACACAATGGTACAGGCTTAGGCTGGTGTTAGAACATCGTTAAAGGGAATTATGTACAGTTGCCCAGAGTCAGTCAGTGGCTCCGCCACAATATCATATTTTTCTATAGCACTCACACTAAAGACAAAGTTACTTCTGTCTAATGGGAGAATCAGTGGTATTTTACTCAATTATCTAACAAATCATTTTGTTGAGCTTTCTATGGGCAAACATTGGTCGATTCTTCAAAGGAATGATTACTTTGAAAGTCTAGTGAGTATGGAAGTGCTCCTTCAGGGAATGGTAAGATTGTAATTGGGATTTTATTGCAGTTATGTCACCGCTGCGTAGCACCAGCGTCACAGTACCAAGCCACGATTTAGAGGTGTGTAAATCACACGTTGAATTCTGATCTTTACACCCATTCTTGACACATTTGCAGGGTGCTGTTATGGATACCCTACCGATACCAGAGTGCTGATAAATATTTGGGCAGAGACACTTCCTTGACTGTGTGCCATCCACACAGTCACTTTGGAGGCAGAACAGCAGTAACGCGGCACTGTCATTCACAGTGCAAACTGTAAAAAGCTCCAAGTATTTGAGCACACTCACTTTTTCTGACCAGCCTTCCAAGACATTTTTTGTTCCGTTCTCAGGGAGTTTTTATTTTGCGTTGCATGCTTGGGGAGAAAATGTTCACGTAAATTTTCTGTTTCATATGATTTGTTCCCTCATTTGCCTGTCATAATTCCAGGGCACTAACATGAAATTAGGCCAGAAATACATTTAGATTCAAGATATTAAGCTGGCACTATCAATCAGCACACAGCAGCTCCTCATTCGGAAGAAAGGTTTTTCTGTGCCATAGGGCACAGAATTGTCGAATCAGCACTTACTCAAATTGTGCAAACAGAATTTAGGACTGTTTATTCAACCATTTGTCAAAGCATATTCTCTTGAGAGCGAGTGAGCAGTCAGATGCGGGAACAGGCTAGAACCAGAATATTCCAGATTCTGTTTTAGCCATCAGAGTTTGTTTATGAGTCTGGGGGGAAAAATAATTACTTGAGTATTTTTTTTCATATTTTTAGGCCAGAAAACTGGAGCAGATACTCTGGTGACATCACACAGCAATTCTGACAACACTAATTTGACATTAGTTTGGTATTTCTTCAATTGAAAGCCAGACGAGTTGATAAATGATAGCTGTGCAGCAGTCTCTGCCTCGTTTCCTAAATATTTCAGAGCTGGGAAGGAGATACGAAATCCAAGCGCCTGACATTGGCCTCTCCTTTTTTTTTGTTGCTTTTAAATGACATGATGTGAAAACGTCCCAACAAATGCGGGTCTGTTCCGTTCATTTCATCAAGGTCAGCACAGGCCCAGTCCAGTATAACCCAGGCCTTTTGGTGCTGAGCCACCTGGCATGCGTCTAACCATATCCTAGAATCATACAGCACAGAAGGAGGCCATTCGGCCCATCGTGCCTGTGCCGGCTCTTTGTAAAGAGCGATCCAAGTAGTCCCACTCCCCGGAGCGGCTGCCCATATCATGCTGCTCAGTTATCTTTTTTTCACTAAGATTACCAGCAGTTTTCGTCTGATTCGTATCAGACGAGCTTGCGGCTAGAGTGCGAGCTCTCCAATGACAAGACTGAATTAATATCCTGTATTAACTGCCCTGTTGTGTCTCACTAAATTCCATCTTTTGACACAGGCATCGTGTTTTATTTAAAATTCCTAAACTCCTTGATAAAAAGTGTGTATCCAAACATATCTAAAAAGTAGTCAGCTGGTGTTTATAAAATAAGTCGTTTCCAGCTGTGAGCCAAAGCTCTCTCAGTGTACCTGTCTGTTCTGCATTTGGTCTGTTTCTGGGAGAGGGTGGGGTGGTGTGGGAGTGAAGGGATAATTACAAGTCCTAGCCCTTTTCGGGCTACCCCAGATCAAGCGTATTCCCCAAACGTTCACCTTCAACTAAAGTTAAAGATAGCCGAATTCTATAAGACGCTTAATTGGATCTAAAGGTTCAGACTATCTCTCCCTAAAGGAAAGGAATGTTGTGAAGATGTTACTGTTCTCCGGATAGCACTTTTAATAAGTTTAACTAGACTGTAACCTTCTGCATATTATGAGGGTCCGGAATACCCCCCAGAATTCTGCAACTCCTTACAAAAGACTGTACAGAAATTGGGTTCACGAGATTGATACAGAACTACTCTGTGAGACAATTCTAAAAATATATAGATTTATTTAAGAGCCGACATTCATTTAACAGCTGTTGATTCAATCGCAACTTTTACATTTCAAAATACAATTCGCTTACACAATCTTATTCTCAGAGATCCTTATTCTCAAATCTTAACTTCATTACATTTCCACTCTTCTACTTATTCTTAATCCAGAATATCCACCTAAATCAAATACCTTGATTACCCAAGACTTAAAGTAAAAAACTTACAGAGCGTGCCTGTGAAGTTCAGAAATGCTTGCCCTTCCAGTGACTTCTGACTTTCTGTTTGAAAAGCTCTTATTTTTATACCTTTTTTAGTGGTTTATTCGTTGAAGTTTTCTGCTGATGTAAGCTAATTATCTTTATTCATTCTTTGTGTTGACTTCTTTCTATTCTTACTGCCATTTCAGCTGCTAATTCTCAGACTTCTGTCTCTACCTTTAGGTGTTCAATAGTTATCATAAAAACAATATGACAGTAGTATTTATTTGATGTCATCCTTATCGAAGATTTTCATTCAATTCTTAATATTGGCTTAACTGGTTTTAGCTAACGTTGTGACTCCGTGGTGTTCCAAGTTCAATACAAAAACCATATGATTGCTTGGTGTATCTATTGAAGTCATATCTTCAAAGTGTTCTGTAGGTATCATATTTACTACATGTAAATCAGAACCACTTTAACCAGGGTGTTTGCTTGTTTTCTAGCTATCTCAATTGGTTGCATATTTAATCATGTTTCCTGTCTTATTTGATGTTATTTTTACAAAGGCACATGGTTTTTTAATATTCTGTGTTTCTGTTTCACGTGTTAGTTCTTAACACTTTACTTGGGTCATTCCATTGTGTTTCTCCCAAACTCCAGACCTTTTGGAAGCACCAAACTGCTATTTCAATAGGGCCATTGTTTTAGCATTTTTAACCAATTCCCATTTCAAAAGCTTGTGGTGTTTACAACTTTGTTAACAACTGATCTTTATCTCAGAAGCCTGTATTTCTGTTTACAGCTTGTGTTACCGAGGCTTTAGATTTTTAAACCCAGTATGTCATGTATTAATAATGTCAGAAATCTATTCATATGATGGTGTATCTCTTGGAATATGGCTTATTCCGTCACAGGAGGTGGATTAAGAACATCCTCTTAAATTCTAGCTCTGTTTCAAATTTGACAAGTGATACCTGTTTAGAACTGTGCTAGAGGTTATCACAGTGATTATACCACTGATTGAGGCGAGGAGTTATCAGTTCCCAGGATGTTTTTCCGTGAGTTGGACTGCAATATATCAGACAGAGAATAACAGTGGCCATTTTAGTTTTAATATGTTGTTGATTCTTGCCACTTTTTCCACAGATTTCCATATACTTGTGACAGGATATCAGCACTATTATTTTTGCACTGCGGCAGAAATCTACAGGGAATTTTTATGTACTTACTGAAATAAAAGGCTCCATTGCCACATCACTATGTTCTCCCAGTGTTATCACCCAAACTCAGAAAAATAAATAAAGAGATCACCAGATGCTTTTCTTCCTTCAATACAGGCCACTTAAATAATTCAGTCATTTTTCGTGCTAAAAAAAATGGAATTATCCAATAGTTTGAACTATGCAATGTAAATAATGTGGCAAAGTGGGAATTAAGTGCAAAAATATTGAATTATCAGCGAATTTTAATGGAACAGTTTTAAACTAAAAGTAGACTTTATCTCACATGTATTATCGTTCGGAATTAAAACAACAATTTTGATGAGGATCTAACTTTCTAGCCTTCATCCGTATGATTAGTATTTTTGCCCAGATCTGAACTTAATTATCATAGATATGCATGCTCATGCACCCCCACACACACAGAAACATGCACAAACACATGCAGACACACACACACAGAAATACACAGACACACACAGGCAGACACACACACACAGAAATACACAGACACACACAGGCAGATACACACACACAGAAATACACATGCACAAACACATGCAGACACACACACACAGAAATACACAGACACACACAGGCAGACACACACACGGATACACACACACTACATTTATGCAGAAACACATGCAGACACATGGGGCTAGATTTTCAGTTGCTTGCGCCAGCAGTTAGCGCCTTAAGAGCAGTGATTTTCAGGCGCTATGCGTGTAGCGCCCGGGCGCAGCGCAGTTTGCGCCCCGCCCCAAATTAAGTTGCCCGTTAGCGCCGGCGCAAAGTTTAGCGGCCGCCCGGATGCGCGCGCAGAAAATGACGTCACATCCTCGTGCAACGCCCTTTGGCCGCCCCGAATCCAAACTTCAGTCGGACCGCCCCATTGTGCGGCTGGTGTCCAGAGCGTTTGTAAAATGGAACGCAACACACCCTGGGGAGCGCAAATTAAAGGGCACTCCTCCTGCACTATAACAGGCAGTCTGCATGTGTTGTGTGGAGGGATCCAGTGTGTTGTTGTGAACGGTGTATTTATGTTTTCCTCCTCCTCCTCCTCCTCCTCCTCCTCCTCCTCCTGTTTTCCCCCAGACTCTGCCTTTGAAAAAAGCACATGCACCCCCTTCCCCTTTAAGAGCTTACTGGCACCAGAGTGTCTGCCGTGCGCTGCGCCCGAGCTCGGGTGTTGCGCTCTGCACCGCCGGCTTAGCGCCTAAAGATAGTAGTGGAACGCCTCTTTTAGCACTCCACCAACCTCTTAGGGCGAAGCCACTGAATTTCCGGCAACGGGGCGCTACTTTGGGGCGGGCGCTAACTTCGGGCGGGCGCTAAGGTTAGCACCCCAAAACTGTCTATACTGAAAATCTAGCCCATACACTATGCACACTACACACACATTTCATACACACACGCAGACACACGCTACACACACATGGAAACACACAGACACTGGATACACACAGACACACACCACACACACACACACACACGCACATCAAATATGTGATTCTAATTTGCATTTTAAGGATCTAATGTCACTTACTTCAACTTGCAACCATATCATACAATGAGGAAAAGGTGCAATTGTGCAAGGCACAAGTATTTTAGCTTATACATGAAATTATCCGGTTAACTTAGTCATATCAACAGCATTCATTTTACAAGTGAAAATACAAAATTCAGTTCTGAATCACACAAGTCAAAGATTGTTTTTTGAATCTATGATATGTTTTGTTAGACGTTATGTCCAAATGATATAATTTCAGTTTGCTAGAGTTCAAGAAGAGAAAAAGTCCTTACAAAGTAATTCTGCATGTGTCACGTGTGGGGGAGAGGGGTTCGGGACCTTATGAGGCCAGGTTTACTGGACACTATGCAGGGTCTTTCTGCATGTGTTACCTTTCCTTCTGTTACAGCCTCTCTCTCTCTCTTCCTACCCTGGTTAGGCAAGAGTTAGCCAACTTTTATTTACTACCGAGCTGATTTCATTGCATTGGCCGTGCACGATGACTGAATAAGCAGATGGTTAGAAAATAGGTATTTTCTTGGCAAATCCAAAAGTCACAGATACTTAATCAACCTTGCAATTCCTTCCATGATTCCCACATGTTTTGAAGTACAAAATAGAACATTATGAACAAAACAAAGATGGGAGAGAGAGAGAGAGAGAGAGGGGGAAAATGAAGGACTAAATGATCCCAGCTCAAGTGTTCTACTTTTCAGCATGACAGAGAAAACATTTTTCTAGAATAATGTTCAGTGATAGTCAATGTTCCCCCTAAATTGTTTTTGTGCGCGGTACCTTTAAACTTGCTGTGCAGCCGTTCGCACGCACGCACGGTATCTTACAGGGAACAGCTTGTGAGTGGCCTGCACGGTACCTTCCCGATTGCTGCCTGGCCGCGCATGCGCACAGCTTAGAGGGAACATTGGCGATAGTTACCTATACTGAAGCCAGTGGAAAGTAAAATCAGGCAGGGTGTTAAACGAGCAGCCAATCCGATCTCATCAGTTTCACGCCGGCGGGGTAGGTTAACATTACCCCCATAATCTCTTGAATTTCAGAACGAATTTAAAGATCGCAAATAATACCAAAATATAGATAGTAAAGCACATTTGGTGTGTGAAAGGCTTCCTGGATGGATTTTTTTTTAACATGTTGTTGTAGGAACAGAGGTTCCTATCAAAAAGACTGAGTTTGACTCAGGCAATTAAAACAATGAACTTTAATGAAATGAAATGAGTTTAAACTGGAAACTGCTAGAACACATCAAAAGCAGGTCGACTCTCCTCGAGGGCTCCACGAGGACTGATCCTCTGGTCCGAAGACTGACGTCATGACGTCATCACATTCTTCCCGCCATTGGGGCATCACATGACTAACGGCATGACGTCATCACGTTGAAACCGTGCTGTAAAGGTAACTAGACATTGTACAGTCAAACAGTGTAATTAAAGGTACAGGCACCGACAGTAACTACATTGCTGTTAAAGGAATTATGTGCAACCGCTCTGAGTCCTTTGGTGGCTTCGCCACATTGTAGCATTTTAACAATTTAGCTTTTTCAAGAATTCCGAAGAAATCTACAGAAACCTCTAGGATTCACTTTTATGACTTTACCGATTTTTTTTAACTGCACTGATTGATCTTCAAAGGCATTGTTGACAGCGAGTCAGGGATATGGGATGTGGCAGCCCTGGGCTGTGGGGAAATGGATTTAGTGAGCACAGAGGGGATCTGGGAGGGCTAAGAGGGGAAGTTGGGGGGGGGGCGGGGTGGGAGGCACCTGGTTGTGGAGGCAATCTAGGAGATGGAAACAAGAACCCCCTCAAGCAACAAACAAGATCTGGGTGTGAACAGGGCAGGGAATGGAGCACAGACAATGGAATGCAGAGGAGTCATTGTTGCTGGGAAACAGCAGTGAGCAAAAGAGAAGCAGCAGAAACAGAGAGGGAGAGAAATATCAGGGGTTAAAGTGTGGCCATTGCATCCCTTTGGAGTGTGGGGGCTGAGCTCATGCAGGTGGCGTGACTGGGAAGGAAGGTCTAGTTTTACAAAGCAAGCTTCAGGAATGCAGCATAACTCAAGGTCCAGGCTTGAGAGGATGGGCCCCTGGGGGGGCAAAAAAAATTTTGATGATTTTGCAACTGGACTTAGGCTATGGGTGAGTTTACATATGCTTGTGAATTGTTTAAGTTTTCTACATTAGGTTAACTATTTGAAGAAAATGGTCAACCCAAAGAAAACAGAAAAAAAATTCTTGTTTGTGTTCATATTGTGGTAGTTGCTGGTCCACAATTATTAGCTTTGGAAAACAAGCGTTAAAAGTGATTTGATTGGTTGGTTCTTTGTGGATTGGCGGTTTGCGAATGGGAGTTTTTCCAACCCTGTACTTCTGAGCAAGGTAGTTGCTATCTGAGCCAATCAGTTGAATGTAATGGGCACCTTGTATATGCAACACTTTGAAGTGGGAAGAGCAATTTCCCCATGCACGAGGAACATGTGCTAATTATATAGTTTTGGGGCTAGAAACTTGGTGCATTTGCGCCTCTCGTTAGCGCCCCCGACTTTTTGCCCGGGCGCGGCGCTGCTGATGACTCCCGCTAAATTCAACGGCAGTTTAGCGGCGGTGATAACCAGTAGCGCTTCGCTCCGCTGCGCAGGCAATGACAGTGACCGATTCAGGGGGCAGGAACAGAGCGGCAGGAGGCTGGCAGGGTGATAAGTAAAGGGGAGGTGGCGGACGGGGAAAAAAAAAATCGTCCGACTTACTGTCGCGGCCCGTTGCGTCTTTGAACGCGGGGTCCGTGCCGTGATCTGGCAGCCCGGCACTCCACTTGAGGTGGTCCAGGTAGGGCCCCACAGAGTTGTGGGCTTGGGCCCTCCCCTTTAATGAGGAGAAGAGCCCTTCCATGCGGCAGCGCTACGTGGCCCAGTGCTGCAGAAAGCACCGCCCCGATATTCGGGGTTAGCGCTGTAAGAAGTGGAGCACTTGAATTAGTGCTCCACCTCCCTCTTGGGGCGCTAAACTGAAGTTAGCGATTGCCAGCGCTATTGTTCGCCGGGCGCTAAATTTAGCGCCAAGGGTGATGTTAGCAACCCAAAATGGTCACTAGCGAATTTTTCCCCCTTATTGTTTTCGACAGTAAATCCAGTATAAAGCAGTGGCTGGTTGAATGATACCCAATTTGAGGAAAGATGGTCAAGAGGAGCTCATTGAGGAAAATCCTTTGAGACAATGGTGGTCAGGGCAAGATCTGTGAAGTGGGTGTAATGATTTACTGAGACAATGTACCACCGCGCGTTATATTGAACCTATATAAATGGACAAGTTGGAGCCAGATTTACAGCCTCTACCGACTTAAGTAAAACAACTATTTTGCTGCTTTTCCACTGACTGTGGCTAGTACTGAAAAAAAAACTGTTACCCTGTACAGAGCAGAATCCAGGCCAACAAGCCAATTTAAAAGGATGTACAGAACAAGAGAGGTCACAGTATTCTCTAAAAGGAACTTCAAAGATGTACTTTTTCCTGAAGTTGTGGTTTTAATTTGAAATATTTTACAGTGCTCCCCCAGGGACAGCTTTAGAAGCGAAACTGGTTGTTGTGCAAGTTGGCTATGTCTTAGTATCTTAAAACTGAGAAAAGCAAAGGTACTTTTGGATTTTCACCCGGTTCTCTTTTACTCAGGAAGGAAAAACATTTTATTATTTCAGAAAACTTGGGCACCAGATTGTGTCTAAAATTGGCTTAACAATTTCTTGCTGTACTATTAGATATTTTTGGAAGGAAATGGCTGTAAGAAGTGGTAATTAAATTCATATCATAGTTATAATTATGGAACAGCGTAATAGTTGATAAAGGAAATGATGTTCATTCAAATTCTGCAGGAAAGGGTGTAAGGAAGCTGCATGTCAGTTTAATTATTTGCTGAGCCGAGAGACAGAATGCCATGGGCTTGGAATATTTTTATGAGTTGTCAAAGTCTATGACTATACCATATTTAATAGCTTGTTGCACAACTCTTGCAAATTCTGGTAAACTTAATTTATGGCAGTGCAGTACATTCAGATTGAATTCAATTTATTCTGGTTTTTGAAACTGATTGCACCATAATGATCTTCCAAAGGACCTGGACTTTGATAGAATATGAAATAGGGGTCTCAGAAAAAAAATGATAGGATTGGCAGAGATAGATAAATAAAATGGAGGAAAAGAAGACTGACATGAGAAGTGAGACAATGCCCACTGAAGAATTCTAGCAAAATTCCCCATCATTGAGTGATCCAGACTTAAGTTTTTTCTTTTATAAAAGCCAAATACTGTGGATGCCGGACATTTGAAATAAAAACAGAAAATGCTGGAAATACTCAGCAGGTCAGGCAGCATCTGTGGAGAGAGAAACAGAGTTAACGTTTCAGGTCGATGACCTTTCGTCAGACCTTTTTTTAATGTTGTTTACTGCTCAAGGCAGGTCCAACCTTATGTTTTATATTCAGTGCAAGCTTTTGAGAGTTAAATCTAACATGGCACAGTAGAAAATTTTATTTGCATAAGTAAGGTAGAAACTTGGGGGCTGAATTTCCTCACCATTTTCAGTGCATTAGTGGTACATAATGGCCCAGAATTTGCGGTCCTGATGACGGCGAACTGGCAGCGTACGCCATCATTCCACCTTTGAAATGACCGCAACGTCAGGATTTAGGGCATGCGGCAATCCTGACGTTGCGGTCTGTCATTCATTGCTCCTCCACAGGCTGTGCTGTCCTGTCCGCCACCCCCCCCCACCGCCCCCCCCGCCGGCATCATTGAAATCTCTCAAATCAGGGAAACTGACGGAAACTTCGGCTCTTCCGCAGTCATCACGCTGTTACCTTCCCCACTGAAAGTTAGACCCAAAAGGGATGAGGTGTAACTGGAGTTTTAACAGCGTATTGACTGCTAAACAAGGAGTATGGCCCTGAAAAATGAATTGTAATTTTGTGCCGTGTCAAATTTATCGATTTTAATCAAAATTAAAATTTTACAGAAACTTAAAAAAAACACTTTTTTATAAAGTTTGTTCAGCTTTATTTCCGGATGCCTTTTTCCCATGTGTGAGCCCCAATCTTTGTTTTGCTCTCTATAACATTTTTGAAAAGATGGAATGTTGGCAGTCTGTGAGAATTCTGCTGTTTGATTGGCTGCTTAGACAGTTTGTTGACATCACAGCAGCTCGCACTAGGGGATCCCCAGTATGCTACGTTGATTTGAATTACACGGCGGAAAACCCGAACTTGTCGACACAGAGATCGTGAGATCTTTGTGCGAAGCTTACTTCGGGGCCAGCGGCAAACGTCTTTGCTTTGCCGCTGGCCGCATATTCCGGGCCATTCTTTTCAAGAAAGTTTTTCAGGCAGCCATTTCAGCCCATTTTTCCGCCATTAAAATGCTTCCCCCGAGCTCCCTGGCGCTTTGTGAACCGTTCCGTGATCCACCCGCTGAATCCTGGCTGACCTCATTTGAATATATCAAAATGAGGGCCAATAGTGCAACATCTCTGAGTGTCCTGGTTTCTCTGGGCAAGTGACCAAGATTTATAAGGATCAGCTGGTACAAGCAGAAGGGAGGATTTCTGAGTCCAGAGAGTTTGAATAGTGATTTGTGCAGCTGGGAAATTCAATATTTTTTGTCACTCTGCCTACAGGCACCTGCATTTGCTTTTGACTGCTTCGGACAGGGTTGACCACCTGCAGATTTGTGCCACCCCCCACCCCCACCCCCCACAGCGATTCCTTCTCATGAACTGGTATGGCATTCCCTATGGGCATACCCTAATATGCTGTTATTATGGAGGAGGAGGCAGACAGCACAGAATGGAGCATACCTTGACATCAACGGAAATAAAATCGGGAGCGATGTAAAACGGGCTGCCGATTCGCTATCAACTTGTTTTACAACCTCGTACAAAGTCAGAATCTGCCCCACTGCATGACAATTCACCCCCTTCCTATTGTGTGCGTTTGTGCAGAGTTAATGTTGATTCTGCATTGGGAAGGTTCTAAGTTTAGCCGGCAGTGAATTGTGCTCTCTTGCTTGATGCCTTTGGAATATGTCCCCCATGCACAGAATTAATTTTCTCAAGATTAAATTGCTTCCATGGAACTCAATTGGTGGGAAGGCTGCCAGTTGGATCAGCAATGGGAATTGGGAAAACGGACAAATTTGCCTTTTCTAAAATAAATCATGCTCTTGAGAATGGCCACTTATAGGCAGGGAATAGTGTACAGATTGCAGAGCTCCTTAGTAATTAGCTCAAAGCATTAGCGCATTTTCTAACAATTATGAGAAACAACTAAACAAAAGCCCCATTGCCCTGGGATAACTTCAGCTGCAGCACACCAGGCCATGTTTGTAGCAGTTTCAATGCCCTTGATTCATGATCTGGTTTCCTGTCAGCTTCCATCTGCTGTCTGGTTTCCTGTTGTTCCCTCATCCCCAAATCAGCGTTCCCTGGTCACTCACAGTCTGACTCTCCCAAGAATAGGCAGCAAACCTTTGCCAATCTGTAATTCCAAGAACAGAGTGTGTTACAGGCGGCAGGGGTTCTTACGGTGTGCTGTAGACCAGACAACAGCACGGCTTCTCAGGTTCGTCAGGTATTGTGTCCAAACGTGGATAAGCATTGAATCCGAATAGAAACGTTTCTCAAAAAAGTCAAGTGAGGGAATTTTGGTGATTTGAGATTGCCAGGAAAAAAAATACGAAGGTCAATGGGCTGACATGTCATCTACTTAACAGGGCTTCAGGTAATGAAAATGATCGGGACTTCGGGTCTAAAATCCGTGGGGTCGGGTGTGCACAAGTCAGGCGGATTGCCCATTGGAGATGAGACGAATTTGGGGTGGAACCCAGATCTACCAGGTTTGTGCCCCATTTGCCCTTGGCCAGAAATTCCGATGGGAGGCTGGTGAGAAGGCGAGCGAGTCTTCTCTCTTTCCTGGCAGCAGTTTGGGAGCATGTCCGAGGGGTGTTCCTGGGAATTCTTAAGCCCAAGTGTTCTCACACTTGCCCTCAGCAGGCATGGGTTCCATACTAGGCCTTCCAAAAGACCCAAAGAAGTTGTATAGCTAATGTACTCAATTCCAGAGGCGATTGATTACCTCCGATTGCAGGTTTCTTTAAGGGGAAACATTTTTTTTTTAATTATGCCTTTTTCGACCCAATAAAGGCTTCTGGCTCACCCCATTTTCAGCCAGGCTTTTATTGTGCCTCTACAGGCAAGGATTACCCACCCCACTCCTCCTGCCATCACATTCAATTAAGTATTTTTGAAAAACGTACCTTTTGGTGGCGGCCTCCAGAGTCCCTTTCAGGACTGCTGGTTAGTCCTCAGGTGGACATGGTTGTCCCGAACGCAGTAGGCAGCACTGACTGTGCTCATAACAGCCCAATTTTGGGAAAGGGGGGGTCTCAAACAGATGTTATGCACGCTATTTGCATATTCAAAGAGCCTAATGCCTGGTTCAGGTGCAGTCACTGGATGCCTATACTGGAGCCTTTACCAATATGGCAGGTGGCGCATTCATCACATACCACATTGGATGTTCGCCAACCGCCATATTGGTAAAGACTCCAGCTACATTGGATGCTTAGGCAGCTGTATTATGGCTGTAAAACAGGCGGGGCACCAACAAATTTCTATGCCATAGTATATTCTTCAAAAAACAGGAGCTTCAGAAAACTTAACATTCAATGATATAACTGTATTTAATAGATGTTTTAGCAACTGATGCACTACTCCAGCAATGTAAATTGTGAAAGATTTAAACACTCATCTGTGTGATGCAATGAAAACTTTTTTTTAAATTTGTTCCTGGGTTGTTGGCATCGCTGGCAAGGCCAGCATTTATTGTACATCCCTAATTGCCTTGAGAAGGTGGTGGTGAGCCACCTTCTTGAACCGCTGCAGTCCATGTGGTGAAGGTACTCCCACAGTGCTGTTAGGGAGGGAGTTCCAGGATTTTGACCCAGCGACGATGAAGGAACTGCGATATATTTCCAAGTAAGAATGGTGTATGACTTGGAGGGGAACTTAGGGGTGATATGTTCCCATGCACCTCCTGCCTTTGTCCTTCTAGGTGGTAGAGGTCACGGGTTTGAGAGGTGCTGTCGAAGAAGCCTTGGCGAGTTGCTGCAGTGCATCTTGTAGATGGTACACACTGCAGCCACAGTACACCAGTGGTGGAGGGAGTAAATGTTTAAGGTGGTAGATGCAGTGCCAATCTAGCAGGCTGCTTTGTCCTGGATGGTGTCGAGCTTCTTGAGTGTTGTTGGAGCTGCACTCATCCAGTCAAGTGGAAAGTATTCCATCACACTCCTGACTTGTGCCTTATAGATGTTAAGAAAGGCTTTGGGGAGTCAGGAGGTGAGACACTTGTCGCAGAATACCCAGCCTCTGGCCTGCTTTTGCAACCATAGTATTTATGTGGCTGGTCCAGTTAAGTTTCTGATCAATGGTGACCCCCAGGATGTTGATTGTAGTGTATGTGCCTTTAAGTCAGAACTACTTTTACAGCTCCTATATACTGTAGTACCGGCAGTGACCACACCGGTATATAAGCTTTGCGCATGCCTTTGTACCCCCAGTCTAGAGATTACCCTCCTCCAGTAAAGACCTGTTATTTGTTAATGTACAGCATCCGTGTGATTATTTATCCACTGAACCACGGATCCAACAGTGGCGACGAGTGTCGATTCGAATCTACCTGCAACATAAAAAAAAATAGTCGAGGCCAGGAACACGGGCGTTGACCACGAGCAACCGCCCAGCAGTCAGGCAGAGATCCAACTTCGCAGGGGAGGCTGTGGAGAGCCGGGCTTGGTTCCCCAGCCACAACGAGCAGTAAGAGACCGACGACAGGTCCAGCGCAGACCCTTCCCGAGCAGCGGCGGCTGGAACCGACCGATGGCGTAGAGAGAGCCGAGCAGTGTCGACGGGGTAAGACAGAGGGTGAAGAGTGCAGGGCGCAGCCGGGGGTTGAACACCGAGCGGCGTCGAGAAAAATAAAACAAACCGGAGAGAGAGAGGGTAAGAGACAGCCGGGTTCTAGACTGAGCGGCGTCGAAAAAAATAAAATAAAAAGAAGAACACACAGAGCACAGCCAGGGCTCACGGGCTGAACAGGGTCCGCGGGGCGAAGAAAGGGGAGACGCCATTGAGCCGCAGAGAAGAAGGAAGAGCGCAGGAGGCGCCATTGAGCCGCGGAGAAGAAGGGAGAGCGCGGGAGACGCCATTGAGCCGCGGAGAAGAAGGAAGAGCGCGGGAGACGCCATTTTTAGAAGCTGCAGCAGAGAAGAAGGGCGAGCGCGGGAAGGAAGGAAAGCGCGGGAGACGCCATTTTGTGCCAGCGGAGAAGAAGGGGAAGCGAAGGAGGCGCCATTTGTGATAGTTAACGCGCACCCAAGGATGCCGAAGAGTGGCAGTATCTCTACGTTCGACAATGAAGTCGAAGATTGGGCGACATATGTGGAACGTATTGAGGTGTACTGCAGGGCGAATGAAGTGCCAGATGCTAATAAAGCACTGGTTCTGTTAAATTCCATGGGTGCAAAAACTTATGGGTTACTGCGAAATCTAATAACCCCAGAGTAGCCGGTAAACAAGAATTTTGAAAGCATTGTAGAAATCCTACAGGACCACTTAAACCCCACACCGCTGCTGATAGCAGAACGATTTAAGTTCCATAAAAGGAACCAACACAAAGACGAAAGCAATGCTGAGTACCTAATGGAACTGCGCAAGCTATCGAAACACTGCCAGTTTGGAGTGGGACTAGCAGACACGTTAAGGGACAAGTTTGTGTGTGGGCTACAAAGTGAAGGAACCCAGAAACGGCTTCTATCAGAAAAGGACCTTACGCTGGACAAAGCTTTCAGTATGGCAGTATCACACGAAGCAGCTGCAAGGGGCGCTGCAGAGATACAACGGAGACCGCAAGAATATGGCACCAATGAAATGTCCTATGGAACAGGGAAGTGCTATTGCTGCGGCAGAACAACACATGACCAGAAAGATTGTTGGTTCAAGGACCAAGTGTGCAGACAGTGTGGGAAAGCAGGACACATAGCAAGAGTCTGCAGGTCTGGGAAGAAAACCAATAGTAAGAAATCTCCATAGGAGAAGTACAAAAAGGTACACCAGGTGATGGACAGTGGTTCAGACGAACAGAAAAGTGACACAGACTCCGGAAGCAAGGAGCTGGGTTGTCTGAAACTACATAAGGTAACCGAAATGGAGGATCACCAGACTATCTGGGTTACACTCAAGATAGACGGAGTCCAAGTGGAAATGGAATTGGACACAGGGTCAGCTCTAACAGTCATAAATCAAAGAGACTACAAGCGGCTATTTTCACACATATCCTTGAAAGCTACAGAGATTGTCTTGAAGACGTATACGGGGCAAAAAGTCTACCCCAAAGGAAAAATAAGGGTGAAAGTGACATATAAAGGCCAGGAAATACCTAAAATGGATATATATGTATTGCCAAATGGAGGACCACCACTGCTAGGACGTGAATGGATCCAAAAGATACAATTAGATTGGCATTCCATACAGGCACTGAAGGTTGAGGCCAAAAAGGATGACGACGTCACACCTGGACAACTGTCAAAAATGCTAACTGACGCAAAAGAAGTGTTCCAGGAGGGACTCAGAACACTAAAAGGCATAACAGCAACGATTAAAATAGAGGAAAATTCAAGCCCAAAGTTTCTGAAGGCCAGACCAGTGCCTTATGCGATCAGACCAGCTGTTGAAGCAGAGCTGGAAGGGTTGGAACGTTCAGGAGTACTGTCCAAAGTGGACTGGAGCGAGTGGGCTACACCCATCGTTCCTGTAATGAAGAGGTCGTTGAGTAATACGCCTGGGGAACCAAAGAAAGTCTGCATCTGTGGGGATTTTAAGGTGACAGTGAACCCAGTCCTTCACACGGTGCAATATCCGCTTCCACGAATTGAGGATATTTTCACCTCGCTATCTGGAGGTAAACGCTTCACCAAAATTGATCTAGCCCAGGCGTACTTGCAAATGGAGGTAGAAGAAGCTTCGAAACATTACCTTACGATCAACACTCATAAAGGTCTCTATCAATACAACCGGCTGGTGTTTGGAGTAGCCTCGGCTCCGGCTATCTGGCAAAGGGCGATGGATCAGGTCCTGCAAGGGATTCCAGGGACCCAGTGTTATTTGGACGACATCTTGGTCACGGGCGAAAATGACGGTGATCACCTCGCCAACTTGGAGAAGGTGCTCACCAGATTAAAGGAGTATGGGCTACGAGCTAATCGCCACAAGTGCGAGTTTTTCCAGAAAGAGATCTCGTATTGTGGCCACGTCATCGATGAAGAGGGGTTACATAAGTCCCCTGACAAGATTGAGGCAGTAGTCAAGGCTCCAGCACCGGAAAATGTGTCACAACTGAGGTCGTTCCTCGGGCTGGTAAACTACTACCACAAGTTCTTACCAAATTTGTCTATGGTACAGGTAGACTACCCTTTATCCGGACTTCCGAAAACCGAAACCCTCTAAAAACCGAAGGTTTTTTCGTTCAGCGTAAGTCGTGCGTACGACTTACGCTGAACGAAAAAACCTTTGGTTTTTAGAGGGTTCCGGTTTCGGAAGTTCGGATAAAGGGTAAGTCGTGCGCACGACCCCCCGCGGACCCCCGCCGATCCCCCCGCCGGCCCCGACCCCCGCCGACCCCGACCGACTTACACTGAGCGTCAGCGTAAGTCGTGCGCACGACCCCCCGCCGACCCCGCCGGCCCCGACAACCGCCAACCCGCCCCGCCGACCCCCCCGCGGACCCCGCCGGCCCCGACAACCGCCGACCCCCCCCGCCGACCCCCCCGCGGACCCCGCCTGCCCCGACCCCCGCCGACCCCCCCGCGGACCCCCGCCGACCCACCTTCCGAAATCCGAAATTCTCCGAAAACCGAAACTCGGCTGGTCCCGAGGTTTTCGGATAAAGGATAGTCTACCTGTATTACACCCGCTGAACACCCTACTGCAAACAGGGGTACCATGGAAGTGGGATGACGAACGTAGACGAGCTTTCCAGAAGTGTAAAGAATTGATCACATCAAAAGAGGTGTTGGCCCATTTCAACCCAGCACTACCAATTCGTTTGGCATGTGATGCATCACCCTACTGTATTGGAGCGGTGCTGTCGCACAAATTCCCAGACGGGTTGGAGAGGCCAGTAGCCTTTGCGTCTCGGTCACTAACCTCAGCCGAGCGCAACTACGCCCAGATTGACAGGGAGGCCCTCAGCCTAGTATGGGGAGTAAAAAAATTCAACCACTATCTGCATGGGCAGAAGTTCACCTTGCTGACTGACCACCAACCACTTGTCTCCATCTTTAATCCTAAGAAGGGCGTTCCAGTGATGACTGCACAGCAGTTACAAAGATGGTCCCTGTTTCTAGGGGCGAATCAATATGAAATAGAATATAAAGGTACGAAACAGCATGGGAACGCTGATGGGCTATCGCGCCTGCCACTGCCTACTGTGGAGGAAGCACCAGCAGTGGACCCTATCGAGATATTTTATTCGTCAATAATTGAACGATTGCCAGTAACAAACGCGGATATAGAGAAGGAGACCCGCAATGATCCGACACTGTCACGGGTATATGAATTGACGGTGAGGGGTTGGCCAACACATGGCGACTCACTGTTGCCAGCATTCTCATCCAGAAGAGAACAGCTGTCAGTATGCCAGGGGACAGTGATGTGTGGATCCAGAGTGGTGATTCCACCCAAGTTAAGGGAGAGAGTGCTAAATGAGCTACATGAAGGGCATCTGGGGGGAGTGAAAATGAAAAGCCTTGCTAGGGCTTATGCGTGGTGGCCGGGAATCGATCAACAAATCGAAGACCTAACTAAGAGCTGCTTAGGATGCCAGAAGGTCCAAAATGCACCACCACATGCCCCTCTACACCCATGGGAGTGGCCCTCCTCTCCATGGCAACGGGTGCATATTGATTTCGCTGGTCCATTCATGGACTCAATGTTCTTAATAGCAGTGGATGCTCATTCAAAGTGGCCTGAGGTGATAAAAATGTCTTCAACCATTACAGAGAAAACGATTGCAGTCCTACGGACCATATTTGCCAGAAACAGTTTGCCAGAGCAGATTTGCTCTGATAATGGACCACAGTTTGTGTCCGACGAGTTCCAGAAATTCATGAAAAGGAATGGGGTAAGGCATTACACATCCGCCCCGTATCATCCAGCCACAAATGGATTGGCTGAGAGGTTCGTACAAACCTTTAAGAAGACGATAAAGGCCATGTGCGACGATGAAATTCCACTACAGCATAAGATGGACAATTTCTTATTAGCCTACCGAAACGCGACACATGCAGTTACCAACCAGACCCCGGCCATGATGTTCTTTAACCGAAGGTTGAGATCTCGTCTGGACTTGCTCAGACCAAATGTGCGAAGAAACGTTGAGGACAAACAATTCCAGCAGATCAATGAGAAGCCGACAAGGAGCTTCAATGTAGGGCAACCAGTCTTGGCCCGTGACTATCGAACAGAGAAGTGGCAACCCGGAACGATATGTACAAGGCAGGGGCCATTAATGTACACAATGGATGTCGGGGAGAACATTGTGAGACGCCACGTCGATCAGATCTTAGCGTCACAGGAACGTGTCAACCCCATGTCTCGAGTACCTGGGGATGAACCCGACATACCGGTAGCATCTACTTCAGACCCAGTAGCAGTGGAACCCGATGAACTACCCGATGAAAAGGGGTCAGAATCGCCTCTGCACCAAGAACAAGAACCTTTGGAAAGGCGCTCTCCCGAAAGGGTCAGGAAGCCGCCCCAAAGACTGAATGTATAAATGGACTTTTGTTGTTTAATGTACATGTTGAAATGTTAATTGTTATTTGAACATTAGGGGTATTACTAATCTAAAAAGGGAGGAATTGTAGTGTATGTGCCTTTAAGTCAGAACTACTTTTACAGCTCCTGTATACTGTAGTACCGGCAGTGACCACACCGGTATATAAGCTTTGCGCATGCCTCTGTACCCCCAGTCTAGAGATTACCCTCCTCCAGTAAAGACCTGTTATTTGTTAATATACAGCATCCGTGTGATTATTTATCCGCTGAACCACGGATCCAACATTGATGGTGGGGGATTCGGCGATGGTTATGCCGTTGAATGTTAAGGGGTGGTGGTTAGACTCTCGCTTGTTGGAGATTGTCATTGCCTGGCACTTGTATGGCGCGAATGTTACTTGCCACTTATCAGCCCAAGCCTGAATGTCATCCAGATCTTGCTGCATATGGGCATGGACTGCTTTGTTTTCTGAGGAGTTGCGAATTAAACTGAACACTGTGCAGTCATCAGCAATCATCCCCACTTCTGACAGGGAAAGTCATTGATGGAGCAGCTGACGATGGTTGGGCCTAGGACACTGCCCTGAGGAACTCCTGCAGCAATGTCCTGGGGCTGAGATGATTGACCTCCAATCACCACAACCATCTTCCTCTGAGATGGGTATGACTCCAGTTAGTGGAGAGTTTTCCCCCTGATTCCCATGGACTTCAATTTTACTGGGGCTCCTTGATGCCACACTCTGTCAAATGCTGTCTTGATGTTAAGGGCAGTCACTCTCAGCTCACCTCTGGAATGCAGCTCTTTTGTCCATGTTTGGACCAAGACTGTAATGAGGTCGGGAGCCAAGTGGTCCTGGCAGAACCCGAACTGAGCATCAGTGAGCAGGTTATTGGTGAGTAAGTGCCACTTGATAGCACTGTCGTGACACCTTCCATCACTTTGCTGATGAGTGAGAGTAGACTGATGGGGTAGTAATTGGCCGGATTGGATTTGTTTTCCTTTTTCTGGACAGGACATACCTGGGCAGTTTTCCACATTGTCGGGTAGATGCCAGTGTTGTAGCTGTACTGGAACAGCTTAGCTAGAGGTGCAGCTAGTTTTTAAGCACACGTCTGTGGCATGACAGCCGGCATGTTGTCGGGGCCCATAGCCTTTGCTGTATCCAGTGTGCTCAGCTGTTTCTTGATACCACGTGGAGTGAATCGAATTGGCTGAAGACTGGTTTCTGTGGTAGTGGGGACCGCAGGAGGATGCCAAGATGGATCATCCACTCGGCACTTCTGGCTGAAGATGGTTGCAAACACTTCAGCCTTGTCTTTTGCACTCGCGTGCTGGGCTCCTCCATCATTGAGGATGGGGATATTCATGGAGCCTCCTCCCCCGACTGGATGTGGCAGGACTGCAGAGCTTTAATCTGATCCATTTATGGAATTAAGCTTGAATTCCGAGGAGGAAATCATTAGCCTAACCCTGACGTGATGCGAAACAATTAAAGCAATTTCCTCCACTTCATGCAACACTAAAAGACAACTATTATTATTTCTAGTTAAACCAAAATGTTAGCATGATATATGTAGATTATGTCTGGCAAGGCTGCTAGTTGCATCTGCCTGTTCGCAGATAGGGACTAAAAAAGGCTCTAGTTTGACCCTATGTACAAGTTATCTAGACCATCACTTCACAAATGTATATTGTTGTCATTTTTTAATTAAAAGTAAAGGATTAATTGGATTTAAAACGTGGACTTGCAATTGTTCTTGGGGTGAGATTGATGATGGACAATAATGTTCCAATGTCACTGTTTGACGAGCAGGGAGTTCTCCCGATAGCGCGGCCAATTTTCCTGCCTAAACCATCACCGCCCAAAAATGGCTGTTGTGTTTGCCTGCATAACAAAGGTTATTGCACTTCAAAATAATTCACGGTGTAAACCATTAGCGAGACCTGATAAGCCACTACATTAATAGTTTATTTTATTTTTATGTACCTTTGCACCTGGGTTAATGATGTTGTAGCTGCTATGATTGATGTGTTTAATTATGTATCTTCAATTACTCAGTTACCTGCCAAGGAACAAAGAAACTTTCAGTAGAAAAATGAACAGGACATACTGCCCTCTATTTAACCCTTAAAACATTGCTGTGAGGATGACTTTCAGAATTGTGTATTTAAAACACAAAATAATTTTACACTTTAGTTTGTTATGGGGCTTAGTAAATTTGTTATAAAACACTAGACCATTTCTTAGATGTAGCATGATGTTGTAGTCTGAATTGACTAACAGTAGAGTTAAATTCATAGTTCTCTGAAAGGTTATATCACTTTAAAAATATTTGTATTTTGACCTAACTGCTTTTCTCACCAGCTCCAATACAAATTTCTTGTTCAAGGCAGTATGTGTTCTGCACATGTCTAAATGTAATCTCACCTAATTTTTCCCCAGCACCTTCTGTTTTGTCATTCTCACCTCATTACCACTTCTGCAGTATTTCTGTAACTTTCTCTCTTAATGTTTCATGATATCACTCTCTTCTCTTCTTGGCTTAAAACAATACCATTTACAACGCCTTACCCATTAAAACAAAACCACCCAATCACCCCCTGCTTCTAGAGCTCTGCCAATGCAGCTGGGATTGATGATAGGAATTGGGTAATGCACCATTAATATTATGCAGCATTGTGCAATGCTGTGTGCTAAGTTGGCTCTGTTAATACTTGAGGGCGGGGCGGTGGGAGCAATTTACATTGGAACAGCTCCGAATGCAAGATTTATGCTTGCGCAGTCACTCGAAAGTTGTGTTCACCAAGTTTCTAGCAGCCAGTAGTCTTGAGGAAAATGTATTCAGGCCAGCATGAAACTAGTGTGTACCAATGGTTTGAGAGGTGAGACCTCAGAATTTGCACATTTGCTACAACAAAATATTATAAAAAACGAATAGCAGTTTGGTGGGATGAAGCTCTTTTTTCATTTTGTGAGGGTCCTATGTGAAATGAGTGGAGTGAGTCTCAAACCAGTTCAGGGTGGGCATGGGTCCACAGTATCATCTAATTCGGCGCCAACTGGTTAATCTCATCCAAAGACAAGGCTGGCGAGTGTAGGAAATGGCAACGTTGCAGTGGTGCTTTAAGTGGGCTCTTCTGGGGTTGAGGCTGAGGTACATTATAAGGACAGAGTAGAAAGAGCTTTACCCTGTAGCGGGCTGTGCCTTACTTGTCCTGAGAATACTCACTGAGGACCTGAGTGTCTCAACCAAAAACAAAGGTGTTTATTTCCCCAATGCTAAAGATTCCTTGTCTGAATGACCACAAACAGTACGTCCCCCGACCCCCGTAGAAAAATGTGGACAGGAACTAAAATTACCCCAAACAAACCAACGACTATTTCACTGATTTTGACTTAATGAGCCAACTATTTGTGTGCAGTAAAATAAAGTTTAGCAAACGTAATTTGTAGTTACATATTGTGGAACAATGATTTCCATTGCATATGCCATAGAATAATGAGGTACATACGTGGATCCAACTTGAATTTAATTGGTTCAGACGTACCAAGTTAGAACTTACCCTTTGAGCACAAGGTCTATTCTTTTTTTAATTCATTCATGGGATGTAGATGTCACTGGCAAGGCCAGCATTTATTGCCCATTCCTAGTTGTCCTTGAGAAGGTGGTGGTGAGCCATCTTCTTGAACTGCTGCAGTCCATGTGGTGAAGGTGCTCCCACAGTGCTGTTAGGAAGGAAGTTCCAGGATTTTGACCCAGCGACGATGAAGGAACAGTAATGTACTTCCAAGTCAGGATGGTGTGTGACTTGGAGGGGAACTTGGAGGTGGTGGTGTTCCCATGCGCCTGCTGCCCTTGTCCTTCTAGGTGGAAGAGGCCGCGGGTTTGGGAGGTGCTGCCGAAGAAGCCGTGGCGAGTTGCTGCAGAGCATCTTGTGGATGGTACACACTGCAGCCACGGTGCACCGGTGGTGGAGGGAGTGAATGTTTAAGGTGGTGGATGGGGTGCCAATCAAGCGGGCTGCTTTGTCTTGGATGGTGTCGAGCTTCTTGAGTGTTGTTGGAGCTGCACTCATCCAGGCAAGTGGAGAGTATTCCATCACACTCCTGACTTGTGCCTTGTAGATGGTAGAAAGGCTTTGGGGAGTCAGGAGGTGAGACACTCGCCGCAGAATACCTAGCCTCTGACCTGCTCTTGTTGCCACAGTATTTATGTGGCTGGTCCAGTTAAGTTTCGGGTCAATGGTGACCCCCCAGGATGTTGATGGTGTTGGATTCGGTGATGGTAATGCCGTTGAATGTCAAGAGGCGATGGTTAGACTCTCGCTTGTTGGAGATAGTCATTGCCTGGCACTTTTGTGGCAAAAATGTTACCTGCCACTTATCAGCCCAAGCCTGAATGTCGTCCAGGTCTTGCCCCATGTGGGCAAGGACAGCTTCATTAAGCCCTTTTTATTCTCCGTAACAGTTTATTTGTTAATAAATCTGGAAAATAAAGCAAAGTGCAGCATTCAACAATTTTACCACAAAATAATCAAATTTCTGGTCACAGCTGTTCAATCAGTACTGCTGCCATTGATCAGATCCTGTGGCCCCAATTTTCTGCCAGCCGTCGGGCGTCTTTCCAGGCGGCCGGGGGCTGAAAATCGCCGAAAAAGCGGGTCGCGACCCCCCCCTGCCTGATTCCCCGCGCCGTCTGACTTTCGGACCGCCGTTTCTCCGCGACCCGCTTCAGTCCCGCCTGCCGCTGGCGGGACTGGCCGTCGGAACACAAATCACCAATTATTACCTTGTTTAAGTAGATTTTGAGGGGCCGTTGCGATTTTGGGGCTTTCCCCACGTGAAACATGCCTGCGGGGAACCCCGCTGATGAGACCTGGCATGAAAACAGTTGGCTTGCTTGCTTGCAGCTGCAGGTCAATGAGGACTGAAGAGATTTAAACAGGCAGCATTTGCAGGCTGCAGGACCTTGTTGATGAAGGCTTGGGGGAACATTTTGAAGGCTTAGGCACAGCTGTAGAAAGTTGGAGCCTCACACACTTCTCCAGTGTGAGTTCCTGGGAAGCCCCTCTCACCACCCTAACTCAGCGCCTCCTCAACGGAGGCATCTGCCAGAAGCATGGGAGGCCTTTGGTACCTTCCCTTCCTGGCATTAGAGGATCTCCAACAGCAGAGGAGGCTGGAGCAACTCCAGCAACAGCATCACCAGCAACACCAGCAGCACCAGCAGGAGCGGCAGGCTGCGGCTCACCCACCTGAGGCAGCACAGGCCAGAAGGGGTCAGCGCATGGAAGGCCGTCGGCGCAGGAGATACCCCCCAAACAGGGTGTACAGACACAGGGTCAGCTACCTCAACATGACTGAGTAGCAGTGCCAGAGGCGGCTCCGACTTTCGCGAAAGGTTGTGACTGACATCTGTGCAATGCTGCGGCAAGACCTGGAGCCCAGAGCAACAGGTCCACACTACTTGCCAGTGGCCATCAAAGTCACCACCGCACTCAACTTTTATGCCTCAGGCTCCTTCCAGGGATCAGCAGCAGACATCAGCGGCATCTCCCAGGTGACCGCACACACATGCATCATGCAGGTAACCGATGCCCTCTTTGCCATCGCGTACAATCACATCCATTTCTCCAGGGATCGCGCAAGTGTGAGGGCGCGAGCGCGTGGATTCGCTCAGCTGGCAGACTTTCCAAGGGTGCAGGGCGTCATTGACTGCACACATGTGGCCCTTAGGGCAGCCAACCGCAATCCAGGAGTTTTTGTCAACCGCAAGGGCTTCCACTCCCTTATCGTTCAGCTGGTGTGTGACCACAAGAAGGTGATTTTGCATGTTTGTGCCAGGTTCCCTGGCAGCTGCCATGACTCCTTCATACTGCGTCAGTCTACTGTGCCTCCGCTATTCAGTCCGCCAAATGAACTTCAAGGATGGCTACTTGGAGACAAGGGCTAGCCCCTGCGCTCCTGGCTAATGACGCCATTGAGGAGACCAGCCAGTGAAGCTGAGGAGCGCTACAACTGCAGCCACATTACCACCAGATACATTATCGAGCAAACCATCGGATTGCTGAAGATGCGCTTTGGATGCCTCGATAGATCAGGTGGAGCCCTACAGTACTTATCAGCCAGGGTCTCCAAAATCATTGTGGTATGCTGTGTGCTTCACAACATGGCACAGCGTCGTGACTTGCCGATTCCGCAGGACCAAGAGGCTCCTCACAGAGCCGCCTCGGATGAGGATGATGCTGAGGAGGAGGAGGAGGAGGAGGAGCAGGAGGACAGAAACGAGCATCCTGCAGAGGCCCGCCAACCAGCGGCACCAGTGCGCGAGAACATTGCTGGGCGGAATGCAAGGAACGCACTCATCCTGGGCAGATTTGCATAGCCTGGTACATCAAACACTGCAGCCTCACTGCTTCTTAACTGACCATGGACAGTGGCCCATGCCTGCACTTTCCAACAACTTTGACCAGCTTGCAGTTATCTGCAAGTTATCCTAAGGCCTCTATGTGACATCCCCATTCGCCAAATGACAGACGCCATAACTGCAGCAGCTGGCACCAGATTTTTTATGTACAGGAAAATGATGGCATTAAAACTATTTACAAGACTGGATGGTGGAATAGTTATGTGAATGTGAGCATAGAGAGAGACGGAATGGGTAAGGGTGCATGGATGTGACTGTGAAGTGGGATGTGGAAAAAGAGATTGCTGAAGCTGAGTGCTGTTGGGGAAAGGCAATGGGGATGAGGTTGAGGGTGATGGAAACTTCATACTTACTTTCCCTGTGCGGTGAAGGTCATGGAAGCGCTTCCTGCACTGCAGCCAGGTGCGATGGGTGACACCCAGAGAGTTTACCTCTGCTGCCACCTCCATCCAGGCAGCTGTGGACTCTTTGGGAGGCCTCTTCCTCCCTGAGCGAGGGTAGAGGACCTCCCTGTGGGCCCTTACCCCATCCACCAAGGTCTGCAATGATGTCTCATTGAATTTGGCCGCAGCTCGGCCTCTGCCGCTGGCAGCAGCTGGTGCAGGCTCCTCTGCCATTGTGCAAGAGTGGTTGAGAAGCCTGCAGAGGTGGAGAAGCTTGCTGGACACTTTGAAAGCACCACGAATGATGACATCATAATGTGGGGCTTTCTGGCACGAATTGGACAATTAGCAAGTCTGCCCACATGCTGGGAATTAATTGGCCACTTGAGGGAAAATTGCATGGAGCTGGCTGACACATTTTTTTGTGTGTCAGAAACCCCACATTCGGGGAAACCCGACCATTTCCCACACAAGCCAAAAATCGGGCCCTGTATGTTTTTTTATTAGTGAGCTAATTTCCGCTTCCTCTGTTATCCTAAATGTTGACATTTTACCACAGTTTTTCTGTTAGGGACCCATTAACTGATGTTGGCTTAGAACTATTGCACCTATTAACTGCTTAAATGACTTCCTTTATATAATAGTCTGCAATATCTTTCCCACTAAGTTTACAGGGTTATGTTACCCTGAATCATGCTTCTGAGGTTTGTGTAAAAATTGGGGAAAAATCAGTTAATTTTCTTCTTCTGTTACCAACCCCGTGCAAATTGAGGTGTGAAAATGTCCTTTCACAGCTTCCTTATTTCTACCCTCATTGTATTTGGCTTTGGATACATTCCATATGGCCCTGAATATTGAAATACTCCAGTTTTTTTTAATGAAATCCTCCAGGCTTCCTAAAAGGTCGAAATCACACGTCTTAAATATAACCTGGGGTTTTCAGCTCAATGCTAATTATTTTCTTTTGATAGGAAACACTCTATTCCTTCATTTTCTGCCATTTCATTGAACTTGACCCAGAATAATGGTCCAATGTACTGATTAACTTCTCTGTGGAAACATGGCTTATAGTTTTACACTTTAAGCTCACAGATAAAAAAACAAATCAAGATTTAATGGGATGGTTTATCTTGAAAAGCTGTCTTGCAATTATGTTTCTCTAAGTCTATTTTTCTCCAGATCTCCTTCTCTCCTGGTGATGGCAACTCATGCTGATGTATGGTTTCAAGAGCAACAGTCATCCAGTACCTCTCCCAGGTGGTCTCTTTCCATCTGCAAGACCAGACAGCAGGAATATTGGCAGAAAATTTGACCACGTCAGGCCCCCCATCTTCTGAAATAACAACAGAAAATGCTGGAAAAACTCAGCAGGCCAGGCAACATCCGTGGAGAGAAATTAGAGTTGACATTTTGGGTCGAAACCTTTTTTCAAAACTGGAAAGGAAATAAAATAGATCGAAGGCAGGGCTGCCATAGAACAAAAGAAGTAAAAGAGACATTAAGAGGTATTATATCTGCAGTATTTTGCTATCCACCATCTTCTGATCCTGTCCTGACCTGGTGTACACATTTCTGCACTTTCCAGCAAAAGTCATTCGATAGCAGGCACCCTTATTTTAAAACAGGACGGGGCTGCATGATCAAGTCGGAAAAGACATCGGGGGTGATTTTCATTCAGAAGTCGGGACGGAGGCGGGACTACAACTTTCGGGGTTGTAGTCCCGCCTCCATCGAGATGCGGCCAATCCACGTGATTTTAACTTGATTGACCTTGTTGAGCCCGCCCAGCGGGCTCAGCAGGCCACTTAAGGGCCACCCGGCAACAGGTGACGTCACAGACTGAAATTTCATCTGTCAAGACGTTTGAAGCTGTCAAACACTGACAGTCTTACTTCTAACATGAGTCCTTCTCCACAGACTCAGTTAGAAATCTCGCCTGCACAGAAAGGTGCAGGCTGTCACTTTTGACAGATCGCAGCCATTCTGCTTTCTGTGCCGGTGAGATGAGGGACTCCCGGAACCTAAAGGAAGGAAGGCTGAAAAGGTAAGAAAATGTATGTAAAACTTATTTAATCACTTTAGACACACCAAACACACTTACCTTTGCACTCATGCACACATCACTCACCTGAACACCGACATCTCGACCCCTCCAAGCCCTTCAACCCGATGGCCCGACTCCTCCAACTTGGCGTGGTTTGGAGCTGTCGGGATTCCCACAGTTCAAGAATAAAAATAGGGATTAGGCTAAAAACTGCCTGTTAACTACCTGTTAATGCACTAATCCCTTCCCGCCTCGGGTAGGCGGGTCCCAGTGCGGGACGGGTACCCGCCTCCTTTGAAATTGGCATGGAGGCGGGTTGGGGGCGGGATGGGGTCGGGACACCCGATTTCGGGAATTTAACCCCCCGCACGCCTCCAATCCCGACTCCACGGCTCAATGAAAATTGAGGCCAATGAGTTCGTTTGATATTTGGTTGAAATTTCAACTCAACACGAAGGATCAATGGGATTGTTTGCTTTATTTGAGGGGGAGCATAGCAATAATCGGACTATTCACATCTAAATCTACATGACTACACCTTGCACAGTGATGTATTAAAGTAAATAAAAACCCCAAATTCTATTTGTTAAATATCTTTCAGATTCTTTGGCCCTGATATTTATGAGAAAGTGGGAAGGGAGCAAGTGAATGGGGGTGGGAGGGGGTTGAAATTCGGAAATCCCGGGGATGCGGAGGCCCCAGCAAATTTAATGGCAGGATCTTATTATAATTTTCTTCTTCTGTTTCCTGACCAGCAGCTGGCCTGTTTGACGGGCTGACCGGCTGCTGGGAGGGAAAGTCAGCGACAGGAGGCCGCAGGCAATCGGGAGGGCTCGGGGGGATGGGGGTGGGGGAGGCGGCCATGATCAAGGCACAAGCCGGAGATCAGGAGTTGGAGAGGGGGGTGAGGTCAGCTGATCACAGCAGTGAGGAGAGGCCGCGATCGGCAGAAGGGAGGTCGTGGTTTGCTTGAGAGGCTGGGGGAAGAACTCCTGCTCCTTCTGGCCCACAGGGAGTGCACTAAAAAGCACTTAACTGCCGGAGCCAGCAGCTCCCATCTCCATTTTGCTCCCGGGCTTCCAGAGCCCTGGGAAACCCGGACGGCAACTGTTAAATTAAAATCCGGCTCCCAACTGCACTATGGGAGCCCGATTTAAATATTATACTGAAATGCCCCACCTCTCCAAGACAGGACACACGCATGCACGCCATGTTACACATGTTGGAGACGCATTCCCCGATTTTTAATTTGTAACCCCCCACCCCGACCCTCTCCCGCCCGTTGTGGGGGTGGTGGGTTAATATCGACCCCTTTTATTTCTCCTGGAGAGGATGGGTCCTACAGTCCTCATTAGACAGACAGGAATATTGGCCTATCAAATTCGAGGACGCCACACCCGTTTATCAGGCGCAAAACGGGCACCTAAGCATCCAATATGGCGAGCATGCACGCTCATTACACGCCGGAACCACTATATTGGTAAAGGCAAACAAAGAGGGGCCCAGGGCCTGTGCCGGAAATAGGTGTTAGGTTCTTTGCATATGCAAATAGGGGGCCTAACACATATGCCCTGAATGCACTGGCGCTGTGCAATTTCCTCCCCTTCGTGCCTTAACCCTCAACTTGAAGAGAACCTCCACCATTATCATAAAACAACATAATCCACTTATGCAGCATGGAAGTACATTTAATAAGTGTGCTACTTTTCCTTTTGATGAATGTCTGACCATATAAGGATCATTTGTGATAAATGCCCATCTATTAACTCTATTTACTAAAGCTGCTGTCTACCATTTCTTATCCTTATACCCTCTGAGCGAGACTGTTCAATTGGTTTTATTCAAGGCATTTGGGGCAATGGCAGACAATACCTGGGAACATTTGATTTGGGGTCCTTCTAATAATTCCATCTGTTTGGGTTATTTTGATATTAATGTCCAGATGGAAAGTGATACTGTTCAGCAGATTGTGCTGCCCACTCCTAGCACCGTACCACATTGTGGTTTTCTTTGGACTCCTTCCACTTTTCCTTTTAATTCAGCTTTTTAATGGATCACTCAGCATGGTGAAAGGAAAGATCCTTGTGCATGAATTATACAGACTCATCAAGTGTAAATGCCGCAATTAAGAAAATGCACAACTGTATCAATACGTTAACCAATGCGCCGTTTATATTCTTTAAGATCGACCACACTTGGAGAGAAAGAGAAATAAAAGGAAAAAATTGAGGATTAAAATAAAGACAAAGGAAAGTGATAAAGATATTTTTTTGCAAAATAAACACAAAGCATTAAGACAGGAACCGAATAATTGTTAGGAATGTATTCACATTATATTGAACAAGTATTTATGCTCTGAAAACCATCAAATGGAGGAGAGGTTTATATAACCTTTTCATAAATAGTATTGGACTGGTTGGAAGAAAGTTGTGACTCAATTACACAAATCAACTGCATTTGATTTGAAATATGCTGAAATATCTACATCCTTAAAAAAATTAAAAAAGCTGGAAATTTTCATAGTGTGCAATTGAGAGTCAATTTTGCTGCAACATCTCAGCCCAGGAAGACCAGCTGCTTATCAATATGCTGAGACCCGTACTGCAGAGAGTAGAACCTGGGTTGGGAGCTAGGATTTGTACTGCAGGTTTTAGATGCATGAAATTCCTCAAGCAGTCAAGGCTCACGTTGAAAGAAAGACATGCATTTATACAGCGCCTTTCACGACCACCGGACGCCTCAAAGCGCTTTACAGCCAATAAAGTACTTTTTGAAGTGGAGTCACTGTTGTAATGTGGGAAACGCGGCAACCAATTTGCGCACAGCAAACTCCACAAACAGCAATGTGATAATGACCAGTTTGGTGATGTTGTTTGAGGGATAAATATTGGCCAGGACACCGGGGATAACTCCCCTACTCTTCTTCGAAATAGTGCCATGGGATCTTTTACGTCCACCTGGGAGAGCAGACGGGGCCTCAGTTTAACATCTCATCTGAAAGACGGCACCTCCAACAGCACAGCACTCCCTCAGCACTGCACTGGAGTGCCAGCCTGAATTTATGTGCTCAAGTCCCTGGAGTGGGACTTGAACCAACAACCTTCTGACTCAGAGACAAGAGAGCTACCCACTGAGCCACAGCTGACACAGCACAACAATGCCCAGCGTACAATACTTTAGCTAATTATCTCCAATTAGGGATTTGCAACAGTATATGTGTACACTGCAAAATCAGAAGGAAAATTCGAAAAAAATCTGGGCAATTCAAAAATTTCCAATTTTAATGCACAAATCAAAATCTAGTTGTCAGATTGCATATGTTGCATCTAAAATTGCAGTTTTAGGATGCTGTGTTGTTATAACAAACTAAACTTGGTTCCGACTGACAGATTTATTCTTCCTAAATTTCGCTGTACTGAATTCTTCAGGTGATGGCCAAACCCTGTGGAGGTGACCGATCTGCTCAACCACACCCTCACCACCACCTTTGATGCCTCAGTCTCTATTAAAACAATTACTCTCTCTCACCCTGGCCATTCCCCCTGGCATGGCCCTCATCTTCACTCCCTTAAGTCCAAGGGATGCAGACTTGATCGGATATGTCGGACAACTGGTTTAGCCATTCACCGTCGGATCTGGCTGGACCACATAAAGCACTATCGGGTCCTGCTCTCGTCTGCCAAAATTGCTCACTATTCCAGAATCATTCTGGAATGCAAAGATAAACCCCAGCTTCTATTCTCCACTGCTGATCATCTTCTTAAAACCCTCTCCCCTGTCTCCTCCACCCTCACCTTCAACAACAAGTGTGAGGAGCTCATGGACTTCTTTGTCTCTGAGACCATCCATTCAGCTGCCTCTGCCATTTCCTTTCCTTCCCCAAGCCCACCGGGCCAAACTTCCTCTAAGGTTCCCCCTGCCCTAGCCCTGAACTCGCATCTTTCTCCAGTTTCTCTCCGATCTCCCCTCATGACCTCTCTGTGCTCATCTTGTCCATGAGACCCACTTCCTGCTCCCTCGACCCTATTCCCACCAAACTGCTGACCACCCAACTTCCTTTTCTAGCTCCCATGTTAGCTGACATTGTTAACGGTTCTCTCTCCTCAGGTACTGTACCCCTCTCCCTCAAATCTGCCATCATCACTCCTCTCCTCATAAAAACAACCCTTGACCCCTCCGTCCTTGTAACCTACCACCCCATCTCCAACCTCCCTTTCCGCTGAAGTCCTTGAACGTGTTCTGACCTCCCAAATCCGTGCTCATCTTTCCCGCAACTCCATGTTTGAATCCCTCCAATCAAGATTCCGCCCCTGCCACAGTACCGAAATGACTCTCATCAAAGTCACAAATAACATCCTTTGTGACTGTGACAAAGGTAAACTATCTCTCCTCATCCTTCTTGGCTTGTCTGCAGCCTTTGACACAGTTGACCATTCCACCCTTCTCCAATGCCTCTCTACCATCCAGCTGGGTGGGACTGCAATCGCTGGTTCCATTCTTATCTATCTAATCATAGCCAGAGAACCACCTGCAATGACTTCTCTTCCCGCTCCCGCATCGTTACCTCTGGTGTCCCCCAAGGATCTAGCCTTGTTCCCCTCCTATTTCTCATCTACATGCTGCTCCTTGGCAACATCATCCGAAAATACAGCGTCAGTTTCCACATGTACACTGATGACACCCAGCTCTACCTCACCACCACTTCTCTCGACCCCTCCACGGTCTCTAAATTGTCAGACTGCTTGTCCGACATCCAGTTCTGGATGAGCAGAAATTTTCTCCAATTAAATATTGGGAAGACCAAAGCCATTGTTTTCAGTCCCCACCACAAACTCCGTTCTCTAGCCACTGACTCCATCCCTCTCCCTAACATCTATCTAAGGCTGAGCCACACTGTTCGCAACCTTGGTGTCATATTTGACCCTGAAATGAGCTTCCGACCACATATCCGCTGCATAACTAAGACCGTCTATTTCCACCTCCATAACATCGCCCGCCTCCGCCCTTGCCTCAGCTCATCCGCTGCTGAAACCCTCATCCATGTCTTTGTTACCTCTAGACTTGACTATTCCAATGCACTCCTGGCTGGCCTCCCACGTTCGACCCTACATAAACTTGAGGTCATCCAAAACTCGGCTGCCCATGTCCTACCTTGCACTAAGTCCTGTTCACCCATCACCCCTGTGCTCGCTGACCTACACTGACTACATTAAGCAACGCCTCAATATTAAAATTCTCATCCTTCTTTTCAAATCCCTCCATGGCCTCGCCCCTCCCTATCTCTGTAATCTCCTCCAGCCCCACAACTCCTCGAGATATCTGCGCTCCTCTAATTCTGCCCTCTTGAGCATCCCTGATTATAATCGCTCAACCTTTGGTGGCCGTGCCTTCTGTTGCCTAGGCCCTAAGCTCTGGAATTCCCTGTCTAAACCTCTCCTGCCTCTCTACCTCTCTTTCCTCCTTTAAGACACTCCTTAAAACCTACCTCTTTGACCAAGCTTTTGGTCATCTGCCCTAATTTCTCCTTATGTAGCTCGTTGTCAAATTTTTTGTCTTATAACACTCCCGTGAAGCGCCTTGGGACGTTTTACTACGTTAAAGACGCTATATAAATACAAGTTGTTGTTGTTAAAATCGTGGCCTGGAAATTCCTGGGCCCCAGTACGCCAGCGGGAGTGTGGCAGAGCAGAACCCCCGCTGACTCTCGCCCAAGACCAGAGACCCTGTCTGAAATTCCAGGGATGGAATCATTTGCATAGCCAGGGCAGGTTGTCAGAACCTGCAAGGGTGGCTCACCAGTGCCAACTCAGCCTGAGCTGGTCCATTCTTCTAAGGCGGAGTGGAGTCCTTTAGAAGCCCAGATGAGCTGAAAAATTGTTTTTTTTAAACTTTTTGGCTTCCACTAGATCAACTCCAACCAAAAAAGTTTAATTGACCACATCCATAATCAACTATTTTACTCTAGTGTAGGTTTGAGGCCTTCAGAAAGCCTTAAAGGGAATCATACCAACTCCTAGGTGATGTGAGTTCCCCTGGGGCTTTTAGGGGTATAAAGGGAGGAATTTCCCAGGGAAACTTCACAATTACCCTCGAAACACCCCCTTGACATAACAGGGGCTGGCGGAACATCCACCTATGGCCCTAACCCTCCTGACTTGAAATTAAAGATCCAGTCTAAACAGGGCAGAATCCCAGCAGGGCTGGGACCCAGCCCATATTCTGTGCCCAACCCCCGCGTAAATATGTCTTGTGCCCTCTCCTGCCCAAGGAATTTTGGGTGCATAAGTCGAGCTTTGACCGGGTTTCATTTTTGTAAGAAACAATAAGTGCCACTGCAGCCTGGTAAGACAGCTGATTTTAAAGGTCATTGTGCTAGCTAACTCAGCCAAGCGTAGGACTGCAAACAGTTTACAAAAAGGGCAGGCATCAGCACAAATTCTGCACTTCTGCAAACTGCCAGCCTCAGCACTCAAAACACCAGGAGAAATGACAACAGTCAATGTTGGGTCACATCTGAACCCAATTTCCCATTCACCCCCTCAGGATCTAACATCTGCGCCAGAGGACATGGAGAAAACAAACTCAGTAATTGAAAAAATACTTGTCCTGCCAATACAGGATGAGCTAAAGAGTTCGATCCAAGCGAAACACTTTGAGAAAGTAAGGTCAATGCACAAACAATACAGCTCATTTTTTAAGCAGGAAACAAAGCCGCTATCAAGTATCTGAAACACAGTCCTCAGATGGTTCAGTAGATCACATTGAAACATTAGTACAATGCTGCACCAGTTACTGACATATCTGACAGTGCCAATGGCATTCCATTTTAAATAAGTTTTCATTAGCCTAAAGTTGCTCTTGAATATATTTCTGTGGCAAATATGTAGATCCTGAATATACAACAACGTTGAATAATGTTCAATAGATCAATATTTTTGCAACTTCCAATGCAATTGTCATCCTGCTATTTATGGGGTATGATGCATTTTAAGGCAGAGGCCACGATTTTCCGACTGGAGGCGGGTTGGAGGCGGCTTTGATGTTCGGCGGTTTCCGGTCCCGCTGCCAGTTTCAGCCGCCCTGAAATTACGATTTTCGCTACCCGGCCCAATCAGTGGGTTCGGGTCTGCAGCTCGCCTCTGCTGACGTCTGTCAGCCAGCTGCATTTATGGGGCCCATGCAGCCTTGTTTTTGATCAATCCTATTCTGCTGCTTCTCGGTGTGGCACATCTGAAAATGACTGCGTCAAGACCAAAGGCCTCTCCACGATTCGATGATGACTCCCTCCGTGCTCTTGTGGAGGGAGTGAGAGGGCGCCAAGAGGTACTCTTCCCCTCAAATGGACGGAGGAAGCCTCCGCAGAAAACCAAAGCAGTCTGGCTGTAAATTGCTGAGGTGATTAGCGCCAGACCTTTGTGTGGTTGCACCTGGGTTCAGTGCAGGAAAAGGTTCAATGACCTGCTACGCACAGCAAAAGTGAGTATAACATCACACTTACCTTCAATCTGCTCCCCAGCTCCTCTCATCACCAGCACTCTGCATTGTCAACCTACTCCTGCACATCCCAACTTACCCTTACATCCCTTGCACCCTTAACCATCCCTCTCTCTCTATGTACAGAATCACTTCACTATTCTACTATGCATCCCTCACACTTGCTATCACTGTTATACAATAACTAACAACGCACAGGGAGGGCCCTTGGTATTGGCACCTCACTCCATCTTTGTCTCCCTCTAAGCATCTATGCTGTGGATTCTCTACACTCACTCCAGCATTCTCACTCAAACTCCACTTGTGCCTCTCATTGCAGGAAAAGAGAGCCCACAATAAGAGGGAGAGGGGCAGGACAGGAGGAGGGCCACCTTCGATTGCCCACTTGACCACCGCTAAGGAGGTTTCTCTCGACATCGTCTGAGGTGCTGAGGATCTGGAAGTGGGGGACGGTCAGACAGGTGCAGTAGAGCAAGCTGGTGACAGAATAGATTTGCAGCCCTCTCATTTAGATTGCATGAGTGACTGATATGGCATCTGATGTTCATACAGATTGAGTTCTGATCATCTGCACAATTCGATGTGCCTGCTACGTTAATATCACGGGCTGGATTTTCATTCAGATGTCGGGAAGGAGGCGGGACTACAACTTTCGGGTTGTAGTCCCGCCTCCATTGAGATGCGGCCAATCCACGCGATTTTCACTTGATTGACCTTGTTGAGCCCGCCCAGCGGGCTCAGCAGGCCAATTAAGGGCCACCCGGCAACAGGTGATGTCACAGACTGAAATTTCATCTGTCAAGACGTGTTGACAGATGAAATATCAGTGTTTCACAGCTGTTTGAAGCTGTCAAACACTGACAGTCTTACTTCTAACCTGAGTCCTTCTACGCAGGCTCAGTTAGAAATCTCGCCGGCACTGAAAGCTGCAGGCTGTCACTTTTGACAGCTCGTGGCCATTCTGCTTTCTGTGCCGGCTGAATGATGGACTCCCGCAACCTAGAGGAAGAAAGGCTGTAAAGGTAAGTACAGGTAATTTAAACTTCTTTACACACTTTAGACACACCAAATACACTTATCTTTGCACTCATGCACTCATCACTCACCTGAACACTGACATCTCGACCCCTCCAAGTTCTTCAACCCGACGGCCCGACTCCTCTAACCTGGCGTGGTTTGGAGCCATCGGGAATCCCACATGACAACCTTCAAAATAGGGATTAGGCTAAAAACTGTCTGTTAACTACCTGTTAACAGGCAGTTAATTGGCACTAATCCCTTCCCGCCTTGGGTCGGTGGGTCCCAGTGCGGGGTGGGTACCCGCCTCCTTTGCAACTTACATGGAGGCGGGTTTTGGGCGGGATGGTGTCGGGACCCCCGAATTCGGGATTTTAGCCCCCCGCACGCCTAAAAGCCCACCTCACGGCACACTGAAAATCAACCCCCACATGTCTAACTAATGCCTTTACTCCCCCACAGGACCATCGAAAGCTCTCCTCCCCACTGTCTAGGAGGAAGAGCCGGAAGACTCCTCAGAGGAAGCTGCAGCCTCTGAGGGAGCAGCATCAGCAGAAATGAGCACACCCAGCACCAACGCAGAGATGCACACCTCGGTGGGTCATTCGCGAGATAGGTTGGTGTTGTCACCTGGTGCATCACAACTCACAAGTGAGCATCAGCAGATGGTGGAGACAGGGACAGCAGTGGAGAGTCCTTGTCGGCGTCCACAGAGCGCTCCTAGTTCTGCTCAGCTGCATGTGGACCCTGTGCCTTTGGGGCCATCCAGAAAGAGAGCAGTGCTGGAACTTCAGCAACAAATGCAGGAGTCTCTGACAGGTTTTGCATCCATGGTAACTGCGAGTGTGCACAGAATAGAGGAGTCCATCTGAAACATGAGTACTGTAGGGCTCCACCTGATTTGTCAAGGCATCTGAATTACATTTTGAGCAAGCCGATGGTGGCTCTGGTGGAAATGTGGCTGGCATTGTAACGCTCCTCAGCTTCGTTTGATGGCCTCCTCAACGGCGTCATCAGCCACGTCTTCAGGGGATAGCCCTTGTCTCCAAGTAGCCATCCGGAAAGTTGGGTTGGCGGATTGAAGAGCTGAGGCACAGTAGACTGCTGCAGGATGAACGAGCCATGGCAACTGCCAGGGAACTTGGCGCAAACATGCATAATGTTCTTCCTGTGGTTACACACCAGCTGGATGTTAAGGGAGTGGAAGCACTTGCGGTTCACAAATACAGCTGGGTTGTGATGAGGTGCCCTAATGGCCACATGTGTGCAGTCTACGATGCCCTGCACCCTTGGCAAGCCTGCCATATTTGCAAAGCCAACCGCACGCGCGGTTACACTTGCTTCATCCTTGGAGAAGTAGATGTAATTGTGCGCCTTTGCAAAGAGGGCATCGGTAACCTGTGTGATGCAAGTGTGTGCGGCCGACTGGGAGATGCCGCTGATGTCTGCTGATGATCCCTGGAAGGACCCTGAAGCAAAATATTTGAGGGCAGTGGTGACTTTGACAGCCACTGGTAAGGAGTGTCCACCCGCTCCTCTGGGCTCCAGGTGTTGGTGCAGCATTGCGCAGATGTCAGCGACTACCTCTCGCGAAAGTCTCAGCCTCCTTTGCACTGCTGCTCAGTCACGCTGAGGAAGCTCATCCTCTGCCTGTAAACCCTGTGTTGGGGGTATCTCCTGCGGCGAGGTGCAGCCCTACACTGATGCCCTCTGCCTTGTGCAGCATCAGGTGGGTGAGGAGGAGGTTGGCGCTCCTGTTGTTGCTGCTGCTGTTGTGCCTGGATCTGCTGCTGCCACGGCTGCTCTTCCTCCGATTCTGAGGACCAGGATGAGAGGGTATAAATGTTTCCCATTCCGCTGGTATATATGTCAGTTGAGGAATAGATGTTATAAGCGCACAGTCAATGAGGGGAGAGGGTTTTCCAAGGAGGTCACAGTGCATATGGATCTCAGCTTAACCACTTACAAGTTCAATAGACCTGCAAAAAGTGTTCCAACATCTCAAAAAACAAAGCCCTTGACGTAAGAAAACTACTAGGCACTTGGTCTAAGCGTTAAACAAAGCTTTAATCAACTGTTTTACAACATGGAGGTCTAGTTGTGTCCTTCACTAGTTCCTGTTAAGAATGCCCTGCGCAAGCTGGGCCCGTGCCCGAGTATTTATACTCTCCCTGGACAGCGCCACCCGCAGGCCGCTCAGTTGATTCATGTCAGTCCTGTCATCTGAAAGTCAGCCATGTTACAGGTCCGCTTTTATGCTGCAGGAGCAGCTGTCAAGAATTCCCGTAGTTGCTGAACCCGGCACAATCAGCTGGCGTGTTTGGCGAACGGCGTGGAACACGCTGAAAATGTCCTAAAATGGGAAGAGTCCGCTAAAATTGGATTATGTAGGCAGTTAACAAGCTGTTAACTGCCTTAAGTGCCTCTCCCGCCGTTTGGTGGTGGGTCTGATCGGGACTCCCAGACCCGCCACTTGGCAAAGTTACATGGAGGCGGGTTGACGTTAAGGGAGTGAAAGCACTTGCGGTTCACAAATACAGCTGGGTTGTGATGGGGTGCCCTAATGGCCACAGGTGTGCAGTCTACAAAACGAATTTAACCTCTGACCCACCTCCAAACCCACCCTCTGAGCGCTGGCAAAATCGCGGCCAGAGTATCTGAATGTTTCTATTGGTGCTCTATTTATGATCACCAAAATACATTTTTGTTACCCTGGATGTAGTTGAATGTGAAGATAATCATTTTTGCAGCAGCCAAGAGATATCACACTTGTTCTGTAATAATATAGTTGGAATTCTGCAAATTATACATAGGATGCCATA